>NC_089503.1:380155699-380904343 GCF_036850995.1 Saccopteryx leptura
GTCATCCCCTCACCCCAACCCCCCACCCCCCCCCCCCCCCCCCCCCCCCCCCCCCCCCCCCCCCCCCCCCCCCCCCCCAGCCCCCCACCCCCCCCCCCCACCCCCGGCCGTGCGCCCTGATGTTCATGTTCACCAACTGCCCACTGCCCTCCTCGGGGGCTGCCTGCCTGCCCACCTCACACGTGCTCCCCCTCAGGCCAGGGAAACCATTCTCTCCCCTCGGGGATTGGCATCAGCCCCTACAGTATTTCTGAGGCGCTGCCCCCTCAGCAGACACCCCACCACTGTCCCCTGCTCTGTAGCACCCTACTCGGGCCTGCCTGCCCCTTGGGCCCTGCCCAGCCGCTCACCATGGCTTCCATGCGTGCCCGCCTCTCCTCCTCCTCCTTCCTCCTCCGCATGGCCTCCAGGTCCTGCCGGGCCTCCAAGAAGGCCTGCAGGAAGGTGTCAAAGATGCCAAAGAACTCATCTGGCTGCATCTTGCTGTCCTGCTCCCCAAAGTGCACCAGGGCCTTGGAGAACTGTTGGGGGAGAGGGGTGTTAGGGAGTCGCCCTGAGCACCTGGGCCGGGCCTTGTGGTTAGCGGGGTGCCAGCCAGAGCGGAGCTCGGTCCAAGGCTGGGGGCTGTTAGCATGAGGTCACAGCTGGAGAAAGGGAGACCCCCTTTATCCTCAGGGTGGGGACAAGGCTGAAGGAAGGGTTGGAGGCAGACACCCGGGGGTTGTGGGGGAGCCAAACTGGCAGACGAGAGTGCCCAGAGCCACTCTGGATTCGTGAGGCTGTGGGTGTGAGGTCAGGAACTACAGCCCTTGGGAAGGAACTGCCCGGTTAGAAAGCAGGACCTCAGAAATCACACAGTTAGTTATTGGGCTAGTTATTTAACCCTTCTGTGCCTCAGTTTTTTCATCTGTAAAGTGGGGATAATAATAGACCCTACTTCACAGTGTTGTTGAGGGGGTTAAATGAGTTAATAGATGTAAGGTGCTGGCTATAATTCTATGTGCTAGGCACTGTTCTGTGAAGAGAGCTACCATCTCTAACCCACTCGAAGTCCTCTAAGAAAGGCCTCACTATTCAAGGTGTGCTCCATGGACTGGCACGGGCATGTCCTGGGAGCTCATAGCAAAGCTGAGCCTTGGGCTCCATTCCAGGCCTCCTGAAGGAGGGTGCACACTTTTTTTTTTTTTTTTTTTTTTGCATGCAAGACAGGAAGGGAGAGAGATGAGAAGCACCAACTCATAGTTCCATCACTTTAGTTGTTCATTGATTGCTTCTCATACGTGCCTTGACCAGGGTATGAGGGTGCTCCAGCCGAGCCAGTGACCTCTTGCTCAAGCCACTGATCTTGGGCTCAAACCAGCAACCTTGGGCTTCAAGTCAGCAGCCTTGGACTTCAAGCTAGTGACCTTTGGGCTCAAGCCAGTGACTAGGGGTCATGTCTATGAGCCCCCACTCAAGCCAGCAACCTTAGGGTCTCAAACCTGGGACCTCAGCGTCCCAGGTCGATGCTCTATCTACTGTGCCACCACCAGTCAGACAGGACATGCATTTTAATAAGCCTCCCACAGCTGAGGTCCAGGTAAGGTTAATGTGACAAGCAGGAAGATAGCAACTGATACCAAAGCTAGCTTGAGTTAGGATTCTAACCCAGCTACATCACAGCCAGGCGACCCTGGGCCAGTTACTTAACCTCCCTGGATCTCAGTGCAGCATCTGTCGAAAGGGCTAACAACCTTTGAGCGATCCCATAAAGGAGGTAATGAGACAAAGGTAGACCACTAATGGGGTGCCTGACGCCTCCTGAATGGACTAGATCTCTGCATCCGCGACGCTGTTGCTCTTCTGTGGGAGCGAGGAAAGGGTCATTCCTCAAGCCCCGTGATCAGGCTCCGCCCTGCTCGACCTTCCGGTAGGAATGGGGGGGGGAGCCCTGTCTACAGAAGGCGGAGCTGGACAGGGGTGGGGCGGGGTGGGGCCAAGGGTGAGAGGAGGCTTGGGGCGCCCTCACCTTGTCCCTGGCCTCTGTAAGCTGGTCCTCCAGCTCAGAGAAGCTAAAGCTGGAAACCGTGATGAAGTCACTCATGACTGGGACAAACTTGTCACTCGGTTCCCGCACCTGGCGTTGCTGATATTCCAGCTCCTGGGGACGGAGAATGAAGGGCTGGTTAGACGGTGCTGGGACAAAAGTCGGCTTCGGGGTTGCCACCCCCACCCCCCACCCCCCCGCCGCCTGTCAATCACAGGACACGGAGCATCCTCTGGAAGAGGGAACACTCCAGCTGTCACGATGTAAAGGGCAGCAAGGACTGAGTTACCGACCAGTCCACCCTGCTTCTATCCTTCCCTCGCCCACCCTGCCATCTCTCTCTCCAGATCCTTGCTACCCAGCACGTGGCCTTTAAATTTGGGAAATTTGAAGAAATGCAGACTCTCAGGCCCTGCCCCAGACCTCTGGAATCAGAGCCTGCGCGTGTTAACGACCCCCTCGGGCGGTCCGTGTGCACATTCCCGTGTGAGACACATTTCTAAACCCCCTCACTGCTGCTGCCGCCCAGGGACCGCGCTCTGGGCAGCACCTTATACACTGGCAGCCACCCTGGCCTCCTCCCCCATCACAGTGGCAATGAAAGGCTCTTCTCACAGGAAACTTAGTTCTCTAAGCTCATTCTCTTCTCACCCTTCTAACAACCCCTACCCCCAGGCAATCAGTGAAGACAGGGAAAGGTCTTTAGTTCCTAGGGCAAAGGACTGCAGACATCCCATGCGGAGCCAGCCTAGCCCAGGGCCAGAGATGGTATCGTCTCAGAAACCAGGGAGCAGGAATCGAGGTGACCAGAGACCCGGGCTCCAGGAGAGCTGCAGCCCCCTGGCTCTTCTACTGGCCGGGAAGGAGATAAAGAGATGTAAGGCAGGAACTCCTGGGGACAGGGGCCCCCGGCGTCACACTACCCTACCTGCCCCTATCCGGCTCCCTAGGGATGTGGGTCCTCTTTCCCGTCTACTGGAATCAAAGTTAAGCATGTATCTGTTTTATGGTTTTTTCCACTCCATTGTCCGAGAGACGTGTTGGACAGTGACCTGGCTAGTCTCAATGTTCCTTATTGTGAGACTAAAAAAGGAATTTTTTTTTTTAAGTGAGAGGAGGGGAGATAGTGAGACAGACTCCCGCATGTGCCCTGGCCAGGATCCACCTGGCAACCCCCGTCTGGGGCTGATGCTTGAATCAACCAAGCTATCCTCAGCACCAGGGGCCACGCTCAGATTAATCAAGTCACTGATTGCGACAGAGGAAGGGGAGAAGGAGGGGGAGAGAAGCAGATGGTAGCTTCTCATGTGTGCCCTGACTGGGAATCAAACCTGGGACATCCATACACCCGGCCAAGGCTCCATCCACTGAGCCACTGACCAGGAACAACAGACTAATTTAATCCCCGGATAATCCAGTCAGCCTTCCCTGAGAGCTGACTCTGTGCTAGCTGCTGTGCCCATCGCTCTATCACCCCAGCCAGAGGCTTTGGGCCAGAAGTGCACCAGCCAGGGCCTGCTGTCTGGAGGCCCACCGTCTGCCCCAGCAGCCTCCCCTCAACCCCAGGCAGGCGGAGCTGTACTCACCACCTCCACTGCTCTGAGGCCCTTCCTGAGGTTGCCCACCTCCTTCTCCAGCTCGGCCAGGCTGTGGAGAGATGCAGAGGGAGGGAAAGGAGATGCGGGTGGTCGGGCAGGGGGAGGGCAGGGCAAAGCCCAGGGGTCTGTGCCCCAGAGGGAAGGGAGATGAGGGTGGTCTGGGCGGGGGGGGGGGGGGGGGGGAGGGCAGGGCAAAGCCCAGGGGTCTGTGCCCAGAGGGAAGGGAGATGCGGGTGGTCGGGCAGGGGGAGGGCAGGGCAAAGCCCAGGGGCCTGTGCCCCAGAGGGAAGGGAGATGAGGGTGGTCCAGGCAGGGGGAGGGCAGGGCAAAGCCCAGGGGCCTGTGCCCCAGAGGGAAGGGAGATGAGGGTGGTCCGGGCGGGGGGGGGGGAGGGCAGGGCAAAGCCCAGGGGCCTGTGCCCCAGAGGGAAGGGAGATGAGGGTGGTCCGGGCAGGGGGAGGGCAGGGCAAAGCCCAGGGGCCTGTGCCCCAGAGGGAAGGGATGGTCTGGGCGGGGGGGGGGGGGGGCAGGGCAAAGCCCAGGGGCCTGTGCCCCAGAGGGAAGGGAGATGAGGGTGGTCCAGGCAGGGGGAGGGCAGGGCAAAGCCCAGGGGCCTGTGCCCCAGAGGGAAGGGAGATGAGGGTGGTCCGGGTAGGGTGGGGAGCAGGGCAAAGCCCAGGGGCCTGTGCCTCAGAGGGAAGGGAGATGAGGGTGGTCCAGACAGGGGGAGGGCAGGGCAAAGCCCAGGGGCCTGTGCCCCAGAGGGAAGGGAGATGAGGGTGGTCTGGGCGGGGGGGGGGGGGGGGGGGGGCAGGGCAAAGCCCAGGGGCCTGTGCCCCAGAGGGAAGGGAGATGAGGGTGGTCCGGGCAGGGGGAGGGCAGGGCAAAGCCCAGGGGCCTGTGCCCCAGAGGGAAGGGAGATGAGGGTGGTCTGGGCAGGGGGGGGGGCCTGTGCCCCAGCCCTGCCGTGGCCACCCGCACATGGCGCATCACCACCCCTCGGCGCTCCGGCCGTGCTGCTACAACATAGCAGGGGAGAAATGTGCTCCACTGGAGCCTCTGAATTCAGAAGTGCCAGGCTGCTATTAGAGGGTTTCTAACACACGGCTCTGGCTTGGATTTATTTGTTTTTTAGCACCAGGTAATACCTGTGAACTCTTAACTTACAGGTATTATACTTGCACGCAGAAAGCTTTCGATGCACATTAGCCATTTAACACTGCGTTTCTGCTAATCCTATTGGAGATGTTTCTATCAGTCTCTGTGTGTTCGGGGCTCACTCTGACTTCTTGCCTGTAGCAGATACCATTGGCGCCCCACCCATATCTCCTCCGACCGTCCATTGTAGTGCCAAGTCCTGACTTCCAACTGTGAGCACTTCTACTAGGGGTCAAAGAGTAATGCCCCACCCCCTGAACCCTCTGCATTAGGGATGGTGTATGGCAGGGGTCCCCAAACTTTTTACACAGGGGGCCAGTCCACTGTCCCTCAGACCGTTGGAGGGCCAGACTATAAAAAAAACTATGAACAAATCCCTATGCACACTGCACACATCTTATTTTAAAATAAAAAACCAAAACAAGAACAAATACAATATTTAAAATAAAGAACAAGTAAATTTAAATCAACAAACTGACCAGTATTTCAATGGGAACTATGCTCCTCTCACTGACCACCAATGAAAGAGGTGCCCCTTCCAGAAGTGCAGTGGGGGCTGGATAAATGGCCCCAGGGGGCCGTAGTTTGGGGACCCCTGGTGTTCCCTCGCCCCTTGGGAAAGATAAGAAGAGGGAGTGTCCTACACTGTCTCCCACACTCTTCTGGAGGGCTCCTGAAGCTCCCGATGCCCCCAGTGGTAGCCGGCTGAATTACACTTCCGCTATGGGCATTCTTCCCATCCCTGGCTCATTCTTCCATCACCCCCTTTGCTTCCTGGGAGCCTCTCTGAGATAAGGATTGAAGAGCAAATTGTCTGTCTGCGTTTGGCAGACCCTGAGACCCTGCCCAGTCCTAGTCAGCCCAGAGTAGCCCCGAAGAAGGACATTTAGACGAGTGTGCATGAACACAGCGACAGGGACACCTCGGGGACACCCCTCACTTGACTTTGGCGGCTTCCGGAAGATGCTGCAGCTCCGAGGGCATGTTCAGGATGTCGGGGAAGTGCTTCTCCAGGATCATGATCAGGTAATGGAGCAGAGAGATGTTCCTGCGGAGGAAAGGCAGGTGAGGGAATGAGGGTCAGCAGGAAACTCGGGGGAGGAGTTACGGGAAAGAGGCCACGGGCTGGGTTGGAGATGGAGGGAGGGGCAGAGGGGGGAGGGGAGAGGAGGCAGGTGGGGTGTGGTGGAGGCCATGGGCTGGGCTGGAGATGGAGGGAGGGAGAGGAGGAAGGTGGGGTGTGGTGGAGGCCAGGGAAGCAGGCGGGGTCCCACCTGTCAATGCTGGACTTGGTGTCGGCGATCTTGTTGAGGCTCGCCACCCGGAACCCGTAGGCGCCCCCGCGCTGCCCTTTGTTCATGAAGTTCCCAACGGCCAGGATGACCTCTAGCATCTGCTTTAGACGCCTGCTGCGGATCAGCTCCCGGGAGGCCAGCAGGATGGCTGGGACAGGGAGGACAGGTCAGACCCCTACCCAGACCGGGCCAGGGCAGCTGGCCCCTGTGTACCGCAAAGTCCAGAGAAGGGGCTGCAAGTGTCCACAGCTCTCAGAGGGGCAGGAACTACACTCACGCCTCCGCAGACCAATCCTCCACACCTGCCCCCCTCCAGGGGGAGAGAGAAACTCTCCAAACGCCAGTTTGCCAAATGGCCGTTCTCAGTACGTGCCACCCCTCCCTAAGAATATATGCGAGAATATCTTCCCTTGTGCGTATTTAAAGATCATTAATATATTCTTTCTATGGATAGACATAAGAATGCTTTCATATTTCTAAAGTTAGTGGTTAAAGTTTAAATTCCAGAAGAAAAAGAGACTGGTGAAATTATATATACATAAGACGGCTTTATAGAGAGCAGAAAAGCAGACCCTGGAGGGGAGGGGGGAGGGCGTAGTGGGGGGGGAGGGGATGTTGAGGAGAACACGGGGGTGGGGGGATATATTCGGTGGGACACTTGAATCTAGGTAAACACTATACATTTAAATCAATAAAAAAAAAGAAATTATATGAAGTGTGAGATGGATAGGAATTCCAGAACAAAAACTCTTATAAAATATATTACAGTTAAAAAAATAAATAAATTCCAGCATTTTATGTGTTATGGGACAGTTTCTGCCTCTTTTGAAAATGCTGCATTTTAATGACATTTTTGGAAAGAAAAATATTACTGTCAAATTAATTATAATGTCATCAACTATAATATTCCCTATTAATTTTTTTTAAGTGAGAGGAGGGGAGACAGACTCCCACATGTACCCTGACTGGGATCCACCTGGCAACCCCTAACTGGGACCAATGCTCAAATTAACGGAGCTATCCTCAGTGCCTAGGGCCAATGCTTGAACCAATCGAGCCTCTGGCTGAGGGAGGGGAAAGAGAGGGAGTGGGTGAGGGAAGGGCAGAGAAGCAGATGGTTGCTTCTCTTGTATGCCATGACTGGGAATCAAATCTGGGATGTCGTCCATACGCCGGGCCGACAGTCTATCCACTGAGCCAACAGCCAGGGCCTCCATATTACTTTTGTTCCATAAGATAATGATGTGCTTTATAGTTGATGGTGTCTTTGATTACTGGACATCCTGTTGAATATAATTTTTAAAACTTTTCCAACCTTTAGGCATTTTAGCCATCTTCTCTTCACATCTCAAATAATAGATGTGCTAGAAATACAAATTAAGCGAACAGTAACCAAAACGTCAGTGTTTAATTCCAATGTGAACGCTCTGGCCCTTCTCCAACGGTTATGCATTTATGGCCTTTGTGTGGCATTGGGATACAAACCCTACCCTGAAATTTCGGCTACTGGTGATGGGATGTGCCTTGTTGATTATTACATGTGGTGATTAGAAGAAGAAACCATTCTATGATCTTTGACTTAGGCCAAGATGAACATCCCTGAGGATGCTGCTATCTTCATAGCATGAGAACCATCTGACTAAATGTTTGCAGAAATCTTCAAGGCAATTAAAAATAAGTAATTGCTGATTTAAAAAAACAGAAGAAGAAACTGTACAAATGAGTAATAAGGAAGGCTTGTCAGTAGCTTCTCCGGTTGAACCTGTGCACATTCTAATGACCCAACAGTAGCGTTATACTTGATGGGTATTTGAGTGCTTTCTAGTTATTTTTTTCCCTTAAATTACAAATAGACTGGTTAAATAAATTACGGTATATTCCTACGTGGAATAGATGACCATTGCTACATATAACAAGAGGGATAACATACCCAACCATATGCTGAACAAAAACAAACAAACAAAAAAAAAAGCATAAAATTATTCATACTCTATCCCATTGATATAAAGTTCAAGACAGACAAAACCTTTAGAGAGGGGAGGAAAGTAATGGTGGGGGTCATATTTGGGGGGCGGGACATGAAGAAGAAGGCTAGCACAGTGCATTTCTTGACTCAGTGTCGATCACGAGGTGAGTCCACCTCGCCATGATGCGTCCGCTGGGACTCAGGATCTGTGTACTTTTCCACATGCCTATTTCAATAAAAAGTATACTTTAAAGTAAATGCTACTTATAAGCATTTCCAGCCATTTTTACTGGTTGGGATAGTTTCTTTTCTTTTATTTAATTAATTATTTTTGGGTCGATGTGCTATTTGAAAAATCTGCAAAGGAATCCTCCTGAAAATGCTAAAATGTTGGCAAGACAAGATGACAAGAGTTCAAAGGAAACCAGAGTGAGCGGGGAAACTCCCATGTGCAGTGCAGACGTTTCACATATGTTCGTAAGATGAATATATTCATGAATGTATTCATAAGAGTGTTTACATTTGAAACCGTATTCATCTTGACTATTCAGTTGAAGGTATTCCTAATGAGAATCGGTAAGTGTGGCATAGTCAAGCAATGAACATCTTCATAAGAATATAGTCAAGAGAAGTCCATCATTGTATTCATAAAAGAATGGATAAATTTGTCAAATTTGGTGAATTGACCCAGAGTACCTTCTCGGGGACAGGGGTGTGTAAGAGGGTGTCAATAGCTCATTCACCATCTGGGACAGGCCACACATGTTCGCTCAGTATGAATCCCACCCAACTCCTGCACAATCCTCCTGCCTCCACCCCCAGGCAAGCCCACTGGCCCGATTCTGTAAGATACAACTCCAGCTGCCTCTTCCCAACTTTCGGTGGGAAGAGACCTGCAGACCCTTCTAGACAGCAGCCACCCTACAGCAGGGCAGCGATGATGTCCCCAGTAGCTTTTGCCATCCAAAACACGTCTTGCTCTGCTTAGCTTCATACAGAAGACAGACCCTGCTCTGAGCGGGCAGTGACTAACTCTTCGGGACAGCTTAGGGGTGGCCTCCCGGGAACAGAAAGTCATTGGAGATAAAACCTACCCCGTGGCAAAGCTACTCTGCTTCCACAGCTCCTAGTGGCGACTGCTCCCATCTGCTCCAGTGACCCAAGACACACAAGTAGTTGGGCACACATGTCACAGGCTGAACCCCTTGCCTGTGCCTCGTGCCCCAAGGGCGTCAGCAGCAGGACAAAGAAAGCTGTGTGAAGGGGAGGGTTCTCCCTCCATCAGGGCAGGAGAAGCCGCCAGGCCTCAGACCTGCGGTCACCACTGGTCCCTCTCCGTCCCTCACACCACAGATCCTCCTGCCCTAGAATCACAGCCAGCCTGCAGCTCCCCTGTGACGTGCATGCATGTGTGCGTGCATGCGTGTGTGTGTGCACATGTGTGTATCCAGATCATAGAAAGTGTCCTCTCCTAGCTCTGTCACGCTTCCCCTACCCCCCAGAAACCTTCCTGAGGCAGTCGGCAGACCTCCAGAACAAGCCCCTCTCTGGACGGGGCATCCCTGGGGAGCGCTAGCCGGCCCCAGCGTCCAGCAGAGGGGTCCACGCTCTGCCCCCAGCCTGTCCTCCTCAGCGTCCTGGACACGCTAACTCACCACGGCGCACAATTTAAAACTTATGAATTGTCTATTTTGCAACTTTCTGTTTAATATTTTTGGACCATGGTTGACCACAGTTAACTGAAACCATGGAAAGCAAAGCCGCCGATAAGGGGGAATTGCCGTCATCATCTTTCAGCGTATCTGTTCCACGCTGGGGCAGATGTCGACAGATCCTCCGCCTCGGAGAGTCTGCAGGCTGAGGTGTAGGGACCGTGCCCATGGTTGGCACGTGTGCTAATATACAAGTGCGTATATCTTATAATAACCATAGTTCTAGATTTTGTCCTTGATTTTGTTCTGGGGGGGGGCACTTTTCTCTGCCCCTGTCCACGGACTCCCTTCCTGGCCCCCCACACCGGCCACGGCTCTTCCCCGGGCTTCCTCCACTCCCCCAGCAGTACCTTCCACTTTGGGCTTGGCCTCCGCCAGCCGCTCCTGGAACTTCTTCTTAAAGAAGAGGGCCTGCAGTCGCTGCTGGTAGTGGTCGATCCTGGGGGCAGGGCGAGCTGTGTGATGAGGCAGCCCCCCCCCAGCCGCAGCCCCCCTCCAGCCGCAGCCCCCCTCCAGGCTCAGCCCCCCCCCCAGCCGCAGCCCCCCTCCAGGCTCAGCCCCCCCCAGCCGCAGCCCCCCTCCAGGCTCAGCCCCCCTCCAGCCGCAGCCCCCCTCCAGGCTCAGCCCCCCTCCAGCCGCAGCCCCCCCCCAGCCGCAGCCCCCCTCCAGGCTCAGCCCCCCCCCAGGCTCAGCCCCCCTCCAGCCGCAGCCCCCCCCCAGGCTCAGCCCCCCTCCAGCCGCAGCCCCCCTCCAGCCGCAGCCCCCCTCCAGGCTCAGCCCCCCCCCAGCCGCAGCCCCCCCCCAGGCTCAGCCCCCCTCCAGCCGCAGCCCCCTCCAGGCTCAGCCCCCCTCCAGCCGCAGCCCCCTCCAGCCGCAGCCCCCCTCCAGGCTCAGCCCCCCCCCCAGGCTCAGCCCCCCTCCAGCCGCAGCCCCCCCCCAGCCGCAGCCCCCCTCCAGGCTCAGCCCCCCCCCTCCAGGCTCAGCCCCCCCCCAGGCTCAGCCCCCCCCCAGCCGCAGCCCCCTCCAGGCTCAGCCCCCCCCCAGGCTCAGCCCCCCTCCAGGCTCAGCCCCCCTCCAGGCTCAGCCCCCCCCCCGCCGCAGCCCCCCGCCCCGGCTGCCCCCTCCAGGCTCAGCCCTCGCCTCGGCCGCCCCCGCCTCGGCCGCCCCCGCCTCGGCCGGCCCCGCCCACCACAGCCCCGCCCGGAACCGGACCTGCTCATTTCATAGAGGAAGCGGTCCGCACGGGCCATCCGCTCGATCTCGTGCTTGTGCTCCTCCAGGAGGTCGATGTCGCTCTTCTCCGGGATGAACTTGAGGAGCTGCAAGAGCAGGTGAAGGTCAGGCAGGGACAGGTGGGAAGCCGGCGGGCGGGGGGGGGGGGGGGGTGGTACAGGCCACAGAAGCCCCTGCACTGACCCGGCTCAGAGGGGGAGGCGTCCCCTTAAAAGCCAGAGGCACCCTCAAGTGGATGGTGTGCGTTTCAGCTGCCGAAAGGGACGACGGGGCACCCAGCTTTACACTTCTTTTTCTTTTCTTTCTTTTTAAAATTCAGAAATAACTTACACACAGTAAAGTACACTATTCTTAAGTATACAACTCAGTGGCTTTCATTTCTTATCTTTTTTTTTTTTTTTGTAGTTTTCTTAAGTGAGAAGCAGGGAACCAGAGAGACAGACTCTCATGTGCCTGACTGGGATCCACCCGGCATGCCCACCAAGGGATGATGCTCTGCCCATCTGGGGCGTTGCTCCATTGCAACTGGAGCCATTCTAGCACCTGAGGCGGAGGCCATGGAGCCATTCTCAGCACCCAGGCCAACTTTGCTCCAATGGAGCCTTGGCTGCAGGAGGGGAAGAGAGAGGAGGAAGGGTGGAGAAGCAGATGGGCACTTCTCCTGTGTGCCCTGACCAGGAATCGAATCTGAGACTTCCACACGCCGGGCCAACGCTCTACCACTGAGCCAACCAGCCAGGGCCTCTTCTTTTTAAAACTTGATTAAGGTTTTATTTATATAAAACACATCCGTTTTAAACGTGCAGCTCACTGACTTGTTACCAAACTACCCACCACCACCCAGACAAGACACCGAGCTCCATCCTGCGAGGAAGTTCCCTTATGTCACTCTGACCACCAACCCACCCCTTCCCCCAATACAGCCTCTCTACTGAACGTTATCACCTTAGAGTTGATTTGCCTATTAACTGAAGTTCTTATAAACAGACTGGAGGAATGTGTTCTGCCTGGTGTCTGCCTTCTTCCGCTCAGTGTCATGGCTGAGGTCACCGCATTCTAAGTAACCCTGGGACACCCACACGCCGGCCCAGAGCTTTTATTCTGAATATGAGGTCTTCGCTGGATGTACGTAAGGCAAGTACCTTCTCAGGGTTGGCTCATCTCTTTGCTCTAGTTATAGTGCCTTTTGAAGAACAGAGCTCACAGTTTTAATGAAGTCCAGTTGATGATGTTTGGTGTTTTCTAGGTTTCTCTTAAAGCACATACAGACTGAGGTAAAAATGACTTGGGGAACAGATGACTATAGGTCACTCTGATTTCGCCTTGAGACCCATGGGGATCGTGAGCCTTGCTCCCCTGGAAATGGTGCGGCCTCCCCTCAGAACGGCTGGCCCAGGCGGGTGTCTGTCAACCTCCCCGCACGCCTCCAGCCTCCATCCTGACTTCTCCTTGACCTCTCGGCCTCTCTGGGGGCTGTCGGGCAGGGGTGTGCTGCCTCCTGGTTTCAGCTGCCCGCCCCTCGAGGGGCCTCACCTGCTCCAGCATGTCCTTGGCCAGGTCCTCCTGCTCGTCCATCTTCAAGATGGCCTGCCGGATCTCCTCGTTAGACAGCTTCAACCTGAGTGAGGCGAGAGCCCGCCCACTGAGCAGCCCGGCCCGGCCTCTGCTCAGGACAGACCCCAGACCTTCTCCTGCTCCCCCTCATGTGCACATGGGAGGCACCCTGGACGGTACTCCTCCTCAGACTAAACCACTTTGGTCCACTCCATAAACTACATCAGGAGGTATTTTAGTCTCTAAATAAAGACGAGAGTCTCTGGTCTGGTGCCCGAGTCTCCGTCAGAGCCGACAGGGACATTTGGGAGTGACAGGACCGTCTTCAGGAAAACCTAAGAGGCACGGAGAAGGCTTTCCGACCTCCCTCCTTGTCCTCATGCCTCACGCATCTGCGGCATCTCCTGGGAGGATGGGGGCACCGGCTGCCTCTACGGGGGCAGCTTCCTGCTCCCTTCATTCTCGGCATCCAGACCAGCGCCACGTCTGCCACAGAGCATGGGCTCCCACGCAGCTGTTCAATCCTGCTGTCACCCCCCACCCCCCACACCTTCCCCCCTTCCCTATGTCTCTCCAGGCCAGCAATGGCAGCCCTGGGGATGCAGCCCTCTCCCCACCACGGAGGGGGAGAGACTGAGGCCCGGGGCCCAGTGGGAGGGGAGGGGCGGGGTGCCCCAGAGGGGGCGGGGGCCAGCACTAAGAAGAGTCTGGGAGGCGGTGCCCCCTGACCCTGGCGCAGGCGGGAGGCCCGCACAGAAGCCGTGCTGTTGCTGCAGATACTGCCTTGTTTGTTCTGCAGCCGCGGGAAACGTTTGGGGGCTGAGATCACGCTGCTCGGTGGCCTCAGCCTCCCGCGCCCCCCACGGGCTCAGAGCAGCTCCACCCCCAGATGCTGGCCGGGCTGGTCAGGGGCCTTGGTACCGGGCAGTTTCCTGTCTGCAGGGCCCCACACGGCCACTCCACAGGGGCTCCGGGAGAAGGTTCCAGAACCTTGCCCCAGCGGCAGACAGTCCTCGCCACCCATATCCCCCCGGCAGCCACGTGAGCCGCCTTCTTCCACTCTGGCCCCCTCGCAGTCCCCTGCCTCCTGGGGGGCCCACCCCTCCCACCAGGGACATAGGGGCAGGGGCTGAGGGGGCGCTCTGGCCCCCTCGCAGTCCCCTGCCTCCTGGGGGGCCCACCCCTCCCACCAGGGACATGTCAGGGGCAGGGGCTGAGGGGGCGCTCTGGCCCCCTCGCAGTCCCCTGCCTCCTGGGGGGCCCACCCCTCCCACCAGGGACATGTCAGGGGCAGGGGCTGAGGGGGCGGGGCCAGCACCTACTTGGAGAGAAGAATGATGCAGTTCTGAGCCCTCCGGCCGTCAATGACCGACAGCTCTTTGACCTTGCGGGAGGCCAGGTAGATGTCCTCGGTGGAGCCCAGCTCTTTCTGCAACCAACAGGCCAGTCAGAAAGGCTGAGGCGCCTGCCTTCCCCCATCCTCTCCCTGCCCCGCCAGGCGCCACCCCTCCCGCCCAGGCCGTGCTCCTGGTGTGAGAGTAAGAGAGGGACAGGGAAAGGCAGCAGAGAGAGGAGGGTGGTTCATTACTGACACAACCAGGAGGCGTCTGGGTGGGAGGGGCCATGAGGAACCCCCTGTTTTAGAGATTGCCCTTTCTGGGCGAACTAGAGCCGGAGCTATTCTGACGGAGGGGAGTGACTGGTCCCTATGGCTTCCGGCACTGGGATGGAGCTGTGCGCCCCCAAGAACCAGCCCCCACTCCCGCTGCCCTGCCTAGACAGCCTCCCCAAACTTATAGGAAGCTGGTTCTGAGTCCCCACCAGGCCACCCTTCCTGACCTCCTGAAGACTTCAGGCACAGCCCAATGTCCCCTGGGCAGAGAACGTCCACCTGTTCAGAGGTGGGGAAACTGAGGCAGAATTCCATGTAGAATTCTCTCCTCTGAGGTTCCAGCAGCCATATTCCCCCTGCGCTCTCTGGGGCCGTTGGTGAGGGAGACAGAGCCAGCTCTGGCTCTCGGAGGCCCATCCCAAGTACACGCTCCACGTTGTATCACTGTAGGGAACGCCACTCACAGCAGGACCTCTTTGAACCGGGCAGGCCTGTGCAGTCCTGCGGGACCGCTGGGTGCTGGGCCCCGCCCCGGGGTGAGACAATGGACCTGGAAGCTTCCTCTCTCCTCCAGTCCTTCCACCCCGCGGCTGGCCGGCAGGGCCCGTCTGCACTGCCCCTCCCTCACTTCTGCTTTCTCCCCGGGGCCCTCCTGGCGCTGCCCTGAGCAGACCGGTGAGAAGGGGAAGGGAGAACGGACAGGCGTGCTCCTCTGGGCCCCGACCGGGGCAGCCACCCGGATGGCAGTTGAAAGGCGGGGCGTCCGGAGCCCCATGAGTGACTCACCTGCTGGGAGGGATTAGTTATCAGCTCCTAGGCAGGCAGCAGCCACAGCCAACAAAGAATTAAACATGCACAATGTTAGTCCAGAGGTACAGGGGCCCAGGAACAGGAGGAGTGACATGGGGACCCCTCATCTTCCCCTCTGTCTGCTCCACCCCGTGACAGACCACCCCCACCCCCAGCTGGAGAGGGAGACCCGTAAGAAGCACTGAGCAGTAGCGACCCCAACAGACATGCACCCACAAGCCAAACAAAGCGGGGGGACAGGCAGCGCCTCCCGGGCCCTGGGCGCGTGGGGCCGCCCGCCACTCGTCAGGCCGACCAGCCCCCCAAGCTGTCCGCAGGGCAGAGGGTGCTGCTCCTCCTCCCCCTGGGCCCAGTTGTCTAGCTTGAGAGAAAACCCAAGCGAGCCTGAGCCGGACCATGGGAAAGCTGCACTCCCAGAGGCGCAGGAAAGCAGGGGTCCCCAAATGTGCTCCCCGCCCGGCCCTCGCCTGCCTTGGACTCTAAGGGGAGCCCGGCAGGCATGGCTTCCCCCTGGTTCTCCCTCCCGACCTGACGGAGCTGGAGTCACGAAGTCAGGACCCCCATGGCACAGAGAGGGAAGACCCACAGCTCACGGGGCCTCCCTCCGCCCCACGACCATCCAGGTCCCCAGGCAGCAAGAGGAGGCGGCCAGGGCACCACGGCCGCTGAGATCTCGGCAGCTCTGCTGCTGTGACTTCAGCCCAGAGCCTGGGCAATCGCTGGCGACAACAGTCGGTGAGTTTGCCCCCAGATAGGGTGGTGCACTGAGTGGGCTCAGAGGAGTGAGGGGGACAGGACGTGGGGCTTCCCGTGGTCACTCTTCACTCACCAGATGGGGAGGTCCCAGCCTGTCCTCAACCCCACGGCGCCTCTCCCTCTGCCGACCCCCATCCCAGCCCCTCCTCAGGATCCCGGAGGCTGGGTGGGCCAGGCCAGAGCCAGGGCCCTGAGGGAGATGCTCAAAGGAGATGGAGGCCTGTGATTGGCCAGGCCCGGTCCCCACCCCTCCCCCCAGGACTGATGAGCAGGAGCAGCCAGTGCTCAGAGGGACTCCTCCAGCGGCTGCCTGGGGCCACGCCTGCTGACCTGGGCAGGGGCCGAGTGCTTCCTGCAGTCAGATGCCCTGAGCACCCACATTTAAGTTATATAAATAACCATCTGGTTTTTCTAGAACTCCCAAAAAGGGCCAGAGCCCTGCCCCCACCCCTTCCCTTTGGCTAGTCCCCCAGAAGCAGTGACACCTGCCCTCAGCTCCCCCCGTCCTCAGGAAGGGTCAGTCTCAGGCCTGGAATTGGCAGAAAGAAGTGGGGAGCCCAGCCAGTCACCACATGCAGCCACTGCCCAGGCCTGGGAGGGCACGGACCCCACTCGCTGGGGAGTTCTCAGGGCTGGAACCCTGATGCAGCCACTGCCCAGGCTGGGAGGGCACGGACCCCACTCGCTGGGGAGTCCTCAGGGCTGGGGGCTGGAACCCTGATGCAGCCACTGCCCAGGGCCTGGAGGGCACGGACCCCACTCGCCGGGGAGTTCTCAGGGCTGGAACCCTGATGCAGCCACTGCCCAGGCTGGGAGGGCACGGACCCCACTCGCTGGGGAGCCCAGCCAGTCACCACATGCAGCCACTGCCCAGGCCTGGGAGGGCACGGACCCCACTCGCCGGGGAGTCCTCAGGGCTGGAACCCTGATGCAGCCACTGCCCAGGGCCTGGGAGGGCACGGACCCCACTCGCTGGGGAGTCCTCAGGGCTGGAACCCTGATGCAGCCACTGCCCAGGGTCTGGGAGGGCACGGACCCCACTCGCCGGGGAGTTCTCAGGGCTGGAACCCTGATGCAGCCACTGCCCAGGCTGGGAGGGCACGGACCCCACTCGCCGGGGAGTCCTCAGGGCTGGAACCCTGATGCAGCCACTGCCCAGGCCTGGGCGGGCACGGACCCCACTCGCCGGGGAGTTCTCAGGGCTGGAACCCTGATGCAGCCACTGCCCAGGCTGGGAGGGCACGGACCCCACTCGCCGGGGAGTCCTCAGGGCTGGAACCCTGATGCAGCCACTGCCCAGGCTGGGAGGGCACGGACCCCACTCGCTGGGGAGTCCTCAGGGCTGGGGGCTGGAACCCTGATGCAGCCACTGCCCAGGCTGGGAGGGCACGGACCCCACTCACCGGGGAGTCCTCAGGGCTGGAACCCTGATGCAGCCACTGCCCAGGCTGGGAGGGCACGGACCCCACTCGCCGGGGAGTCCTCAGGGCTGGAACCCTGATGCAGCCACTGCCCAGGCTGGGAGGGCACGGACCCCACTCGCCGGGGAGTCCTCAGGGCTGGAACCCTGATGCAGCCACTGCCCAGGCTGGGAGGGCACGGACCCCACTCGCCGGGGAGTCCTCAGGGCTGGAACCCTGATGCAGCCACTGCCCAGGGCCTGGGAGGGCACGGACCCCACTCACTGGGGAGTCCTCAGGGCTGGAACCCTGGGATCCCAGAGAAAACACGGAGGAAAAGAGCACAGCTCCGAGGGGAAACAGTCCCCAGAGGCAGGCCGGAGCAAAAGCAAACAGTTTAAGACCTTTGGCTGGTCGTGCCCAGTTTGGACTTGGGAGGGAAGACCAGCTGCAATGCAGATTCCTGGGCCCCACTCCATCTCCTGACTTCACATCTGATTGAGGACGAGGTCTAAGAATCAGCCTTTTGGTCACTCCCACGAGTCCTCAGCATGGTTGGGGATCTCTGGCCCCGGAATGGCCTGCACTCTGCTGCCAGCCCCCCTCCTTCCATGGCCGCTTACCCGTCAGCCACCTGTCCACCTGTCCACAGGTTGTAAAGCACAGCCCGGGGCCTCCCCCGCTGGCCCAGGCCCGGCCCCAGCCGCAGTCCCCTCACGTGACCTCCCTAACTCTTGGGGGTGTTGAGAGATGCGAGTACACTGGAAAAAGTGGCTTGAAAGCTATAACTCCTTCTCGGTCTAGCTCCATAATTCCTGGAGCCAAAGGAAAAGCGAGGGCAACCGTGGCCTGGCCCCCGGCCTCCAGCCAGTGCTCCGGGATGAAGGAGAGAAGCGGACAGCATCCTGTTTCATCGCTCGATGTGTAAATATGTATACAACCGATAGCACAATGGCCGTCTCCCCTACTGCACTGCGCTGCACACCTCCAGTTCACCTCTACGTTCCCAGCCAGCATGTGGCCCTGATGAGAATCAAATCACTCCACACACGCAGGGTGGAGGGAAGGGCCGAGGGCTGGGTCCACGGGGCCTACGTGAAGTCAAGACTAAAAGTCAAGACCCAAGAGACCGGAGGGAGCAGGCTCTCACCTGGTGCCTCTGATAGGCCGAGAACATTTTTTCAAAGTCCTCCAGGTCCAGAATCCGAAACACCTGCATGTCGTCAATCTCATTCCAGACGGTGCCAGGGACACGCTCCTAAGAGGGCAGGGAGAAGACCGGATGGTGACTCCATTCCTTCATGGTGGAGATGTCCAGGGCGTCCCTGACCCCACTGGTCCCCCAGCAGCACATATTATGACATCCAGGCTTTCTGGGCTTCAGAAGGGGGTCGGTTCCCACCTCCCCAAACCTCCACCCCTCCTCAGGGCTCTGCTGCAGGGTGGAGACCACCAGAGACAACCTCCGTCTCCTCCTTTCCACGTGGGGCCACCCACGTGTAAGCATGTTATAGCAATCCGTGGGCGTGCTGGAGTGATGGATGGGCAAGTATGACTCTCCTTCCAGAAGAGCAAAGCCAAACCAGCGCAGGCGGGACCCTCTCCCTGAAGGTCGGGGTTGGCCGGGATCACTGGGCGGAGCAATGCCCACACATATTTGGGATCCTCAAACCCTTAGTGTAGACAGCAATTCCTGTGTCTGAGACGGTCATTTTCTCTCCCAGATGCCCAGAAAGTGGACATGTGCCAAAGGCTGGGACACCCCGGCCCCCACAGTGACTGACTGCTGAGGCCAGCAAAACTGCCAGTTTCCTGTGGGTCAGACCCAGGGAGAATGTCCGGTCCCTTCCAACAGGGAGGGGCCCAGGAGTGTACGTACCAAGGTCTCCTCCCAGCCTGGGCACTGTCCCACCTCTGTGTAGACCCCTGCCCTGAACTTCCATCCACCACAGGGGTCTAAGGAGAAGCTGTCAGCCTCTGGGGAGGCGCTGTCTGCCAAGCCAAGGACACGCCAGAGGTCCTGTGACACCCTGATCGCGGGGGAAGGACGGAGGCCAGAGCCCCTGCGCCCAGATGCTCCGCCCCTCTCCGCCCGGCACCCTCCCTCACCTAGAGCTTCACTGTCTTTGCAACAGACTCTCCCACCTTCCTGGGACGGCGGGGCCGCTGCAGAGCCTTCCTGAGGCCGCCTCCTGCCTCCCCCCACCCCCTCAGCAAGGCTTGGAGAGGGAAACATACCTTTCACTCACTTTTATTTTCTTAAACTCTGGAAAAGGGGAGGCTAGGCCAGAGCAGGGGGGTGGGGACATTCCTGTGGCCTTCCTGAGGCCAGGGACCCTCTGGTGGAATGCCGGGCTGGGAAGCTCGGAGCAGCATGCGATACAGGCACCTGGCCAAAGCCAACACAGACGCATTCTTTTCATGGCAGAAGCAGTGTGTGTGTGTGTGCGCGTGTGCGTGTGCGTGCACAGGAGCACGCGTGGGATAGGGGAAGGGGCCTGGGGACAGGGGCCGGGCTCCTGGAATGGGCTGTGTCGCAGGTAGAGAGGAGATGGTTGGAGGGAACTGAGTTGGAGAAGGAGAGAGACTTCTAATCCAGTCCTCCCCCCACGACATCTAGGTGGGGGTGGAGGCGGGTGCATGGGGAAGGCCCGGACAAGCGAAGCTTCCCACCGCTCCTATTCCTGGTGAGGCTGGGCGAGAAGAAAGGGCCGGATGGGACCGTGGGATGCTGAACACTGGGAGGAGGCCTTGGTCTCCCGCCCGCCCGTCTCCCCGAACCCTCTCCCTCCCGTGCGGGCTCCTCCCGGTGGAGGGGCAGCCAGTCTGCAGCCAGGCGGGGGCGCGCCTGCTCCTAGTGTCCGCCGCACCCTACAGTTCACCAAGCCGGCTCGATGTGCCCACCATGCATAGTAAGCCCCGATTTTCGCACCACTCTGGCCACGGCCTCGTCGCCTCCAGTCTAGATTCCTGGAGTTGCTGCCCCTCCAGAGACACCTTGTGCGTGCCAGGGAAGTCCTCCTCGCAAACCCAGCACGCTGCCCGCACGGAGCGCCCGGGGCCAGCGAGGCCGGGCGGGTTTGCCGTCCCTCTGCGGGACTGTCGGCAAGTGCAGGGAAGGCTCTTCTCTTCTCGTGTCACTTAAGGGAAACTGAGTCTCGATGCCACTCAGTTGTTGAGTTAATGTGTGGGCTATGTGAGATGACATGCAGAAAGCACACACGGTAGTGCCACCAACAAGAACTCACCTGTTATTATTATTGTTATTATTAAGACTTTCTATGAGTCCGTCACTGTTACAAATACTTTATAGGAATTAAAACAACCTTTGATATGGAGGCCATAATTACCCCATTTCCCAGATGAAGAACCTGAGGCCCCAACGATGACACGAACCCCTAGTCACACATAGGGAAGCCTGGGGCTGGGGTGACAGGCTCACTAATATCACCTGACGCCCCTCCTCCCACCCACCTTGGCTGAGAAATGTCTGCAGTGTCCACAAATGCTCCCCAACGCCTCTGCCATCAAGCTTGTACTTTCCAGTCTAGGGATGAAACTGGCCTGTGCTGGGCTCCTGAGGAATGCCCTCAGAATTTATTATCACAGACCCCAGAGAGAACCCTCAGCACAAAGCTCTATCGGATAACAGATAACAATGTCGCAAAAATCTCAGTTGCCTTGTCTGTCTTCCTTAACTGTGAAGGTGCCTGATCAACTTTTCATGACATTATTTTTAAATCATAAATTATAAGTTGTAAGTCTAGGAGACAAAAATTATATCTTTTCCATCACAATTTACAGATATGTTGTTTCTGATCATGAACACTGAACATTCCCCACACAGCCTACGGCCTTCAGTTCGGCAAGCTGTCTGCCTGCCACGTGCACTCGGCCTTCCTGGCTTGCCTGGTGCCCATGGAGAAGCATCCACAGAACACACCTGTTGCTTCAGAATACTGCTAACAGGTGGCTCTAAAGTTTTAATAATTCAGATTGGAGATATTATCAGAGGCCGAGGAAACTGTGACTGGGCTTTGTTCATGCATCGTCCTTACACCTAGATCATAAAAACAGAGGCAGAGGAATCTTAAAGATCGGGTACAGACAAAATGAGTGATTTCACAGGTCACACAGAGCCAAACCTGGTTTGGTTGAAGGTTAGAATCTCTCCTTCAATCCATCCCCAGGAACTATAGGTGTTTCTTTAAACAGACTTCCTAATTTTCCAGATCTAAAGCTCTTCAGAGCAATGTTCTATCTCACTTTTTAAGATTATCCATCACAGTCCCCAGCAAAAAGCTTTAACCAGCCCTGGCCGGTTGGCTCAGTGGTAGAGCGTCGGCCTGGCGTGCAGGAGTCCTGGGTTTGATTCCCGGCCAGGGCATACAGGAGAAGCACCCATCTGCTTCTCCACCCCTCCCCCTCTCCTTCCTCTCTCTCTCTTTCCCTCCCGCAGCCAACGCTCCAGTGGAGCAAAGTTGGCCCGGGCACTGAGGATGGCTCTGTGGCCTCTGCCTCAGGCGCTAGAGTGGCTCTGGTTGCAACAGAGTGATGCCCCAGATGGGCAGAGCATCTCCCCCTGGTGGGCATGCCGGGTGGATCCCGGTCGGGCGCATGCGGGAGTCTGTCTGACTGCCTCCCCGTTTCCAACTTCAGAAAAATACAAAAAGAAAAAGAAGAAAAAAAAAAGCTTTACCCAAAGCAGACCAGACTGGCTGGCTAGCTGGTCTACCATGCGGAGACAGCTTCTAACAAACAGCTGACTATCTACTTAGTAATCCCACATCTCTTCCCACTTGAATCTCCATTTGAGCTCATGTGAGTTCAAACGGAATGGTACAGTTATGAATTCCCCAAGAGTTAGTCCAATGAGCCCATACAACAAGGTCAGAGAGAAGCCAGTACTCCCAGCTCCACACATGGCTGTTGTTGAAGTGTGAGTCAGGCCTTGTATGTGTTTGTCTCAAGGACAAAGTCACAGGTCCTATAGGACACAGTACAGAACCAGAGGCAGGGCTTGGCCCAGGCTGGGACTGGCCTTCATTTACTAGGGGTCGCATGTGACCTGGGGCATCTCTGCTCTCTGCTCATGAGAGTCCAACAGAGCAATCGACTCCACGCGTAGGCCTGGTGTCGGAAATTAGCGGGTAATATTCATGAGAGCCACTCAGTGCACCACCCAGAGAAGCAACACCTTTCCCCAGGGAAGACGCCAAAATGGTCAGATCTTGGCACCAAACTCCTCATTGCAAGGTTGTCGTGACCCCTGCCATGGCCTCATTCTAGTCCTTTGTACATGGCCTTGGCCTTTACCATCTCTAGACCTTGGCCCAAAGTCTTTGCTAGATCTTCTACCCTCTTCCTCAGATTGACCCCATCCTTGTGGTTCCGGCCCAGCCCTTGTCTTGTCTAGAAAGCACCCCTTCTTGGCCCATGCGCCAGTATCTGTGTTACCCAGGCCCTCAGCACACACGGATTCCAGCTCCGGGTGGCTTGGGCAGTGTGAGCATTGCCACATGCCAAGCCACCTCCTCGCAGTGCAGCTGTTCTGCCCAGCGGCCTGTGAGCGGCCTGGCATCAGCAACCCCGTCTTCTGCATCCGCTGTGTCTGCCCTTCCGCTCAGCGCAGAGCGGGCGCAGGGGAGAGTCTGCGAACAGTGGGGCCGACAGCTTCGGCTGTAGGAGAATGGAGGCACTGGCCTCTTCCTTTTCACTCACCTCATTCAGCTTGACCCAGTTGAAGGACTTCAGCGGGTGGGACGGCTGGGGGACACACTTCTTCCTGAGCGGGACATCACTGCCGGGGAAGGGGTCTGGAGGGAGGGGCAGGCCCATGCTGAAGCAAGGTGGGGCGCCCGGGGGCGTGGGGTGCCCACCGGGCGGAAGGGGTGGCGGCGGCGGGGGGCAGCAGGCGAATGGCAGAGGGGGTGCAGGTGGAGGCAGGTCACTGGTTGTCATCGAAGAAGACAAGGTAAGCGGGCCGCCAGGGGGAGGTGGGGAAGAGACGGGTCCTGTCTGTGGGAAGACAGAAAACCAACAGAACAAAGCCATCAGCAGTGACATGTGTCAGGCCCCCCACTGTTTGTCCTTTCCTTTCTCTTAGTCTCCATCCACACTAGACCCCTCCCCTCCTGCTCTTACCCCCATGCACACCGAGCCCCCACTTTCTCTTTTTGTGTCCCAAACATCAAACACACACGCAACCATAGACACACACACTCAAGTCGAAAACCCATACACAGACACTGAACAAAGTCAGTCACCACAATGACACAGGAGCTGTGAGCCTGCCACCTGCACCAGGGCAGACGGCTGGGTGGGGGAGCAACACCCCCCTGGCACCCTGCTCCCACGGGGCGCTTCCTGGGACAGCCCCCCACCCCGGGAAGGAGCATTAATTTTTCTAAATAATACAACGGTGCCACCCTCATAGCCTCGGGGGCCGCCTCTATGCCGAGCTGAGGTCTCCCTCTCCCTTCTCCCTCATCCTGGGGTCCTCGGGCCCTCCCCACGCACGATCTTCCCACCATAACCTGAAGGTCCTCTACGTAAAAGGAGAGGAGAGCGCCCACGTACCGAGATCTCGCTGAGCTGGGCGACCAGCTCAGCCACCTGTCCCCGCGCCTGGCGCAGCTCCTGGGACTCCCGGGCCAGCTTGTCCTTCATCTTGTTCAGCGTCCGCATCATCTCTTCCCTCTCCAAGGTCTTCGTCTCGCACTCGCGCTCCTTCCTCTCCAGCTTGCTCACCAGCTCCGTGTGCTCTGCGGCCGGTGGGGCCGGCGAGGAAACGGAGAGAGGACGTGAACCCCGAGGGGGAGGGAAGGCCCGGGCCCAGGTCGGGCAGGGACAGGGGCGCGAGGCGCGAGGCGCGCACAGGGGGTGTAGGCAGAGCTCACCTTTCCGGAACTTCTCCGCCTGGTCTCGCCATTGCTTCACTTCGTTCTCATTGATGAGCCTGGGGGTGGGGGTGGGGGTGGGGCAGAGGGAACAGGCTGGTGAACACTGGCTCACAACCTCCCGGAAGATTTGTCATCGTCCTTGTCCTCACATGGGTGCCCACTGGATCTCCCATCTGTCTGGCCACAATGAGGAGGACGGGTTTCTGACTCTCCAGATGTTTCTCCAGGTCCCCACCTCGCCCGGGTTCCCACCACGTGTCTCTCCGCGGACTGTGAAAGCGACAAGGACCCCGAGGCACCCTCTAATCAAATCCCTTTGTGCAACAGTTGGAGCTCCTGAGACCAGAGATGGGACCACAGAGAAGTAATGGGAGAACGAGGCCCAAAGGCTTCCCTTAGTTGTGTAACGACTTGTACCCCTTAATGAAAACAGGGTTTTGTATTGATGGAGATCGTAACATTGACGGCACCACGGTGCAGGCGCCCAAAGAGCAATGTGTAAGAGTGAGAGCGATGGCCACCCCAGCGACACAGGGTGGGTGGGTGGAGGGTGAAGAAGAGACCAGTGTACATCATAGGAAGTTCTCAATCAGATCCAATTCATGTGATGGGGGTTGAGAGTAAGCTTTTACCCAGACACCAAGGCGTGAGAGAGGTGAGACCCCATAACCGTTTCTTGGTAAGCCTGAAAATGGGGAAGAGTTGGATCCATGGCTCTTGGTCTCCTCGTCTAGATAGACCAGGGCTCTAAAGAGGAGACAGAATGTGGACGGGAAAGAACTCGTGCAGAGATATCTCTGAAGAGAGTCACTGCCCGGTGCTACCTCCTTCACCACCATCCAGTCAAATGTTTCTGTAGGTATCTTGGAGAGTTTTTCCCCCCATTGATTTGAGAGAGAGAGAGAGAGAGAGAGAGAGAAGGGACAAGAGAAGGGTGAGAAGCATCAACTCATTCAGCTTAGCTGCTCCCTTTACCGTATTTCCCCACGTATAAGACACACCCTTTTATGAAAAATTCGGGGTCTAAAAACTGGGTGCGTCTTATACAGTGGTTGTGGCATTTCAAATCCCATAGATGGAACTGAGGACGAGGGAATACATGAAGACAGTGATTCGTCATCAGACACAGATGAGGACAAGCTAATGGATGGGAGTATTGATAATGATGAGTTATATGAATTTTATTGAATAAAACTGGAGTTCAATAACTTAAAGCAATACTTTTTTTTCAAAGTTCGGGCCCCCAAATTAAGGTGCGTCTTATACATGGGAGCATCTTATACATGGAGAAATACGGCCATTGTGCGCTCACAAGCTGCATCCTGTATGTGCTGGGACAACACTCTGCCCACTGAGGCACCCGGCCAGGACCTCTCCGAGAGTTCTGACCCGTGTTCCTGGACACTGGGCGGGAAGCATGGTGGACTGGGGTCTGAGCCGAGGCCAGGCTGGTCCAGAGGGGAGAGGCACGACGCGGGAGAGCACGGCTGAGCGCCCAGGCTTTGGTGGCCTGAGGACTGCATGGGGTTCCTTACGAGCCTGGTGTGAGCGCTGCAGAGGAACTAAGCTGAAGCTATGTGAAGTCCTGTCCCTGAAGTCCACCTGGGAGAAAAATGGGCACCTTAAGAGTGAAAAATCTGTGTGTTGTGTTGCCAGTGGGTCAGGAGCTGTTGGAAGGGATGGTACCAGACAGCCCTGGGAAGGAAAAAAACAAACCCACCTCCCATGATCAGTGAGCAGGGCTTCCCAGCAAGAGGCTCCCAGGCAGGAACACAGAAGACCCCAGAGAAACATTTCATGACTTTGCCCACGTGCCATGCCCAGAGAGCAGGAAGCCCGCTACTAAGTTACCTGATCTAGGAAGACCTTTTCCCTGTCTCCCTTCTGACCCCACGCCACCTCGGGTGGGAGGCAGAAGCTGGTTAGCCAACAGGAAGAGAGAGCAGGAGAAGTCAGAAAAGAAACAGAACAGGGAATATCTCTCACACACACACACACACACACACACACACACACACACACACACGTGTGCACGCACGCCCTTCACACTGCAGCTTCCCGGCCCCAGACCAGAGAGGAGAGAGATTTAAGGCTCAGTCACATCTAGACTGTTGATTTACATCTGGGACTGTCCTTCCAGATGCAGATGGAGACTACGTTGGCGGCTGAGGGTGATCGTAGGACTTCCATTGCCCGAGAATTAGCACAAACTTCATGGCACCCAAGGGCTCCCCCCCCCCCCCAGGAAAAGGTTCCCTGCTGGCCAGTGTGAAGAATTGGTAGAAAATGAAAATAAAGCTACATTTCGGTCTTTACTAGCGGTACGTGTCCAACATACCAGTCCACATTTCCACGACGTCCACCCTGACTATTTGCACAAATGAAGAGAGTAGCTGAATAGGTTAAAAATCTTTTTCTGCTTGGCTTTGGAACGCAACACAATGAATCACTGAGAGCCAATTTATCTCCTCCAGGGTGACTGGCTCAGACTTAAGCTGAAAGATAAGTAAAACTTTAAAATTAAAACTCGGTGTGTCAACATAAGGTCTGAATGTTAATGGACATGACTTGGTTCTCTGGGTTTCTCTGTAGCCAGGGTCAGTCAAAGACGCTGTCAGAAGACCTTAGGCTGTGACATGTCCAACTGGCTCGTGGCTAAACGGTCATGCTCTATATCAGCCTTCGGCAAACTTTCTCTAAAGGGACACTTAGGTATTTTAGGTGTTATATGCTACCTACGGTCTTTGTGTATAATCTTGTGTTTGTTTTTCAGAACTCTTTTCAAATGTGAAGATTATTCTTCGCTCACGGACCACATAAACAAGCTGGGGAAGCGGCCCGCAGACCACAGTTTGCTCACTCCTCCTCCACACCGAAAGGTTTAAATTCCGCCTCTATCCACTCCGTGCAATGGATCATTGCGAGTTGAGCAACCCCCTCTAAACCTGTGCTGTCCAATAACAGTCATAGCCGTATGTCATGTGGCTATTTGGTTAAAAGGAAACACCATTTAAAATTCAGTTCCTCCGCCACACCAGCCACATGTCAAGTGCTCAGCAGCAGTGCAGATGTGAAGTCTTTACACTATCTCCAAGAGTTCTTTTGGATGGTGTCGCCCAAGGCCAGTCTGGAGGTGTCTGGTGTATGTGTGTGGGGGGGGGGGGGAGCTGAGCTTTCCCTGGTGAGACCCGAACCGGAGGGAGACGGAAGGAGGAGGAAGACAGGTGGGGGCTGGCCACGGCTCACATGTTCACGATGTTCTTGACGCTGAAGTTCTCCAGGGGAGCCAGGTCGGGGTCCCCGCCCCTCTCATCCTGGAGGACGATCTGCTGGAGGATGCGGTCCAGGAGCTGCCACTGCTGGACGTAGCCGCCGTGCCGCTTGTCTGAGGGACAACAGACATGTCTTTCCTGAGCCCTGGGGCCCCCGGGAGCCTTGCCCTGGAGTCACTGCCCGGGCCCAGGCTGGTGAGAGGTGCCCTCCCCTCCCACGGCAGGCTCCCAGCCCGATGGGGAGGCAGTGCCGTTGCCGAGGGTGGAGAATCACAAACCCAGGTATTTCCCGATTACCGGTGACCGACCCTCTATGAATGTGTCAGCCCTCTCGACAGACGTCTCTACTCCCTGCAAGGCTTCCTGGCTGCCTTTCTTCCCCGTTTTCCCTGTTAGCACCTGAGCATCCTATCCTTGGGAATGTTAATTGCTTTCTACGTTATCTTTTAAAAAGCACCTTTAAGAAAAGTAAATCTGCTCTCAAATACTACACACTGAATAATAAAGTCTCCAGGGAAATTTCTTTATTTAAAGGCAGGGGCTTTAGGATTAGCTATGCTATTGTTCTCCAGAGGAAGATGAAGGGAAACTAATTACAGGCAAGCACAGAGGGGGAGTCAGACCGGCTGGAGAAGGGGTCATGGAATCCGGGAGGATGGTTTTGGTGAAGGTGCCCCTGGTTATGAAGGCAGAGGCATTGTGTGCTGTGCCTGATCTTACACGGTCCCCCTCACATCCCCTCTAATTACAACCCGGCTGGGCCCAGACCTGGCTTTGCCCCTGACAGCCACAAACTTCTTCCTGTTCAGTGGTTTGTGATCCCCGATCCTTTGTTTCTAGTGACCACCAAGGGAGGTCAACCAGCGTGACCCTGACCGTGAAGTCAAGCCATTAAAGCCCACAAGGTGGAAGGTCACGTCCGCAGAGCCCCGTTCGGAAGCGGAGAGACAGACCCCTCCGCATTGCCCTGGAAGGCCAGGCACAGGAACCCGTGGGAGCGGAAGTCAGTCTCCCAGGAATTTCCCGCGTCTTCCACGAAGACCTGGCCTGGCTTTCAGAGCACTGAGGTTCCTCCTGGTCCCGGCCACTGTGTCGGTGTCCTCTCCTGCCCCGCGCTGGCACAGGTAACGCAAAGCGGCACCATTTCCCCTTAGCCCTCACCCAGGAAAGCAGGGTGAAGCCAGACACGGGCTCCCAGACATGCAGCACGTTTCATCTGAGGCCGTGACCCCAGGGAAACAAGCCTTCCCACCTCTGGAAAGACCCGCCCGGGCGGAGGCTCAGCCACTGCAGACCGGAGACAACAACGCACACTCCGCGGGTCCCTCTGAGGTCAGAGGCAGGACCTCGCGTCACACCTGGCCCGGGGCTGGCGCATAGTAAACCGTGGTGTCACCCTCACCCCCATCGCCACCTCTACAGAGAGCCTGTCACCCTCACCCCCATCGCCCCCTCTACAGAGAGCCTGTCACCCTCACCCCATCGCCCCCTCTACAGAGAGCCTGTCACCCTCACCCCCCTCGTCCCCTCTACAGAGAGCCTGTCACCCTCACCCCCATCGCCCCCTCTACAGAGAGCCTGTCACCCTCACCCCCATCGCCCCCTCTACAGAGAGCCTGTCACCCTCACCCCCATCACCCCCTCTACAGAGAGCCTGTCACCCTCACCCCCATCGCCCCCTCTACAGAGAGCCTGTCACTCTCACCCCCATCGCCCCCTCTACAGAGAGCCTGTCACCCTCACCCCCATCGCCCCCTCTACAGAGAGCCTGTCACCCTCACCCCCATCGCCCCCTCTACAGAGAGCCTGTCACCCTCACCCCCATCGCCCCCTCTACAGAGAGCCTGTCACCCTCACCCCCATCGCCCCCTCTACAGAGAGCCTGTCACCCTCACCCCCATCGCCCCCTCTACAGAGAGCCTGTCACCCTCACCCCCATCCCCCCATCGCCCCCTCTACAGAGAGCCTGTCACCCTCACCCCCATCCCCCCATCACCCCCTCTACAGAGAGCCTGTCACCCTCACCCCCATCGCCCCCTCTACAGAGAGCCTGTCACCCTCACCCCCATCGCCCCCTCTACAGAGAGCCTGTCACCCTCACCCCCAGCCTGTCACCCTCACCCCCATCGTCCCCTCTACAGAGAGCCTGTCACCCTACAGAGAGCCTGTCACCCTCACCCCCATCGCCCCCTCTACAGAGAGCCTGTCACCCTCACCCCCATCACCCCCTCTACAGAGAGCCTGTCACCCTCACCCCCATCGCCCCCTCTACAGCCTGTCACCCTCACCCCCATCGCCCCCTCTACAGCCTGTCACCCTCACCCCCATCGCCCCCTCTACAGAGAGCCTGTCACCCTCACCCCCATCGCCACCCCCATCGCCCCCTCTACAGAGAGCCTGTCACCCTCACCCCCATCGCCCCCTCTACAGAGAGCCTGTCACCCTCACCCCCATCGCTCCCTCTACAGAGAGCCTGTCACCCTCACCCCCAGCCTGTCACCCTCACCCCCATCGTCCCCTCTACAGAGAGCCTGTCACCCTACAGAGAGCCTGTCACCCTCACCCCCATCGCCCCCTCTACAGAGAGCCTGTCACCCTCACCCCCATCACCCCCTCTACAGAGAGCCTGTCACCCTCACCCCCATCGCCCCCTCTACAGCCTGTCACCCTCACCCCCATCGCCACCTCTACAGAGAGCCTGTCACCCTCACCCCCAGCCTGTCACCCTCACCCCCATCGCCCCCTCTACAGAGAGCCTGTCACCCTACAGAGAGCCTGTCACCCTCACTCCCATCGCCACCTCTACAGAGAGCCTGTCACCCTCACCCCCATCGCCCCCTCTACAGAGAGCCTGTCACCCTCACCCCCATCGCCCCCTCTACAGAGAGCCTGTCACCCTACAGAGAGCCTGTCACCCTCACCCCCATCGCCACCTCTACAGAGAGCCTGTCACCCTCACCCCCATCGCCCCCTCTACAGAGAGCCTGTCACCCTACAGAGAGCCTGTCACCCTCACCCCCATCGCCCCCTCTACAGAGAGCCTGTCACTCTCACCCCCATCGCCCCCTCTACAGAGAGCCTGTCACCCTCACCCCCATCGCCCCCTCTACAGAGAGCCTGTCACCCTCACCCCCATCGCCCCCTCTACAGAGAGCCTGTCACCCTCACCCCCATCGCCCCCTCTACAGAGAGCCTGTCACCCTCACCCCCATCGCCCCCTCTACAGAGAGCCTGTCACCCTCACCCCCATCGCCCCCTCTACAGATAGCCTGTCACCCTCACCCCCATCGCCCCCTCTACAGAAAGCCTGTCACCCTCACCCCCATCGCCCCCTCTACAGAGAGCCTGTCACCCTCACCCCCATCGCCCCCTCTACAGAGAGCCTGTCACCCTCACCCCCATCGCCCCCTCTACAGAGAGCCTGTCACCCTCACCCCCATCGCCCCCTCTACAGAGAGCCTGTCACCCTCACCCCCATCGCCCCCTCTACAGAGAGCCTGTCACCCTCACCCCCATCCCCCCATCGCCCCCTCTACAGAGAGCCTGTCACCCTCACCCCCATCCCCCCATCACCCCCTCTACAGAGAGCCTGTCACCCTCACCCCCATCGCCCCCTCTACAGAGAGCCTGTCACCCTCACCCCCATCGCCCCCTCTACAGAGAGCCTGTCACCCTCACCCCCATCGCCCCCTCTACAGAGAGCCTGTCACCCTCACCCCCATCGCCCCCTCTACAGAGAGCCTGTCACCCTCACCCCCATCGCCCCCTCTACAGAGAGCCTGTCACCCTCACCCCCATCACCCCCTCTACAGAGAGCCTGTCACCCTCACCCCCATCGCCCCCTCTACAGCCTGTCACCCTCACCCCCATCGCCCCCTCTACAGCCTGTCACCCTCACCCCCATCGTCCCCTCTACAGAGAGCCTGTCACCCTCACCCCCAGCCTGTCACCCTCACCCCCATCGCCACCTCTACAGAGAGCCTGTCACCCTCACCCCCAGCCTGTCACCCTCACCCCCATCGCCCCCTCTACAGAGAGCCTGTCACCCTACAGAGAGCCTGTCACCCTCACCCCCATCGCCACCTCTACAGAGAGCCTGTCACCCTCACCCCCATCGCCCCCTCTACAGAGAGCCTGTCACCCTCACCCCCATCGCCCCCTCTACAGAGAGCCTGTCACCCTACAGAGAGCCTGTCACCCTCACCCCCATCGCCACCTCTACAGAGAGCCTGTCACCCTCACCCCCATCGCCCCCTCTACAGAGAGCCTGTCACCCTACAGAGAGCCTGTCACCCTCACCCCCATCGCCCCCTCTACAGAGAGCCTGTCACCCTCACCCCCATCACCCCCTCTACAGAGAGCCTGTCACCCTCACCCCCATCGCCCCCTCTACAGCCTGTCACCCTCACCCCCATCGCCCCCTCTACAGCCTGTCACCCTCACCCCCATCGCCACCTCTACAGAGAGCCTGTCACCCTCACCCCCAGCCTGTCACCCTCACCCCCATCGCCCCCTCTACAGAGAGCCTGTCACCCTCACCCCCATCGCCCCCTCTACAGAGAGCCTGTCACCCTCACCCCCATCCCCCCATCGCCCCCTCTACAGAGAGCCTGTCACCCTCACCCCCATCGCCCCCTCTACAGAGAGCCTGTCACCCTCACCCCCATCGCCCCCTCTACAGAGAGCCTGTCACCCTCACCCCCATCGCCCCCTCTACAGAGAGCCTGTCACCCTCACCCCCATCGCCCCCTCTACAGAGAGCCTGTCACCCTCACCCCCATCGCCCCCTCTACAGAGAGCCTGTCACCCTCACCCCCATCGCCCCCTCTACAGAGAGCCTGTCACCCTCACCCCCATCGCCCCCTCTACAGAGAGCCTGTCACCCTCACCCCCATCGCCCCCTCTACAGAGAGCCTGTCACCCTCACCCCCATCGCCCCCTCTACAGAGAGCCTGTCACCCTCACCCCCATCCCCCCATCGCCCCCTCTACAGAGAGCCTGTCACCCTCACCCCCATCCCCCCATCACCCCCTCTACAGAGAGCCTGTCACCCTCACCCCCATCGCCCCCTCTACAGAGAGCCTGTCACCCTCACCCCCATCGCCCCCTCTACAGAGAGCCTGTCACCCTCACCCCCATCGCCCCCTCTACAGAGAGCCTGTCACCCTCACCCCCATCGCCCCCTCTACAGAGAGCCTGTCACCCTCACCCCCATCGCCCCCTCTACAGAGAGCCTGTCACCCTCACCCCCATCGCCCCCTCTACAGCCTGTCACCCTCACCCCCATCGCCCCCTCTACAGCCTGTCACCCTCACCCCCATCGCCCCCTCTACAGAGAGCCTGTCACCCTCACCCCCAGCCTGTCACCCTCACCCCCATCGCCACCTCTACAGAGAGCCTGTCACCCTCACCCCCATCGCCCCCTCTACAGAGAGCCTGTCACCCTACAGAGAGCCTGTCACCCTCACCCCCATCGCCACCTCTACAGAGAGCCTGTCACCCTCACCCCCATCGCCCCCTCTACAGAGAGCCTGTCACCCTCACCCCCATCGCCCCCTCTACAGAGAGCCTGTCACCCTACAGAGAGCCTGTCACCCTCACCCCCATCGCCACCTCTACAGAGAGCCTGTCACCCTCACCCCCATCGCCCCCTCTACAGAGAGCCTGTCACCCTACAGAGAGCCTGTCACCCTCACCCCCATCGCCCCCTCTACAGAGAGCCTGTCACCCTCACCCCCATCGCCCCCTCTACAGAGAGCCTGTCACCCTCACCCCCATCGCCCCCTCTACAGAGAGCCTGTCACCCTCACCCCCATCGCCCCCTCTACAGAGAGCCTGTCACCCTCACCCCCATCGCCCCCTCTACAGAGAGCCTGTCACCCTCACCCCCATCGCCCCCTCTACAGAGAGCCTGTCACCCTCACCCCCATCCCCCCATCGCCCCCTCTACAGAGAGCCTGTCACCCTCACCCCCATCCCCCCATCACCCCCTCTACAGAGAGCCTGTCACCCTCACCCCCATCGCCCCCTCTACAGAGAGCCTGTCACCCTCACCCCCATCGCCCCCTCTACAGAGAGCCTGTCACCCTCACCCCCATCGCCCCCTCTACAGAGAGCCTGTCACCCTCACCCCCATCGCCCCCTCTACAGAGAGCCTGTCACCCTCACCCCCATCGCCCCCTCTACAGAGAGCCTGTCACCCTCACCCCCATCACCCCCTCTACAGAGAGCCTGTCACCCTCACCCCCATCGCCCCCTCTACAGCCTGTCACCCTCACCCCCATCGCCCCCTCTACAGCCTGTCACCCTCACCCCCATCGCCCCCTCTACAGAGAGCCTGTCACCCTCACCCCCAGCCTGTCACCCTCACCCCCATCGCCACCTCTACAGAGAGCCTGTCACCCTCACCCCCAGCCTGTCACCCTCACCCCCATCGCCCCCTCTACAGAGAGCCTGTCACCCTACAGAGAGCCTGTCACCCTCACCCCCATCGCCACCTCTACAGAGAGCCTGTCACCCTCACCCCCATCGCCCCCTCTACAGAGAGCCTGTCACCCTCACCCCCATCGCCCCCTCTACAGAGAGCCTGTCACCCTACAGAGAGCCTGTCACCCTCACCCCCATCGCCACCTCTACAGAGAGCCTGTCACCCTCACCCCCATCGCCCCCTCTACAGAGAGCCTGTCACCCTACAGAGAGCCTGTCACCCTCACCCCCATCGCCCCCTCTACAGAGAGCCTGTCACTCTCACCCCCATCGCCCCCTCTACAGAGAGCCTGTCACTCTCACCCCCATCGCCCCCTCTACAGAGAGCCTGTCACCCTCACCCCCATCGCCCCCTCTACAGAGAGCCTGTCACCCTCACCCCCATCGCCCCCTCTACAGAGAGCCTGTCACCCTCACCCCCATCGCCCCCTCTACAGAGAGCCTGTCACTCTCACCCCCATCGCCCCCTCTACAGAGAGCCTGTCGAGGTGGACCATGATTTTGCAAATGTTCTATGTATTTTGTGAAGAGCTTAAATACCAAATGGCTGAAGCTCACTTCGAACTGCAGGTGGGGGTGGCCATCAGTAATTCTGTGTAAGGGACGCAGCCACCAGGCTCACCCGGAGCTAAAGAGCTGACATTGGTAAAGGAGGTAGGGACAAGGGTGTGAGGTCGGAGGCAGCAGGGACGAACGACATGGAGAAACTGTTTTTCTTAAAGGCCCGCATATTCCACCTCTGTGCTGGTCCCCAAACACAAAACTTCTTTCTGGAACTCTCCGAGAGGCCCGATCGCTCCCCTGTCAGAGCTGTTTGGTTCTGCAGTGGTCACGCTACTGCTCGCTGGGCTGGGAGGCTGCCACTGCTCAGGGCCGAGTCCCAGCGGCTCCCCAAGGTGACAGTGGGAGTCCTGGCCTCAGGGAGCGAGGGAAGAGCAGGGACCTGAGTCCTGCCCGGCCTCCTCGGGAGCAAGTGGGGCGGGAGACGTGGTGAGATTCTCCCACCCAGGAGGCCCTGGCGCCTGCCACCAGCTGCCCCAGGCCAAGTCCCAGCAGCTCCCCAAGGTGACAGTGGGAGTCCTGGCCTCAGGGAGCGAGGGAAGAGCAGGGGCCTGAGTCCTGCCCGGCGTCCTCGGGAGCAAGTGGGGCGGGAGACGTGGGGAGAGTCCCCCACCCAGGAGGCCCTGACGCCTGCCACCAGCTGCCCAGGCCGAGGCTCAGGCCGCCCGAGGGCGCGGTGGGCGTGGGCTACTCACAGGGCATCTGCAGGCAGTGGTGCAGGACGGACAGCAGGCAGGGGTAGGCCTCCGTGTGCTTCAGCTTCCTGTGGATCAGCTCGAACATCTGGGAGGCGCTCTTGGTGTCGATGTGGACCTGGGGGTGCAGAGGGAGCGGTGACCGGGGAGGGGAAGGCAGAGGAGGAGGAGCAGAGGGAGAGAAGCCCCTGCCCACCCACTGAGCCCGTCCCCCAGAACAGCCTACCTCCCCCTGCCTCTAGCGCCGGCTGTAAAGGAAGGGGGAGATGTGCTAACGCCATAAACCGGGGTCGCCACCCCCGCACTACTGGCATCTTGGCATGGAGACTCTGCTGTGGGGGCTGTCCTGCTCATTGCCGGGCGTCAGGCAGCGTCCCTGGCCTCTGTCCATCACACAGTGGTGTCATCCTCCTCACACTAGTTGTGACAACTTAAAAATGTCTCAGGACACTGTAAATGTCCCCGGGGCAGGCGGGAGTTGGGGCAGCAAAGTGCCCCTGGTTGAGAACCACTAATTCAGACCAACAGAAGAAAGCTGGGACAGAGATGACTCAAGAAGCATGTGACACAGGGGTCCACATCCTGGTCAAAGCCCAGACGCGCTCCGCAGCTGTGTGGGGGCAGCCGCTTGTCCCTCGTACCCCAACGCCGTGTCTGCAAACCCGGGGCTTGGGGAGAACACGCTGAGAAGGTCTTGGTGACTGAGCCACCACACAAAGGTTGGTTTCTATTTGGGCGGGGATTTTACAGAATAATTTTTAAGCGGCAGGAGTTGTGTGTTTTCAGGGTTACTAGGGCTAAAAAGAAAATCTGATTCTCTTTGCTAAGCATGGTCTTAGGGATGGGGAGAGGTGAGTCAGGAAATTGCTAAAAGTTGGGAGAAAGGAGTCCAGTGGAGGCATTTCAGACTACCTATGAGTAAGAAAGCACTGTCTCTCTTTCCTCTGGGGGTTATGACCCCCTAGGGGGTAAATACCCCACCAGGTAAGACCCACCAGGTGAGGCCCACCTGAGGCACTATACTGCCAGGCCTACAGAAACAGGACCCGGCCATGGGGGGCCCAGCAGGGGACCCAACCAACACTAGACCCTACACAGGGCAGGAACTAAAGAAATGAAATGGCTGGGGGTGGCCTGGGACCCCCCCCCCCGCAGTCACCTCACCCTGGCGGCTGCCTCACCATGTCAAACCTCCTGGCCAGTTCCAGGTCGTCCTCATTCCGGACCATCTCGAAGAAGTCTAAATGCCTGGACACAGTGGGAGTACAGAGAGTGTGGACAATAGCATCAGGACCTCCTTGAGAGTTACAGCCCCTTCAAGCCCCCGCCCCCACCAGCTAAGCCAGAAGACTTCCTTCAGGTGAGGCCAATGCCAAACCAGAAAGAAGCCAGCTGTCGGTCGGCCAGCACGGCCGCCTTTGTGGAGTCCATGCCCCTCCCTGAGGGAGGCCAACCCCGGGCCTTCTCGGTGTCGGGACATTTGCGGTTGGACCACCCTCGGCTGGGACAGGCTAACCCAGGGGTAGGCAACCTTTTTATACCTACCACCCACTTTTGTATCTGTTAGTAGCAAAACTTTCTAACCGCCCACCAGTTCCACAGCAATGGTGATTTATAAAGTACGGAAGTCACTTTACTTTATAAAATTTATAAAGCAGAGATACAGCAAGTTAAAGCATATAATAATAATTACTTATCAAGTACTTTATGTCGGATTTTCACTAAGTTTGGCAGAATAAATCTTTATAAAACAACTCACTGTAGTTAAAGCTATCTTTTTATTTATACTTCGGTTGCTCTGCTACCACCCACCCTGAAAGCTGGAGCGCCCCCTAGTGGGCGGTAGGGACCAGGTTGACTACCACTGGGCTAACCTGCCAGGCGCAGGAGGTTCGGCAGTACCTCTGGCCTCCACTCGCTAGATGTCAGCAGCAGCCCCCACCTTGAGTTGTGACAACCAAAAATGTCTCCAGGCATTGCCAAATGTCCGCTTGGGGTGCAGGTAAAATCCCACCCAGTCATGAACTTCTGTCCCACACACACTTTTACCGTTTTCTACGCCAGCCCTCCCCACTCCCCCTGGGATTCAGCCTCTCCCTAAGACTCAGTGGAATAAAATATCCTGGACCAATGGGACAGAAGCACAGGGGCTACTGGGGACACCTGGGAATGTAACGGTGCCCTTGATCAACACGGGCCTTTATGGTTTGTCTTCTTAGTGGGGCATTTGTGCTGAGCAGAAGTGCACCATGGGACATTTAGCAACCAATACCGCTAGTGCTCCAGCAGGCAGTGTGAACACTGGGCAACACTACCACGTGCTTCCAAATGCCCCCTGGGGACAGTACTACCATGGCTGAGGACCACAGGGTCCACGTGTCCATAACATCAGAGACGAGACAGCAGGTCAGCACAGAGGACAGGTAGGGACATAGGTAAGACATGGGACAAGGGGGTGGGGAGCTACCCCTCCCCCCACAATACACCACACAACTGACTGTGCATTGATGCCGGGAATGGCAGGTGGTCTCCAGAGGGAATGGCAGCCTCCATGGAGGTGGTGACCACTAGCCAGCAGAGCACTGCCCCCAGAGGCCTGCCGTCGGGACGGGGGCCTGGGTCTTACTTGTCCAGGATGGCATTCTCGTGCCGCCGGAGCTTGTCGATCACGGGCTGTATCCCCAGCATCAGGAACTCGTACCGCAGGTGCAGGCGGAACTCCAGGTTGTCCTGGGGGGCAGCAAGGAAGGGCCCCGCTCACTGGCTGGTCTCGATTTCCACAAGAGTCCCCGGAGGACCCTCACTGCCACTCCAGTCATTGTCCCCCCACAACTGCAGCAAGCTCCGCTGGAACCGCTTCAAGACCCAGAGTCCCAGGAAAGGGTGGGAGGAGACATTTTATTTTCTTAATTTACTCCTTTTTAGGTCTCCTGCTTCATCTCCTTTGAGCCTCTTACCGGTGTTCTCATAGCTTTTGGCATCAAAAAGCAGTGATACAGAGCACAAGCTTTGGAATCAGACAGATCTTGGTTCAAATCCCTGCTCTGCCACTTATACTAGTTCTGTGATTTTGGGAAAGGCTTAGTTTCCTCGTCTGTAAAATGGGCATGTGACTTAGCTGCAAGAACGATGTCGGTAAAAATCACCTGGTGAGTTATGGGTACCAACTAATCAGATGAGATGTCAGCCATAAATAGCTAGTACTGACAAAGGTGTCATCAGCATCTTGGGGACAGATTATTCCCCTAATCCACCTCACCCAACTCAAGTCATCAGGATTGGATAAAAAAAAAGAGAAGAAAAAATAAAAGGAACAAAAAAAAAAAGAGGGAAATGCAAAGACTATTAAAATGACCTTGACTGGGACATCTGATTACCTTAGAATTTGGAAAGTTCATTTGCTCTTCAAATTCTTCTTAAATTGTTGCTATTTTTATGGTCTGAAATTCTATTCTGACCCCAAAGGAAAGAAATAAAAAAATCCCACCTCCTAACAGAAGGTGCTAGAAAAGCATGACCAGCCCACTCCAGAAACCTGCCCAGAAGCAGGTCTTTAGAAAGCTCTAGAAAGAAGGACTAACACCAGGGGTCCCCAAACTTTTTACACAGGGGGCCAGTTCACTGTCCCTCAGACCATTGGAGGGCCGGACTATAAAAAAAACTATGAACAAATCCCTATGCACACTGCAGATATCTTATTTTAAAGTAAAAAAACAAAACGGGAACAAATACAATATTTAAAATAAAGAACGAGTAAATTTAAATCAACAAACTGACCAGTATTTCAATGGTACCTATGCTCCTCTCACTGACCACCAATGAAAGAGGTGCCCCTTCCAGAAGTGCGGCGGGGGCCGGATAAATGGCCTCAGGGGGCCGCATGCGGCCCGCGGGCCGTAGTTTGGGGACCCCTGACTAACACGTTTCCTCCTCCTGTACGTGATGTCCCCACCCTGAGCCAGCGTCAGCCAGCCAAGACCGGGGTTTGTCCACGACACACATAATGCAGGATGCTGCTGCCCAGGAACCCCTCATGACAGTGACGTCACGACGGGCCCTTCGTTCTCAGTGTCAGGAGGAGGAGGCAGGGGTGACGAAGGCAATCTGAACTCAACGGCAGTGGTGGCAGCCACGCGGCCGGGTGACGTGGCCCTTCCCCCGCGGTTTCCCCAGGAGGCCCTTGCACACTCTACCCCGGGTCCCGAGGCTCAGGCCCAGCCAGGGCAAAGGCGCCTCACCTCCCCGGCGCCAGCGTTGAGCACGGCGTTGATGAAGGACATGATGGCGGTCTTTAGGTTCACCTCATCCCGGTACCGGCCCAAACTGCGGTCCAGCTCGTTCAGCAGTGTCTGGGTGAAAAGGCAGGACAGGAGAGGAGAGGGGGGCTCAGGACCCCAAAGGCGCAGCCTCTGAGACTTCGTTCCTGACGTCGCACTTACCCAGAATGCCCCATCCGTGCTCTCTCCGCAGTCTACAGGCTCATCTGGGACCTGCGCTGCGGCCTCCTCCGAGAAGCCCCCTCTGCTGCCCACCCCCCAGTCTCAGCCCCGCCGTCCTCCCTCTCCGCCCAGCCTTCGGGGCTTAAACACTGCTCCCGCACCTCCCGCTCTTTACAGCCTGTGGGTACGTGCTGCCAGCTCCTTGGCAGCGTGGGCACTGCCTTGTCTCCCTTCTGTATCTTCTGCAAGGGGGCAGAGGCCACCTTTTGCACAGAGCAGCTACTTCAACATGTTTGACAGATGACAGAACAAGTAGCCTATAGTAGTGGATAAACCACAGAGCCTGTAAGGACAGTTCACGTCTATCGAGACTTATTCTGGGCCAAGACATCTTCTACCTATGGTCTACCTCGTCGGCACGTTTCTGGGGCGGGTCAGGGAGCCCAGAAAGAACAGCACAGCCTGAGCTCCCAGTGCCCGCAGCAGGCAGGGACCCAGCGTACAGCCTAAAATCCTAACCCCAACCATTGCATTCAGTTCAACAGTTCTTCACCGAGTCCCGACACTGAGCCAGGCGCTGGGTTCAGAGAGGCAGAGCCACTGAAAACTGAGGGAAACCCATATCCCCGCCTCAGGGAACCCATGTTCTAGCAAGAAGACCATTGTCCCAGCCAAACCCATCTCTCTTAAGGCCCCTCCTGCCTTTGCACCAGCCCCGCGTGGGGCCCTCACCTGGAAGCGGGTCCGCTCAGCTGCGTACACCTGGTAGTGCAGCATGGCCTGCAGCACCTTCTTGTGGCCGCCCGGCACGAGGCACACGGCGCCCAGGATCTCCAGCACGGCCACCTTGGTCTTGCTGTTCTCGGTGCGCAGGCTCTGGGCGATGGTGCTGATGGCCTCGGGCTGCGCCAGCACGTGAGCCCGCCCCTGAGAGTTGTTCATCAGAGCCTTGATGCAGCCGATGAGGGAGGTGTGGATGCGGCTCTCGCAGGTGGTGTGGTCCATGCTCCGGAGGAAGTTCAGCAGACAGGTCAAGCCATCCAGCTCGATGAAGCGCGTCACAAACCTGCCCAGGCCAGAGCCGTTAGCACAGCAGGCGTCCTGCGCTTGCATAGTATTCTGCAGAACTATTTGCAAGTAGTTATCCCACTACCTGCGCACCAGTGTGTCTCACCTACAGTAACCACTCGGTTCATTTATAGAGTGTTTCTAAAGCACTGAAATCTCTATCATCCTCACAGGGGACTCATATCTTATCTGAATTTTATATTTTATTTATTTTTCTTTTTTATTACATTTATTGGGGTGACATTGGTTAATAGAATAGGTTTCTAATTTGCATTTTTTTAGGTGAGAGGAGAGGAGATAGTGAGGCAGACTCCCACATGTGCCCCAACCAGGATCCACCCGGTAATCCCATCTGAAGTTGATGCTCAAGTACTGAGCTATTTTTAGTGCCTGAGGCTGACCCCTTGGACCAACCAAGCTATTCTCAGTGCCCGGGGCCATGCTCAAACCAATGAAGCCACTGGCTGTGAGAGGAGAAGAGGGAGAGACGGGGGGTGGAGAAGCAGATGGTCACTTCTATCTGCCCTGACCAGGAATCGAACCTGGGGTGTCCATTCACAGAGCTGATGCTCTATCCATTCAGCCACCAGGCCAGGGCCAAATTTGCTTTTAAATACTATGCATTTACACATCATTGTTTATCAGTTGTATAGCGATGGTGCTGTATATGTGAAGGTGATCATGATAATTATTACAATAATTATTGCAGCTCTTAAACCTGAAAAGTCATCTCCTAGGAGGATGGGAATTTAGAGGATTACAGTCAGACAACAAGGAAGACTTCTGACCATGAGTGGGGGTAGGGGTGGGGGTGCATCGGAGTCACTGACTCAAAGGACCAAGGCACTCCTCAAGGGATCCTTATGAAAACAGCTGAGTCATCTTGAATGTCAGCAGAAAACATTAAAATCCATTTAATGGATGGCCCTTCACCTGGAGTCCACGTTCCCTTTAAAGGATCAATTGCCAGCATTCAGGGATCCATGAACTTGCATGGATTAATAAAGTTATACAGGCACACCTCATTTTATTGCACGTGGCTTGACTATACTTCACAGATACTGCAAAAAGTAATTACAGCTTGCTGAAAGCCCAGATGATGCTTAGCCCTTTTCAGCAATACAATATTTTTTAAGGGGCATACATTGCTTTTTAGACATAATGCTAATGCACACTTAATGGATTACAGTATGGTGTAAACATAACCTTTATGTGCACTGGCAAACCAAAAATATTCGCGTGACTCACTTCATTGTGGTAGTCACTTTGTTGTGGTGGTCTGTAACCGCAACCCCCAATATCTCCAAGGTATGTATGCCTGTACCTTCATATTTCATAACCTTTCACTGAAACTTAGCATTTCCTTCATATAAATGTAGGCAATAAATGACAGTGGTATTCGAAGAATCTTTAACTGACTTTATCACCCAAAATAATCACAGTGATTTTCACATCAAATTACACTTGTTGCCAGTATCTCAAGATATCATTTACACTCATCAGCACTTCAAAATTATGATGGCTGCTAGTTCCTGCTACTTAAGGCACATTTATTGCTGTCTCACTAATTTTTAATATTTGGTAACAGTATTTCAATTTAATTGGTTTATTTTTAATCCTACCTCATTTTATCTATTTTATTTTACTATTTTTAAAAATTCTGAAGCAGTCAGCAGGTTTCATTTGGGTGCTAGAGTCATCTGTGGCACGCGCGCATGCACACTCACACACACACACACACACACACACACACTCATACACACACGCTTAGAACCCTTGATTCAGTAGAACAATAACTGATGACCTGAGGAATGTCCTAGATGAATCTGAAGGACCCACTACATCAGGGGTCCCCAAACTTTTTACACAGTGGGCCAGTTCACTGTCCCTCAGACCATTGGAGGGCTGGACTATAAAAAAAACTATGAACAAATTCCTATGCACACTGCACATATCTTATTTTAAAGTAAAAAAACAAAACGGGAACAAATACAATATTTAAAATAGAGAACAAGTAAATTTAAATCAACAAACTGACCAATATTTCAATGGGAACTATGCTCCTCTCACTGACCACCAAGGTGCCCCTTCCAGAAGTGCGGCGGGGGCCGGATAAATGGCCTAAGGGGGCCGCATGTGTCCCGCAGGTCGTAGTTTGGGGACCCCTGCACTACATAGAATTAATATGTTTGCTTTCAAGAGTATTTGGGTGTATTTCTATCTCATATAGATAGGCATAGAAAAAATAAAGTTTGCTCTCAAATGAAGTTATTAAAATAGGTATTACTCACATTGTTACATACTTTCCTGTACTCTACAAAACTTCCACCACGACTATGTGTATGTAACTTGTCATCAGAAGTATCTCAAGGCAAGGACAAATCAGTCGAAGTGGGAGATAAATGTGGCCACCTCCCCCCTAAACCCCTCTGTTCCCTGGTCCCTCATCCTTCCTGCACTCCCTTCCCATGCCAGACCCCCCCCCCAAACTGGGAAACAAGTGGATATGAAGGAGCTCCATTCTCCTTGGGGCTCTGTTTCCAGTCTGCTGGGGTAGGGAGCTCAGCCCGGACAGCACATGCACACGCACACGCACACGCGCACACGCGCACACACACACACACACACACAGAGACCAGAGTGCTGGTAAAAGTTAACAGACTGGCTCCCTGGAGAAAGGAATGAAAGGCCTGATTGCAGTGTTTGCCAACTGCCGTGGTATAAATACTCCCAGCGTAACCATTTTCAAGCAACATTAATGTGATATCACTGAACGTGGCGTTGGGAAGAGATGTACCATTTAAAGTATTTTCACCATGCATATACAACAGGTACAAACTCAAGAGCATATGTAATAGTGAAGATTACACATAACAGTAAAATCTAACTAGGTAATTAGGGAGTGATAAGTTTCAAGTACTTGATTCTTTGTTTTTGTCATAATTTATATAACCATAAATATATATTTACATTTTAATCACATCTATTTATAACAACCAGTTTGCAAAACTGTTGAAAATTTAACAGATGGCTCTCACAAGGTGGGTACGAGCCAGTTCCCAGACATAAGAAGAACCCGTGGCTCTTGTCCCCTCTTTGGACCCTTGCACTATGTGGCCCAGGAAATGGGGGGGTTTCTTCCCCAGCCTTGGAGGCATCCACCCCCTTTTTCTTGCCTTTCTTTTTATTGCTTTTGCTCTGGTGGTAAAATCTCATCCATGGACACCACATCTCCCCCTAGTGGCTGGAGTATTTCTCATCCACACTCAGGAGAAATGGTCCTTCTCAGAGCTCTTTCTCATAAGCCTTGCACTTGGACGGACAGCCCACTTCCTTCCTGTTCTATTCTCCCAAGAAAAACAAGCACCTCACCTCACTTTCCCTTTAGATAGCTCGTAGGGACCTGAGGTTTATTCCATTCTCCTATGTTCCCCTCCCCTGCTGTCCCCCTGACAGCCTCCCACCTCCTCAGAGAGAGGGGGCGTGGGAGCCGGAATGAAGTAGAGTCTAGGGGGCCCCTGGGGAGTGGAGTCGGCCAAGGGGCCCCAATGGGAACAGAGCACGGGGTCTGACGCTTCAGGAAGGTGAGGGGACCACGGGGTGAAGGGCGGTGGGAGGCAGGTGGCGGGAGGGAGAACAGTGCCCCACCTCATGGGCTGCGTCCGGAGCGCTGTCTTCAGGTCTTCCACGACCTGGTTCCGCATCTCCGTCTCCTCCTCGTCGAAGGCGTACAGGCTCTGCATCTGAGGTCGGTGGGGCGCGGGGTGGAGTCGCGCGGGGCTGCCGCCTCCCAGCCCCCACCCCAGCCCCGGTGTGAGCGGCCACCCTCCTCTGGGCAGGGTGAGGCCTCGGGGAATGGGTGACTGGGACGGAGTGTCAGACTCTGAGTGGGGCTCTGGTTCTGGCCCCAGGCCTCACACCGCTCATTTGTAAAATGGGGAGAATTATTGGCCCAGCCATCATCCCACGCCCGCGTGATGTACAAATGGTTAAGACGTACTGAAATGGTTGGGGGACTCTACAGTCACACAGGGAAGGCGGGGATGATGACATCTGGGGTCAGATCCCCAGTGAGTGGGTATGGGGTGCAGGGAAAGACGACAGAGGCTCCCTCTCCCGCATGGCCTCTCGAGGTGGGCCCGGGGCGGGAGAGCAGCGGCCACTCACCGCCGCCATGGAGTTGATGCGGTCAATGTAATAGTCCGGCCAGCTGGTCGCCATCTTGTTGGGGTCCTCCTGCTCCTGGGATAAGAAAAACTGTAAGGACCAAACTGCAAGGCAGGCCCACGGCCTGAGATCCTCGGCTTCGGTCCAAGGACAGGCGTTCCTCAGCCTGCCCCGATGGGGAGACATCCAGGAAGTGACCCAACCCCAGGCTTCCATTTCTTCCTTGGTAAAACGTGGATAATAAACACTGAATCTCATGGCCAGCTAATGGCAGGGGCAGAAACCATGCAGCTATATATACATTTTCAATGAACAATATGTACAATGAAAAATAAACTCACTTGTCCCTATTACTTGTTTTTCTGATTCTATTTAACAACATATAATTTCATATCTGTTGAAGCTAATAAAAATTTGTGCTGCTATTTTATACATAGGTTTTCAAGTTTTATTTTTCTGAAACTATCATTTTCATTGTATTTTACAAAAGCAGTTGGTTTGTGACGATTTGGAAATTTAAAAACTTGGTCTTTCTCCCAGATAGTTTGAGAAGCACTAATGTAAAGCACGTGGTGCAGCTCCTGGCATGTAGCAGGTGCTCATTAAATAGGAACTCTACCAAAAGAGGGAAAGAGAAACGCTCTCTTTGGGTTTCGGAAAGACTCAGGAGAGGTCTGTGTAGCAACACTGAGTAGCCTTCTGACCCAGATGTCAGGTCCGAGAAATAGCCTCAATCCCTCCCCACGTGTGGGCAAGAGAGGTGGGAGTTGTATAAACATTGATGTTGACTGAAAACCCAGCCCTCTCCCTCGGCCAAAGGCTCGGCTCTGGGCATTACACAGACCCCGCTCCTTCCTGTCCCCGTCTCTGTCCCTGTCCCTGCCCCATGTGGACATTCCTCCACCTCATCTGCTCTCTGCCAGTCTCCTGCTTCCAGATCAGCGTGAAAACTCAGCTCCTCCACAGCCTGTCTGCCAGCCAGTCCGGGTTTTGCCCTGAACCCCTCAGCTCTATCCACTCAGGCTTCACGATTTGGTTTTCATGAAATCCAAATTTTAGACCAGTGGGGACGCTGCCTTGACTGGGTCTGTGTGATGTTATGTGACTCTGCGTGTTAAATCTCCATGCCTGAGCCCCCCACCCCCAAGTCTATCTTCTATCTTGGAGCAGGGGGAGTCACAGAACCACAAACAAATGCATCATCAAACACACAGTCCCCTGCCTGTGCTGGCTCATCCTCTGTCCACTCGATATGCATTTAGCGAGCACCTACTACATGTCAGTCACCACTGTACTGAGTCCTGAAAGTACTGGACACAAAGGCATAATCTCTGCCTTCCATAGCGTCAGAGGCACAGTGAAGAGCACTCTATGGGAGAACTGTCCACCGCGGGCCATGGGGACCTCGGGGCATGTAACACGTGAGGCTCTTGAGGGGGTGAGATGGTAGGGGGCGGGGCCGAGTTAGCAAAGATAACTACTGAAGCTAAGGGAGGCGGAGAGGGCCTTACTGACAGAGGAAGCACACCCCGCGGGAAGAGTAGAAGTATGCAAGTGATGGGGAATTACAGACGATTTGACTTGGGAGAAAGAGAAGTCCTTACACTTTCATATATTTATTTTTATTTTTTTAGCTGTTTGTATAAGAGATCAACTTACAGTAACTCAATTTGGAAAGTGGGAGGGGGAATCATGAGACACAGTTAATTATTCCTGAAATTAATTTTCTCATTCCTCCCACCTTTCCTCCCACGACTTGAATTGTTTTTAAGAGCTGCTGTCCTGACAATGAGACTCCTAGACACAGAACGCAGCGCTCTGCAGGTGCTTAATCCATGTGCACTGAGCACACCAGACAGTGACTTATAGTGTATGCAGGCCATACAACTCGTCACAGGTCCTCAGACTCCAGCTGGCCGGGGTTCAAGCAACGGTGCAGTCACCTGCCAGAAGTGGCCCGTGACTTTGGGGGGGGGGGTCCCTTGCCTCTCTAGGGTTGTTTTGCCCCATATGTAGAATAAAAGACTAAATGGAATGGTTTCTCAATTCCTTCCAGCTCTAAAATGGCATCTGATGCTAATCCTCCAATTGTACAAAGTCTGACCCTCTCAGTACGGAGCTCGGATGGGACAGATACCAGCGGAGGGATCGCCGGGTCCTAACTCCCAAACACCTACACTCTGAAGCCAGCACAACAGGCTGCAAGTCTGAAAAACTGAGAGTGCAGGGGAGAGGAGGGAGGAGGGTCAGGGAAAGAAACATGGGATGAGAGAGACGGACAGGCTTACATCAGGGACAAGAGACACAGAGACAGAGAAAGGCAGAGACGGAAGAAACGCAGAGGGGAGGCGAGAACATTCAATTAAGCCCTGAAGGAGGAGGCCAAGCATCCCTTTCTAGGGAGGGCCAGCCAGGGGTCAGGAGCTGACGACATCTTTTAATGAACTAGAGGGGAGGGAGGAAAGGGGCGGGAGAATGGAGACTGACGTGTCACCCTGCAGTGTGACCCTAATACCGTGCTGCCTCGTGAAGCCAAGCCTGGCAGAAGGCAGGTGCTACGGATCCAGAGACGGCCAAGCCCCACCCCTCCCAAACCGAGGCCTGGCCCAGGCTGTGGCCCAGGGTGGCAGGGCCTCCAGGCTCTGGTTTAGGCACCGAAGGGAGTCCAGATTTGTCATCTCCTGACCTACCTAACCCAGCACCCCTCCTGGAACCCCGCAGGCACCTGCTTAAAGGGTTACTTCCCTGAGCGCAAGTTCCACGGGAACAGGGTATTTTTGTGTGTGTATCCTGACTTATTCACTGTCTTTCCTCCCCAATCCAGAAGCAGCGTGCTGGTGTGTGATAAATACAGCAAGCGCGCCCTGGGCCGCGGGCCCTGGGGCGGCGGCAGTGCCAGGGGTCAGGGACGGTACCTTCTTCTTGCTGCAGTAGATCTGCCATTTCTTCTCAGGGGGCAGAGCAAACACAGCCTCCCGGTTTTTGTCGGTGAGATCCAGTTCATCCTGCAAAGACAGCAAGAAAAGTGTCTGGGATCCAGAGGTGAGTATTCAGCCCTCCGGGAAATTACAAGTCCCCTGAACTTACTACTCAGCCTTCCGTCTTCCTCCCAGAGAGGGTCACAGGTAGGACAGGGCGATTCTTCCTCTGCTGGAAACACAGCCCACCCCCCGGCTCCCACCGCAGCCTGAGCCGCTGCCGTCCACACCTGCCCGGATCGTCCACCCCACCCTGTCCGGCAAATCCGCGCTCCTCCTGCACGCCTTCTCCATCAATGCTTTGCTAGCCCTTAGTCCTCCTAGCCTGGGTTCTTGGTTTCCTTCCCATGTCGTTCTTAAGCTCCTCAACACTGTAAGTCAAGGCCAGACAAAGAAAGGAACCATTCTTCAGATCCAGCCTTTGTCCCTTTTTTCTGAAAGTCTCCCGGACCTTCCAATCTCTCCTCCAGAAATTCTCAGGCTCCCCTAACTCCAGCATGGGTCCCGGCACAGGCTGCGGGGAGCTGGTGAGGACCAGAAGGCGGAGCGGCTCTCGGGGCAGGAAGGGCTCTCCAGGCCCAGGGAGGCGCTGACCTGCTTCCCGGGGAGGTGACCCTGTCAGAGGCAGCCCCGCCCGCAGGCAGGCGCCAACCTCGAGACAAGACTGCGCATGCGCAAGGCCTGGGCTCCGGCAGCCTGCATCGTCTTTTTTGAGCAGAACCAAGAAGTTTTTGACCTCATCAAATTTGGAGTAGCTCTGTGGGTGGTTTGGGATGGCTTTATAGGTTTGGCTGTGCTGGTGGTCCCTTAAAAGCTCTCGTCTTGAAGATCCTTTGCCTGTGATTCATGGGCAATGCTCAGCCTCATCCGAGAAATAGTTCATGGGCCATGGGGCACACACACTATGTTCTTCAGCTGAATCACCGAGAGGTTTTTCAAATCAAAAGCAAAACTCTTATTAAGATAAAGCACAGCATTACTAACCTTTTCATTTTCAAAAACGGAAAACAGTGAAAGTAACGTCCAGAGTATAAGGGTGAAACATTCCGATGCCTGTACTCTTTCCCCATACTTTATTATTATTATTATTATTAGGTGAGAGGCAGGGAGGCAGAGACAGACTGCCCTCCCTGGCCACCCACCCGGTGGACCCGATCTGATGCCCAAGCTCAAAGCCAGCCTCCTGCAGCAAGCCTTCCACAGCCTCCCCGGGGGGAGAACACCTCTTCCTTCCTTCCCACCCGGTGGACCCGATCTGATGCCCAAGCTCAAAGCCAGCCTCCTGCAGCAAGCCTTCCACAGCCTCCCGGGGGGAGAACGCCTCTTCCTTCCTTCCCACCCGGTGGACCCGATCTGATGCCCAAGCTCAAAGCCAGCCTCCTGCAGCAAGCCTTCCACACCCTCCCCGGGGGGAGAACACCTCTTCCTTCCTTCCCACCCGGTGGACCCGACCTGATGCCCAAGCTCAAAGCCAGCCTCCTGCAGCAAGCCTTCCACACCCTCCCCGGGGGAGAACACCTCTTCCTTCCTTCCCACCCGGTGGACCCGACCTGATGCCCAAGCTCAAAGCCAGCCTCCTGCAGCAAGCCTTCCACAGCCTCCCGGGGGGAGAACGCCTCTTCCTTCCTTCCCACCCGGTGGACCCGATCTGATGCCCAAGCTCAAAGCCAGCCTCCTGCAGCAAGCCTTCCACAGCCTCCCGGGGGGAGAACGCCTCTTCCTTCCTTCCCACCCAGTGGACCCGACCTGATGCCCACGCTCAAAGCCAGCCTCCTGCAGCAAGCCTTCCACAGCCTCCCGGGGGGAGAACGCCTCTTCCTTCCGAACTCCAGGTCAGTTCTATTCAACGCTGCATTGCGGTCATTTGCGAACCTGTCTTTTCTTCCCAGTGGTCTCTGTCACTAAATCAGTGGACATTTCTTGGTGATTTGGCTCAGCCCAAATGCCCCGTGACCCTGTGAACCCTGGGACCCCACTGCCTCCTTATCGAATCTCTCTGCCCGGATTCTACGACAGCCACCTTCTTGGGCAGAAGCCCCTGCTTCACTGCAGGTTCCTCTTGGGGTCCCTTGATGGCTCCTCCTCTTCTCTCCCACCATTAGGGGTCCAAGTCGCCCAGGGCACCGTCCTCCCTCGGCGCCTCCCTCGGTGAGGCCTTCTCCGTCGTTCCCAGGGCTCAGTCATTATCCCACACTCTCGGAAACCTGGACCTCCAGCCCACCAGTCTCCTGAGCACTGGCCCCTGGGACCCCACTGCCTCCCAGGCTGAGGCGCCTCACACGCTTACGTAGGGTCGCTAGGTGCCACACACTGTTCTAAGTGCTTAGGTTTACTCATTAAAGTTGCAAAAACGCATCTCACAGATGAGAACACTGACACAGAGAGAATAGCTGATGCAGACTGAGTTCCTCATCCCAATCTCCTAAACCCGAGTGCCCGCAGGGCCCAACATCCACCCCTTCCCCATGTCATAGGCCTGGGCGCTCCTGGATTCCTGCCCGCGCACCCATCTCAGCAAGTCCTACTACATTCTCTCCTCAACAGCTCTCTAGTCTGTCCACTTCTCTCCATCCTCACTGCTAACTCTCGAGTCTCAACCACCGTTCTCCCTAGCTTGGACGGCTCCCAGAGCCTCTAATGGTCTACTAGGAGCCCTCTTCAACAGAGCACCCTGAATGGTCTTTTAGTTTTTTGGTGCACGTTGCGACACCTTAGTTGTTCATTGATTGCTTTCTCACATGTGCCTTGACCAGGGGTCTTCAGCAGACCGAGTAACCCCTTGCTAGAGCCAGCGACCTTGGGTCCAAGCTGGTGAGCTTTGCTCAAACCAGATGAGCCCGCGCTCAAGCTGGCAACCTTGGGGTCTCAAACCTGGGGCCTTCCGCATCCCAGTTCGATGCTCTATCCACTGCGCCACCGCCTGGTCAGGCCTGAATGGTCTTTTAGAAAAGCAGATCGGATCACCTCAAAGCCCTGCTTAGAGCCCTCAGTGGTTTTTTCTGTAGCCCTTAGAATTAAACCCAAATGCTCAGTTATTTTCATCTTCACAGTGTTTCCCGAAAGGACCTGCACTTCTCTGTGTGGGGCCCTCTGTGGTTGCTCTGCACCCCCATTCATGTATCTAACCATCACTCTGTTTTCAGATCTCCGTGGAAATGTCACTGCTTCAAAGGGACCATCACGACCTCTATTCTAGAATAAAGCTCCCTGCTAGACTCTCCACAGGCCCCCTGACCCATTCTCTTTCCAAACACCCACCACACCTGTCATTACTGTTCAAGATTAGTCTCCCTTTTTAGACTTCTCAGAGGCGGAGGCCGTGCCTGTTGGTTCACCATTAAATCCCAACCCCCACAGAGCCCAGCATACTCAGTCTCTCAATAAACATTTTTCATTTATTTGATCAATAGCTGATCAATAGTGCGTCTCCTTACAGATAAGACTTCTCTGGCTCATCCTTGCTATTCTCAATGTACCTGGTTGGGAGCCCTGCTCACTACAGATGCTGAATAAAAGGGCCAAAGAAAAGAATATTCCTCATGTTCTTCCATCAAAATTCACACATACTGTCCAAGAAAATGCCCCTGCCTGCGATAATATAAAAAAATTCACTTTTGATCTGCGTTCCCAGTTCCTGGTGCAGAGCTCCTAAATCCCTCGGAATTTCCTGGGTGATAAGAGCCTCTTTTCTTCTAGTGAAGTGACTCTTGGTGGGATCTAGATCGCTTCCAGATGGGGGGCCTGGTTGCCAGAAAGATCAAGGCTTTATCAGAAAGCTAGGACTTTCAGCCTCACTTCCAAAACCCCAGAGAGAGAAGAGAGTTTGGAGACTGAGCTAAGACTTGGTCGTGCCTACATGAAGAAACTTCTATAAAACCCCCTAAATGACAAGGCTCAGGGAGCTTCCAGGTTGTCGAACCCATTCCCATGCTGGGAGGGTGTGGGCACCCCCCAGACTCCGCAGGGACAGAAGGACCCGTGCTTGGGACAGGAGCCGTGCTTGGGACAGGCCCCGTGCTTGGGACAGGACCCGTGCTTGGGACAGGTCCCGTGCTTGGGACAGGACCCATGCTTGGGACAGGTCCCGTGCTTGGGACAGGACCCGTGCTTGGGACAGGACCCGTGCTTGGGACAGGTCCCGTGCTTGGGACAGGTCCCGTGCTTGGGACAGGACCCGTGCTTGGGACAGGTCCCGTGCTTGGGACAGGTCCCGTGCTTGGGACAGGACCCGTGCTTGGGACAGGAGCCGTGCTTGGGACAGGAGCCGTGCTTGGGACAGGAGCCATGCTTGGGACAGGAGCCATGCTTGGGACAGGAGCCGTGCTTGGGACAGGAGCCATGCTTGGGACAGGTCCCGTGCTTGGGACAGGAGCCTGCCTGCCCTCTCCCTTCCGGGTCCTACCCTATGTGCCCCTCCATCAGGCTATTCATTCGCGCCCTCTCTAACACTCTTTATAATAAGCTGGTAGTAGTCAGAAAAGTGTTTCCCTGAGTCCTCGTGAGCCATTCTAGCAAATTATTGAACGTTGAGGAAGGGATCGTGGGAACCCCCAATTTGTAGCCAAGTCAAACGAAATGTGGGTAACCTGGGAACTCCCTACTTGTGATTGGCATATGAAGTCGGGGGCAGTCTTGTGGGCCTGACCCCTTAACCCCGTGGGGTCTGCATTAATTCTGGGTAGTTAGTGTCAGAAATGAGTTAAGTTGTAGGACACCCCGTTGGTGACCAGAGACCTGGAGGGTCGCTGGGTGTGGAAGCCTGCACGCCTGGCGGCAGCCGTATTCTGAGTAAAAGCCAGCCCTTCGTAGGGCCGACAGCCACTCGTCCGTCTACACTAGGAAACACTGCGCTGAGTCTTCCTAAACCTGGGGTGACGAGGGAGGTGGGACACTTTTGCACACCACCTTCATGGTCTCATCTCAGAGCGTCCTGTTAGTTGAAGGGCTAGACGGTCTTAGTCAGATACATCTGTTATCAAATTCAAGTATGGATTCCCATTCCAAATCACACTGCATGGTTTCCCTTCTGGTCAGCCAGGAGCTTGAGTGACCAAGAGCCCCTGGTAAGTAAGTCTGTGCTCATCACGCTGCCCTACGCCAGGGTTCAAGTCTGAGTCCCGGGCCCAGGTCCCGCATCCCGATCCGGGCGGGACTCCCTCTGCCATGACGGCTTGTCCCACCACCAGACCTCCAAAGAGAGGAATCGTGCGTCTGTCCCGTCCTGCCTCCTGTGGTCGGAGGAGGAAGCTGCACACATAGGGGTTCCCACAGAGGCGTAGTGTTGCCCTGGTCCCGACGGGTACCAAAGAGTCAGGAAGGGCTGATGCCCGTGTGAGCGACAGAGGCTCTGCCTTCCTAAGGCTGGACGTGGGACAGAGGCGTCCCAGACCCGAGCCAATCTCAGGCGTGACACAGGCGTCTCCCCTTCCCACACTCTAACCAGCCATCACCTGCTCTGCGGGACCCGGTGTCCACCCACCCTGCCTCTTCTTCCTGAGCTCAGAGGAGACCCCAGGGAGTTCCAGAGAACAGACCAGAGAATGGTGCCACGTGTTCTGGTGTTCTCTGAGGTGCTCACCGCCTTAGGCCACCAAAGCCTGGACCTGCTCTTTTCACAGCAGCCTAACCGCCCACTGCCTGCTCAGGTCTGGAATCCAAGGGAGGTATGAGAGGTAGGTCCGTTCTTCCGGGGATGCCTTTCATGGTAAGCGGCTTTCTCCCACATGGCTCAGGGGTCCTGGGGAGGCCGCCTCAGCCCCCAGCAGAGCTTCAGAGGTGAGAGCCCGACACACGGGCCCCGGCCCTCTGTCTGGCTCGGCCGGCTCCAGCCATTCCCCCCCAACCCCGCCCCCCGCCGCAGTGTGGGCACCTTCCCCGCCCCTCACTCACCACCAGCTCTGCGAAGCGGACGTTGAGCTCCTCCGGGTTGGGGATGGGACTGGAGAACTCCATGTACTGCAGCGGGTTATTGTCCCGGAGGTTGATCTCGGGCAGGTCCCCGCCCCCAAAGCAGCACAGGAAGCCCAGGCCATGGCGACTCCTCTTGCGGGGGGCCATGGTCACTGCGGGCCAGGGGGGGACAGTCAACAGGCAGGTGCCCTAGGTCCTCATTGTGATCTGGGTGGGAAAACAGAGAGCACAGAATATGGTCAGGCAGGGCAGCCAGGAAGGCGGGGACAGTGCCACTCTGCCACCGTAGCTTCTTCGTTCAGCTGCCAGGAGCCCTCAGCCGGACGGCCAAGCCCCCTCCCTTCGCCCACAGCATCTCGGCTTTCTCCTGCTCCTTCTGCCTGGAGGCACTTCCTCCCCACCACCCTCTCCCATGTTTCCTGACGCAAACACTTCCGCTTCCCCCCTCTGCGTCCCTAGAGAAGAGAGGAGGGGTACAGTCCCAAACCGGACTTCCAGGAGGTCAGGGGTGACACTCCTATTACCTCCTCCATCTCCGTCGGGGGGAGTCCCACCCCTGTTCTCCAGGGCTCACTCATTCGCTCACTTGGTTCATTCTGGGGTTTGGGGATACCTGGCTTAAAGGTTTCATATTGGGGAGGAGAGGGTTAAGGTATTTTTAAGTATGGATTCTTAGCTGTTTCTTCTAGATTTGGGTCATGAACAGAATGATCAGACTGTCTCCACGGTCTTGACTCACGTCATTGCTGAAAATGCGGACCACAATGCAGGAACAGACAGACCCACGTGGGAATGGCCAAGCTAGTCGGCAACGTGCTCAGGGAACAGCCCTGCAACCAGCCCTCAGTCCACAAACCCACAGAGCTACCTACCCCCTTTTCTATGCAGACACCAGAGGAGACTCTTCCTAAAGCCTCGTGGAACTCGAGACATGCCCAATCTAAGGCCCTCCTTGGAACCAAGCTCTAGAACCTTATCCAAGAAAGAGCAGTCCAGTGTGGTATGACTTGTCCCTGGTGAACTCAGGGTAGCTGCTGGAGACCAGGGCTTTGTTTCCGAAGCCCTCACCACCGGGCTAACAACTCAGTCATCTGGGCTGGCCTCTCACATAAATCATTACGCATTTTAATTGTCATTCTGGAGTTTTTTTTTACCAGCTCCATTTTAACCTTTCTCCATAAACTCGGTGACAGACTTTTCAATAGACTCAGGAGAGCTTCAAGTGACACACTCCCGGAGGCGGCCCTGCATTAGTTTATCTTTCATGTGTTTACATACTGGCTCTCCACAGCTCCAGCGAAGGCTCCATGAAGACAGGGGCCGCCACCAGGAGCCCTTCCCCAGCCTCGGACGGGGCCACCGAGCCGGGCACGGTAGACACTAGCCCGGTCCGGTTTAAGAAGCCGCCCAGCTGTGCCTCTGGCGACTGCGAAGTCTGAACCAGAGGATCTGAGCTTCCCCCCAGGCTCTGAGCTACCTCCAGTTGGACAGGTAAACCCTTGTCCCTGACTCTGGGCAGGGAGGAGTAGCAAAGGTGGAGGTGACCAGAGGGATTCATTTCTGCAAAATCCCTTTACCAAGACAAGCAATGGTGGTTCCCATATTAGAAAGAATTCAGAAGCAACATGGAAAAACAGGAAGCAACAACGGAACAAGATTCAGTGGACTTGAAGTTGAGCCGGAGGGATTTAACCTGCCCCCACCACCACCCACCTTTCTCTCCATGGAAACTTCTCCAGGACCAACAGCTCCGTGCCCGCCCTCTCCTGTCTCCCTGTCCCGCCCCCTTCTCCTCCCTGTAGGAAACAAGGTCTCCTAGGACTGTTCGTTCCTAAACACAGACCAACCAGCAGCTCGGAGACACCAAGCCATCTGGTCACCACCAGTTAGACATCTTGTGACTGTCACAGGTGTCCCTCCAGCCCTCTGGCCCCTGCCAGACTTCTCCTCCTTACTGTCACACCCTTCCACATTGTGGGGAAACATATTTACTCAACTCAGGAGACGCGGGCTCGTCACCAGCCAGCTGTGGGTCGGGGAATCGCGGTGCTTTCCTATCTGGGCCTCAGTTTCCTCTCGGCGCCAGGGCAGGGTTTGGCGGAAGAACTCCCGGCTCTTTCACACCGTCTGGCGGGATCTCACTCCCAAAGATCTCCCCAGGGGCACTCCCCAGGGGCACTGGGCGCTCCTCCCACATTCCTCCCCAAGCCAGGAAGTGCTTCCTATTGCGGGAGCGCCGAACTCCCGTTTGGTCTGTAAAGAGGAAAATCCTAACCCTCACCCCCATGCTCTGGCCCCCAGCTCCTCTATACGCCAGTTTTTGCATTAATTAAAACTTCAAAAGCCCCACGTCATTAATGCTTACCCCTAAGTCATACCTAGAAGCAGGTTAATATTAATACTGCGACTTTGGTATTTGGCAGACACCCGGTTATATCTACATTTCATCCCCATAACAACTCTGCGATAGGTGGCATCATTTGAAAGAAGTTAGTTAAAGAAAAGAATAAATAAATAAACCTGTGGTTCAGAGACGTTATAAGTAACTGGCCTAACGACACACAGCAGTTATGGCATAGCTAGGGATTCAGACACGTGACTCTGATGCTAAAGCTATAAACCACGAAGCTATAGTGCACATGTCTGAGGAATGCCCCCATCGGAGACCTGCTCAGAGCTTTCTCAAAGAGTCTACAGGATCTGACTCAGTTGTTCATAATTACTTCCTGTGAGTTGGGCCCAGGTGTTCTCACACCTCTGCAATCTCGGTTCAGCTTCGCGGTGATCTTGTGAGGTGGGTATTACTATTATCCCTTCTGCAGATGATGATACGGAGGCTTCAGCGGCTGTGACGTGACTTGTCAGCACCACCAGCTGCTAAGAGACAGAGCTGGAGCTCACAACTGAATACTCTGGACTCTAAGTTCAGTGCTCAGGGCGCAGGGCCCACACTGACCCATAAACCCTTCCTGTAGCTCTTGGGACCAATGCTGTGTGGCTTCAGGGTATTCAAATTGCCTCCTACTCCCCCTCCCCTCCCAGAAACATACGTGAGGATAACAGCGCAAGGAAATGCTACTGTGGTCTGTCCTTGGCCGCTTCCAAAATGCCTACGAGGAGTCAGGCACTGGGCTGACAAGCGAGTGCTCTAGCTCATTCATTCTCTGAAACTCTCCAATAACACGACTGTCCCTTCTTACCGATGATGACATTAAGACTCCCAAAGGTCAGGCCACTTGGCCAACAACCACATCCTATGGCCAAAGGGACCGCATGTTGAGGACAAGAGCGTCACACTTGAACACACATTCTTTTAACCAGCTTCTAGCCTGTGTGCTAGACCCTGACCTGGGTGGCGACAATTAAGCAAGGTGTGGTTCTTCTCCTCGAGGGTCCCTTCTAGTGTGGGAGCCGGGGGAGTCAAGCCGTCAACAGAGGAGGGTTAGAGAGACAGGTGTGGCGGCAGCACCGGGAAAGGGGCCCCGCCTTAGCCCAGGAAGGGAGAAGATGACCCTGAGCTGGTCTTGAACAAGATGAGAGAATTAAGGAAGGGTCAAAGGTGGAAAAGGCATTCCAGGCAAGGGGAACAGCATAAGCAAAGGCACAGAGGAAGCAGCAGCACAGTGTGTGTGAGTCTAGAGTTCTGACCAGTGGCTAAATTATATATTTTTGTGGCTAAATGTCCAGACAAAGGGCATAGGTAGGGTCCACATGTGCCTGGGGTTGACAGGGCCTCTCAGGCATCCTGGGGAGCCTGCTCCCTGGCTCTCCTCTCCCCACCAAGTCCCCTGAGGCTCGGGTCTGGGAACGGGGCCCAGAGCTCCCCAGAGCTGCTGCATGGGACGTAAGGAATGTAAACAATTTCCTGTCTCACAGGCAGGAGATCCCTCCCTATATACTGACCCCTGTGTGCCACTGGGGGTCACCCAGAAAACAGACCCTGGCCCAGCTCCCCTGAGACCTGGCTCCCCAAGGGAGAGTGTGTGCTTTTCTATCTGCCTCCTACCTCCCCACCGACCACCCACACCTGCTCCCACTTCAAGCCTCGGAAGACCACCCCCTCGTGCTCTGGGCCAGCCAACAGGCTCAGGGGCCCTCACAACCCTATTTATACATGCTTCCACCCCGAAGCTGTCTGAACCACCAGCACCCAACTCTGTCCCACACACTTGGTTGGGTCCTACTCAACTGTCATAAACTCTAACTCTCCGATTTCAGGCAAGTTACTGAGCCTCTCTGAGCCTCAGTTTCCTCTTCAGGAAAATAATAATAGTACATGCTCATGAGGACTAAATTAGCTAATATTTGTAAAGCACTTAGAAAGTGCCTAGTAATAGGAAACACTATTAATAGCTACACAGACAAGCCACAGTTATATTTACGATGATAACCTGAAAAGTTGACTTGTCTATATTACAGAACGTTCTCTATATGAGTGAATCTCATATACTATTAGAGGGCTTGGCAAATTTACATCCAGCCGCAGGCTGTGTTTGTAAACACTGTCTCACTGGAACACAGCCCACCCACTCATTTAGGTTCCTCCATGGCCGCTTCGTGCGACAGAGACCCTGTGGTCCACAAAGCCAAAACACTGACTACCTGGCCCTTCACAGAAAGCTTACTGATCACTGTGTTCTTAGGTTGAACTACATGTAGCTGACAGTATTCAATTAGGTTGAATCTACAAAACCATTAATTTCACATGGTTCAAGTTAGTCTATCACACTGGCTAATCATGTGTCCTATCTTACTCGCCCTCACCCCCCAAAAATGGGAGGGTTATGTTATAAATCTAGTGACTCCAATCATAATAAAGTTATAATTATCATTTTTGAGCACCTACCATGTTCAAGGTTTATCTTGAACTCTCACCGCACTCCTGCAGGCTAAATATGGTTACCGACCCCCCACCACCACCACCCGCCCGCCTTTTACAGATGAGAATATTTGAGATTCAGAAAGATGCAAAGCCAAGTGTAAAGCTCAGACTCAAACCAGGTCTCCAGCCCCCACATCGACCACACTGTCCCCACTCAGGGCTAAGAGTTGCTGGGAGTGAGCCCCATCTCTGATTAGGACAAGAAATGAAAGCACGCAGACGACTGGTATCCCCACTTCTCTGCCGGCCCATCTCCCAGATGGGGCTCTGCCCGCTCGTGGCTGATGGTCCCCATTGTTACTTCCCCAACAACCTCAGGACAAGAAAGTGTGAGCCTCAGGCGGGGCTGGGAAGGGGACGGGGAACACTTTCAAAAATAATCAAGCTCTCTTTCCAGGACCGGGGGAGCTATTTTTAGCAGCCGCCTGGGTTACGGTTTTCCCCTCCGCTCTGGGAAAGGCCGAGAATGCACCAGTCAGCTCCTGGGCCTCAGTCCTCTCTGTGCCCGCTGCCGAGTGGGAGAAGGGGAGAAAGGGAGAAAGGGGCATCTTGCTGGGAAAGTGAAACTGAAAACTCCCCGAAGTGACATTTCTCTGACCTGGGAGTAAATGTGAACTTAGGGCTTTTCCCATTGATTTCTCATTTTGAGAAATGATAAAGAGAATAGACATTGCTTTGTCTCACTGGGGCAGAAAACAAGCAGATACCAAGTCTCCAAGGCCAAGCATCCATCCATCCATCCACCCATCCATCCACCCATCCATCCATCCACCCATCCATCCACCCATCCATCCATCCATCCTGAGTGCCTGGCAGGTATAAAGCCATTTCCTGGGTGCTTCAGATGAACCAAACATCAACCCTATCATCACTCGAGTTACCAGCCTCGCTGGGGAGGCCTGTGCCTAAGCAACCAGGGTGCACACAGGGGAGGAGGTGCAGCTCCCAGCCAGCCGGGAGATGGCAGGGAGGAAAGAGCAATTTCTGGCTGGTGATCTGGAAACTCACCACAGGAAGTAGCAGGACTCTGGGTCAAAGAGGAAGAAAGAAGACTGGCACATGCCAGTGGCCGGGGGTGGGGGCTTCCAAGATAGCATTCCCGACAAAAGCACACCAAAGCGCCTGATGGAGAAAAGTCCCGAGGGGAGGGAGCCGAAGGCAGGGGGTTCACCAGGCTGGAGCGGGGCAGCGGCCAGTAAGACCGGGCGAGGAAAAGGCCGCCCAGTGCCGGCTGAGGAGGAGGAGCCACTGAAAGGTGGCTGGCTGGGTGGTTTGCTGGCTGATTAGCTGGTTGGCTTTTCATAAAAAGAGAGAGTCTGTGAGGCCCGATCCAAGCTGGGACTGGGAGGACATTCAGGTGGCACGGCAGGGGGTGGAGGACAGGAGAGACAGGCAGAGCGGAGAGGTAGGAGGCAGCTCTGTCTGTCTGAATGAGGCCTGATCGCCCAGAATGGAGAGGAGGGGACGGAGGCCGGAACTGTCACGGAGGCTGTGCCAGCACATGAGTGAGCGGGTGAGGGCCCCTGGCGTGACATGCACTGGGCACAGAGGACAGGACCCAGGCCGAGCGTGAGAGGGAGGGTGGAAGCTCTCTGGACAACAGCTGTGAAGTGCAGGAGAAGGAGGAATTTCAACACCCCAGTCTCTACTGCCCGTCAGAGCCAGAGGGGCTCCTGGCCAAGGGGAAACCACTGTCACATGGCCCCCGCAGCCAATCTCCTCCCGCTCCCGGGAAGCCACGCCCCTCCTCCATCACACAGAGAAAGGCTGCGGGAGATGGGGACACAGCCTGGTGGGGAGGAGCTCCCTGCTGGCCACTCCCACTGGTCCTCATCTCCTGGGGTCCTGGGACAAAGGCCTGCTGTCACCGGTGAGGATAGAGCCTCAGGGTCCTGTTAGGGGAGGCTGGCCCTGGCCCTGGGACCCCAGGGGGGCCTGAGCACATGGCCCCACTCTGGACTCTGGGCTGTCCTCCCAGGCACGGTGCCCTCATTACAGTCCTGGTTGTCCCTCTCAGCGTCCTGCATGCATGCCAGAGCGGGCTCTGTGTGTGCCTCAGGGCCTGGCTGGATGTCCATCCTGGACCGTAGGCACAGACCATCCGTTCAGGTGGGCAGAGTCGGGGGGCAGCCATCGGGAGAGTGGGGAAGGGGATCTGAGCTGACTCCTGGAAGGCCACCAGGATTGCAAATGCAGACCCCCTCACTGCTGTCCGTACAGTTTCATCCACTGATTCACCCACGCTGATAAATTCCTGTTGAGCTCCTAAGTACCATGCAAAGAGCTGGAAAAATACCGCGGCGAGCAAGAGCACCGTTTGGTAGGGCAGAGAGACAATTACACAAATAAATCTAATAAAGTGTGGACGTGGTGATGACAGGCATGTACAAATGTTTGACTCTGAGAAATGTTTGCAGAACTCCGTCCCAAATGGGGGTTCCATTCCACCCTGAACACTCGGCCCGTATGAAGGGGATGCAGGGGCCCTGCGGAGCAGAGAGGGTGCTGGGAAGTAGTCAGGGATGCCGTCAAAGGTCAGGACCAGACGTCCGTGCCAGGGCCACTAGGGCTATAAAAGACTGAAAACACCCAAAGGACTGGTTAGTATAGGGATCGATTAGATAGACACATCTACATACACACACACACACACACACACACACACACACACACACACAATTATCTGTGAGTTCCTGGAGAGTTTGGGCTTATTTTTTTTTCTTATACTTTATTCAGATTTTCCCAAATTCCTTACTATGAGCATTTATTACATTCAGCAGAAGACAGTGTTATTTTAAAAGAAGAACCAATGTAGGCTAAAAATGAGGAGGCCTGGGACCGAGCCCCAACCCTGCCCTCGCAGGCTACCCGGACAAGAGAGGAATGAAGACCCTGAACAAGAAAGCATAATGCCTTGTCTGTAGACGAGCAGGTCAAACCACACGCTCCCGGGCTTTTCTCCCGCCCCCGACACTGGGCTCTGGGCCACAGAGCACACGAGGTGCGAAATGATGATGGTGGAATGGAACCGTACCCCCTGAGCGCCCGTGAGCTCATCATTCAATCCCCAGTCAGTCACTCAGCCCCTGTTGTTTGGGCATTCAGTCTAAGCCTGGCACTGCTCTCGGTGCTGGGAGTCTAAGGGCAAACGAAAGAGACCCAGGTCCCGCCCTCACAGAGCTACAGTCCCCCCCCCCCCCCCGGCTCAGAGCCCCCTCCCACTGCTCTTTGTCGTCCATCCATCCGTCCATCCCTGATGCCCCACCCTGTTTGTGATTCTTGCCACTTTTTTCCAAAATGCCTTGAGTGCGTTTGTTTCATTCCCAAACACCAAGCTCCAGACCTGGTCCAGCCCCGCATGGTCCTCATGCTGGGACCAGCGCTGACCTCTCACCCCTCCCCTCTCCAGCATCCTGCCAGCAGCTGTTTGAATGATGCTTCCGGGAGCACCTGACTCTTCAGTCCTCGGCTCAGCGTCGCTCAGGGTCCCCAGTCCGAACGGAAAGCCACCACCTTCAATGTTTCAGGTTTGGCCGTTTGGTGGGGCTGACCAAATTCCATGCCCACCAAGTCTTGAAATCAGATCCACACCCCAAGTGCCAAGGAGGACAGGGAAGAACTGGAACTCGCCTACATACACTTCTGGTGAGAATGCAAAATGGCGTGGCCATTATGGAAAAATGGGTTGTCCACCATTTAAAAGTTAAGCACGGAACCTCCGTAGGATACGATCATTTCACGTCTCGGCGTTTACCCCAGAGACATAAAAAGTGTAACGCCCCTACGGAGCCTTCCTCATAAACGTGCACAGCACCTTTCCTCATGACAGCTCCACACTGGAAGCAACCCAGATGCCCATAAACACGTGAATCAATAGACCAAGTGTGTAGTGTCCCCATGTAACAGCATGACTCCTCATCCACAAACAGGAATGAACTGTTTATGCCTGCCGCTGGGAGATGGATCTCAAAATAATTATCAGTGAAAGAAGCCAGAGGGAAAGGAGTACATGTTGTAGAATTCCGCTTCTAAAATTTGAGAAAATGCAAGCTAATCTAAACCAGGTGGGCGGTGACCTGTGGAGGAGGAGGGTGGGAAGCGGAGGCGGTGGATTATATCAATACAAGGGTCCGAGAGCGCTGCTGGGGATGATGGACAGTTTCACGGCCATGCATGTGCTCATGGTTTCAGAGGGGCAGACATGTGTTGAAACTCATCAAATTACGTACTTTAATTATGTAAGGTTTGTTATTGATCAATTATGGTTCAATAAAGCTATTAACAATAAACTAAACAGGTCTATTCAGAACCTCACAGTATCAGAACCACCAAACGCTCAGGCCACTGCAACGGGCTCCCTTCTAGAAGAATACTAATATTAGAAGCTACTCTAGGCCCTGGCCGGTTGGCTTAGTGGTAGAGTGTCAGCCTGGCGTGCAGAGGTCCCGGGTTCGATTCCCAGCCAGGGCGCACAGGAGAAGCACCCATCTGCTTCTCCACCCCTCCCCCTCTCCTTCCTCTCTGTCTCTCTCTTCCCCTCCCACAGCCAAGGCTCCATTGGAGCAAAGATGGCCCGGGCACTGGGGATGGCTCCTTGGCCTCTGCCCCAGGCGCTAGAGTGGCTCTGGTCGCAGCAAAGCGACGCCCCGGAGGGGCAGAGCATCGCCCCCTGGTGGGCAGAGCGTTGCTCCCTGGTGGGCGTGCCGGGTGGATCCCAGTCGGGCGCATGCGGGAGTCTGTCTGACTGTCTCTCCCTGTTTCCGGCTTCAGAAAGATACAAAAAAAAAAAAAAAGAAGCTACTCTATGAATTCTAGAAAGGACCCCATGGGAGTGAGGGGGTGGGGAACACAAAATCCCCCACAAGCCCAGGCCTCAGCCCATCGGGTTTCATATTAAGCCAGTGGCTAAGTGACTTAGTACCCATGAGCACATGGGTGGCAGTGCCCACCTCCCAGGGCTACCATGAGCACCCAGTGAAGGAAGGGCAAACATGAAGCAGTCAGCACAGCACCAGGCCCATCGCAGGCCCTCACACGGAGCTCCCGTCTCCTCTCCGGGCCAAGGCCGCTCAGAGTGACGGCGGAGATTCGGGGCTGAGCCCACGAAAGCATGAGAGAAGCTGGGGGCTCTCCGAGGGTCAGCGAGGATGGAGTCAGAACCCAGTGAAGCACAAACAAGCACAGACCTGGTTCCATCTGGATGTCTCCGGGCAGAGGGCTGAACTGACCGCAGCCCAGGGCCTCTGGGATTGAGAACAGGAGCTATGACATCGAGCTTTCAGGACAAGGCGTCAGGGATACCTGAGCCATGCACAGTAGACAAGCAAGTATGGGACGTGCTCAGTAAACGACCAAGGGAGGGAGGGAAACAGGGAAGAAATAAATTAGCATGGGAGAGGATTTGACGCTGTGGGTGCAGAGGTGTATGTGTCGGGAAGGTTGCATATGACATGAGTATGTTTACAGTATGACATATGGTGCATGTGTTTATGTGGTATGGTGTGTATATATAAGTGGTGTGTATGTGTCTGTTCATCCCCAGGAAACAAATACACAGGAACCTACTGAGTTTTGAGTCTCAGAAGGCAGAGGACCCAGCCAGTTCCTCAAAGCACATGAGCAGAGGAAAGTATCATCACTCAAAATTAGCCCCATGTCAATGTCAGCTTCAGCCCACATGCAGTTTATAAAGGAGCTGCCTGAGCATACTACTTAGACAGTGTTATTGTGGGGAATACAACGTCTCCTCTTCATCTTCCCATGAGCCGCACCGGCCTGGGACCTACTCAAAGGATGCTTGCGCCTGCCACGGGCCAGAGGCCGAGTATTCACATCCGTCACCTCATCGACTCTCAGGACAGCCAAGTGAGGTCGGGATCTTTGACGGATGAGAACACTGAGGTTCAAAACCAGGAGGTGACATTGAAATTAGGGCTCTTTATATAAGACACCACCTCATTCCAGCCCAGTTTCGATTCAGCTCTGGGGAATGTGTGTGTGTGTGCACGTGTACACGTGTGTGTGCGCGTGCGTGTGTGTGTGCGTGTGTGTGTGTATTCCCGCATGTTTGTGTGTGTATTCCCGGCAGATATAACTGGTTTCCCTTGGGTGTCTATTATAATGGGGCATATACTCCCCTGACTCTGCTGTTTGAAATTCTCCTGCTGTATTTTAGCTGCTTCCCCCACCAGCCTGAGAGGAAAAAAAGGAATTCTTGCTAATACTGTGTCTCAACCTACTCCACGCTCCACTCTTGACAAGATCGATATTCAATACATTTCCAAAAAGAAGGGTACTCCCTAACACTTCCTATGAGCTAGGCTGAGCTCAAACATTCACATTTTTTTATTTCAGATAATTATCCCAACATCGTGCAAAGATGGTATTATGGTCTTACATTTTTTTACACCTAGGGAATATTAATTAAGGCTTAGAGAAGATAAGCAACTCGGCCAAGCTGGTAAAGTTCACGAGGCACGGGAATGTCCGTCTGAATGACTCCAGCACTCAGACGGCCTTTCCACAGAGCAGAGAGGACAGTGTGCAACAGGCAGCAGCAGCATGGCAAACGGGGGCAGCCCCCACAGCCACGGCGGCCTCCTGCAGTGCCCCGTCCCTTCCCCATCACCCGGTCCTGGTGATCAAGGACTAGTCCAGTATGAGTACAGCGGAACCCTGCCCCCCCAGACAGACAGCAGCCCGGCCCCATCACCTTACCGCACACACTGAGTCACCCCACGGTCCAGGCTGAACCATCTCCAGGGGCCGGGCCCCGGCCTCTTGGGCGAGCGAGCTGGGTGCCTTCAGACGGACGCCTGCTTGGTCTCAGGCTCTGCTAGCACCGTCTTGCAATCCTTAATCCTTTCTGAACATGGAGCCCTGCCATTTCCATTTTGCACCAGGGGCCCCGCAAATCATGCAGCTGGTCCTGCCCATCTTCCCCGGGCAGCCAGCGCAGGCAGACTTTCCCAAGAGCGGCAGCCCGGCCAGCCACTCCCTGTGTGTTTCCAAAAATGTGACCCACAGTCCCTGAATGGGCAGGACGAAACAGAGACCAGTTACTTTCATCTGCGGTGGCTTTCTGCCCAAATGGCCTTGATGGGCAACTCGGTAACTGCCGGGCTGTGTCCAGCCCTGATCTCTCCCCCTTACTCCCCCGCACCCTCCACTCCAGGCTCCCCGGTTTCTGACCACGTTGTCTTACTCACCCCTCCCTCAGAGCACCATTGCTCAAGGGACTGAAATTCCTAGAGGACATGGACACTTCCGCCTTTCTCTATGACTCCCCCCACAGGACTTTTTCCGCAGACACAGCAGGAATTTGATAAGAGCCAGTGGATTACATCAATTGCAGTATTTCCTGAATTCCTGACTCTATCCGGTATAAGACCTATCACAAAGACTATGTCCTTCTGCAATGGGACAGTTAAATGTAAGAGAATGTGTGAGCTCTGAAATTAAGAATGGCTTTGCTTGCCTCCCTTCTTCAACCCTCCTGACCACCCTAATCTGCCTGGATTCTCCCAAATAAACTCGGAGCACTTTTTGTCTGTTCTGTTTATAGGATAGTTCATCACCCTTGCCAGGTAGCGCAGTTGGTTAGAGCATCATCCCAATATGCCAAAGTTGTGGGTTCGATCCCTGGTCAGGGCACATTTAAGAATCAACTAACGAATGCATAAATAAGCAGAACAACAAATCGATGTTTCTGTCTCTTGTTCTCTTTCTCTCTTTCCCTTCTTCTCTCTCTCTCAAATCAATCAATAAAAACCATCGCAAGACATTTCATCATTTACTATTTCATTACACTTCGTGTCATTTCTTGCATTCATTTATATTTCAATTTGAATAATAGAAAATAAATAGCCGTGGGGCCCCCTTTGAACAGTTCCTGGCACCCTGCTACTATGAGGCAGGTCCTCTTCCCGAATGAGACAAACCTCACGGCCGTGGGTGGGGTGGGGGCTAGAGAGAGAAGAGAAAGTGAAGTCCCCAGAAATAAATCTTCATGGTACACCCCATGAACTCGGGTCCTTCAGTCTTCTCTCTTCTTCCAAGTCCATCGGAGGTCAAAGGCGTCCAGACACCCTCAAGAGGCGTCTCAAGTGACACTCAGTAGGAGGCAAAGGTACGCTCCTCTATAAACTGGCGAGGTTAAATCAGATCTTGGCATTCCCAGACAAAAACAGGACATTGTCATTTCTGTTTGTTTCTCATCCCCCCTCCTTCCTGCAAACAGGAGGCATGCTGCATGCAGGTAAGAGGCATAAGATTTTCTGTGCTTCGAGGAATGGAATGTTTCCTCCAAGGGAAAGGAGACCTGATCTCTGGGGACGTTAGACTTCAGAAGCCATGATCGCCTCTGGGAGCCCAGGTTGCCCCTCCCATGAGTCCCAAGGTCCCGGAGCAGTCCGCGCATGCGCGCTCCCATTCCCACCACACATGCGCGCTCCCATTTCCAAATCCTGCCTTTGACCCTGACTCCATGCAAGCTCCGACCGATTCTCCCCACTGAAGGGTTTTATTTCTCCCCCTCATCGGCCTCCTCAGTGCCCAGGAATCAAGGCCCATGGCCCACCTCACCCTCTGGGTGTCACGACGTCTTTCCACCCTGACACCCCACCGAGGTGATTTTCTTAGCTCCCCCTATTCATGGCGTCTCAGAACAATGTGAAATCCCACCCAGCTGTCCCAGTGCTCCAAGCTCCCTCTTCCTCTTTGATTTCAACCAGCTGTTCCCTCTGCCTGGCACAGCCTCTCCATTCCCCGCCCCCCCTCCTCCGCCTCCCCATTCTCCTGGCCACTCACCTGGCAAGCCTTACCCCCCCCTCCAGTGTGGGCTAGGCACCCCTTCTTAGCAGCCTGCTTTCCCCCCTATCATCAAACATCCATCGGACAGAGCTGCTATTGCTTCCTGAATTATTGTCGCTCTCTCTGGGCTGTGACCTTTGGAGGTCGAGGACAATGTGGCAGACTTCAGCAGTAACCCTTTGTCCAGCACTGCGGCCGCAACCAAGCAGACATGCAGGGGCTTTGCCAAGGTTCACATCTCAGACCTCTGCCCTTGTCTCTTACCCCTTTCTCCCTCCACGCAGACCTTCCACAGTTTTATTTCAGGCTAACTCAGTAATGCTCACTCCACAATCCTCTCTCTCAACTGCCAGCTCCCTTTCCCCAGCTAGCCACATGTCTATTCAGATGTGCTCACAAACCCCCACCAACTTCCTCTCAGAGGCACGGGCTTCCTCTCCTTTCCTTCAGACCCCTCCGTCCCCTTTTCTGTGCGAACGACTCCAGTCCCCCGGTTCAGATCTACAGAATCGCCGTCAACTCTTCCTCTGTCCTGCATTTCATATGTGGGGGCTCCTTTACTTCCCACAGCAAACCCTTAGAAGTGGGTATCAGCAGCCTGACTTTACCAATGAGAAAACAGAGGCTCCGAGAGGTCAAGTGACCTGCCCCAAGTCCCAAGCACAGAACCGACAGAGCTGGGATTAGAGGCAGGTTTTGATGGGCTGCCTAAAGCCCCCAGTTGTTCCCAGTACACACACACTTGGTTCTCTCCTCTACTTTACAAATTATCCAGTAAGCTTCGACGACCCGGCCAGCCGACCTCACTCAGAAACGCTTCCTGTATGGGTCCTTTGCACCCATGTGGACACCCCAGTCCCATGCAGACACACGGGGCGTGGCCGTGTGGTCACAGCGGCAGGGGCTGGGCGCCTGCACGCCTGCCCTGCCGCGCTGACCTTGCCTGCGCTCCCTCGGCGAGCTGGGCTGTGCTCTGAGCCGGGAACTGTTTCTGTAAGGCACTTCCTTCTGCACCCCTTACGGTGACCTCCAGCCCAGGCAGAGGCTGGCCCCGGTCTTCTGGGCGCCATCTGCACCCTCTCACCCCTCCTCTATGTCTCAGGCCAAAACCCACCTACTATGTGCTACCTTCGCGGATCCTGTCCTGGGTTCCCAGCTCCCTTCCCCTCAGGTCAGCTCTTCCTTGTCCCATTCTCAGCAGCAAACCTCCCACCGTGGACTCTGAGGAGCTTATCAACCATGCGCACTGCAGGGCCCTGCTCTCAGCTCCTGGGTCAGCAGATCTCAAGTAAGTTTTGTGGGTCCATATGTAAAACTTTCCTCGTATTTGTTCAAGTTCAGAACCAGTTGGGAAATTGATACCTGAAGCACCCAGAGGGAGGTCACCTTATCAGCCATGTCCCTGATTGAGCTGTGGGAGTAGGTGGCTTTATCTATCTGGCCAGATGCACTTCCTACTACCCAACACATGAGTGGGCCAGCTCCCATACCCAGTGATTGGCATAGGTGGGCATGGGGGTGGGGGGCACCAGGGTGAGCAGCTCATCCAGTCTTGCCCAGAACTGCACTGGTTTTAATACTGAAAGTTCCACATCCCAGGGAACCCCTCAGTCCTGGGAAAACTGGAACAGTTCACCTTACTGGGTGCTGGCATTTGTAAATCTCTTCAGATAATTCTAATTCTCAGCCAAGCTTGCAAAACACAAGACTACATCTGGGTCAAGAGATGCCTCTTCCAATCAGCCAACTCCCGAGGCATTCCCTAGAGCCTGAGCTCACCTGCCTTTTGTTTTCATTTAGCTCAGGTGACCTCAACATGTGTCTTTGGATATGTCAACATCACCTGGGAACATGTTGGTTGTTTTTTTTTTGCTTTTTTAACCTAGAGCCAATTCTAAGTAAATTTATCTTCTCTCAGCTACAGATAATTATTATCATTATTTTACGTGAGAGGAGGGGAGATACAGAGACATGCTCTCGAATGCACCCTGACTGGGATCCTCCCAGCAAACCCCATCTGGGGCCGATGCTTGAACCAACCAAGCTATTTTTAACACCTGAGGCTGATGCACTAGGAACAACCAAACAATCCTCTGTACCTGGGGCCAACACTTGAACAATCGAGCCACTGGCTGCAAGAGGAGAAAAGAGAGAGCAGGGGGAGAGGGAGGGGAAAAGAGAGAGCAGGGGGAGAGGAAGGGGGAAAGATACAGATGGTCTCTTCTCTTGTGTGCCCTGACTGAGGGTCAAACCCAGGACATCCCTATGCCGGCCTGATGCTCTATTGCCTGAGCCAGCCGGCTAGGGGCTACAGATAGATTATTTTTAGCTCCTTACCCACAGTGATCCACATTGACTGACTTGAGTGAAGCGGGGATTAAGGAGTTAGCTGTCAGACAGGAGCTTGGTGGTGAAGGGGGTCAGAGGCTGGGAGGCCAGTCTCCAGGGAGGTGTAGTGGTCCTCAGAGGGGGCTTGGTTTTGATTCAGATGCAACAAATTGACCCCCATTGACTAGCTGGCTTGTTAATGGCATCTCATCAAGTGAACACTAACTCTGTCCAGTATACGACTGTTGGGGTTGTGAGCCCCCCCTCCCCCCACACACACAGACACACACAGACATGGAGCTTGCCTCTCCCTGCTCGAGGTCAGGATCAGTTTGGAAACAGACACATGAAGCGCACAAGGGGAGGTCACCCTATCAGCCATGCTCCTGATTAAGCTGTGGGAGTAGGTGGCTTTATCTCTCTGGCCAGTGGACTTCCTACTACCCCACTCATGACTGAGGCCAGCTCCCATGCCCAGTGACAGGCACAGGAGGGTGACTGTGGACCTCCCCAGAGAAGCAGGCTCCTGACCTCACCCCGCAGAGCTGGCCTGATGCACCCTCCCAGCGGGTGGCAGAGCCCAGAGAGAAGACGGAGTGTTGTTGAAGTGTTGGCAGGCCCAGCTCCTCACTTCCTCCAGAGTCACTGTCAGAGCCGCCTGCCTCTTGCTGTGGGGCAGTGATGGGGAGGTGGGGGGACTGAGGGTGAGCAGCCAGGGTTCTCCACCCCCGGTGCACATGACCGCCACCCACGCCCTGATCCCACCCCCAGAGATGCTGACCTAGTTGGGCAGGGAGCCAGGCATTGATAGCTTGTAAAAGTTCCTTCGGGTGATGCTAAGGTACCATGGAGGTCAAGTAAGCACTCTCAGGGGATCCTCTCCTGGCAACACAAAGCCAGGGATGCCCCTCTGTGAGGCCGGGGCTGTCCGTGTTTCATAACCAGGAAAGTGAGTGCTCAGGAACTGTGAGCACCTTCCCCGTGCCCAGAGCTCCCACAGACTTGTAAGACGAGGAACGAGGAACGGAAGCTTTCTCCAAAGCTCAGGTGGACCTGGAGGTGGACTTGGAGGTTTGCAGCCAGCTTAGAGCCAGACCAGTTAAACCAGCAGTTCTAGAATCTCCTGGTGGGTCTGTGAAGATGCAGCTCACTGGGTCCGACCCCCAGAGCTCCTGATTCCCAGAGAGAGAGCTGTGTCACGGTGGGGGTGGGGGGCGCGCCTGCTGCGGGGCTCAGCAGATCCGGGTTCTGGCCCCGGCGGCGCCACCACCTAGCAGCATGGCCTTCCTGGGTCACTCAACCCCTCTGAGGCTCAGTTTCTTCACTGGCCAAATAGAGAGCACAGGACCTCATGTGTTTCTCATGAGCTGCACGAGGACACACAAAGCTCCCGGTGCGAAGCACGGCACACGGTGGGGACGGGGATAGACTGATTACTGTCTGGAAATGTTGCTATTTACGGAAGCGTCTTTGAAAAGATTCGGAGGAGGCTTTAGATCCAGGCAAGAATACCAAGGGGAGAATGAGCCAAGCCTTGAAGGATGCAGGGAGGGGAGCCAGAGACGGAGCAGAGGCCAGAGCACGGAAGAGGGGACCGAACTGTGTGAGAGGCTGGGGGTGTGCTGCGGCTCTGGCTGGGAGCGGGGCTGGGAGGCAGAGTCACCCGAATAGAACTTCCTTCTCTCCGAGCACACAACTTGCTTTCCCCCCTCGCCTCCCCTTACCCCCGGGCCGCTCTCCACATGCCTCTGTCCAGACTCATTTGTTAGAACTGCCCCCCCCCCCCACCATACCTCCACCCCTGCTCCAGGGACACAAGGAATCTTAGCAATGTGTCCGACTCTAAGTGCTGGAGGGAAAGAAGCAAAATGAGAGAGAAAACCTTCTCTCTAGGCCTGTGTCTTTGTACGACTGCCCCGTCTCCCCCTCCCACGAGTGACGGCCACTCCGAGCCCGGCATCTGGTGAGACGCATCCACGCCAAGAGCGGCACCGACAGCCTGGTCCCCCACCCCCATCACCCAACCACAGAGCCCTCTTGGCCCACGCCCGCCCCTCCCTCTTTCATAACTAGACTAAAGGCTTATCTCCCTAGTCTGCCCTGATGAACTCCACTTGATTGCAAGAGTTGCTTCCTCCGAATGTGCAGGCATTCATTCATCCGCTCATTCCACAAACGTTCACTGGGCATCTCTTCTGTGACCGGGCACGTGCAGGGCAGCGGGGATCCCAACGTGATGATGTCGTCCCTGCCCTCCTGCAGGCGGAGGAAGAGAGCTCTGGATGGGAAGCTCACGCAGTCAGAGAGAGACAACCGGGCCCCTCCGCGCGCTCTTCAAGGGTGCTTCTCTTTTCTAGCAGGAGGGCAGGCCTCCCCGGCCCCGGTGAGATGCGGCCAAACCCGCCCCCGCTCTATTTGGCACACACAAAACACGTCAAAGAAACACACACCCGTATCAGGCACGGATAACACACTTCATGTTGCGTTCTGTCCCGCAGACTTCAGAAATCCGCCCGGGCCTCAGTGCGTGTCATCTTCTGTAAACGCCTTGTCCCCTCTGTCGGCGCCTGAGCTTGATGACCGTCCTAACCAACGTTGGACCTGCTGGGATGTACGAGGCGCTGGAGACGCAGAGGTGAACAGGACGTACTCCTTGAGCACCCAGAAATCAGAGTCTCGTGGGAGAGCCAGCCACAAACACAGACAGTCATAACAACGTGGGAAGCACACAGGTAAGACATTGCGATGGGAGTAGAAAGGGGCATCTGACACAGCCTGGTTGTTGACAAGGAAGACATCAGGGACGGCTTCCTGGAGGGGGCAATTCCAGAGCTCAGTCTTACAGAAGGGAAGCAGTGAGTTTGAAATCGAGCCTGTGTGCTCGCTTGTTTCCGGCCACTCCAGGTCACCCCTAAATCACTGCTCACGGGCTTTGCTCCCTCCCCTTCCCTGCCCCTCCCTCTCCGAAGGCCCAGGTCGTTGGAACTTTCAGAAAAATCAATCCATGGACACATGGTATGGTTGTGTGTAGACTTCCCTCTCTCCTTTTGTTTAGAGTTAATATTATAACACGAATAACACGATGCTAATTATGTAATAAAAGCTAAAAATAGAAAGCAAGCGTCCCTCCCCCCACCCCCTTGCTATTTCCAGGGGCTGACCAGATAACTCACCCCTCAGCCTGTCAACTCAGAGCAAGTGCCGAAGGCCAGAGCGGAGTTTTCCAATGTGGCACCACGGTCCCTGCTAAGTGGAAGCCAGCTCCTGGCGGACAGCAGAGGGCCGGGCTTGGCCCCGGAGAGCGGAGAGTCGGGGCTGTACCAGGCTCTGCAGAACGGGGCTCCGGCTGTGAGCCAGAGGCCCCTGGGGGAAGCAGAGACGGCGAGGGGGGCGGGGAGGCAGTCACCCCACACTCCTATCAGGCACAGCCATCTGCACAGGTAGTTGAAATCACTGTTCATGTCCGGACCGAGTGAGCCCGGAGAGATGTAGGCATTCACCTGCACACGAACGGGACAGCATCTGCAGACCAACAGCCCCTTGCTGACAGGGAACGAGATTTCCTATGATGTGAGCGGTCAGCTCTGATAGTCACCCCCGGTTGAGTCCACTGAAGCCAAACCCCCTTTCTCTGGGGATTTTACACCTGACGCGAGGGGTCACTGAGTGTTAGCTAAAGAACCTGTCCCCTCCCGCCCTCCCCCCCCACCCGGGCTCCTTCCTGGGAAACAGCAGAAGCCTCAGGACCCGGTCAAGAATGTCGGATTTTTATGTTGGAAACGGCTCTGCTGCGATCTAGCTGTAGGACCTTGGGGAAGTTACTTCGCTTTTCAAGCCTCACCTTCGTCACTGGTAAAAAGGGAAGATGACAGGACACACCCCGTGCTGTGGTCAGTCGTGAGAAGGGGCAGTTCAGGAATAACACGACAGAGTGTCTGATGTCTGAAACAGGGTCTTTTACAGGTTCCCAGTGTATTTGGCTTCTGGGAAATGTAGGTGTTCAGCCTTCTCCTTCTCTTCCTCTAGCACCCTTCTGGCATTGGAGGTCACTGTGACCCTTGTCCCTGGGCAAAGAAGGCCCCAGAACAGAAAGGTCCACGGATTAGGGGACAGCTGCACTCGCCCCAGGCAGGAAGAGGGAACGGAAAACCTTGCTAGGACCGGGAGGGAAAGGAAGTCAACGTCCAGGACTTCGCTCCCTTCCCCAGCTGGAAGGTAAGAGGGGAGGAGGGATATCACCCGAAACAGTGAGGTGACTTCGAGAATCTTGGAATAGGGACACACACCCGGGGAAGATGCTGTGCCACCCGGAGAAGCCTGGCCCTCAGTGGGGCTCAGAGCACCCGGCTCTGACAAGGGCAGGTTGGTAAGGATTGGGGAAGTTACCTGGGGACTGCCCTCAGGCCCACCCACCAGGAGTCCTCCATCGAGGCCACAGCTGGACACTCAGGCCCTCCAGGGGCAGGTGGGTGTCCCGGGAGAGCCAGGGGGTCTGAGGAAACACTCAGGCCCTCCAGGGGCAGGTGGGTGTCCCAGGAGAGCCAGGGGGTCTGAGGAAACCACAGGCTTCGGCGGCCAGTGCCCGGTCTCCCCTCAAAAGCACCAGAAACAAGGCCAGACCTGGCCCTGCGTGGATTTCAGCACAGGGGCCCAAGAAGCAGAGGGAACCCAGCGCCCGTCCGTGGGGATCCGCAGGGTGCTGCAGCCCAGGCACTGGTGGGCGGCCTGGATAATGCTAGGGGTTCCCGGGCAGCGGCCCACAGGGGGACCAGGCCGCCAGGGGAGGATGCCCTCACACAGAACCTGAACTGTGACTTGACCAAACCGTGCTCCAAAGCCACTGTCTCCCATCGGAAGAGGCTAAAGCAGCTTTATTTATCAAACTAAGATTTTTATTGCAAGTTATTAATTATAGGAAATAATTACTTCTTTCTGCATCACTAAGTGCATTATTCTCAGATGGCCACAGAGGGAGGGACAAGAGCAAGAAAGAGTCCTCCTTGTTCCAGATCTGAGTCCTGGGAGGGCTCAGGAAGGCAGGTGGGAAGGGCCGGGGAGAGGAGGGAACAGGGGCGGCCTCTGGGACGTGCCCACTTTTATTCTCACCTATTCGTGTTCTCCGCAAACCCAGCTACGCCCTCCCCTTGCACACCTGGGTGGGACTCTACCTGTTCTGTCGGTAACTCTGCCCTTTCCTCACCGAGGGGGCTGCAGAGGAGGGAGTGCCGGTTCCCCTGCCCCCCCCCAGCCCCTGCCTGGCCCGCTCAGGGGGGGTCCTGCAGGGCGCCCCACCTCCTCACTCACTCACTCACTCGCTGCCTGTTGGCCTTGGCAGAGCAGCGTCATGTCTAAGAGCTGGAACTGGGGGGAGGGGGAGTAAGACCACCTGTGCAAGAACCCCAGCGCTGCTTCTCATCTGCGGTGTTGCCTCGGGCAAGTCACTTTACCTCCCCAAGCCTCAGTTTCCCCATATGCAAATGAGAACAATCACAGTAACCTGCCTCACAAGGCGAGTGTGGGGATTAAAGAGTGGGCTCAGGTACAGGGATCAGGGTAGTGCCTGGCCCCTAGCAAGCAAGTACTGTGTGCGTGTCAATCATTGCACAGCTCTCAGTGAATTCTTCCACGCCTACTTAAAATAACCCCTCGCCCAACTCCATCCCCCGCCCTTCTCCTCCCATCTCCATAGACGGATCACCATACGAGACGCTATATACTTATCATTATCATCTCTCTCTGCCACCAGAATGTAAGCTCCGTGGGACATTTTTGTCCACCATTCACAGCCGTATCCACCTTGCCTAGCACATAGTAGGGCCTCGTAGTAAGGATAAATATAAGAAACTTTACTCATCAACTGTATAAATTTAGGTAGAGTATGGACCTCCATCTGCCTCAGTTTATTCATCTGGAAAATGGGGTTGGTGCCTCTATTCTCCTGACGGATGTGAGGATTACATGAGACAGCATCTGTGACAATGCCCACCGCAGCCCTTGGCACATGGTCGATGGGTGCTGGCTGATCCGGGAGCACCAGCCGGCCTGACTCAGGCAGGGCCTGTGAGGGTTAATCCCTGACGCCCCTCCCCCGTGCAGGCAAGGCAAGGCTGGGCTGCAAGGCCACTGGCAGCCGTCCAGGTGGAGGACAAGTGTCAGAGGTGGCTGCCTGCAGAGCTGCCCTGGTCGTCATACGGGGTCTTGACCCAGGCAGCTGGACTGTGTCCCCGCCCTCCCCTGCTGCGAGCGAGCGGAGCCGCTGCCTGGGCCTGCAGCACTGGGGAGCCAGCGCAGGAGCTGAGCGGTGGGAACCTCCACCCGCCCGGGTCCCACGCCACGTCCTGGCCTTGGGGGAGGTGGGCCCGCAGCCTGGCCTCGCTTCCCAGCCATTCCCAGGCGGCCTGCTCTCCTGCTGGCCCAGCTGGGCTGGCTGAGCCAGAGGCTGCCGGGGAGGGTCTGTCCCTTAGCACTGAGCTGTCCCCGCCCACAAGTAGGAAGACACAGGCCTCAGCACAGGGGCTTCTGGGTTCTGACCCAGTTCTGCCAGCCCTGAAGCCCACCTTCCCAGCCTGGAGGAGGGAGAATGTTCAAAGGCAAAGGAGCCTCCTGCGACCAAGCCTCAGAAAGCAGTGTTTTTCAACCGCTGGTCCACAGACCGGTTTGACAGAAATTTTGTGCCGGTTCATGAAAGAGTTAACCACCCTGATGTTGTATGAAGATTATAGACCCAATGATCTTAATCAAATTTGTTTATTTCCAGGATGATTTCTGCCTTAGTGGTCCCTAAAATCATTCTTCTATTTTCACCGGTTCTTAAGTGTAAAAAAAGCTCGGAACCGCTGTCCATAGAGGATGCACCGAAGAACTGACTCCAACCAGGGTCGTCTCCCATTTCCAATTTCTCACAACCCTTCAGTCTTCCAGCAGCTTCCCCAAGAGCCCATCCCTCTCCCCAGGACTGAGCCAGGACGGATGAGAACCGGCACCGTGGACGGTAAAGACGCGTAAGTGAAAGCCAGCCTTGGCCCTGTGGATTCATCCATGCCACAGTCGTGCATGGGACCGACACTCCGCGCCAGGCACTGCACGCTGTGGGGGGCTGACCGTGAACAAAACACAGCCCTGGTCATCAAAGCCACTTCGGTCGGGGGGGGGGAGGGGGACAGCTGCTGGGCTGGTCAGGGAGGGGACAGCAGCTGGGCAGAGCTGCCCAGGGCATGATGGGAGTCTGGGCGAAGGTCTCTAACTCCAGCCGGGGAGGGAAGAGAGCCAGGAACCGGGAGGGGGACACCAAGGTGCTTCTGGCAGGCGATGTGTGGGGGCAGAATACAGGAGTGGCCGAATGACACCCTTCACCAGGGGGCCAGGTCGGGCTGCTCCGGAGGACACTCGCCTTAGCCGCCGTCCTTTCAGCCTTCGGGGACCTCCACGACGAGGCAGGCCCTCTGAGGGCAGGGACACGGTCGGGCTGCTCCGGAGGACACTCGCCTCAGCTGCCATCCTCTCAGCCTTCGGGGACCTCCACGACGAGGCAGGCCCTCTGAGGGCAGGGACACGGTCGGGCTGCAGCCCCAGCGCTGGAGCAGTAACGGACACACAGGTGGGAGGCGCCCAGCAAATGTGCCTGAATGCACGGTGAATAGATGGACTCCCTGAAGGGGAGGTCACTACGGGCTCTGAAGAAGCCTTGCTATTCGCTCGTCCCACTGGCGTGCACAAAATAGTATTGCCCAGTTCCCCCTTGTAAGTATAAAAAGCTTCGTACGCTGCAACTGTCCAACTGGGGCCAAACAAGGTGTCTCCTGAGCCTCCAACACGGTTATGTACTTTGCAGGAATGAACAGTGGGAGTCTGTCCGTCCCTCAAATTGTCACAGGCACCCCCACCAACACACACACAGCTGTACTCCTGCCGCAAGTCTTGGGCACAGCTGCGTGGACAGGGCCAGGAAGAGCAGGCACTCAGCACCAACGTGGATGCCTGGGTCTGTACAGGACAGGGTGCTGCTGAGACTCCCAGCCAGTCGTGGGCACACTGCGTGCCCATCACACACGGCCCACGGGGTATATATACCAGGAGGGGCGTCCATTTGAGTGATCTGTTCAGGTACAAGCCTGAACCTGGCCCCTGGGTAAATCACCCAAACACCTGCCACTCCTGCTCCCTTCTCAGCGAAAAACTAACAGCGAGCACAGGTCCCCCTGCTGTCTGTGGGATGCATTCGTGCCTTCACTCACTGAGCCAATATTTAATAAGGACCTACTATGTGCTAGACCCGTCACTGGAACCAGGAATGCACAATGGAACCTGCAGGTTCCTTGTGTCCTAGAAGTTTCTAGTCCAGTGACAGCCAGGCAGAAGAGTGCTAAGTGCTCCAGTAGGGGCAGGTCTGTGGGGCAGAGATGAGGGAGAACCTCACCTTTCTGAATTTGGGGGGTGGGTGGGAAGAGGGGTTGGAGAAACCTTACAGAAGCAGTGGCGTTCGAACTGAGTTCAGGCAGAGGGGAGGGTGGGAGTTCAGACACCCAGCCTGAGAGGCGGGCATGGCGAGGGACGGGGGCTTGGCTGGTGCAGGAACCCGGGGGTCTCGGTCACAAACGGGGACCACCCTCCTTGGATTCTGAAACTGGGTTGGAGATTTCCCTAATTCCCCTTCAGTCCGTGAAGAGAATCTATGCTCAGCTCCAGGAGGTCAGAGAGAAGCACACTTCCCACAGAGACCGAGGTCCAGCCCCCACATCCTACGTACCGGGCACCGGGGAGCCTCAGTGGACCCCCACCTGGAGAGCCGAGGTGTGAGGGCCGCCATTCTCTGGGACAAGTGAGCACCTTCCCCAGGCTCAGGTGCACAGACGGACCCTGCAAGCACCACCCCGTTCTGCTCCCGGACGGCTCGCCTCCCCTGTGGGTGTCACCTCCCCCCTGGAGAGCCAAGGCGTGAGGGCCGCCTTTCTCTGGGACAAGTGAGCACCTTCCCCAGGCTCAGGTGCACAGACGGACCCTGCAAGCACCACCCCGTTCTGCTCCTGGACGGCTCGCCTCCCCTGTGGGTGTCACCTCCCCCCGTGTGAACGGACTCACCTCCTCCTCTGACTGCCCTGCAGGATTGTCCTTATCAAGACACTTCGCAGGGAGAAAGCGGAGGCCCGAGAAGCAGGGCCGCCCCCCCCCCCCCCCCCCCCAGAGCACGCTTGCCACAGGCCAGGTCTCAAACCCCATCCTAGAGCCCTCAGCACAGAACACATCTTTCCCAACACAGAACAGCTACGGACAATCCCTGGTGTGGTTCTCGGTTTCCCAAGATACACTGGTTTCTACTGAAGATAATCTAGATAGTAAAAGCAACAACTACAAAAACGTAATGCAAAATTTAAAAAAAAAGAACTCCAAAAATCTTAGCCGAGATTAGTGACTATTTCCCTAAATCCTGAGTCCTGCCAAGGCCCAAGCTAAACCGCCTCTCTCTTTGGACAATGTGTCCTAGTAGTCCAGAAACAAATTCACAACTTCTCCTGGTCTTTACCTCCAAGGTTCTCTTTGAAGCTTGGAGAATATTTAGAAACCACCCCCCCCCCTTTTTTTTTTAAGAATAAAGTGCTCCCAATAGTCAGTCCAAAAGCTTGGAGCTGCCAAGCTAAAGTGACAGGACCCCGTGACTGCTCACGTGACGACGGTGAGCCTGCCTGCCATCAGGGTGCCTCTGCACGTCCCACACTGGCTCCTGGGTGCGGTTTCCTTTGTTTCTGCGTGCCAACGGCCCGAACGAGAAGTGGCGGAAGCAGAAAGCAGGGAATCTGGGAATGTCAGGAGGATCGGGGACACTCCGAGAAAGAAGAGCTATTGGTCATACCAGCCACACAACTGGAGGGTTCTGTTGGCAACGCAGAGAGAGAGAGAGATAGAGAGAGAGATTCAAGGCTCACCCTGATCCCCAAATGGCCTCTCTCCTGCTGCCAACTAGCACCACAGCGATGCTCACCTTTGGGGGATTCGCTTTCCCAAAATGGCCCCGGCTGCTGGCAGAAGGCGGCTTTGTCCCGGGAGCGGGGCTGATGAAGCTATGATGGACACAAGGCACTGAGATTCCCAGGGGGATCAAGCAAGGGCTCTCAAAAGAAACAAAAAAAACAAAAAACAACCTGCCACCTGTGGGTTGTTCGGCCTTGTTACACCAGACACAGAGAGCCGGCCCTCGAACCACTTCCTCCCCAGCCCTCTCCTCCCCTCGCTGAGCAGAGGCTAAGCACATCTTTGTTACTTCTCCCCAGCATCTCGTGAGGCCGCTAGACACGGAGCCAGCAGGCAGAAGAAGCTGGACCAAGACAGATGTCCGATGGGGAAGCAAACTAGGGTCACTGAGCCAGGCCTGGTGCACACCTTACCCCATATTTACCTACACATCTATGCCTTTGGGACACACTAAAATGTGAGCCCATCCCCGTTTGCCGTCGGAAATGGGAGATTCTCAAAGGCCAAGCAGTTGCCCTGGACCACTTAGTGGGAGAGCAGGACTGGCCCTCTCTCCTACCGCGTTCTGCCCGAGCGGCGCCAGGGCCGCCACAGGCGGTCCTCAGGCTGTGAGCTGCTAGAGGACCCACTTTCGAGGGGGTGCAGGAGGCCGAGCTGCCTGCAGGGCACGCACACCTGGGAGGAAACGCACCGGCGACACTCAGCACTGACACCTGTGTGCACCTGTGCTCCTGCAACCCCCAGAGGCCGGATTCCAATTCCCAGCTGCGCGGTGACACCATGTCAGGCCATGGTGTTGGTGGAGTCCCAGCCCCTTCTCCGGAGCACCACAGAGAGCCTGTGGGCAGGGGACACCACAGCTGAGCTGCTTCTCCAGTGAGATGGTAACTACTTTTCCCTTGGGGAGCTACACCCTTTTAAAATTCTCACCGAGGCTCTGCACGGGTGAGCAGCATCCCTGCCCAGGCTGGCCCCGGCCAGCTCGGCACCCAGGCCCCACCTGAAGCCATTCCCAGGCCACCTCTCACCGCTGCCCTCAGTGGCCAGGGCGTTGGAGCACCCTGGTTCCCGAGAAGCAGACTGGGAAACCCCGGTGTCCTGCATCCGCCCCTCCTGGTGTCACCCAGCTGGCCTGGCTCCACCTCCCGCCTGTTCTGAACGTGCCCAGGGAGGGAAGGAGGAGGAGAAAGTCATGCTCCCACCCTGCCTGGGGCTGTTCCCCATGACTTCCAGGGCCCCCTCTCCAGCGGGCAGGCGCTGGGTCCCCTCTGGCTCACAGCCCCGCCCTCAGCACGTGGGCACGGAAGCCGGAGCCGCCCCCGCACGCTGGCACAAACCCTCCATCCGCACCGCGCCACCGGCTCCGTCAGGGTCCCGGCTTGTTTTCTTAATTAACTGAAAGTGCTAACACGGGCGCCCGGAGCTGGCAGGGGCCCGGCCTTCAGCAGCTGCTACAGAAAATTCCTGCTTTGAAATCGGGCTCCCTCACACTGCCCCCCACGCCCCGCACGGGAGGTCAAAGCAAACAGGAGCGCCGGCCCGCAGGGCAGGCTCCGGTTACGGTTACACGGCCAGGGGTGGTGGACTCAGCGGCAGGACGGACACCTGACGAGATCTCGGTTTCCCCGATTGGCATGGCTAGACCCCCAGGGCCCCCGGCTGAAGGGGGGCTGTTTGTGTCAACACCGTTTCCTGGCTGCCCCCTGCCCGGCGGGCCGGAGCTGGGGGTGGGCGTGGGGGCGGCGCGGGGAGCCGGGTCTCCTGGATTCCTGCCCTTGGGGAGATCAAGTTAGAAACCAGTGAGTACACTGTAGCACATGGAGAGTCCCTCCTGAGGCCAGGACACTAAGTGGCAGACTCACCGAGAGGAGGAGGGACTCACGGTTGGTGACAGTGCAGGGATGGCGGGTCACGGCGGGACACAAAGAGGGAACATCCAGCAGGAAGTCAGAGTCTTGCGAGCGAGCAAGCGGAAAGGATGCCTGAGGGGCAGGGCGGGCGGTCCCGGCGGAGGGGCAGCACGGCAGTGGCCAGGAGGCAAGGGAGAGGACAGCGCGCTCGGAGAAGGGCCGGTGGTGTGGCGTGGCTGCTGAGCGCGGGGCACCGAGGCAGGAGAAGGACTTGGTACAGATGGTGCAGAGGGGGAGGGGGCCCATCCTGATAAGGAGTCAAGGAGGTCATGGGTCCCGGCAGAGGCTGCGTCCGGGTCAGAGGTTGCCAAATCTGTCCCCCACCACCACCACCACCACGGCCAGAAACTGTAAGTAGAGTGTCGATGGAAGACAGCCACACCCGTTCACTGACATACTGTCTAGGGTTCCCATGGTGCTTGAGTCAAGGGACTACAGCAGGGACCATGGGGTCTCCAAAGCTGAAATATGAACCTAAGACCTTTACAGAAAACATCTGCCGACTTTTAATGTAGAAGATGGACAAGAGTGGGAAGGGGCGTGGAGAAAGGAAGACCAGGAGGACTGCCCGTTCCAGGAGAAGGGGCGCCAGAGCATTCCTCAAAAGTGGGTATGCCCACAGGGAGCCTCCTGGCGAGACCCAGATCTCGGCAGGACAGGAAGAGGAGATGGAAGAGAGAGAAGAGAGGTCTGGGCCCCGGGTCTCCTGTCTCCCATGGGTCTGTCTGAGCGGACATCCGACCCACGCAGGGTGCGGGTCACCTAGCCCTCTCCAAGGGCCCGGGCACCAGGCAGGCACGGCGTGCCAGCATAGCCTCGGATGGTGAGGTCCGAGTCACACCCACGGTTCCCTACATCAGGGATGCCACTACGGCCCTCTCGCCTAAGAGTTGGACACAGGGAGGGGTCAGAAGTCTAGAAGGACCAGAGGGAGAACATATCACGTGGTGCTCTTGGGAGGTCCTCATGCCGCCTTTGCAGCCTCGGCACAAGTCGCCGCTGCTATAAAGGCTGGGGGTCAGAGATGTTATGACAGAAGTGGGGCTTCTGGCTCCTAATCTGGGGGTTTGCATGTTCCTCTCGGAGTGTCTGGACTGGGTCCGTCCTGCTCCTTGAGGACCAGAGGCTGGACGATCTGAACCCCGAAGCTGCTCCACCCCAGCTGGGTCAGGTCGCTCTGCCTGGGTGGGGGATGTAAGGCCACATATTCCTGGGGGACCCACACTGTCTCCTCCTGCAGCAGAACCAGGGCAGCCTTTCTTCATCTTGGGCACTTCGGGCCTTCCAAGCACAGAGTGGAGAACTCAGTTTAAGAAACGAAGCATCAAAAGCTAAACACTAGCATTTTAGGAAACCACTTGGTGCCAACTTGCACCGAAACATAAACTCAGGGACTAAAATCTCACGCCAGCGGTAGGTTATAGGATGGCTGTCCAGGTGACTCGGAATGAATGTACTTTACATTATTTGTAAAACGAAAACAAAATGAAACATTTTTAAGAAAAAGAACATTCTCAAGCAGAGTTCTTAACACATTCTCCCTAAGGGTCTCTGGGCCCCTTTGACAGGCTCTGCATGGGGTTGAGGCCCCCGCTGTGGAATTAGATTGGCCAGGCACTCCTTGCTCCTATGCCCAGCCATGTGGGCAGAATTCATCAGCGTGACTGGCGCACTGTAGGCCATTAACCCCACTTTGTCCAATGAATGAATGAATGAATGATTCAATAAAGAAGTTTGAGCCTGGCCCTGCAACTTACCAGCTCTGTGTCCTCAGACAAGGTCCTGAACCTCTCTGAGCCTCAGTCTCTTCATCCCTAAAACCTCCAACATTATTCGTGACCCGAAGAATCGCTGTGAGAACTAAATGGAATGGTATCCCCTAAGCCAGGGGTCCCCAAACTACGGCCCGCAGGCCGCATGCGGCCCCCTGAGGCCATTTATCCGGCCCCCGCCGCACTTCCAGAAGGGGCACCTCTTTCTTTGGTGGTCAGTGAGAGGAGCATCCGCATCCTGTGCTCCTGGAGTACTGTATGTGGCAGCGCCGCAAAGCGCTGAGTCGCTCACGTACAGTACTACTTCCGGTGACGCTGGATGCACGCATTACGGCTCCAGAAGTGCGTCATATCACTTGTTACGGCTAGCAGTGACAAATATGGAACTGGACATTGACCATCTCATTAGCCAAAAGCAGGCCCATAGTTCCCATTGAAATACTGGTCAGTTTGTTGATTTAAATTGACTTGTTCTTTATTTTAAATATTGTATTTGTCCCCGTTTTATTTTTTTACTTTAAAATAAGATATGTGCAGTGTGCACAGGGATTTGTTCATAATTTTTTTTATAGTCCGGCCCTCCAACGGTCTGAGGGACAGTGAACTGGCCCCCTGTGTAAAAAGTTTGGGGACCCCTGCCCTAAGCCCTTGGCACAGTGACTGGCACGTTCAAGTGCAGAATAAATGGTAGCTATTATTGTTACTTTTCAAAGATGACTCTCATCCCATATCAAAAACATCTTTCTGGATCTTCATACCCTCCCAATTCCACCACGACATTGCTGCGTCCGTAAACCCCAGCTCAGAGCCCAGCATGACGGGCACACGGGAAAGGGTGTTGGGGCAGAACGGGGCAGACAGCTTCATGGCTGAGGATGCTACTGCCTCCTGCCTCTTCGCTGGGAGGCCCCCTCATGCACAGACCCCAGCCGTCCACACAGCACCCGGGCATCCCAGGCTGGGGAGCTCAGCTGGGCCTGTGCTACAGGATACGGGGCTAGGGGGTCCTTCGCTCTGCCGGGGGGTCAGGGTGCCAGCTCAGCCGGGTTCTGCCTGCGGCACAGAATGCTCCCCCATTCCCGCTCACTCTGAGCTAGGGGCAGCGTGGGTCTCCCCTCGGGGCGCCGTTCCCAGGCTCGGGAACAACAGGCTCCCCATTCTTCCCTGCCCTCGGCAGCCCTGCCTCCTTCCATGACAGCACTGCCCACTGCTGCTGGCAGGCAGCGGCCCAGTCCAAGGGGCCCACACAGACCTCTCTGGGGCCTGGAGAATGAGCCCCGGGCCAGGTCTGTCCCCTCCGCCCAGGAGGAAGGGGAGTTGGCTTGAGTCCCCGCTGAGACAGAATTGCAGGGTCACTCACTTCAGCCTCAGGCTTTAAGTGTCACGTGGCCTCAGGCATCTCTGCCTGCAGCCAGCGCTGACCACACTGTTTTCTCCAAATGAGAGAGTCTGATTATCCGCCTCTCCCTGGTCTTCTCCCCTTGGCTCAGGCTCCAGATATTTCCAGAAGTCAACCCTCAGCTCCCCCGCGCTCGAGGGTGACAACCACCGGGGAGCCGGGCCCGGGGTGTATGCCCAGGTCTCAGCACCTGTGGGGAATCCCAGCCCCCTGCCATCGCCTCCTTTCCACACGGCCTGTCAGATTCCAAGTGAAATCTTGCCCTTTGCAACAGTGTGGATGGACTGAGAGGGCATTATGCTCAGTGAAATAAGTCAGACAGAGAAAGACAAATGCCATATAATTTCACTTACATGTGAAATCTAAACAAAACAAGCAAATGAACAAAACAAAACAAGAAAACAACACAAAAGAAACAGACTCATCGGACAAACTGATGGTTGCCAGAGGGAAGGGGAATTGAGAGACAGATAAAAAAAAGTGAAGGGGAATTGGAAGCACAAACTTCCAGTTATAAAAATAAATGTCACAGGGATATATGCACATCCTGGGGAAAACAGTCAACAATATCCTAATAACAGTGCACAGTGATTGATGGTTGCCAGACTTACTGTGGTGACACATCGTGAGATATATAAATGTTGAATCACCATGTTGTGCACCTGAACCTAATATAATATCGTATGTCCTCTATACTTCAATTATAATAGTTTAAAAAATTCCATCCAGCCAGAATCACTAGACTCGACTCAAAACCTGCAACCCGCAATCCAAGGAGGGTTTGATGTTGGGTTTCTTTCACTTCCCAAGTTTATGCAGCTTTCCTCTAACTTAGTTTATGGAGCCTGAGCTCAGTCCTTAAGAACGAATCTTCCTATGTCCCCGGGTCAGGGCTGGCGGGTGGGAGCCGGGACCTCAGTTCCAGGACTGCAGATAGGGAGTCTTTCCCGGAGCATGGATTCCTGGGGAGGGGAGATGCGCTTGAGTCTACACAGCCCCCTCCTCAGAGGCTCCAGCACTCAGTTTCAACCCAGGAGGGTCCCATTGGCCACCCAGAGGGGCACCCGGCAGGGGAGGAAGGTCCTCGGTGGAGTAGCTAAGTGTGTGCGGTCTTTCTTAAAGGGACAGAGCTTGAGGGGAAACTGCTAGACAGGACAGAGGGAGGAGCCAAGATGAGCCAGCCTTCCCCAGGGAAAAGCTCTGAACAAGCACCAGGGCCGGAACTCACCCAGAGGGCAGCACCATCACCAATGACAAACCTACTGTGTGATTGGTGCGACATAACTTACTTGGTCCCCACCTCTTCGGTGTCGGCACTGTTATGCAGTTGCTCCCATTCTATAGATAAAGAAACTGAGGCCTCACCCTGGCTGGTTGGCTCAGTGGTAGAGCGTCGGCCTGATGTGCAAGGGGTCCCGGGCTCGATTCCCAGCCAGGGCACAGAGGAGAAGTGCCCATCTGCTTCTCCACCCCCCCTCCCTTCCTCTCTGTCTCTCTCTTCCCCTCCTGCAGCCAAGGCTCCATTGGAGCAAAGATGGCCCGGGCGCTGGGGATGGCTCCTTGGCCTCTGCCCCAGGCGCTAGAGTGGCTCTGGTCGGGGCAGAGCGACGCCCTGAGGGGCAGAGCATCGCCCCCTGGTGGGCAGAGCATCGCCCCCTGGTGGGCGTGCCGGGTGGATCCCGGTCGGGCGCATGAGGGAGTCTGACTGTCTCTCCCCGTTTCCAGCTTTGGAAAAATACAAAAAAGAAAAAAAGAAACTGAGGCCTTGAGAGAGTAAACTGCCGAGGTCTCACAGGTCACGCCTGGCAACGTTAGGATCTCAATATAAGTGGTTCTACTGGAGCTCACCCAGTAGAGGAACCTCAGTCAACAACGGCCCATGGAGCACCTTCCGGGGTCAGGTTCACGCCCTGGAAAAGGCATCACGCAGGCTAGACGAGTGTCCTCTTGCTCGCAGCAAGAAGTCACCCAAAGGCTGACACCAAGTTATCTGGAGGGTGAAATTACTTCTTCTTTTTTATTTTTTTCCCCGTCTTTACTGTTTCCTGTACGTTCCATACTTCCTCAAACAGGCAGTTATTTCTTTTCTAAAAGGAAAAGAAAAATAAAGATTCTACCTCCTACCTCCCATTTGAAATGACCAAGACTAGAAGCAGGAAGATTCATGTATCTATACGTAAGCCCCCAGAGGAAGGGAAGCAGTAACACGAACAGACAGTGCAGCTAGACCGTGATTAAAACTACGAGAGTCAAGTTTTGCTTAGTGTGACACTAGAGGCAGGTTTTCAATAAAATTAAGGCAATAGCTTTTCTTTTGGCCAAATAGAAATAACATGTTTTCTAAAACCTAGTAATAATACAAAAATTAAAAAAAAAAAAGGAAATAAAGAAAAGAAAACCTCAGTTCAGACCCATCCGTCTTCTGTTATTCCAGCCCCTTCACAATCTGATCCTTTGGGGCGCCCCCTCACTTTGTCCCACCCAGCCCACTGGCAGCCAGGCCGGGCTTCCAGAACTTTCCCTCAGCCAACCCAGCACGCTGACATCCTTCACGACCCCGCTTGTCCCTGCTCCTGTGGAACCTCCACCCCCAGCAGCAGAGAGCTGATGGCTGCCCCTCGGAGCCCCCACTGCTGCTGAGCATCCGGAGCGCGCTGTTTGCGCTGGCCTCACGCTGCGCGCTAATTAATTTCACGTCTCTGTTCACTCTCCCATCCCGGGCACGGAGCGCCGCAACATCTGCGGGGTAAGGCGGCGCGGGATGATCATTACTACTGGGTGAAGACCGTGGATAATCTCCCAGGTACTTCCTCCTACAGTAACTCATCTGACCTTCAGAACGGCTGGTCGGACCGCTATTGGAGGAGTTAGACGTGAATATGGAGGAAGCGCGTAGAGCGTGAGGTCCGGGAAACTCTGCCCTTGGGAGACGGGGTGTGGCCAGATGGCCTGGAAGGGCGGGCCTCGCTCCCTGACCTCAGTGTCAGCGAGGCCAGACTGTGCCCGTCTCGGTCCCTTCCCCCTGCATGCCTCCCGGTGCTCCATCCCAGCGTATCCTCCCCCCCTGGCCGGGCAGGGAGGTGCCACAGGGCCAGTGGGCACGGAGATGGCGCTTCCCAGCTGCTGTGCAGCACTCCTTCTCTCCAGGAATGACCCTGCCAGCTTCACGGGGGAACACTCAGCCATGCCGCCCCAGCGGCACCCACCCAGCCAGCCAGGCCACAAACCCTGGCATTGGGGGTCCCCGCGAGAGAGCGTGGACCAGAGTGTGCAGAAGGAAACTTCAGGATGCTGTCGCTCAACCCCCCTGCAGGCAGCCGGGAGAACCGGGCCCAGATTGAGAAGGGACGTGTCAGAGGCACAGAGTGAGACGGGGGCACGGGGAGGGGCTGACACCTGAGCCCTTTCTGATCCAAGCAAGAAAAATACAACTTGAAGGGCTGGCTTGTGCTAAAAGGAAGTCACAAAGGCTAAATTTCTTTGCAGGGCATTCTTCAAGTACATAACAAACAAATGACCCTTGGATGCAACACTACCCACACAAAACGTTTAATTGAAAAAAATGAAAACGGAGCAAGGTGTTCAGTCACAGTCTTAAAATGTAGTATCCCTGGAGGCCAGGCCATGTCGTGACCCACTCCCTCCGGAGCGTCTCCCAGAAGCACGAGGGGCAGGCGGGTCTGAGTCTGAAACCGTGTCTTCATTGGCTCAGCAGAACGCCTGAAATGGGGAGGCCACAGACGGACCCTTTCATCCCCAGGTAATGCTCCTTACAGGTGCGATAGTTACTGGTGCTTGGTCAAGTGTTGTTGGTTCCCAACCCCCCCCCCCCCCAGGCACACAGCAGATTCCCGGCCACGTGTGTCTGTGTGGGGCCACATGACAAATTCTGGCCCCTGAGCTGAGTGCAGAAGCTGAGTGTTGTGATGCTCAATGCAAGGGCCAACTCCACTAGGCCGTGGGACTGGATGTCTCAGTGTCGCTGCAATGAAGGCATTGCTTACATGAGAGAAGCATGTAAAAAAGTGGACTCTGATAAAACAGATTACCCTCCATAATGTGGGTGGGTCTCAGCTAACCACTTGAAGGCTTGAAAGAAAAGACTGGAGTCACACAAGGAAGAGGGAATTCTGCCTCCAGACTGCCTTTGGATTCGGGTACCAAAATCAACTCTTCCTGGGTCTCCAGCCTGCTGGGCTTCCCTGTAGATTCTGAACTAGTTCCCACAATTAAGTAAGCCATTTCCTGAAAATAAATCTATTTAGATAGCCAGACAGCTAACCAGATAGGTAGATAAATAGATAGATAATAGATGATAGATAGATAGATAGATAGATAGATAGATATAGAGAAAGAAAGAAAGAGAAGAAGAAATAAAGAAAAAGAGAGAGGAAGAAAGAAAGAAAAAGAGAGAGGAAGAAAGAAAGAAAAAGAGGAAGAAAGAGAGGGAGGAAAAGAAAGAAGGGAAGGGAATAAGGAAAGAAGGAAGGAAAGAAGGAAGGAAGGGAGAGAGGGAGGGAGGGAGAGAGGGAGGGAGGAAGGGAGGAGAGAGAGAAGAAAGGAAGAAAAAGAGAAAGAGAGAAAAAGAAAGAAAGAAAGAAAGAAAGAAAAGAAAGAAAGAAAGAAAGAAAGAAAGGGAGGAGAGAGGAAGAAAGAAAGAGAGGGAGAAGAAGGAAGGAAAGGAAGGAAGGAAGGAAGGAAGGGAGGGAGGGAGGGAGGGAGGGAGGGAGGAGGGAGGGAGAGAGGGGAGAGGAGAGAGAAAAAAGGAAGAAAGAGAGAGAGAAAGAGAGAAGGAAAGAAAAGAAAGAAAGAGAGAGAGAGAGAGAGAAAGGGAAAGGAAATGAAGTTAGTTTCCTCTTGGTTCTATTTTTTTGGAAAACCTTGACTAATACATATGTAATCAGAGGTCTAGAGCATTAAATCGGCAGGACCAGACCCTCTTTCCCTTTAGTACAACGTCAACCTGGTTCCTGAGTGACCATCATGAGCAGCGACCCTCTGGTGACGCACTACTAACAGGCAGTATGGGCAAGAAATAAGCTCTGCTGCCTCAAGTCACTGAAACCTGGGGGTTGTGTGTTACCGCAGCATAATCTGACTTATACCGACTGAAGCACTGGCAGTTCGTCTTAGACTTGAGATGCTAGAGGAGGAGGAGAGAACTCTAAAAAAGTAATGGAACCATAAAAGGATTTTGATCTTGGCTGACCACTGAGTCCCAAACACGCCGTTCTCCCACCAGCGGCCCAGCTTCCCCCCCTTGTCTATTTTGGGATCCTGGGATGTCTTAACACGCAGAATCCAAACATAGTTGTGTGAATGCATCAAAGGTACAATCTCAGTGGTGAAAGAAACTTCCCTAGAAAATGCTCAGAGTTCCGCCGAGGAATCTGACCCTGGCCCTGGAACGGGAAACTGTCCAAAGAACAAAAGTTTCCACTACAGCAACAAGAATGTTAAACATGATAAAGAGACTTTTTTTTTTTTTCTCAGTAAGAAAAATGAGACCATGAGTATTTATAAGCCAAAACCCAAAGGCCATACCCTGATCCGCGTGAGGTTTCCTGCTGCAGGGGGGAGAGTCTGGTGGTTTCGAGAAGGTACTGGAAAGGGAGCAAGATGTCCTTGGCTCAAAAGCTGATGGGTTAAGTGGGGGACCTTTGAGGAAATGCAATTACAAAGTCCTAGTGATTCTCCTTAGGAATCAACAGTGACCCAGAGGCTGCTGGGACCTTGTGACTTCCTTCTCGGTGGAGAAATCCCGTCCCTTACCCTTAAAGATTCTACAGAGATAAACTCTGGGACAGACCAGCCTGTCACGGACTGGCACTACTATGGGAAGAATTTCGTTTAAACCAGTGGCTCTCAACTTCGAGTGGTTCCTGGCTCATTCAACAACATGTTTGCTTGTCACACCTAGGGAACGTTACTGGCGTCTAACGGGGAGAGACCTGCGATGCTATAAAATACCCTGTAATACACAGGACAGCACCCTCCTCCCCGACAAAGAGTTATCCGGACTAGTACTAAGGTTGGAAAACTCTGGCCGAGACTTAAATCCCTAGTTATGAGGATGTGAAGGATTAGAACAAAGAGCAGAAAGAGCGTTTACGACACAACACGCTCCACTGGGGAAAAAAGACTCAGACGTGCATGCCCATATAAATATTCATAGACATAGGTAGATAAAGGGAAACTGATTCTACCACCGAAGCATTCTGAGTGACCACAGAGTCCACTTCGGTAGAGAAATAAATTGTGTTGCCCCTCTCTCCTCGCTAGTGTGGGAAGGAGCCAGCCGGAACATCTGAGTAGAAGGTCCAGAGGTTGTCTCTAGATTCACAAAGTGAGTCAAGGAACGAAGTTCAGGGGAGAGGCTGGAGAATAACCCTAGAGGGACTACTGGACATATTTAAAGTGGGGGGCTACTCTGAGTTGCTGGTGAGCACCAGGAGCTGAGGAAGAAGGCCAAACAACCAGATGTCTGGCCAACCAACAAGGCTGTCTCACAGTCAATTGCAAATGGTTTGCATCGTTGTGATGGAAGCACCGCTGGCCTTCTCAAATCTCCCCTAAAGCAGGGGTCCCCAAACTACGGCCCCACGGGCCACATGCGGCCCCCTGAGGCCATTTATCCAGCCCCGCCCGACTTCCGGAAGGGGCACCTCTTTCATTGGTGGTCAGTGAGAGGAGCATAGTTCCCATTGAAATATTGGTCAGTTTGTTGATTTAAATTTACTTGTTCTTTATTTTAAATATTGTATTTGTTCCCGTTTTGTTTTTTTATTTTAAATAAGATATGTGCAGTGTGCATAGGGATTTGTTCATAGTTTTTTTTATAGTCCGGTCCTCCAACAGTCTGAGAGACAGTGAACTGGCCCCCTGTGTAAAAAGTTTGGGGACCCCTGCCCTAAAGTGTACCATGGTCACAAAGCCCCAGTATAAATGCCATGTGTGTGTGTGTGTGTGTGTGTGTGTGTGTGTGTGTGTGTGTGTGTAAGTCAGAGTATGGGCATTAAATCTGGGTCTACACAGCGCAAAAAGAGTCCACTTACATGAAACCAGTAAACACAGTTAACATCCACTGCAGGCCTACTATGTGCCCGGCACTGATCAAGAACTTGCCATGCAGTCTCACCAAATGCTCACAGCTGCCCAATGGGGACTACCACTGTTATCCCCTAGTAGGGCTAAGAGGTCCCAGGCAGAGGGAATGTAAGTGACTCAGCCAAGGACCACAGTGAGTCTAGGTAGAGGCAGAATTCAAATCCAATTCAAATTCAAATCCTACCTCTAGAGTACTGTCTTGATTTCCGGGCTCCCTGCTGTGACCAGTGGTGAATAATAATTCTAACTAATTAGAGGGAAACAGGAAATTGGAGCTGGAGGTGATGAGAAAATACAAGCTGTCACCTCTTGCTTTGGGAACTGTAGAGCAGGGGCTCTCAGACTGCAGTGTGACCAGGATCACCTGGTGGGCTTGATAAGACACAACAGCTGGGCCGCATTCCCAGCCTTTGATTTAGTGGGTCTGGGTCAGGGTCCAAGGATTTGCATCTCTAACAAGTTCCAGGTGATGCTGACTCTGCTGCTCCAGGACCGCTGGCTCCGTGGGAACTCAGCTCCTCTGGAGTGCAGTGGGGCTTCCCGTGTTTGTGGGGGCGGGATTCCGCTGATTTATTCTGCGTTTCAAAGACAGGGTTCCTCAGGTGACATTTGGTCACAGTGTTAACTGAGTAGCTGGGAATTAGAAGAGGCTGATAGTGAGAAGAATGGAGGAGGGAGAGGACAAGTGTCAAGTGGAAATCAACCTGGAAGGCTTCCTGAAGGAAGAGCCAAGTGGTGAGAAGAAGTGGCCCAGGGACTGAGGATTGGACGCACACTCCGGAATGGGAAGTTGTGTGGGACAGTGGTCAGAAGAAGATCAATGAGTTCTAATTGCAGCTCTGCTTCTGGGCTGTGTGGACCTGACTCAAGGTCCTTAACTCTGTGAGGGCCTCGTTTCAAACCTATACAACGGAGCAACTAACAGCCCAAAACTCAGCGTTGTGAAATCCAACACTGTAATGACATGAGGGCTGTATCTGTGGCCAGGGAACCCAAGCCGCCATCAGAGGCAGGGACTTGCTTTGTTGTGGCTCACAGCCCATGCAGGAGCGGGGAGGTGGAACTTGAGATACTGGTCACCCCCATCATTGAAAACACTCTTCCATCCCAGTGAGGACCCTCCAGTGCTCGGGGCCCCTCCCCTCAGACAAGTTCTGAGCTGGTCTCCATCAGACCACGTCCTGCGACCACTTTCAACACCTAGCCCCAAACTGTTCTCATTTACACAGTTGTTCTCATTTACACAGAATACGGAACTGTCCAACACCTACACCAGAGGGAGTCAACCTTTTTATACCTACCGCCCACTTTTGTATCTCTGTTAGTAGTAAAATTTTCTAACCGCCCACCAGTTCCACAGTAATGGTGATTTATAAAGTAGGGAAGTCACTTTACTTTATAAAATTTATAAAGCAGAGTTACAGCAAGTTAAAGCATATAATAATAATTACTTACCAAGTACTTTATGTCAGAATAAATCTTTATAAAACAACTTACTATAGTTAAATCTATCTTTTTATTTATACTTTAGTTGCTCCGCTACCGCCTACCGTGAAAGCTGGAATGCCCCCTAGTGGGGAGCAGGTTGACTACCACTGGTCTACATGGACAATATATACTCAGCCCTGCTTTAAAATGGGTGCAGAAAGGGAAAACAGCGAATTGCTAAGTGTTAGCCAGACTGGAGAGTACGTTCCCCAAGGCCACATGGGGGCCCAGGGGGGAAACTGGAGAGCAGGGGTATAGAAACAGAAAGGTCCGAGTCCCTTCCGGTCCCCCAGTGATGCGCTTATAGGCTGATTTCATTTTCTCTCTTTCTGCTTCCATGTATTTTCTACATTTTCTATAATGAACCTGTATTTCTTTTATAATCAAGGGGGAAAAGTTATTTTTGTTTGCTTTTAAACTCCATGTCCTTCTGAAGCTTTTCTTGATTATGACGCGCGCCACACCACCCTGCCTCTTGGCTCTTGCCCTTTGTTTCCAGCCCGTGGGTTTGCATGTGTAGCAAGGAGTAGCGCTTTCTCAATGTCCCAGAGCAGCTGTCCTCTGCATTGACCTGCGACCCTCTGGTAGGCGGAGCTTCCCCCAAGTGGGAGGAGACATTTCCTCTCCAGAAGAACATTACCCGCCATTCTTTACCCTGGGATCCGCCTTCCTCCCAAAATAACCCACTAGAGCGTTCTTCATGAAGGGAGTGGTTCATGCCAAGAGGAAGGGCACAGAAAGTGACCTGCAGGTGAGAACTGTGTACACACACCTAGACACACACGGACACTACTCATTCACCCTGATCTGCCTCTTCTTCTCTCCTCCGTATCCGGAGGATAAGGCTGCCCAGTTGCTTGGTGCCCTCAGATGAACTGGGAAGGCAGACTCTCCAGTGTGGTTTGTGAGGGGGCGAGGAGCCGGGGATGGGCTGTCAGGAAAAGCCAATTCGCTTCCATCTGGCTCTGAAATCCACACTTATTTTCCTGGACCGGACTAGGATCCCTTTTCCCCATGTGAGGAATCTCGCTCTCTCGGTGACACACACTTTCCCCAAGAACACTTGACTTTTCAATAAGAATTCTTGTATATTTGGGATTCCTGGAAACAGGACAAAGACTAATGAATTGCTGGCTCTGCCCTAGGTTTGGAAACCCTCTAGAACTCACAGGAGGTGGGAGGTGGGGGTGGGAGGTAGGAGGAGGGAGGCGGGGATGCAGGGGGTGGTGTGTTCTCAGCAGAAAGCAGGGCGCAGGGCTGAGTCGCAGGTCCCAGTGGTCAAGCTACAGGCACTCCAGAAGCTGCCTGTGACCCCAAAATCAGAAGTCCCCTTCCACTCTGTGACCAGACAGGCAGGGCCGGGAGGTGCAGATACCGGATGATGCTGATGGAGCTGAGCCATCACTGGAAGTCGGGCAGCTGATTGCTGAGTTCATGGCAAAGGGAGATGGTTGCGCTGTTATCAGAGCGCCAGCTCCCGGAGGCAGGCACACCTTACTGGCAATGGCCTCTGGCCCTCTAACTTGCAATGAGACTAAAGGTAAGGTGCCTCAACTCTCAAAACCTTGGTTTTCTCTTCTGTTAAGTGGGATAGCACCCCACTTTTCAGGCCCATGGTGAGAATACGACGTCCTGGAATACCACAAGTGGTGAACCCAGTGCCCGGCACATAGTAGGTCTTCAGCGGATGGAAGGTGTTGTTTGGCGAGTTTGCAGACTAGGAGTTTGTAAAGCCACACATGCGGTGGGCCAGCTGCAGGCGGTCTGCCGGCCCTGGTTTTAGCCAGGCAGTGAGAAGACGCAGGGCCCACCCCGCCCCCTCCAGCCCAGGGGATAACAGCAGCTAAGCTGCAGCTCCCTCCGCGTGGGCTCCTCGGCCCGTTGTCTATGTTCTGGTGGGTTTGAGCTGTGCCACCCTGCCCCACGCCCCGGCGGCAGACCCTCTGCAGCCTCCGCTGCTTAAATCCGCAGTGCGACTGTGTGGGCTCCAGCCCGCCAGCCCGCAAGGGCGGCGCATCGATACGGTGCTGGGGCTCTCGGCCGCCGCAGTGTGAAATGTTCCGGAAGCACACCAGCCTGTCCGTAACCTTACTGTCCAGAGAATTCCAGCAGTTCTTAAGCCATCCTGGAGAAAGCAGGCCCTGAGTTGCTGCCACCCCTTCCCTTGCCCCCTCCCCGCACACCCCCTGGCATGAGCCTAATAACCTGGGCAAACGGACCTGGCCCCCGGGGTGTGCTCCGTCTAACCGAGGAGGCAAAACATAGCCAGAAAAGACTCAAGAATACAGAAAAACAAGGAGAGAGCAAACCGTTTTCTTTCAAAGGCACTCCTATGCAGAGGGAGCAGGAGGTGACCTAAGGAGGCCACATCCACAGGGTCAATCCAGCACTTTCTAGAGAGCGTGGTGACAGGTGAGGCTGCCACTCTGTGTCCCCTTTCTCTCTCTCTCTCTCTCTCTCTCTCTCTCTCCTCTCAGACCCTGTGTCCCGCCTGAAAGAGTAAATTTACATAACCTCGCCATGGTAGTGATGCTCGGTGCGGCTCCAGTTACAACAACAAGGCTTTGAGAACGGGAGAGTCTGCAGTGGCCAAAGCGGAGGGAAACAAAACAAAAGCCACATGAGGTTCTCATTTTCCTCAGCCACGTGAGGATGCCCTGTAGACCCAGCTATAAATACCCGGCTGACATTGCCACAGGACGGAAAATCTCTCTCTCTCTCTCTCTCTCTCTCTCTCTCTCTCTCTCACACACACACACACACACACACACACACACACACACACAGGACACACACACAGGACACATCTCTTCAAACAGTTTGTGGGCTTAAGAATGCAAATCAGTGTTTCTAAGAATATCTGCCCCAGAAGATGCTCTGCTGGCCAACCCCGGCTGAGGGTCCAGCTCGGACGTTCCGTCAAACACGGGTGATAGGACCTGGGAAGAAGCTGTCCCCTGGCCATCGCCAAGGTGGGATGCAGAACTGTCCTCACAACACCGAGACCAGTGACCACAGCGGGACTGAGGGAAAGGGCGTTGGATCAAATCCCTTAGAAGGAAGTAAGGAACATCATGCATGACCCAGGACACCAGAGGTTGGGCTCCCAGGAGGCGGAACCCAGGACGGAGATCTGCCCACATGTCATCTATTGAGGCTGCGCCCTCAGGAGAAACCAGGGAGGGAATGAGGGAGAGAGGGGAGGGCAGGAAGGATCTGAGAAGAATGTGGTTTTAAGAGAGCTCTGGAGGAGGGTCTGTACTGTGCTCTGGCCCCCCTTGGGGTAGGGCACAGGGACCTCTGTGTCTCTTTCCCAGTTAGCCATTGCCCACAGGATGCATGGGCAGGGTGGGCATCTCTGGGCAAAGGGACTCAGTAAACCAAGGGCAGCCCACATCCCCGCCAGCCCTTAGCTGGCGCACCCACAGCAGCGGGGGGATCTGCACAGAGTACCAACAGCATCTCCCACAACAGTCTGTGAGCCATGTGCCTTGTCGCTTAGAATTTGTATTTTCTATTGATTACAAAGATCTGCTGGTTTGTTTGTTTTGTTTGTTTATATTTTCTTTGCCTGGGATGCTTTTAGGATCCACCTGCTGTGGACAGAAGCAAAGGTTTGATCAATGAGAAACAATATGAATTGCCCACCAAATATCTCTTCTCTCCGTCTTCTATACTGATAGGTCCCTGCCTGTGTTTGAGGCAGCAATGTGCCCACTTCCCCCTAGACACTGCTGCCGTTTGAAGTCTCTGCCTCACCCAGTTTTGGCCAATTTCCGGAGGAGGTGTCCAGAAAAGGTTGTTTAAAAAGAGCAGAGTCAGCTGGCACGTGCCTTCTGTGCTTTGTCCTCCCCTTTTTTCCTGCCTGTGCAGGAAAATGAATGCAGCTGTGAAGCCGGAGGTGACGCAGCCATCTTTTAACCATAAGGCAGTGAGCACAAAGACAAAAGTTTGTCTCATTCTAAAGGAGGCTGGAGCTGAGACAGAGGGAGCTTGAGACCCTGGTGGCACAGTGGTGCCACTCGGCCAACTCTGGACTGCATCTGCTGAACTTGTATTAGAAAAATAAAGACCCCTCGCTGATAGAGGTGCTCTAGTCGGGTTTCTGCACCTCACAGCCAAACACAAATCCTGACTGACAGATGCCTCAAAACCAGGGGTCCCCAAACTATATGGCCCGCAGGCCACATGCGACACCCTGAGGCCATTTATCCGGCCCCCGCCGCACTTCCGGAAGGGGCACCTCTTTCATTGGTGGTCAGTGAGAGGAGTACTATATGTGGAGGCCCCGCAAGGTGCGGCGTGCTTATGTACAGTACTACTTCCGGTGACACGGGATGGACGCGTCACAGCTCCGGAAGCGCGTCATATCACTTGTTACGGCTAGCAGTGACAAATATGGAACAGGACATTGACCATCTCATTAGCCAAAAACAGGCCCATAGTTCCCATTGAAATGCTGGTCAGTTTGTTGATTTAAATTTACTTGTTCTTTATTTTAAATATTGTATTTGTTCCCGTTTTGGTGTTTGTTTGTTTTTTAACTTTAAAATAAGATTTGTGCAGTGTGCATAGGGATTTGTTCATAGTTTTTTTTTATACTCCGGCCCTCCAACGGTCTGAGGGACAGTGAATTGGACCCCCGTGTAAAAAGTTTGGAGACTCCTGCTCAAAACACTAGTTCCGTGGGGCATCCCAGGGAAAAGTCCTCTTTAGATAAATAAGCTGAGAGAATACCAGTTTACTCCAGTGCTCCTCTGGGCCCTGCGGCTCTGGGAGGGTGATGGCGTGGGGATGGGAGAGCATTACTGAAATGTCTTCAACCCCAGAGCTTCTCCCCCTGAGGGCCCCTGCGAGAACCAGGTATTTTATCAAATGCAGTTTGAGAAATACTAGACGAGATGACCTCTTCAGATTCCTCTTCCCCTGAATATCTCATGACTCTCCACCCAGGAGGGACCTTAGCATCCACCCTAATGAGACATGAGTGTGAGTCAAAGAACTGAGTCCTGCGAGGTTAGCCGGAAAAGGACAGAGCTAGATTAGAAGACTCAAGAAGGTGCCACGTTTCTGGAATTCACTTCCTTTCCAAGCAGTGACTGTCACTCACCTCCAGGAATAAGAATCACGTTGATAACAGTCAACATCTATTGATCATTCACCATGTACCAGGCTCTGTGTTTCAGGCAGATGACCCCATGCCATCCTTGCAAAAGTGGGAAATACACCTTTAGTTTTCCTGTTTCACAGAGGAGGAACCTGAGGCCCATTGAGAGGTGTCAAATGTTTACCCAAGGTCACACAGCTGCCACGTGACGCAGCACAGGGACTTTACCCTCAATGCTTCAATGGCTCCACTCCTCCACCCTCCTTTGCCAAGTATACATTTTGTTTGTAGACTGCAGACTTGTACCTGCTATATTGCTTTGCGGGTCTGTTGGGCAGATAAAATAAATTATGCTCACTTTGTTAAAGATGGCGCTGCCCACGTGGAAGCCCGTCGCCCAGGTGATGGTATTGGTTGCCCTACTTGCTTGGGATGGGCGTGATTATATTATTGTATGTTGGGGGTGGGCTGTGGGCAGGCAGGATCCTTGTAGCCTGGGGCTTGGTTTTGGGACTAAGCCATTCCCACCCTTTCTGATGTGGAGTGGTGCACTCTCATGAGGAATCCCATTATGCCTCAGATGAGTGACTTTGTATCAGAGACTTCCTTGTTTGTATATTGGATTAAAGGTTTTGGTTTCTACACTATAAAGTGGGGCAGACCTGGAGCTTTGCACTCTCTCGGTTCCTGAAATTAGCATTAGAGAGGAGAGCAGAGGAAGGCCATGTGGAGGAGAGGAGAAGCAGCCAAGATGGTGGGGTGCTGAAAGAGTAGCCAGTTTGTGCAGAGTTTGTGCAGGGAGAAGGAGATGGGGAACAGAGGTGAATAAGGTTGGTGAGGTAGAAAACTTTGATTCTAGGAAACTCGGATAAGTCAGTGGCTTTGGGAGCCCTGAATGGAAAGGGAAGTATTTTTCCACTGTGTGTATTTCTTGCCCGCTGGGTGCAAGCTAGGATAAAGATGATGACCCACCAGTTCTTGGCTCCATTGTTTCATTACCGTCTGTCCGAATCAAATGCGAACCTTCATGGGCCAGGCGGCTGTGATGGTGGCCGTGGCTACTGGCTTTACAGGGTCCCTTATCATTCTCATGTCTATCCCGATTCATAGAGTGGACCAGTTAGAAACCCTCAAAGGCAGGCCCTGTACTCCCATGAGTCTGAGTGTATCTTCTCTTTTCTCTGCACTTTGCCACAGCATAGGGCACCCAGCCAAGGCTGCCCCCCTGATGGCCTTCGAGAGAGGAGGCAGTGGCTCAGGTGAGCCTCAGGGGAGGGGAGGGGAGGGGAAGGGATGGTGCACATGGGGGTGGAGCCAGGAGGAGCACCCTGGGAAGATTAGCTCCATCTCAGAGCACCCAGCTCAATCACTTCAAGGTGGACACCTCTGTTTTCTAAACAACGGAGCATTTAACGCATGCTAAAGAGCCAATCCCCAAGCCTCATTCTAAGCATACTTCCCTCTCAAAGCACAGAGTAAAGTCCCTGCCCCACGCCCATAAATGTCAGTGCCTTTCCCTTCCCAGGTCCCCCTCCGGGTGGGCGGGCGCACCCAATCTAAGCCCCCTGGAGTCAGCCAGTCCACAGCCACAGCCCAAACGGCCCAGAGCTATTACACTTTCAATCAGAGGGGACTCCCCATCACGCCTGGTCTTTCCCTTCGTAGGAGGAATGCATGCTGACTATTCTCGGCTGGCCGCTCTGCCTCCACCCCCTGCCCTTCTCTGCCACACTCCTGCTCAAGGGAATGACTCCCTGAATGGCATCACCCAGATTCCTGGGTTTCTGGTGCCTGAAGGGCCCTGGCCAGTGGGAAGCAAGGCCATGTGAATGGAGTGTGGCAGGAGAGACTCCGGGTGCTTACTCCCCAGTCCCTCTGCTAAGCCAAGGCCAGGCAGTGGCTGTCACTCTGGGACCACAGCTTCCTGCCAAGAAGCCCCTCCATCTCTGCCCCAACTGGCCCAGGACTCTGATGACACCCCTCCCCACCCCTTTATCCCTTCAAGTGTAGGAGTGTTGACAGCTTTCTGTTGCTTGTCCCTGGGTGTCTCACCATCTCCTTAGTCCCTTATCTCTCTGCAAATAGTCCTCTCATTACATGCTTATCAGTTAAACCCTTTGGGAAGTGCCAACCGTTTCCTGCCCAGGGCCTGACTAACACAGGCTACAAGGTATATTTTCAGAACAACCATGTAGCCGGGATTTGTGCCCCAGAGTCCTAATTTTGTGTGATTTTCTTCCTTTTCATTAAGGTGAGTTATGTGACGCAGAAATAGCTGTGTGACGGATAAACGGGCAGGAGGCAGAGAGGAAAGGCACCCCCTCAGCTTGAGTCCCTTGTGCAGTCCCCCTGGCAGCCAGATAACGGGCTCGCTGCTGGAGACCTGGGCACCGAGGTCCGTGGGCTCGGTCAAGGGCAGAGGCCGCACCACAGAGGACAGGGCGCTCGAGGCCAAGCCAGCGTGTGCCACTTGCATTGGGCCCGGACCAGATTCCAAGGGAGAGGGGCCATCCCAGAGAGTAAGGCACAGAGAAGAGCTGAGTCGACTGCATTTCAATAAGGACCCGGAGACAAGCCAGCCTGGCTTCATTGTCAAGTGAAAGAAAGCGAAGCAATTCTCTGCATTTCGGACTTCAGGACAGGATGTTTGCGAGAGGAACAGAGCAGTGGTTGTTTAAGTCAGGAGACTAGGAGACCTTACTCGAAACCAGGCAGTCACAATGGGGGAGGGAGACCCTTTCCACCATGGGGGAGGGAGACCCTCTCCACCAAGGGGGAGGGAGACCCTTTCCACCATGGGGGAGGGAGACCCTTTCCCCCAAGGGGGAGGGAGACCCTTTCCACCAAGGGGGAGGGAGACCCTTTCCACCAAGGGGGAGGGAGACCCTTTCCACCAAGGGGGAGGGAGACCCTTTCCACCAAGGGGGAGGGAGACCCTTTCCACCATGGGGGAGGGAGACCCTTTGTACCATGGGGGAGGGAGACCCTTTCCACCATGGGGGAGGGAGACTCTTTCGGCTGCCCCGGGGGCAAAGAGAAATACTTGAGACTGTTGGTCCCATGTCCTTATCAAAAAAGGATGTCAGGATTATAGCTGTGGTCACTTGCCAGCACTAGCAAGAAATTCCAGTAATTCCCAAGAAAGGGATGGGACAGAGAAGGCTCCCGCAAGTTGCAACACAGAGAGCTGGCCAGAGGGCTGCCCTTTGGCTTCCGTTTTGAAGACCCTGTTTCGCAGCTTCAGCAATATAACAAAATGGGATCCCAACAAATCAGAAAAAAAGAGGGGGGGGGTCAAGATTTTTAGTTCAAAAACAGTGATTAGCATGTGCATAAGGGACCCAAGAGGCCAGCGGAGGATGGGCACATCTGCTGAAATTTCCCACACAGACCTGGGGCGAATGGGCAGCGGCTTCCTAGCCACCCTCCCGTGTACCCACATGCCAATGGGCACAGGAGACTGGTGCCGATGGGCAGAGGAGAGGGGTGGCCCATTTAAAAAAAATTAACTTGTGGCCCTGGCCGGTTGGCTCAGCGGTAGAGCGTTGGCCTAGCGTGCGGAGGACCCGGGTTCGATTCCCGGCCAGGGCACACAGGAGAAGCGCCCATTTGCTTCTCCACCCCTCCGTCGCGCTTTCCTCTCTGTCTCTCTCTTCCCCTCCCGCAGCCAAGGCTCCATTGGAGCAAAGATGGCCCGGGCGCTGGGGATGGCTCCTCGGCCTCTGCCCCAGGCGCTAGAGTGGCTCTGGTCGCAATATGGCGACGCCCAGGATGGGCAGAGCATCGCCCCCTGGTGGGCAGAGCACCGCCCCATGGTGGGCGTGCCGGGTGGATCCCGGTCGGGCGCATGCGGGAGTCTGTCTGACTGTCTCTCCCTGTTTCCAGCTTCAGAAAAATGAAAAAAAAATAAATAAATAAAAAAAATTAACTTGTTTTAAACTAAGATACATTTTATCTATCTAAAAATATAGATCACAAATAAACAATTGGATGGGGATGTGGGGGAAGGAGGAGGGAAAGGAAGTAAAGAGGGACGGAAAATGATCTGACTTGAGGTGACGGGCACACGACAGAATCAACAGTTCAAACAGAGATGTTCACCTGACACCTGTGTACTCTTACTGGTCAGTGTCACCTCTTTACATGTAATTTTTTAAATAAAAAATTTTTTAAAAGACGCAGAAAAAATAGATAAAACAAACATTTGTATACCCATCACTGAGTATAAGAAATAAAAGATGGCAGGTACAAACGGAGCCCCTGGGTACCGCTGCCTGGTCTTCCTTCCCGCCTTCCCCGGAGGGAGCTGCCTCTCCGAATGTAGCGGTTAGGCCAAACATGTTTTTACATTTTAATTACATGTGTCAATCTTTAGAAGTGAAAAGATACTCTTTTATATTATTTTAAACTTAATGAGAATGGTATCCTTCTGCAGCTTGCTTTTCCCGCGAAAGACGTTTCTGAGATTGTACCTCACTTGCACACTCTCTTCATTTTTTGTCTACTGTGTCACCTAGTGTTCCACCCACCATATGTGAACACTGGATTATTGAACCAGTCTTCTGGTTGACGACTGACATTTGAGTTGTTCTCTTAATTCTTGAGAGCCACGCTGTAATGAATATCCCTGAACACATCTCGTTTCCACACGTTTTAAGAGTTTCTCTGGACTTACTCAGGACTAGAACTGCCGGGCCATAGGGGAAGCGCATCTTCAGTTTTGCCAGACAGTACCAAATTGCTCTCCGAAGTGTTCAAGCCAATTGAATTCCCACCATTAGTGAATGGGAATTATATTTGGCTCTACATCCAGTGGGATGAGTATAATTCTTTTGGCCAATCTGATGAGCATTAAATAATGTCTTCCTGTGATTTCTTTCAATTTATGGTATCTCCTCTGATTCCAAGTAAGGTGGAACAATCTTTTCATATGTTTATTATTCTATAGAATCATTATACCGTTAGAATTACATTTGCATGCTTTGAAAAGACCAAAAGAATTTTTCTTTACATTTATAAAGGTTCGAACGGGTTGTGCATTTCATCGCCTCCTCACTGGAAAAAAGAGAGGGAGATGGAGGCAGAGGAGAGACTTCCTTTCGCATGCTGTTTTTTTTGTTTGTTTGTTTGTATTTTTCTGAAGCTGGAAACTGGGAGAGACAGTCAGACAGACTCCCGCATGCGCCCGACCGGGATCCACCCGGCACGCCCACCAGGGGCGATGCTCTGCCCACCAGGGGGCGATGCTCTGCCCCGACCAGAGCCACTCTAGCGCCTGGGGCAGAAGCCAAGGAGCCATCCCCAGCGCCCGGGCCATCTTTGCTCCAATGGAGCCTTGGCTGCGGGAGGGGAAGAGAGAGACAGAGAGGAAGGAGGGGGGAGGTAGAGAAGCAAATGGGCGCTTCTCCTGTATGCCCTGGCCGGGAACCGAACCCGGGTCCCCCGTACGCCAGGCCAACGCTCTACCGCTGAGCCAACCGGCCAGGGCCCGCATGCTGGTTTTGAGACAGGGGGTTTAAAGTGGGTCACAGCATCCGAGATGAAGCACACCTTACAAGAAGCATAGATCCCGACCATCCCTGGGCAGTGTGGCAGATACGTTTCTCTAGACTTGGTCAACATCGTCTAAGAAAAGTTCCAAATGTTTGCTTACGCCCTTCACCTGCAGAACAGACATCTATGTGGATGTCACAAAGGGACTGAAGGAACCAGAGGGACCATCTGTCCATCTTCCACAGAAACCACCACGTAGTTTTCACCCCAACAGATGAAACCACTCATCTAATAACAACACAAACCTGGAAGGAGAGTCCAGCATTTCCCAGCATTTCCCAAACGTTCCAAAATGGAATCCAAGTTTCCCAACTTCGAGCACCTGCATGGAATAGCCGTCCTCCCTTCTAGATCCTCCCTCGAGATCCTGCTAGCACATGGAGGACCCATCTTACATCCTAGTCACTAGCACAAAGGATGGATGGGGGAGGTTGGAAATACGTGAGGGCAGAGACCACACCTTATTGGCCTTCAGAGTTCCAGAGCACTTGACTTACGTTTCTTACAGGAAGGAATTTCTCCCACACTAAATCTTCTTTCCCAAGCTTTAAGACTGAGTAAATCACAAGAAATAAACAAACCCTTTTGCTCAGGGTATAAAGGAAGTCTGAAATATACCTGGGGACACTTCTTTACCGTGAAGCCTTCCCTGACTTCCCCCATCTCAAAAGGATCCTTCCTCTCACTGTGCATGGCATCGGACCACACAGAACTAGCGTTCGGATGGAAAGCACTGCTTGGCAAATAACAGTAACAGTGACGATCTGCTGAGTACATGCTACGTTCCAGACACTGTTCTAAGTCCTTTACAAGAATTCATTTTGTCTTCATTTGAGGGTAGGGACCATTCTGGTCATCATGTAACAGGTGAGAGAACAGCCTCAGGGAGGGTCACTACTTGCCCAAGGCTACAGTCCTAGTAAGCAGTGGCATCTGAATTGGGACCCCTGCAGTCTGACTCCTGGAACCCGCGCTAGAAGCCACTACGCTGCACCAGATCCATAGCTGGGCAGCAGCACCAGCCCGTGGAGGCTTCTCACTGTCGTTCTGGTGAAAATGCAGCTGTGGGCTTCATGAGAAATTAATTATCCGGGGCATCCACGTCTTTGACACACCCACATCAAACCTCTAACAGGCTTCCCTAAACTACAGCCCTCGGGCCGCATGCGGCCCCCTGAGGCCATTTATCCGCCCCCACCCCGCACTTCCAGAAGGGGCACCTCTTTCTCTGGTGGTCAGTGAGAGGAGCACTGTATATGGCCAGGGGTCCCCAAACTTTTTACACAGGGGGCCAGTTCACTGTCCCTCAGACCATTGGAGGGCCGGACTATAAAAAAAACTATGAACAAATCCCTATGCACACTGCACATATCTTATTTTAAAGTAAAAAAACAAAATGGGAACAAATACAATATTGAAAATAAAGAATAAGTAAATTTAAATCAACAATCTGACCAGTATTTCAACGGGAACTATGCTCCTCTCACTGACCACCAATGAAAGAGGTGCCTCTTCTGGAAGTGCGGCGGGGGGCCGCATGCGGCCCGCGGGCCGTAGTTTGGGGACCCCTGGTATATGGCGGCCCTCCAACGGTCTGAGGGTCAGTGAACTGGCCCCCTGTGTAAAAACTTTGGGAACCCCTGCTAAGACCTGGGAGAATTTTTTGATCCCTTCATAAAAGCTCCCACCCGCGTGGGCTGTCACATACGCACAGTCAGCCTCCCTAGGCTGGGACCCGGGAGGGGGAGTGGATTTTGCTCACCAGGATTCCTTCCCCAGGACCCAACTGGGATCCCCACACAGCGCCTTCCCCCAAGGCTCCCCAGGCAGTTGCTGAACCGCCACGCCCATGAATGACAAAGCATGACACAGCGCTCTGCGGTGTAAGGAGCCATCATGTACGCCCTGCGTCACAGACTCACTTCTCTCCTGCACCACAGGCAGTACTGTACACAGGTTTCTATCTTACAGGTGACTCAAACCTAGGCTCACACATGCCAGGTCGCTAAATCACTTATCTAAAGAAGTTCTGCTGATTCGCGGGACAGCTAAAATTTCACCCTAGATCCTGACTGACCCCAAATCCCCATGATACAATAGCTTTTGCTGCTCGTGAAGTTGATCTGTTTTACTCTTTGTCTTTTGCATGTAGGCATGCTTATACCTACAACGGACTTCTCTTTCTGGGCCAGTGGAATAGGACTCAGACCAGAAGAGGAAAGAAGAGTCTAAACTAAGCTTGTTTTAGGAACTACGACTGACTGAACGAATGAATGAGCATGTGAATAAAAGGTATATACAGTCAACAAGTGCTGACTCTGTGCCTGTCGCCTGGACAGGTGCCATCAATATCACAGTAACTCAGGCCCAGCCCTAGCCTTCTAGGAGCGCCTGGTCTGCTGGCATATGCGACTCGATGGTAACTGGATGTGTTGAAGGACGCTCACCTTGTCAGAGCCACATTTGAGCAGGGAATGGTGTGGAGAGAGGAGGAGAGGAGAGCCAGACCCTGTTTTAGTATAAACAGAGGAGACTAGACATACACCCTATCAGGGCAAACTCCAGACAGACACTGTTCTTAAAGAGTTAAAAAGAACCCGGACAGCCCCACGGACCAGGCGAGTGCTGTCACTCAGACTTGGAGGGGGTAAGTGTATGTCCCAGTTTCCCTGGGACAGTGTCCTATCCAGTGAGTGTCCCTTTCCGTCCTGCAAGAGTCCTGGTTTAGACAGTAAATTACATGGTCACCCTCGCCTTCCAGGAAACTTATGACTTTCTCCAGCGGCCCCTGGGCAGGAAAACAATTTGGCTTCTCAAGGTCATCGAGTTGGTCCTTTTTACAGAGCGTCTCCGCACGCACAGCCACCGCCCCACACTGGCTCAGGTTCCGGGGGAACAGCCCCCACCGCCGTGCCTGGGTCTCTACCCAGTGTTAGCACTGAAGCCACAACTATTCTCCATCAGCTCCCCAAATGCAGGAGCTTTAGATTCAAGCAAATCTGTTAGGTTGTCTGACCCTGTGTGACCTTAGACAAGTCACTCAGCCTCTCTGAGCCTCAGCTTCCTCATCTGTCAGAGGGGACGACAACACCCATCTCATTTCATAGACTGGTCGTCAGGATGTAGCACAGTCAGAGGCGGATTAAGGTCAGTTGAGGCCCCGGGCGCAGAAGAAAATATTGGGCCCCTTAAAAAAAAAAAAAACAGAGAGAGACAGGGAAAATAAAAATATATATTAACCATATTTTTAAATAAATAAAAAATATTATGTACTATTCATGTTAAAATGGCACATTCGAGAGGACAATCTGACTTTGGGTGATGGGGATGCAACATAATTGAACGACAAGATAACCTGGACATGTTATCTTTGAATATATGTATCCTGATTTATTGATGTCGCCCCATTAATAAAATAAAATTATTTTTTTAAAAAAATGGCACATACGAAAACCAAACTTGGCGTCATTAGAAAAACGTGCCAAGTTGGGGGTTTGCGGGGCCCTTCAGACGTGGAGGCACAGGGCGCGCGCCCCGTGCGCCCGCCGTTAGATCCGCCTCTGAGCACAGTACCGGGTATGTGGGACACGCGGACTCTGGCAGGCTTTCTAACACGTGGCCTCTCAGGTACGAAGAGCATGGGGGATAGGCACGTCTCGGGAACACCAGGGTGTCACCGGGCCTCGTGCCCCGGCACTACCGAGTTGGAACTTCTTCATCTTCACAGTAAACAGAAAACACGGAACAGCCTCTTCGTCAAACTGCCCGGCGGTGCCTCCTCCCGCGGAGCGCCCGCGTTCCCTATGAATCCCCACAGCCGCACACCTAGGACACACCAACACCACACTTCTGTATGTGCACTCCAGGACAAGCGCACGAACGCGCCCAGCGAAACTGCGCGTGACCGCCCAGGTGCCCGTCCCCAGACGGGTAAGTCAATAACCTGCATATTGTCACATAATGGAAGATGGTACAGCCGTGAGAACTAATGATCCACGCAACCACACAGAGCTAAGCAAAGGAAACCGGACATCACAGACACGCACCCTGTGCTTCCATCTCCGTGCAGTTCGAGCACAGGCGCAACTCACCCGTGCAGTGAGGCGTCAAGACCACGGGAGGGGAGTAGCCAGAAGGGGGCGGGAGGGGCTCCTCTGGGCAGGGGAGTGGGGGCTTTGGGAGGCTCTGTTTCTTTTTTTTTTTTTTTTTGTATTTTTCTGAAGCTGGAAATGGGGAGAGACAGTCAGACAGACTCCCGCATGCGCCCGACCGGGATCCACCCAGCACGCCCACCAGGGGGCGATGCTCTGCCCACCAGGGGGCGATGCTCTGCCCCTCCGGGGCGTTGCTCTGCCACGACCAGAGCCACTCTAGCGCCTGGGGCAAAGGCCAAGGAGCCATCCCCAGCGCCCGGGCCATCTTTGCTCCAATGGAGCCTTGGCTGCGGGAGGGGAAGAGAGAGACAGAGAGGAAGGAGGGGGGGGTGGAGAAGCAAATGGGCGCTTCTCCTATGTGCCCTGGCCGGGAATCGAACCTGGGTCTCCCGCACGCCAGGCCGACGCTCTACCTCTGAGCCAACCGGCCAGGGCCGGAGGTTCTGTTTCTTGATCTGGACGCTGGGTACACAGATGTGTTCCGTTTGTGGAAACCTACTGAGCTACCTACTTATAAACTGTATTTTCTGAATCACGTCAAACTTCAATACCAAGTTAAAATAAAATTTTAAATGGAAAACATTTTTTTTTTTGGTAGAGAGCTCAGCAGGCTAAGTAGGCAGCAGACACTTAGCAAAAAGCGGAGGGACGTTGGATTTCATAAACGCTTGCTGCCTCCCCGCCCTGTGCCAGGCGCCGTGCAGGATGCCGGGCGCGCGGAGCTAACGGGACTTGGGTCCTGTTCTCCGTCCCCATCTCCGTCCTCTTCATCACCCTCGCTAACATTCCTTAGTGTTAATGACCTACCAGTCACGTTTTCAAGTACTTCTTTTCTTTATTTTTCTTTTTACCGAAACTTCATTTCCATTAACAACCCATTTTGCAGATGAGGACACCACGGCACAGAGACAGGGAGTACCTCGTGCAAGGTCACCCCGCTGACAAGAAGTGGAACCAGAATCCCAGCCCAGGGACCATCCCTGAACCAGAGCCTCCTGCCCAGAAACCTGGCCCGCGTGTGAGCCCTGGCAGCCCGGCTCCCATGCAGGCAGCCGCGGACTTCGACCACGTCGCCCCTGTTCCCTCCGTCCAGAGCCACGGAGGTGGGGAATGACAACTGCGTGCTTTGGAAAGGCAGAGGGGGCTGCGAATCCTGTCCCTGGGCAGCTGCCAGCCCACTCGATACAGACGAAAACAGAAGAGTTAAAACGGCTTGGCCTTTCCGCTGCCCAAAGTCCACAGAAACCCTGAAGTTGTTTCAAAGTAACTTCAAAGCTGCCGCTGGCGCTGACGGACGTCCCCACTGACCTGGCATGGCTCCGTCCCCTGGCTGCCCGGCCAGGGGACCTTGAGGCTGGGGGCTGTGGCGTCTGGGAGGAAGCGAGGGAGGGATGGTGACAGTGAACCCACGAATGTGGTCAGATGTTGAACTTGAGTCTAGGGCTCTGAGTCTGGCATGACGGGCATCCGTCATGCAGGCAAGCTTGGCTTTGATGCCCGGGGAAGGCGGTCACTGTATTTAACCTGAAAGGCAGAAGTTTAAGTCCCAGCGCCAGAGACTGCCCGTGCTTGGGACATCTGCAAGGACGAAGCAGGCCTGGCAGAGACTCATGCAGGAGTGACGTGAATACCCGTGCAGACAGGAAGCAGCTCCCAGCGGGCCGCCAGGGGCCTCTGAGGACCACCCTCTTTATATGACAGAGGCACTGGTAAGATGAAGAGAAATTCCCATAGATCATCTCGTCCAGTCCCCTGTCTCCAGGACTGCGACAGGCCATCTATCTGGTCATGCTGCTACCCAGAAACACCCCCACCCTCTGCCTAGTATGAGGAACAGCGACAGGGGTGGGACAAATGCAAGTTTAGCAATAAAAATCAAAACCTTTGCCCTGTCTGTCCAAATGACACAACACTCATTATAGAGAAATCCATTGGGTCTCACCAAGAAAAGACACCTCTGGAACAACTTCATGTGAGACAGTCACAATGTCTGGGGCAGACAGGGGGTGATTAGGAAGGGCCCTTAGAGTCAAGCACCTGGGGGGGGGGCAGAACGGCACTGGGCAGAGGGAGTACAGCTGCCATTCAGCCTCAGTGAAGGCCTCCGCCAACCCCATGGCAGGCCCTGAAGCTGGGGCCCTTCAGAATTCTCCCACATGGGGACAGAGGGCCCAGGCCTTCGTCACGCCCAGCCATCACTTCACGCACGGGACCCAGGAGGGGGGCACGGCGGGAGTGACTTGGACAAGGCAACCTTTGAGCCGAAGAAATTCTAGCACTGCCCGCCACTGGGAGTCGGTCCTGAACGGGGGTCTGGGTGGCCCAGCCCCGTGTCCACTATACCAAAGTTGGACCCAGATAGGAAATCACAGTGTAGAGTCCACACAGCTGCCTGATTTCGCAACATCAGGAGTGCTCTCCAACCAAAGGTACCAGTCTTTGATGTTCCCTGCTCATGTCCTGAATGTTCAGTGACTGAGGAGACCCAAGGGGGAAAGGCTAAATCTGGTGGGAGGGGATGGAGGAGCCACAGGGCCCGATGCTCAGTAGATTCCCTAGGGGACAAACAAGGACCATCCATAACGTGCAGTCATACCCCAGGACGGTCAGCTGGCCTGGTACATCACTCACTCAGCCTGAGTGCCAAGGCGAAGCTTTCCTGGGTGATGGATGTTTGGTATGTCAGACTCACGGACCCAAACTGGTGATCAGCCAAGATAAAACCATGTTTAATACCTAACTGATGGAAAAATAAACACCCCTACAAGAATGGCATGATCTCAGATATATATATAGCTGTTATGTCTCTAGGCATAAAGAAATCAGAAAAAAATAAATAAAAAGAGCTTGATTCAGCCTGACCAGTGGTGGCACAGTGGATAAAATGTCGACCCAGAATGCTGGGGTCGCTGGTTCAAAGCCCCGAGGTCACTGGCTCTGAGCACAGGCTCATCAGCTCAAGGTCACTGGCTTAAACGGGGGAGGCATCCGTCCACACGATCTCAAAGCTCACCAGCGTGAGCCCAAAGGTCGCAGGCATGAAAAGCCCAAGGTCAATGACTTGAACAAGGGGACACTGGCTTGGCCCTGGTCAAGGCACGTACGGGAAGCAATCAATGCACAATTAAAGTGAAAGCAACTACCAGATGGTGCTTCTCACTCTCTCCTCCCTCTCTCAGAAGTAATCAATGCACAACTAAAGTGAAAGCAATGAGTTGATGCTTCTCACTCTCTCTCCCCTTCCTGTCTCTCACTCTTCTCTCCCCCCCCCCAAAAAGAGCTTGATCCATCATAGGGATGACCTTGACATATGCAGCAGAGTCATGTGCACAGTTAGATTCAATTTCAGTAAAAAACAACAAGATCCCACTCTACCTGTACACACACCTGTAGGTATTTGTATGAACAGATGAATAGATAAGGAAGAATACTATTCCAGGCTATTCACATTAATTACCAGGGTGTGTGTTTGGCGGGGGGGGGGGGGGGGGGGGGGGGGGGGGGGGGCGGGCAATAGAGATATGATTTGGTTTGGTTTCCAGTTGTCTTTTTGTGTCTCTGAACAACATTGATTCACTTGTTTAGGCAAGGAGGAATTGCTTTCACAGTAAAGAATACATTTTTTTTAGAATGATCAGCATAGCATCATGTGTATAATAATAGAGACCTATAGAAACATATTATTTCATTCTCTCTCCTCCCTCCCCTCTTAGGAGGTAGGTCCTAATTGTCCCTTGGGGGTTGGTTAAAAGGAATATGTAATTCAAGGCCAACACTGTTCTGTGCCCTGCAACACATTCTGTCGTCAAACAGTAACAGAAGGCTGTCTGTCCTTCTCCGGGACCGCGCTTCGCTCTAGCTCCGTGCTCACGGAAGCAGACCATAGCAAGCTAGCTCCCAACCATCCTGGACATAAACGTGAAAAGCCCAGAGAGGCCAAAACCCGACTCTTCACCATCTCTGCTGACAAGGAGTCAACGACTTGCTTTGAAGTCTCTTCCATCTTTCTCTGTCCCCGGCTGCACCCTCGGAAGGGGGCCCCCGAAGGAAGGCGCCCCCACAGAGTGGAGGGATGAGGATACAAAGGGTCCACCATACATCTTGAAACTGGGCAGCTCTTCTCTACCTGGTCGGCTATGGGAATTTTCTCTCTCTTGCAATCCCATCGGCCCCTGGCAAGTCCTGTGTCTTCTTCAAGGCTTAAACTCAGGAACCCAGGGTTAGCTGACACTGTTTGGCTACCGAGTGTGGGCTTTACAACGCAAGTAGACTCTCATGAGCTCCGAGCATGTAGAAAGCCGGATGGACACTCAGGCCTGCCGTGACTGTGCCGCAGGGCGTTGTGGGTTATCACAGAGCCGTTTGTCAAGCTTGCGGGAGTGAGAAGGATGGTGTCACTGGGGTGAGCCTCGCAAAACGAGTCTGAGAGAGAGGAGGGCACACTTGAGCAAGCCCAGCAGGAGAAGTAGACCAGGAAGGCAGGGAGTGGGAAAGGACTTTCAGTTAGAAAGAACTGTGAACAAGGGCAGAGAGGTGGGGCAGGCTTGTGAGTAGATTCAATGCAATGAAATCTGAGTTCACCCCTGAGACAGGACGGGGACTGCTAGTGGGCACAGCCGCAGGCCTCCAGACCCAGCTCACCCACCGGGCCGGGGGCGTGTGTTGTCTGAACAGGACACCCTTTACCTCGGAAACCTCACATCAGTTTCCCTTCGTGACACCACCTTACAGAATGATCATTTTCCCCTCCCAGGGCACACCCCTTCTGCTGTCCATGATACTGGACTTAGGTAGACTTTGACTTCAGTCTGCAGTAGTGAGTTTTTGTCCTACTTGGTTAACTGCACGTAACTACACCAGAAACCACGGTAGAGAGAGGTAACATGGGTTGAGTGCTTCCTGTAGGTCAAGCGTGGGCTGACAGTTCTCACAACGATCCTGAGAGGGAGGTATTATTTATTAACATGCCCGTTTTTCCGATGAGGAAACTGAGACTCGGAAAGATGAAATCATATGCAAGGTCCTGTAACAGGTCAGTGGCAGAGCCAGGATCCAAGCAAGGACTGTCTGGTTCTAGGACCCGTATTCTTGACCACCCTGCTGTAGAGCCTCTCCCTAAAGTACACTTGCTCCGTTCCTGTCTGAGATCCAGAGCAGAAGCCATCAAACATGTTCTGTTTAAGGGCCAGAAAATAAATATTTTCAGCACTGTGAACCATACGGTCCCTATTACAACTCTCAACCCGACCCTTTTAGCATGAAAGCAGCCATAGACAACACATAAACAAATGACATGGCTGTGTTCCAACAACACGTTATTGATATATCAAAGGGACAGGTTGGATTTGGCTATTGAGATTGTTGGCTCCTAATCTATAATGACTTGTTCATTCATTCCTTTAGCTGGCATTTATGGAGTGCCTACCTCGTGCCTGATACTATTCTAGGTTCTGGGAATACAGGGAGAACCATGCAAGTCCCCATCCTCATAGAGCTAACTTATATCCTAGCAAAATCTTGCCTGTTCGGTTTACCTGTACCTGATACCCTGGGTCCTAACCTTGGTACAGTACTCTTCACTCGTCCCTTGGCCCCATGGCTCTCAACTTAGACTTCAGATCACCTGGGGCTTGCAAGCTTCTCAATGCCTGAGCTCCACTCCCCAGAGATCCAAATTTAATTGGTCTGGAGTGAGCCCAGATATTAAACTTTTACAGCTGCCTAGCTGATTCTTTTTAGATTGTTTGTTTGTTTATTCAGTGAAAGGAGGGGAGGCAGAGACAGACTCCTGCATGTGCCCCGACTGGGATCCATCCAGCAAGCCCACTAGGGAGCGATACTATGCCCATCTGGACATCACTCCATTGCTCAGCAAACGAACTCTTCTTAGTGCCTGAGGTGGAGGCCATCGAGCCATCCTCAGCACTTGGGGCCAACTCACTCTAATTGAGCCATGGCTGCAGGAAAGAAAAGAGAGAGAGAGAGAGAAGCGAGAGGAGGAGGGGTGGAGGAGGAGATGGTCACTTTTCCTGTGTGCCCTGTGCGGAAATCAAACCTGGGACATCCACACGCTGGGCTGCTGCTCCACCACTGAGCCAACAGGCCAGGACCTGCCTAGCTGGTTCTGATGCCCCACTGCTTAGATCCTCCTTTATTTCCTGTTTCGTCTACTTCCTTACCTGTGAATTAGGATAAGTCTTTCGGCCCCCGGAATATGAGCTATAAAATGTGGGTAATATCAATCTCATAGGATAGTTATGATGATGAAATGAGGCTATTTCATCATCAAACTGTAGAATGTTATATAAATATGAGGTACTGTTGTCATTCTGCCATTTTTATTAGGTTTTAGTGTTAGGCAGACTCAGTGAGCTCTCTCCCCAGTTTTGACCTTGACTCTCTGAGCCAAGACTGTGTTTGTGATTTTTCAAATAAGCTGCATGGAGAAAGCTCACTAATAGCCCACATTCATTGCTGAGTGAGCTGGTGGCCTTTCATTCATTGCAGTAGAGGGTCACATGAGGTTGCTGTTGGCATGAGGGGCACTCATCTGCGCCCCACTTCCCAATTAAAAGTCTCCAACTCCAGACAGAGACAGCTGACTTTCGAGCACGGATGTTAAGCCTTGACCAAGTGGCTTATTTACTTCCACTCACGGACACATGACCAAACCCACGTCCTTTCATGAGCTTAGCTCTAGAGAGGGGAAAGGCATGAACATCTTGCAGGGCATCAAGCAGTTGACTAGGTCCTTCCCGGACACTATTTCATTTCTTCTTCAGAATTACCCTGGGATGTACGAATGGTCATCGTTCTCATTTAGCAGATGAAGAGGAATCAGAGAGGTTGAACGACTTGTGACCTGGTGGCGCCAGAGGTCACAGCTGGGTCGACTGGGTGGGTTCCTAAGCTTTCCCCGCGGAACCAGAAGACATCCTACAAGTCATTCAGCTCCTCTTCAGCCAGGAATAAACTGCCTACAGTTTACTTTCCCCGAGGTTTTTTCTTTTCTCTTCCTTGGAGGGGGAGCCCCAGAAAGACTCCCATGACACCTGCTAATACCCACGGTCTGAAAAGCCTCACGCAGCGCGAGCCTCACATACGAGCCCGAGGAAGAGGCATTCCCTTCCCGCAGAGCATCTCGACGGTGCCGCTTTATAAGCTCATCATGAAACAAAAAAAACAAACAAACCAAAAAAATGCGAGCAGAGAGTTGGAGAAATAGATACTGCCGGGAGGGAGGAATTCACTGACCCCCTAATCTGGGTCATCTCAAGAGATGTTGGCCACTGGCTAAGCCTCTTAAAAGCTGAAAAGTCATCCCAGGCCATCGTTAAAGAGAGAGCTTGAACGAAACAGAAACAAATGTGATCCTCAATGTCTTAAATGTCAACTTGAAGGATGACTTAGAAGCTCTGAGCTGGGCCAAGAGAACCTGCAGCTGCTCCCTCCCGGTCAGATGCTCCTTCTGTCCTTGAAGTAGCCACGCCCCTAAACAGTGTGTCACTCAGGGGACAGCCCCAGGGACTAAAGCTTCCATTAATCACAGCCCACCAGAGTCTCCCCTGAACTCTGACCTCAGCACCTGGAAGCACAGTGGCTGATTGGCCAACTCTGACCTCAGGCTTGTTCTTCAAGACTCAACTGGTTTTTCCACCTCATTTGCTTCAATTCTTGTTTTCTTTCTGCTGCTCTGATTAGATGTTTTCTGCTGCCTTGTCTTCAGAGTCACTGATGCGATCTGCTGCTTTGTCTAATGTGCTGTTGATTCGGGGGGGGCGGGGACCCTTTGTAAAGTATTTGAGGACCTAACCACTATGTGGTACACCTGAAACTAATAGAAAATAATACTGAAGGTAAATTGTAATGAAAAGTAAAATTTGGGGTGATGGGTACACAACCTAATCAACAGTCCCAATGCTATAGAAATGTTCACCTGAAACCTATGTACTCTTATTGATCAATGTCATCCTGTTAAAGTTAATTTTCTAAACAAAATTTTAAAAAAAGAAAAAGAAAAATTTATAATTTTTTTTTTTTTTTGTATTTTTCTGAAGCTGGAAACGGGGAGAGACAGTCAGACAGACTCCCGCATGCGCCCGACCGGGATCCACCCGGCACGCCCACCAGGGGCAACGCTCTGCCCACCAGGGGGCGATGCTCTGCCCCTCCGGGGTGTCTCTCTGCCGCGACCAGAGCCACTCTAGCGCCTGGGGCAGAGGCCAAGGAGCCATCCCCAGCGCCCGGGCCATCTTTGCTCCAATGGAGCCTTGGCTGCGGGAGGGGAAGAGAGAGACAGAGAGGAAGGAGAGGGGGTGGAGAAGCAAATGGGCGCTTCTCCTATGTGCCCTGGCCAGGAATCGAACCCGGGTCCCCCGCATGGAAGGCCGACGTTCTACCGCTGAGCCAACCGGCCAGGGCCGAAAAAGAAAAATTTAAATGTAAAAATGAATGATTAAAAGTTTAAAATTAAAAAAAAATACTCAATTGGTTCTTGATCTTGCTGTCCTATCCCCACTGTACACTACGGCCTGTGCTGCTGCCCTTGTCCCTCTGGGGGGCGCTCACACAGGTGTGGTTTCCCGGCTAGAGGTCCGGGATGCCTGGGGCCACCCGCCTCCTCCGTAGGTTAACATGCCGGGCATGCTCAGGGACAGTCCCCACCGGCCACTTTTGCGAGAAGGAGTCCATCACGGTGACCTGAGCCCTATAAACTCCACCCATTGGCCTTCAGTGACGGAAAACTCATAGCCAGACTTGGTGGGAGGTCCCTTACAAACAACACAGGCTCCAGAGGGCTGAAAACTCCAAAATGAAATTATGGTAGTCCCTTTGCTCAGGGTTCCCGCCTTGCGAGCTGTGTTTTCATACTTGTGCATGAATATCATTTCTGTAATAACCTTGCGAGATAAATAGCATCCTCACTGACGTTTTGCACATGAGAATGCCGAGGCTCACAGGAATACGGAAGGTATCCCAGGTGATGTGTCCACTCCCGGGCAGCGCGCTGAACCTGCACGCTCTCTCCTGGTCCAGGCTGCGCTGGAAGGCCGCGCTGACGGACGCGAGGTCCCCTGCACTCAGAGACTCTGGCGGTCGACTTCCAGAACGCCGTCTGCTCTCCAAGCTGGACACCGTCCCAGCTGCTCCTCGGCCAGGTGCGCCTGCCCTTTGGACCTCCGGGGAGCCTGAGAATCCTAAGTATTCCGATGTCAGCGATGGCTGGCGAGCCGGCCAGATCTTGAGCTGATAGAAGGGACAAAGGGAAGGCTTCACTCTGAGCCCGGGCGTCCGTGGCCTCGGAATTCGACCCAGGTCTCAAGTTGGTGAAACCGTCTGGCAGAGCACGCCCGCGGGGTCAGGATTCCACTGAGAAACCCACACGACGAAAGAGTCAAAGCCCAGTTCTGTCCCCGAGGAGCCCCCGTGCTGGGAAAAGACACGGGTATTTCTGGGCATCTCCCTCCAGTAGGACCCTCTGTCCCTGGGTAGTCAGCGCTCTGTTTGTAAATAGTGGGAATAAGCAGCAACATTTAAAATTGGCCCTTCCACTGGCTCCACTGAGATCAAAGAAGCCAGCCCCTGCCTCGTTGGTTACCTTTGCCCCCTCTCCAGGACAATGGGCACTTAGGCTTGCCCTCTCCCTCACCCCTGGTCCAAGGCTCTTCAGGGAGGGAGAGAGTTTAACCTGTTCCGTGTCCAAAACGTTGGGGTGAGGAGGTTGGGAAGAAAGACCGGGGAGAGAGCACGTTCCCACAGAGAGCAGGAATGTCTCACACTCGCCCAAGGGAGAAGCATTCACAGGCCTATCTATGTATGGCCCTGCCCTCACAACCTCCCCCCTCCTGAACGCTCAGACTCTCTTCTCAGTCCCAGCGCCCAGGAGAAGTTTCTCTCCTCGCTCCGTCCTGATGGGGGCACGAGTATTCCCTCAGCATCCCAGGAACCGGAGGCCAAGCTTTGAAAACTCGGCTGGGAGCTCTGCGCCAGAGCGAGCGTGCAACTTACCAGGCAGCAAGACATAATAGCACAGTTGTTTTTCTTAAAGAAGAAATGCAGCTCCCGGCTCGGAGGAGACACGGGCTGTTTATGCTTCCACGCCTGAGGCCGCGACCCTCACCGGGCAGTCAGAAGTGTGTAAGCATGCGCCTGCGCGACCATCTCACGGGAGCTCAGCTCTGCCTGTTTACACACTTGTACACAGTGCCCTTCCAGTGACTAGCTCCTTCTTCACCACAATGAGGTTGAAGAGGTACTCCTGAAGTTCAAGTTAAACGAGTCTATCTCTGACATTACTTGTCTGCTGAGGCTATTATAGTGTTTCCCTAAGGGTCAATTTGTATAATTTCTAAAAGCCTTCCCAAATCTCCAACTTCCTGTGGGTCTAAATTCCCTCCCTATCCCTTCATTCTCTCATTTTTCTAGGGTATAGGGAGAATCCAGTAATGTTCCTCCCACCCAAACATGGTAGGTTGGCTCTATTGCAAAATACAAAACCAGAGACCAGGCTGGGGCAAAGCTGAAAGGGCTCTCTTTGTGGTCACCGGTTTGCTGAATGCAGCTGCTACTGACATCCAGCGCCAGGCATGGGCAGCCCAAGGCTGCTGGGTCCACACATCCCCGCGCCCCCTCTCCTCCCACTCTCGGGAGAACACAATCCCCCCTCTGCGTCCTGGGGAAAATCCATCCCCTCCATCAGCCGGCTTTTCAGAGAAATCCAAGAACCTGACACCAAACTCAATGGGGGGGGAGGGGGGGGACACAAAACTTGGAGCTTTTCAGAGATGGGAAGTTGCTTCCATTCTCATGTTGGCTTCAAGGAAAACCCCCAGGGCCTCTTTCCTAGAGAGGCGAGATTGTCCTTCCCACCTTCCCAGGAACTTTGCAAATCCACCACAGAGCTGTGGAAAAGTGGCCAAAGCAGAGAGAGAGAGAGAAGAGTTAAATCAAGCCCAGACCTCAGCAATCTGTGTTCAATTTTGATAAAAATCTCTCTCCCTCTCCCCCACCGCCCCCCTTCCTCCGCCCCAGAGCTCAGACATGTCTCTTTATGTTATGAGTTTGCATCTTGTTTGGGGCACCGCGGTGCTCCTACAGAATCCCGCATGTCCCCCACCATGGGCACATGTGGCAGACACATTCATCCCACTCCTGGGGCAGGGCTGGACCCAGAGCCGCAGTGTCCTGGAGGCCGCCGCCACCGCCGCCTCCTCCTCTTCCTCCTCTTCCATAGATTACCTGCCTCCTGACCAGATCTGGCCTTCTGGGTTAAGGCAAGGTCCCGGGGCCCAGGGATGTCTGGGCCACAGCAGGAGGCATGGCAGCAACCACAGCTGCTGAGGTCCCCAGAGTCAGGACACCTTCCCCGAGATGCTCCTTTCTTTGCTCAAGGTCCCCCTGCCCACTGCTGCTGAGAACCAGAGCCCCGAGCTGCCCCTGCCTCCCCTGCGAGTGGGCGCTGAGCTGGGGAAGAGTTAAATCACCCGAATGAAGGCACAGCCTGAACCGGCACAAGCCACCACCAAAAAAGTTGTCAGTTTGGGGGATACCACTATGCCTGTCCACTAGTGACAACAAGGAATCAGATTTCAAAGCCACGAAAAGAACAATTTTTAAAGTTTTCCAAAGACATTTCCTGTGTCCAGATGTGCTAATGCCGACACACACACACACACACACACACACACACACAGCGGCGCGCACGCAGGCCCGGGGAGCCCACTCAGGGTTCGAGGGCTCCAGCAAACTCTTTGGAGAAACAAAACAGGCAGCCTGCGGAGGTTCTGCCTCCCCAATCCTCTCCGAGCCCCGCGAATAAAGTACGGGGAGAGGAGTGGGGCCGCCGGCAGAAAGCCGAAAGCCTCCCAGCCCGGCCCCCGCTCCGGCCGGCCCTCCGCCGCCACCCGCCGCTGCACTTACTGCGAGGCCCCTAGGGCGGGCGCCGCTCCCCGCAGCCGCCGGCGCACCCGCGGCCGCTCCGCGCTCTGCGCTCCGTGCTCTGCGCCCCGGACCCCGCCGCGTGCAGCGAAGCCGCCGCCTCCCGCCCGGCCGCCGCGCTCCCTGCCCGCCCCGCTCTGACGTCAGGCGTCTTGGAGCGGGATATTTATGGCCAGGATACTCTAAATTTTCCCTAGGTACAGTTCTGATTGCAGCTCCTTGGGATTTGTCATTTTCACACTTTCAGACAGAAGGGAGGGGAGGGCTGCAGGGGGAGGGGGAGGGCAGCCGGCAGGGGCGAGGCAGACAATGAGGGTAGCTGTTCCCACTTTGGCAGGGAGCCTTCCCAGGGCTCCCTCTGTTTTGGAAACATGTGAGGGTCAAGGAGGCAAAAGTGGCGACCTGGGCAGGAGGGATCTCCCCGCTCCTCCCGGGGGCGTGGGGAACAGAGACCTGGTCTGAGCAGCTGCGGGTTCAGGTGTGGGGGGAATGCCCTCTCAGTCCCCATAGGGGGCCCCGTGCTCGGACAGTAAGTCCCAGGAAGCTTCTAGGGCAAGAACGGAGATAAATCAGGCAGAACAGAACCGGCTAATTAGAAGCCTTGGTCCACACCCTAACAACTTTTCCATTTCTTCTTTGGGAGTGTGTATGTAAAAAAAAAAAAAAAAAAAAAAAAGTTTATTTTTATAAAATTATGTTCCACACTCCCTGCCTCTGTATAGCTTTTCCAACTCAGTGCCAGTCAATTCATCTTACTTCACTGCTTATATACAGACGTTGAGCCCTTTACAATAGCTCTTATTCATACTTTTAAAAATTGCTTTTAATTTTTTTTCTTCTTAAACGTAATTGTGATCCATCTCCTGGACTGGACTGGAAATTGCCTCAGTCAAGAGCAACTGTCTGCTCCATGACTGGCACCATCTTCGGGATGCGTGTTTGATCTCAGTTTTCCTCACAATCCAAGAGTGTGCGAGCAGTTGGCACCCACCCTGGGCGATGACCCACGTAGAGTCTTCTGGGTGCTCAGGTCTGGATTCCAATAGTTTTGTTTCTCCACCAAACTAAAGGGGTCTTTGGGAAACGGCTTGGTTTAAGTAAGGGTCCTCCTTCCAGAGTAGAGAAAAAGAATATGCAATGCTTTCTCCTTCACGGTTCCCAAGAACTGAAGAATGAACATAAAAATGATACACATGAGATGCAAATTGTTGTATAGTTAGATAACAAGTGTGTAGGTATTCAGCTCCCCGTTAATAGGCACACGGATAACCGCAAATCATCACCAAGCCATCACAACTCCAGTGAACGTTCCGTTAGCCCAGATGGGATGGGGAGGGGGGTATGCCTTAAACCACAGTTACAATGCAGCAGGGACTCAAGGACTTGGAATGTGTTTACCCCTTTGGCAGCAGCTGGTTAGAGCCAATTGCCAGAAGGGGCCAAGTCTTGGGGACTGGGCCTTTTGGTAGGGTACAGCCTGGATGTTTTGATCCAAACCACAGAGGACCCAGAGCCCGGCTGTTTGGTCACTGTCGGGCTGCCCTCCTGAGCTTTATCCCCACGTCCTTCCCCATCCTCACATCAGGGTCCCACCAGCAAGGAAGGTTCTGCGCTGTAGTAGACATTGCAAATTGGCTTCCAAAAGCTGTTGACAACAAACCCCTTCTCCCGTGTTTTCCTCAACTAAAAAAACTGGAAGTCTATAGTATTCACCATCCCAGACTCCCTTGTAACTGGGCAGAGCCATAAACCCCAGTTCTGGCCAGGTGAGGTCGTCGTGCAACAGGCAGGGGTGAGTTCCCACACAACTCTTGAAGAAAGTCAGATTCAGATGGCATGCCCCTCCACTCTTTGACATTCCTTATTCGTCCTTCCCCCATTTCTTCTCTCTTGGCGTGTGGATATGGTGCCTGGAGATACAGAAGCTGTCTTGCAACCTCGAGAACAAAAGCCACTCATTTAAGGATGGTGGAGCAGGAGGTAGAAGCAGCCGCCGTCCTAGGTGACACCTGTGAGTGGCTGTACCTTCTTCCTCTGACTTCTTGTTCGGTGAGAAAAATTAATTTCTCTATGTTTAAGTTATTATAATTGAGCCTTCAGTTGTTTATAGCCAAATATAAACTTACCTGATACACTCCCATCAATCCACTAAAATGTAATATTGGGGTAATTCCAGAGCATTAGCTTATAGGTATGACAATGATATTTTACATGCCTTGCACTGGTATAATTCTTTACCTATTCACATATGTCTTCTCTGAACTTCACAACTTTGGGAGATATCACTATAACTTTGTGTATGTGTGTGTATGTGCACGCACGCACGCGCACACACACACATACTCACACAGAAGCCAGATAAATGTTCTTCCCCAGATCAGTCATCACATAAGCGACCTTAGACCCTAACCCAGTTCCTCTGGCTCCAATTCTGTGTATTTTCTGCGACATCTTTAATAAGGTCAGTAAAGAACACTAATTCCTACTAAGTGGCATGAATTCTATTTAGTTCAACCAAGATGAAGCAGATTGCAGGTGAATTCGGCACTGGAAAGTGCCACAGTCCCTTTGGGAATTAAGTTGAGTCCACTGTCTCCCTGAGTCCCCCTCCCCTTCCAGCTGCCCCCCGACACCCTACCTCGAATCCCTGCCGTTGCTCTTTCTCAGGCCATCGGCCTTTCAGAGGTATCCAGTCTCCTCATTCTTCGTTCTCCCCCTTGAGATGCTCAGACCGCCTTTTTCTTGACGCGCTCTCCCTGGGGCTCTCTTCCGGCCACCACCGCTTCCCTGCAGCCTTTCTCCTGCTTCCGCCTTCCCCACCGGGGCCTGACGCTCCCCAGGCATCTGTCAGTGGCCGTCCTCCTGAGAGCCACAGACTCTCCTCTTGTGATTCACTCAATTCTTGCGAATTCCGCCACAGGCTCAGTAACTGTCTGGGAAAGCCAACCACTGTCTCTAGGCTCAAATCTATATTCTAACCACCATTTTTCTCTCAAGTTTAGTTCCACTTTTCCAACTGCTTCTACATTGCCCAGCATGGTGGCAAGTCTTAAATAAACAGTATATATATTTTAACCATTTTATTTTGAAAGATAAGAAAAAGATGCAGGAAAGCTACTATAGCACAAGAGAGTTTTCTGACTGACTAATCTCTAGTACCAGGAGCTATGGTGAGTGAGACCATCCTTCCTGGGAAATCACACCGCAGGCCAACCTAGTTGTCCCTGTCATGAGGAAATGGGGTGGAATTAATAGAAACCAGCAGCAGCAGACCAAATAGAAATGAAGAAGCAGGCCTAATGAGAAATAAAATATCTTCATTAACTCCTTTTAGAATATCCACATTAATGCATCCAGGCAACATGAGGGAAAGGATGCCAAGTTGAGGTGAGACAGGGCCAGAGACTTGGAGATGGTGAGTGAGTGGCACGAGAAGACAGGAAAAGAAGTGAGGCTGTGTCCTGGCTGGTTGGCTCAGGGGTGGAGTGGCGGCCCAGCATGTGGATGTCCCAGGTTCGATTTCCAGTCAGGGCACACAGGGGAAGTGACCATCTGCTTCTCCATCCCACCCCCTTCTCCCTCTTTCCCTTCCCCTCCCGCAGCCATGGCTCAATTGATTCAAACATGTTGGCCTCGGATACTGAAGATGGCTCTGTGGAGCATCTGCCGCAGGTGTTAAAATCAGCTCGGTTGCAAGCATATCCCCGGATGAGCAGAGCATCTGCCCCAGACAGGAGTTGCTGGGTGGATCCCAGTTGGGGCACATGTGGAAATCTGTCTCTGTATCTCCTCCTCTCACTTGGAAAATAAGAAAGAAAAAATAAAAAGAAGTGAGACTGTGCCACAGAACATTCCAGGTCTGGGAGAGGGGAGCCCCATCCCCGCCCAGTGAGCTGACTCGGGTTCTGTTGTAAAGAGGTGAAGTTCCTAAAATGGGAGGGTCTCAGAGCTAAGGGGCTATTTCTGAAGCTGGTGAGCCCTGGAGAGTCCATGGAGCGGGAGGACCCCCCTCCAAGATCATCTGATTCTCCCACTACCCCCAACTCTATCACACACAGCGCCCTAATGCAGGGGTGGGGGAGTCACCCGGTCTCCATCTTTCCTCACCCGTCAGTCGCCTGCGTCTTCCAGGCGTGTTCCCTGATGAGGGCTGTGCACGGCCTACCGCTCATCTGGAAAATTCTACCTGTGCACCAAGGGGTCCTCACCTAGTTCACCACGCTTGTCCCGGCTTCCCAGACGACATGTACTTCCAAGGCACAGCCTATCCACAGGGAGAAGTAGCTCCACGAAGTTCCCTTCTTCCTCAGTTCCCAGGGACACACGCTGGGTCGGGACTTCATGGACGTTGGGAGCACCCCGCAAAGACCTTCTGAGGAGCACACGAGGGTCCCGTGAGTATGCCACCTAATCGGTCTGAGGCTCTCCCCGATTAACGTGTTTCCCCCCCGTTTTACTAACATCAGCCAGGAAAGACCACGGAGAGAACTCACGCATCGGTCAGAGACCCTCCTCAGACCCCCGGCTCTGCCCCTCACTGTGCAGCCTTGGCACGGGAGGTACCTTTTTGAAGCTTAGCGTTTGTGGTGGTTAATTTGATGTATCAGTTTGGCTCATATGGTACCCAGATATTTGATCAAACGTTATTCTGGATGTTTCTGGGAGGGTGTTTTTAGATGAGATTAACATTTAAATTGCTGAACCCCCATAACGTGAGTGGGTGGGCCTCATCCAATCAGTTGAAGACCTTAATAGAATAAAGGCTGCGCTCCATCCAGGATTCTGCCAGCAGATGGTCTTCAGAATCGAGCTGCAACTCTTCCCTGGGTCTGCAGCTGGCCATCTGACCCCATCAGATTTTAGATTCACCAACCCTCCACAATCGTATGAGAGAATTCTTTGAAATAAATCTCTATCAGTCTATCTATGTATCTATCTAGCTAGCTAGTTAGCTAGCTAGCTATCATTTGCTCACATCCTGTTGGTTCTGTTCTCTGGAGAACCATGACTAATACAGCGTGCCTCATCAATAACATGGCATGAAGGTGGTTCCATCCCAAAGGATTGTTGAAAATGTCAAGTGAGTCAAAACAAATTGAAAGTCCCTGTTGCCCGACCAGGTGGTGGTGTAGTGGATAGAGCATCAGCCTGGGGCACTGAGGACCCAGGTTCGAAGCCCCGAGGTTGCCAGCTTGAGCGCAGGGTTACTGGTTTGAGCATGGGATCATAGACATGACCTCGTGGTCACTGGCTTGAAGCTCAGGGTCGCTGGCTTGAGCAAGGGATCACTCACTCTGCTGTAGTCCCCCGGCCAAGGCACATATGAGAAAGCAGTCAATAATAACTAAAGTGCCGCAACTATGAGTTGATGCTTCTCATCTCTCTCCCTTCCTGTCTGTCTGTCCCTCTCTCTTGCCCACTAAAAGGAAAAAGAAAAAAGAAAGTCCCATGTCAGTGAGTTCTTCTCCGACTGAGGAGGAAGAGGAGCATTCAGAATTGTGAGGTCTCTCTCATCCCACCACTTAGCCCATCAGAATCAGCCTCCTGACCCCCAGGCCCTGCTCAGGAACGTTGCATACTTTGTACCAAGGGGGTTGCCATCGCCTCGAAGGCAGAAGAAGCTTATTCTGAGCTAGACCGTGTTCCATGTGGACACATCACACACAAGACGATCTGCTCACCCCCCACCCAGCTTCTCTCACAGCTGATAGAAGAAGTGACCTCCGTTGTTTGGAGCAGCTGTCCTGGACTTCTGTCATCTGACAGTAACTTCCAAGGATAGGCTGAAGAGAGGGAAAGGGCCAGAGCTACCGCAAGTTCTTCCTGGGGAGGGACCTACGAGCAGGGTATGAACTGCTTGGAGATGCCTTAGGCCCTCGCTGTGCCGTGGTGTCGTGGAGAGGCCTCAGAACCTGGCTTCCAAAGAGCCTGCCTCCTTATCCCGGTGCTGGCCCTTACGGCCGAGGAAGAGCATCATTGAGTTTCTCTGGAAAACAGGGATTAATAGGAGGACCCACCCATTGGTGCCAAAGTGAGGATGAAGTGACAGAACACGGGCACCTTACAGATGGTGGCTCTTCTCAAATGGCTTTTCCACTCTTTGCCCTGCCCCATGTCCACCACCCGATGCACATGTTCGGGTGACCATGTTCGTTGAGACCAAGAATGCGCTTCACATGAGTGTATAATCCACCAGGCTCCTGGCATCCAGCTCTCTGTAAATATCTCTGCCTGGAGTTGAGAAACCTCCCCTGGCTCAGACATGACCACACCAAATAGGCAGCAGTTGGAAAATTGCCCCCGTAAAGGCCGCCTCCTTCAGAGGCACAGGGCTGCGTTTCTGAGAAGCCTTCTCAGGTTGTTTGCAGCAGCCTTGAGGGGCGGCCTTGCTGCCTTGTCTACGTCAAAACCCTAAGTGTTTAACCACAAGACACGCAATCCTGGGACATCGTGGCGGCAGCCCTCCACCCCCACAGCGGGGCAGGCCACGCGTGTGTCTAATCCGGTATGCGTCCCCCCACCCCCACCCCAGGGGCCAGTAAGACGCGCACCTGGCCAGATGTGGGATGGAATGTCACACAGTGTGAAGAGTGCTTGAGTGGGTGGGGAAGGGGGTGGAATTCCTTCCTGACTGCCCCCCCCCCAGACAACGTGTGATCAGAGCGAAGGGCCCCAGGCTTGAGAAGCACGTGCCCTCTGGTAGCCACAGCTGCTTGTGTTGTTCCTGGAGCCAGCCAGAGTTCCTGCACAGCCCTGACTGCCTACAAACTCCCACTAGAGTCCATTTTCGGTAGCTCAAAACTCTCTGAAAAATACTTCTTAGGGCCCTGGCCAGTTGGCTCAGTAGTATAGCGTCGGCCTGGCATGCGGAATCCCAGATTTGATTCCCAGCCAGGGCACACAGGAGAAGCATCCATCTGCTTCTCCACCCCTCCCCCTCTCCTTCCTTTCTGTCTCTCTCTTCCTCTCCCGCAGCCAAGGCTCCATTGGAGCAAAGGTTGGCCCGGGCGCTGAGGATGGCTCCATGGCCTCTGCCTCAGGCGCTAGAATGGCCCTGGTTGCAATAGAGCAACGCCCCAGATGGGCCAAGCATCACCCCCTGGTGGGCATGCCAGGTGGATTCCAGTCAGGCACATGCGGGAGTCTGTCTGACTGCCTCCACATTTCCAACTTCAGAAAAATATAAAATAAAAAAAAATACTTCTCAGGGCCAAGCACCCCAGTCAGCTTCAGGGTGGAATTTTATTTTGAAATGTTTGAGAGAGAAATCTTCCCAATTGATCTATAGTGAGGGTGAGGATTAGTAAATATCACACACACAGACACACACGCATGCACACACACACACACACACAGATACATACACTTTTCTTCATTGAAAACAATTTGAGACTCCTTACAATCTTCAGGGGTGTGTGACTTTGGGCTGCCACCTATGTGTGTGTGCAACTGAGCAGAGACACGTGTAAGACTAAGGGACTTCGGTGGAAGCATGACACGTTTCATCATTTGGTGGTTTTGTCTTCTAAAGGAAAATTTCTTAAAAATGGTAAAGTGATGATGTTAGGAATCTGTTCTTAATTACCACTAAGGAATGTGACAATCTGTTTTACCCCATTCATTGCTTTTGGAAAGTTCTCAGCAACTCGTCTCTTCAGCTGTGTGTATTCAATCACACACACAGTTCCCTGGGACAGAGCACAGGACATTTACATACTTAATCAATGAATAAGACTCATTATTATTAATAAGCACAGACTTTCATACACCGGGAAGTTTCATAAATACCCAATAGACTTGTGTGATTGCTACACTTGTATGATTTGGGATTCCAGTGTAGAAACTTTTTGTTTTTGTTTTGTTTTATTTTCTTAAAAAAGAAGAAGCCTGACCAGGTGATGGCACAGTGGATAGAGCATCAGCGTGGGACACAGAGGACCCAGGTTCGAAACCCCAAGGTCTCCGGCTTCCGTGTGAGCTCATCCAGGTTGAGTGTGGGCTCACACACTTGAGTGTGGAGTCGCTGGCTTGAGCATGGGATCATAGACATGACCCCATGGTCGCTGGTTTGAATCCAAAAGTCACTGGCTTGAGCAAGGGGTCACTTGGTCTGCTGTAGCCCCCCCCCACCCCCCCACCCCCCCACCCCCGTTTAGGCACATATGAAAAAGCAATCAATGAACAACTAATGTACCACAATGAAGAATTGATACGTCTCATCTTTCTCCCTTCCTGCCTGTCTGTACCTGTCTGTCTGTCTGTTTCTCTCTCTTTCTTCACTAAAAGAAGAAGATGATGATGAAGAAGAAGCAATAGAAGCAGCAGCAAAGAGATCCTCCTCTAATGCTATTTTTCATTCATTCTTGCTAAGTCCCAGGCACTGGACGGACTAAAGCCCTGGAAAAACAAAGATAAGTAAGATGGGATTCTGATCAATAAGGAATCCGGTGGAGTGGAGAGTCCATGCAACCAGACTCTGCTACATTCAGGTTAAATAAACAAAAGCACGTGGAGCTTTCAGAACCCTCCGCGGTTGGGAAGAGGTGAAGGGCAGTAACATGTAGCCGCCCTAGGGGAGCACTCCGCCGGATGGGGAGGAAAATGCTTTCCCTTTCCACAGGTCCTTCCCGGGCCAACCTTTCCAAAATGTGCTCTGTAGAACGCTAACCTCTCTAAATGGCTCACCGGCAGGAATAGGGAGAGGCTGCCGCACGTGATCATGTAAGTCTGATAAAAGCCGGATATTCTGCACCCACACCCCTTGGAACTACGCAGTGCGCGTTAGTACGGGAGAGGTGAATCCTGAGAGGGCTCAGAGCAGAAAAGAGTTCGCCTAACTTTGCTTCGCACACTTCTTTCCTCACAGGACCCATTTTTCACATAACATCTATGAACATCCCGTAACTTTAAGGAACATTGTTTAGTCTAAGGGGGACCAGAGAAGTCTCTAAAAATAAACACAAGTGTAACAGGATGCTGAATTGGAATTTTTAATGAGGCAGCAAGATACCATAGATAAGACATTCTAAAATAATGTTTCAGAGTGAGAAGCAGATTTTCAAAAGGAACTGGTTTCATGCCTCTAAAACAACAACAACAACCCCATATACATAAAAGAATGAAAGCATAGAAGCTGAGAAAGAATGTTATAAGGAGGATGTCTTTGAGAGACAGCTCAAGGGGGCGACTCAAGGACCTCACGAAATTCTGCCCAAAGTTGGGAAGCCGGGAAATCAGAGGGCAAGAGGTAGAAAGGGGCTCGGTTTTGTGGCAGATCAAAGGAGAGAAGTTGCTTCATTGGCTAGGCTGGCATTTTTAAATTTTTTTTTTTTTTTTTTTTGAGCTTGCTAGGAACAGGGGGTTAATACGTGTCTCCTGAGAACCATGTGTGGGCCACATGGAAGAGAAAGTGAGCCAGGAGCCATTTTAGATCTTATCAAAAAGTGCTACCTGGAGGAATCTTGGGACCATGGGACTGAGAAGAAAGGGCTAGAATGGTGTGGAGTGGGGCGTGGGGAATCCAGGCTGAGGGGCAGAAGCCGCTGAAGGCAGAGAACGCCCCGCCCACAGCCGAGAAGTGGCATTCGGAGGGGCCCAATGGAACAGTCTCTGGAGGACGCGTGAAAGGGCCCAGAGGAGAGAGCCTGATGTGTGCCACCCATTTTACAACCGTACTGGTCAAGCAAAAATCCCTCTGTGGAAGAAAGGACATTCAACAGTGGCTGTGCAGGCAGAACAATAAACCTTCTACCCCCAAAGCAATGAAGAATCTAGATAAAATAAAAAATTTTAAAAACCTCACCATTTCAGCATTCTGGAAATCAATCAAAGGCCTATGACAATGTCAGCAGTGTTTAGACTTTTAAAAAACTGATGTATTTAAGGTAATAATAGCAGGAGTCTTCGGTGTTCTAAATTGGGGCTATGTGGATTCACTGGCTGATTGCTACCCTGTAAAGACATGAAGGTGAATCCTAAAAAGCCAAGCTTATAAATGAAAGTAAGCATATTCGAAACAGAGCTGAGCTGAGACAACGGTGTCCACATACTGCAGGTGTCACAGATGTAGCCCCACTAAGTTACAAAACAAACAAATTAAGCAGCAACATCAGCCTGGCGGGGACCAGGGCGATCAGAATCCAGAGTTGCTGCAAAAAGTTATCCTGAATGTCCAGTTCCCAACAATAAAAAAATATATAAGAGAGACAAACTAACAGTCAAGTATAACATATGCAAGATAAAAAGCAGTCAATGGAAGCTGAGTGTCTTCAAACGTTAGATTGAACAAAGGAAGACTTAAAAACAGCTTCTGGAAATATGTTTAAAGAACTGAAGAAAGCAATGCTTAAAGAATTAAAGAAAAGGGTGACGTCAATGAAGGAACAAATAGAGATTCTCAATTAGGACACAGATATTATTTTATATGTTTATAAAAAAAATTCTAATGTTGAAAAATACAACTAAAATGAAAAGTTTGCTCTGTGTAGCAAGGTCACTAGCAGATGCAAGATGGAAGAAGAATTAGTGAACTTGAGGATAAACGCTTAGAAATTACCAATCTGAAGAACAGAGAGGAAGGAAGCAAAATAAAGGTAAATGAATAGTTCCTCAGAGACCTGCGGAACAACATCAACTGTGCCAATATTCATGTAATGGGAGTTCCCCAAAAAAAGAAGAGCTATAAAGGGACAGAAAAAACTTTTGAAGGTATAGCAACATAAAACTTTCAAAATCTGATAAAAATCTTAAATCTACTGATCCAAGAAGCACAAAACATTCTAAGTGAAATAAACACAAAGAAATTTGCACCTAAACATAAAGTCTGACTCTTAAAAGCTATAACAGAGACATCTTGAAAGACAGGAAAGAAAAAACTTCTTACATACAGGAAGCATCAATATGAAAATGGTTGACTTCTCTTCTGAAACAGTGGAGGCCAGAAGACAGTAAAATATCATATTCAAAGAGCCGAAAGAAAAATATTCCTAACCAATAATTCTAAATCAGGCAAACTATTTTTTTTTTTAATTTAAGCAAAATACCCCCAAAACATGGTTAAAATAAACAGAAAATTATACTCCTTAAATATGTATTTAACACACAAAAAGCAGTCAAAAAAGAACAGAAAACACAAAGAAAGAAATAGCAAAGTAATAAATGTAAATTCAACCATAAAATGGACACATTAAATGTAAATGACCTAAAATCCAATCAAAAGGTAGAGATTATCATACTGAATAAAAACATAAGAATCCATTATATATATATTGTCTGCAAGTAAAACATCTTATATTTAAAAGCACAAACAGATTAAAAAGCAAAAGTTTGGAAAAAATATGTACCATGCAAATAGCATTTCCAAAAAAAACAACAAACTGGGTGGCTATATTAAAATCAGACAACAAACTTCAAAACCAGAAAAATTAAAGGCAAAGAGAAAATTATTTCATAATAATAAAATGGCCAAGACACCAGGAAGATATAAGAAACAATAGAACCTCAAAATTCATAAAGAAAAAATGTGGCAGAATTGAAAGTAGACATATACAATTTAATAACAATAGTTGGAGATTTTAATCCACTCCCAGAAATTTATCAAATCACTAGACAGTAAATTAGCAAATCAAACAACTTGACATAACTAACATTATGTGTGTTTATGTGTACAGTAAGTCCCCGAGTTACAAACATCCAACTTATGTTCCACTCGTACTTACAAAGAGAGCACCATAGGGCTATTGGTAACCAACAGTTGGACATCAGTGAAAATCATACCATAGAGACTTGACTCCCATGGCAAAGAACTAACCAATGAAGAACTAACCTTATGGAACTAGAGCAGCAGATGACAGCATTTAGGGAGGAAAACAGGAACACAGAAACTCTAGAGCTGAAAAGTTTTCTACTAGAGAGGCAGCTGGTGCTTTTCATCTCACTGAAGCAGGAATGGCAAAGTTAGAGGAGCCAGATCCTGACACAGAGAAGTTCACCTAAGTTTACCACACAGTTACCCAAGGCCTGAGATGCCACAGGGCCATTTATGAGGAGAAAAGAAAAGCTCTGTACAAGCCTCTCTGACTGTCTACTTCAGGAAACTGACTCCAGCAGCAGAATCAAACCCTGTCTCTCACAGTCCCATCCTCTCCAACAAGTCCACCATCTTCTGCATCATCTGAGATGGTTTAAGGCTGTATTTGAAAAGGTTTAAGTGTTTACATGCACAGAGAGGTAAAAATAAATACTCTGTTAAGACAAACATCTAAGTTGCATTTAGTAGGTAAAATGTACCTGTTCCAGCTTACATGCAAATTCCATTTAAGAACAAAACTACAGAACTTATTTTGTTTGTAACCCAGGGACTGCCTATATGTGAGTGTATCTCAAAATCTATTTTGTCTTAGACTATAATTTAATTATCTTGTGGTCAGACACCATGCTCTGTATGATATCAGTCTTTTAAAATTTATTGAGACTTGTTTTATGGCTTACCACATTGTCTTTCCTGGAAAATATTTCAAGTGTGCTTGAAAATCAGAAGTATTCTTCAGCCAATGGGTGGCCACTTTATCATTAGAAAGTATCTTCTTTGTCTCTAATACTCTTTCCAGTCTAGCATACCTGGAGCATTCTCCAGGAAAGACCTGATACTGAATCATAAAACAAGTTTCAATAAATGGAGAAGAATTGAAATCCTACAAAGTATGGCATCTGACCACAAAAGAATTACATTATATATATATAAAAAAAAATCTGGGAAATTCCAAAATATTTAGAAATTAAACACCATCTTTTTAACTGTTTATGGATTGAAAGCCTCAATATTATTAAGATGACATTCTTCCCAAATTGATGATGTATAGATTCAGTGCACTCCTGTCAAAATCTCAGCAGGGTATCTTTGTTTGTTTGCTTGCTTGCCTATTTATTTTTTGCAAAAAAAGAAAAAAAGAACTTGGCAAGCTTATATTAAAATTTACAGGCCTTGGCGGGTTGGCTCAGTGGTAGAGCGTCAGCCTAGTGTGCAGGAGTCCCGGGTTCGATTCCCGGCCAGGGCACACAGGAGAGGCGCCCATCTGCTTCTCCACCCCTCCCCCTCTCCTTCCTCTCTGTCTCTCTCTTCCCCTCCCGCAGCCAAGGCTCCACTGGAGCGAGGATGGCCCGGGTGCTGAGGATGGCTCCTTGGCCTCTGCCTCGGGTGCTAGAATGGCTCTGGTTGCGACAGAGCGACGCCCCAGAGGGGCAGAGCATCACCCCCTGGTGGACATGACCGGGTGGAGCCCGGCCGGGCGCATGCGGGAGTCTGTCTGACTGCCTCCCAGTTTCCAGCTTCAGAAAAATACAAAAAAAAAAAAAAGAATTTACACAGAGGCCTGACCTGTGGTGGCACAGTGGATAAAGCGTCTACCTGGAAATGCTGAGGTCGCCGGTTCGAAACCCTGGGCTTGCCTGGTCAAGGCACACATGGGAGTTGATGCTTCCAGCTCCTCCCCCCTTCTCTCTCTCTGTTTCTCTCTCTCCCTCTCTCTCTCCTCTCTAAAAATGAATAAATAAAATTTAAAAAAATTTACACAGAAATGCACAGCAACTAGAATAACAAAAAAAAAATGGAAATGAACAAAGTTGGAGGATTTAGACTACCCAGTTTTAACACTTACTATAATGCTACAGTAATCAGGACAGTGTGGTATTGGCCCTGTCTGGGTGGTTCAGTGGATAGAGCATTGTCTCTGTGCTTCCTGGTCACGGGTTCACTCTGTAGTCAGGTTGCATACTAGAGGTAACCAATGAGTGCACAACTAAAGGGAACAATTAAGCAGAACAATGAGTTAATGCCTCTCTCTCTCAAATCAATGGAAAATTCGTTTAAAAAGACAGTGTGGTGTGGACATACAAATGGGCATATAGAATCTACATATGACATATTTATACAATATAGATCAATGAGGCAGAATTAAAAGTGCAGAAATAGAACCTTTCATTTCTGTACAATTTATCTTTAACAGTTCAATGCGGAAAGAATAGATTTTTCAACAAATGGTGTTAAAACTATAAAACTTCTTAGAATAAAAATAGAAGAAAACCTTTGACTTGGGTTAATCAAAGAGTTCTTAGATAGGTCACTAAACACACAATCCATAAAAGAACAAAGTGATAAACTGGGCTTTGTCACAATTTTAAAGTTTCACATTTCAAAAGACACTTTGGAAATGAAAATAAAAAGACAAGCCAGATATGGGAAAAATATTTGTGAATCATGTATTTGATAAAGGACTTACATCCAAATATTTAAAGAACTCCCACGCAGAAATAATAAGACAAACAATCCAATTTTAGAAATGAGCATAAGGCCCTGGCCAGTTAGCTCAATTGGTTAAGAACATCTCCTGAAACAAGGTTGTGGGTTCAATCCCCAGTCAGGGCACTCACAGGAAGCAGCCAGTGAGTGCACGACTGAATGGAACAACTAACGAATGCTTCCCTTCCCCCTCCCTTCTCTGTCTCTCTGAAAACAATAAAGAAGTTAAGCCTTGACCAGATAGCTCAGCTGGAGCGTCATCCAGAGCACAAAAGGTTGCCGGTTCGATCCCGGGTCAGGGCTCATACAAGAACAACTCGAGATTCCTGTCTCTCCCTGCATCCCTTAAAAAAGAAAAGGAAACAAAGAGCATAAAAGAAAAAACCCATGGACATGAACAACAGTGTGGTGATTGTGGGAGGAGGGGGGTAGGGAGAGGTGGAGGAGGGTGAGTGGTGACAAAGGACAGTGGACTAGGATTGATGAACACACACAACAGTGCACAGATGATAGAATTGTGCGCCTGACGCGTGCATAATTTTGTTAACCACTGTCATTCCAATACATTCAATTAAAAGGAAAAAAATACATTTTGAAAAATGGGCAAGATTTTTAATTTTACTGTTCAATTACAGTTTGCATTCAACACTTTTCCTGTTCCATTCAGGTGTACAGCAGAACAAATAGACATTCCATAGGTTACAAAATGTTTCCTTCAATAATTCCAGTGGCCCCTGGCACCGTAGGGTATTGTTGACTGACTATACTCCCCAGGCTGTGCTTTACATCCCATGACTATGTTGTAAGTACCAACTAGGACTTCTGAATCTCATCACCGTTTCCCCCCACCCCCCAACACCCCTCTCCCAGCCTCCACCAGTTTGTTCTTTTCATCTATAACCTTGTTTCTTTTTTTTGTTTGTTTGTTTGTTTTTTGTTTTGTTTTTTACAGAGACAGAGAGAGAGCCAGAGAGAGGGATAGACAGGGACAGACAGACAGGAATAGAGAGATGAGAAGCATCAATCATTAGTTTTTCATTGCACGTTGCAACACCTTAATTGTTCATTGATTGCTTTCTCGTATGTGCATTGACCGTGGGCCTTCAGCAGACCGAGTAACCCCTTGCTCGAGCTGGCGACCTTGGGGTCTCAAACCTGGGTCCTCGGCATCCCAGTCCAATGCTCTATCCACTGCGCCACCGTCCGGTCAGGCTGTTTCTATTTTATTTACTCGTTAATTTTGTTCTTTAGATTCCACACATAGTGATATTATATGGCATTTGTCTTTCTTCTTTTGGCATATTGGCATAGTACACTCCAGGTCCACTCATGGTGTCACAAATAGTAAGACTTCATTCTTTTTTATGGCTGATATTCCATAGTCTATGCACTACAACATTTTTATCCACTTGTCCGTTGACGAAAAATGGACAAAGATTTTAATATACACTTCATAAGAAGAGATACAAAGATGGCTGATAAGTACATTAAGAGATACTCAACATCACTAGTCATTAGGGAAATGAGAATTAATGAGATACCTCTATATCTATTAGAGTGACTAGAATAAAAAAAAAGACAATTGTTGGTGAGGATGTAGAAAAATGGGAATCTTCACATATTGCTGATTGACATGCAAAATGCTACAGCCCCTTTGGAAAACAGTTTGGATGTTCCTTAAAAACTTAAATATAAACACACTATTCAAGGCAGAAATTCCTTTTTCAGAAACAAACCTAAGAGAAATAAAAATATATGTCCACAGAAAGACATGCATGTGAATGTCCATACAACATTGTTCCACAATATCCAAGGACTGGAAACAACCCAGTGTCCACCAACTCTTGAATGGATGGATAAAATGTTATCTGTCCCTACAATAGAATACTAATTAGCGATAAAAAGGAACAGATTTCTGATTCGTATCATAATATAAATAAGCATCAAGAAGTTTATGTTGTGAAAGAATCCAGATACAAAACAGGACACACTGTATTATTCCATTTAAAGGAAACAACCAGAAAAAAGCAAATTTATAAAGACAAGAGAGCAGATCAGGGTTCCCTTGCATTAGGAGAAGGACGGGGATTAACTGCGAACGGGCTCAAGAGAACTTTTGGGGGTAATGGAAATGTTCTAAGAGTTAAAATGATGATGATTGCGCAAGTCTATAAATCGTCTCAATTTATTGAGTTACACACTCACAATGGGTAAACTTTGTGGGGTATAAATTATGGTATGCAGAACTGTTTAGAGAAAGAAAATAACTTTCCTGCCACTCCTCCTCCCTCCCAACTTCAATCCTGAAGGGACAATGAGGGCGGGGAAGAGTGAGGTCCGGAAGAGAGAAGGGTGCTAACCACATCCTTTCCCCAAAGGTAGGCAGTTAGACTGCAACCAAATTTAGCTGAGGAGGAGGGTGGGGGTCAGAGAAGAAGGGAGCTTTACTCCAAATAGAAATTGAGATGCACACAGGATTTAAACCTCGTCTGTGTTTTACACCCAGACATGTTTGTGGAACTTGGCATCGCCTACTAAGGAACGGGGAAGTCATAGGGCCTGAGATTTCCCCTTGTAGCAGGGAAAAAACACACGCCTCTCAATGTTATATGTGTGAAAGGGTAGCAGGAGACAGAGGTAAAGTTGATTTTATAATCACCTCCCCCATGAAAACTAATTTTTTAGCCTCTGGTGACACAAGGATCAGAAAGAGAGCAACAAAGACACCAATTCAGCAGTACAACAAAGGGTCGAGTCGAAGCCTTTGGGAAGCAGAAGAACTTTGAACTCAGAATCTTTCAGACCTGGCTTTCAGTCCCGTCTTGGCTATTTAATAGCTGAGCGACTTTGGGGATGTCACTTAACCTCTTTGACTTCGAATTAATTACGGTAGTAATAGCTACCTCAAGTGGTTACTGTAAGGATGAAGTGTGATAACGAATATGGCAGAATTTTGAGAGAGGACAGACCAGTCCAGGTGTATCACTCAGGGTTCACTCAGGAAAGATGAACTGTTATGGGAGATGGAGAATCACCTCATAGGGATGAGGCCTAGAATGAGATTGGCCGTGCAGTCTACCTAATACTCTCCCTTCTGTATCTCATGCCAAACCCAAAGTCAGCAGAGCTGGAAGTTGTGAAGGGAAGATAAATGTGAGTTGGGGAGACTAAGGTTCAGCTGGAACCTGGAAGATGACCCAGTGGCCTGCAGGGTTAGCTGGCACCTTGGACACACAGCTTCAGGTATATTTAGTTCCGGAATCAGAGAAGGAAGGACATCCAGGGAGATCGGGCAGAGCTGCGAGCCCAGCGTCTATCTACCCCCCCCCCCCCCATCAACAACGTGAACCAGCAGATCAGCCCCAGTGCGCATGAGTCCTGCCGCAACCTTCAGAGAGTAACTAAGTGACTAGACAGCTTCACTTCTGCCTTTCAAACCCTATGCAAATTTCTCTTATGGTCACCGTTAACCTGAAACCAGGCAGAGAATTCTGGAAACATAGTCTCAGCTTAGCTAAACAGGCATAATACAATGCACCACAGCCCACCCCTGACAACTTGGCATCCATACATATTTTTTCAGTCATATTTAGCATCCAAATAAAGGCAATAACAAAATTATCCTTCGCCTCCCATGATGCAACAAATACATGTGCCACCAAAAACAGAGTAACCTTCTCTGTAAAAAAAAAGAAAACAAAGTTCTTTTGTCCATCTTTGGGCGAAGCTCATTCCTCTTCCAAATGAGTCATACTCATCTGGTGATATCTTGTAAATTAAATACTAAGATATAAAGATCACTACTATTAACACATCTTACAATTGATGGTAAAGAAATGGCAAAGGAAGAGGAGAAAAATAGGTTAATATATTCATATCAAATTAAGGAAGAAATATTCGTAACTATTTTAGTCCTCATTTCTGCAATTGGTCATATGGCTGTAGCTGGTATTGATAACTACCTTCTTCAACTACCGTTCAGTACTCCCTCTCAATAAGCACCTTCAGGTGGTTAGTTTCTCATCTGATGGGGATGAACCAAGTTTTATCCCTCAAGGGTTAGGAGCACTAGCAGGCCAGCCTGTTCTAGGTTGCTACAGTTTGCCATTGATTTCTATCACTCGACACTGGAGAACGAACAGATGCCCCCAGGAATCTCCCGAATTCCAGATACACTAGCATATTCCTCCTTCCCCCGGTGGATAGTAGCAAACAGTTTTTCCTTTGGAATAATCACCTACACGGGTACCGTAGTTCTCCTTCTTTGTCTCTTATTCTCTAGCATGAAGAGCTCAAAGAGGCCAGGAAGAAGTTCCAACTTCCAAATGAATGGGCTCATTGTGGTGGTTGGATGTATTTCTCCTGTGGAAACTGAGCTCTCTAGACAAGAAGAGCCCCCAAATACAGGGACAAGAAACAAAATTTCACTAGTGGTATCACTAGTGGAAATGGTAAGAGAACTCACTCTCATTTCTACTCTTGGATTCAAGAGCCCATGAGTTCCGACCATGGACGAAAGAGCACCGTATCTTGATCATGGGTTAGAGCGCAGGCCTTATCCTGTTGGGCATTGTCCCAGCTCCGCGAGGTGCCCAGCCCTGCAACCAGTGCCTTGACTGTATCGTCCAAAGGCCATTCCACAATTTCAGCTGCTTTCAGAGGGATGAAAAACATGACACGATCAGGAACGATCTATGAGCACGAGCATATTGCTATGCTTCCTGGGGTGTAAAATGAGTTCCTTGGTCAGAAGCGACACTGTGTTGAATACCATGAGACTGAATAAGACATTCTGCAAGTCCATGTATAGTGGCTTTGGCAGAAGCATTGTGAACAGACACATCTATATACAGGAAGGTATCTACTCCAGTAAGAACAAAGTCTTGCCTCTTCCATGGTGGAAACAGCCCACTGTAATCAACCTGCCATCAGGTAGCTGGCTGATTCCACCTAAGAAATGGTGTACTATCAAGGACTCATGGTTGGTCTCTATTATTGACACCTTGGGCACTCAGCAGTGGCTAGAGTCAGATCAGCCATGGTGAGTGGAAACTCCTTTCCTGTCACCGTGGCCACTTGGTTCATGATTGGTCCAGGAAAGGTGGCTGGGGAAAGAGACTGTCTGGTATCCATGAGTCATGTTCTCTGCCCAATTATTAAGCTCCTCCTCTGGTGAGGTCATTCTTTGATGAGCAAAGATACAAATATCTTTACAACGTGTGCTCATTCAGAGAAGTCTATTCATATATGTCTTTCCCAGCCATGCTCGTCACCAATTTTCCAAGTCCCTGACCACCCTGTCAAACCATTGTCCACTACGCATGAATCAGCATAGATCCCAACCTTTGTCCATCTCTCCTTCGAAGCAAGATGAACAGTTCTGTCCATTGTCCTCAGAACGACCATGGAGTGGGGCTATGGTTTGACAGCCATCCCTCTTCAGGCAGAGTCAGTATTTTGCAGATAACCCTATGTAAACCAAGCCTGAATAAGTCAACTGGTCATAGAAAACTCACCACGCAGCCATAAATGCAGGTTAAGCAATGTGGCGGAGACAGAACTGGCTATGTAATTTGTGGAGCCAAGAAAAAAAAAAAAAAAAGGACCCCTTGCTCTAAAATGAAGGATTTCAGGACAGCAACAGTAGAGCATTACACCAAACACGGAGCCCTTCTGAACGTGGGCCCTGTGAGAATGCCCATGAGTGTGGGTCACGGCATCTGGACTAATTGTTCATGCAGCTCACTAGTTCTTTAGGACCTGTTTGAGCCCAATTTTATATATACCACTTCCATCTGATGATGGAGGGAGGCATGTATGCCCCACTTTCTATTGGACTGTCTCAGACAGCTGACACCCAGTTTATGACGGGCCACTCAAGTCACACGATAACTCTGTGGACAATAGTCCCACGTATTTAACCTCTACCAGGGTGTGGGAGCAAGCCAAAGCTGTTTCTCAAAGGAGAGTAATTATTTATAGAGGATGGCATATCCACTCAATCTGTTGATGGTCTTCGCTGTGATTCACTGACTGAGGCCTGCCGAGGGCTACAGATGAGCATCTCCATCTGCCACGGTCACTTCAAGCACCACTGGACACGCTGGGTCAGACGGCTCGTGAGGCAAAGCAGCTTCCGCAGCAGCTTGGATATGATGCAGTACCCTCTCTCATTCTGGGTCCCATTCCAAACTGTGCAAGGATGAGCTGAGAAATTATAGAAGCTATATCCATTCAACACGAGACACACGTGTGGCTACAAAGCAGAACACGTCAGAAACTATGACTAGAGCCATTGACTCCATCATCATCAAAGAAAAATCTCTCCAGGAACGTGGTCTGTTGACGTTTGGTGAGTAGTACTAGATGTCTTGAATACAAAATATAAGATGTTAAAAGTCTAGAAGGCTGTCTAGTACAGTGGTTAAGACCGGGGACTCAGGAGTCAGACTACACCAATGCCTGCAAGAATACCTGGGCCCAAATCTGAGCCCCATCTGTCTAGTACAGTGGTTAAGACCGGGGACTCAGGAGTCAGACTAGACCAATGCCTGCAAGAATACCTGGGCCCAAATCTGAGCCCCATCTGTCTAGTACAGTGGTTAAGACCGGGGACTCAGGAGTCAGACTAGACCAATGCCTGCAAGAATACCTGAACCCAAATCTGAGCCCCATCTCTTCCCATCTGTGTGGGTTTGGACGGGCCACCCATAACGATCACATGAACTTTGTGGGTGAAGTACCACATCGAGGCACAGACTGCGGGTTCCACCAGCGGTTTGCTTCTCTTACAGATGAACAGAATCAAGAAGTCCCCGGATTGAGGTAGGAAGAGATCATGGGTGAGGCTAATAGGAGGAAAGCCAATTAAATATGGATGCTGGACTGTGTCTGCCTCTGACTTGACGTCTGAAGGGCGAAGGGGGAACCTGGACTGTGTTCAAGTTAGAGCTCTGTCGTTCCGAGCTGTAAGATCTTGGGCAAGTCATTCCCCATCTCTGGGCCTCTGTGACCTCGCGTGTGAAACCGGAGAGTTGATCTCCATGACATCCTGGTTTCTCTCATTCCTGACCATCTCTGTTTGGCGACCCCTAACTGCTGGGAGGTGTGTGTGTCCCGGTAGCCGTGGGCGTCCCCTACGATCCCAGCAGAGAGAGCATCCACCAGGTCCCTGCAGCTTTTTGCCTCAGAATAAGGTCCGACAAAGACCAAAAAAAAAAAAAAAAAAAAAAAGAGGTTTTTCAGTATTTATTAAAGCTCTGGCAACGGTTCCCACACATAAAACTGGACTATTTTAAGCCCCAACTATTTTCTTTCTCTTTTAAAGAGTGGGTGGATTTAAGACAAACAGACTAATTAGGTATATGTTAGCTTTGCCACAAAAGCAAAACAGTCAGATTTCCCAACGCAACACCACGCTGGGGCCTGGGGTCTGGAGGATTAGGAGGGGAGCCCAGTGGGCGCTTCATTTCTCACACCCAGGCGGTCTTGGCTTTCTGACCGACCGGCCCCCACTAGGCCTAGGAAGGGGAGCTTCCGTGAGGGTCTCCCTCCTGGGGGTTGGGGCGGGGGACAGTGAGATTCCCTTCTTCCACTCTCCCGGCCCCCAAGTTAAAAGCAAAGACACCACAAACACTTAGGCAATTAGAGAATAATTCAAAACACATGCGCTCTGGAGTCCACACAGAACAAAGTGGGCTCGGCTTAATGTGCCATGTGGCAGAGTCTTCCTCGTGCCCTGTCTGTCACCAGGGAAAGAAACTCCTTCTTCGACCAAACATCCCCAAGATTCTGGTGAAACCTTCCCCTCCACACGCACACGCACACGCACACGCACACAGAGGCCCCTCATTACTTTATTTGCTGCTCCAAAGCCACCTCGAGCCCAGTGGCTGCCCTTACATGTAAATTCCCTAGTGTATCAATTAAATAGGTTCTGGTTGCATAGAGCGAAGAATTCAAAATAACAGCAGTATAAATGAAGTTCTTCCTGCTCGTGTGAAAGGAGTCCCGAGGTAGGGAGTCCAAGACTGTGTGTGGTAGAGAGGACGGGAGGGTGTACCCAGGGGTAACCAGGAAGGAAACGGCTCTGGTGGGCCCTCCAGGCACGTGACTCTGACCTTGAGCTTTTCCCAGGCCAACAAGAAAGAGGGCACCTGCCCCAAGCTGCCTCTTGTCTGAATAGTGGGTGTGTATGATTTTTCATTCATTCATCCTACAAAATGTTTACCGGGCAGTCAGGTACCGTGCTAGGTGTCAGGGCATAGTGTGACCAACCCAACTATGTTCACACTCCGGTGAAGCTCACAGTGCAGTGGGCAGGCAGGACGGATAAGAAGAAGTAAACAGTTCAAATGAAAAGCGTGGCTGAGGGGTATGTCGGAATCAGCCTGGACACGGTGATGGAGAAGAGTGGAGAGACCTACTTCACACAGGGGCGTCTGGGCACAGCTAGAACTCAACAGAATTGGTAGGGGAGAGACATCTGGGGGCAGGCCTCCAGGCTGGCCAGGATTCTCAAAAAGCAGATAGATCCACCCAAGTTGTTGCAGATGGCAGTATTTATCGTGTCTTAGGACTGAGTAGTATTCTATTGTACATACACAGATATATATGCCACATCTTCATCCAATCATCTACTGAAGGACACTTTGGTTGTCTCCATGTCTTGGCCACCACAATAATGCTGCAATGAACATAGGGGTGCATCTTTTATATCTTTGCGAATAAATGTTTTCCAATTTGGGGGGTAGACACCCAGATGAGGGGTTGCTGGGTCATATGCTAACTCTATTCTTAATTTTTTTAGGAACCTCCATACTGCTTTTCATAGTGGCTGTACCAATTTACATTCCCCCCAGCAGTGAAGAGGGGCTCCTTTTTCTCCACAACCTCTCCAACACTGGTTATTACTTGTCTTGTTGCTGAGAGTCACCCTAACAGGTGTGAGGTGGGAGCTCATGGATGTGTCTTGAGAATATCATGCTAAGCAAAATAAGGCAGACAGAAAGAGTCAAGAACCATATGATTTCACTCATATGTGGGAAAGAAAACTAAAAGCAACAAATGAACAGACAGGAAAAACAAGCAAACACAAACTCATAGCCGTAAGACAGCAGTAGAGTGGCTGCCTGGAGGAAGGGGGTGGGCGGTCAAAAAGGAGTCAAATCTATGGTGACAGGAGATCATATGACTATGAGTGGTGAACACACAATGTAATACACAGATGATGTAACAGAATTGTACACTTGGAACCTATCTAATTTTATTAACCAATGTCACACCAATAAATTTAGTTTAGTTTTTTTTTTTTTTTTTTAAAGCAGGCAAAAGTGATGGTACATCTTTTGAACACGGATTCTGCCAACTACTTAGTAGTAGCCAGCCATACTGCACAGGGGCCCGGACTGGCCCCTAACCAGAACACCTGACTCTAACCAGAAGCAAGGCCTTGTCAGCCCTGCCCCGTTCTGTTCAACCTGAGCGGGAGAAGAGGTGAGACCCATTTCATGCAACTGAGACTCGCTCAGGGCAGCTACAGTGACTGGGCCTCCCTCAGATTAAACAGCAAGGAAGAGGCTCAGCTGGGATTTGAACTGAAGTCCCCAAGATCCAGGCCCAGCCCCTTTGTCCACACAGCTATTCAACTCACAGGACGAAACTAGTCTATTTTGGTGCATCTGTTTGCGTTCGGGACAGCAGGATACTGTCCCGAACAGCTCAATGTGGGTGCCCACGAAGCAGTGACATTCTGACAAGGGCCACAGAGGCCGGCCGGCCCACAGCATCACATTACACTCCCAGACCTAATGGCTTTACAGACTAAACAGCACAATTTACAGTCAGCTCTGGGATATAATGACGTCTCCCCTTCCAGTTCCGCCCGGTTCCAAAGGATTCCAGCCTTTTCCTTAGAGACAGCAGACAGAGGCCTGCAGGACTGGGGTTCGCTGGGCTCAAAGGCGACCACTGTGAAGGGCCCCGTCGTGGGGAAGAGGTACTAAGCGCTGTTGCAGACTCAGGCACAGCTGAGGGCCACCCCAGACAGATCTCGCCAGCGCTCCTCCGGAGAGGACAGGACGACACGGAGGTCAACCCCAAAGCCGACAAATTAACTGTCTTATGCTCGTTCAAGCTTCTCAGTAATCAAATGATTCAAACCCAGGTAGACAGTCTTAATCCCTAGAAATAGCCCGCTTTATAAATCACCCACAGTTAACTATTTCCCCTCCTTCCCCCACCCCACGTCTCCCTTTTTAGTAGAAAGTAGTTATATTTAGATTTCAAACGAGCCTTTTCAGACAACGCGGGTTGTCTTTCTGTGTGTCGCTCAAAAACAAAACAAAACAAAAAAAAATAACTTGAACTTCATAAAATGTCCTTTTCTTTTTCTATCGAGTATTAGCTTCATCCATTGCTAGGCCGTGCCCTTTGGTTTATAACCAGAAGGCCAAATTTCACGAACGCCGTGACCTTAATGCGTAAGAGACGTCAGAGTGAGAATTCTTATCATTCCTATGTATATATGTGCACTCAGACTATGGGAAGGAAACGTGCAAAGTCACTGTCAGCCGGCTTCCTAGTTTTCTTTATGCCTCTCATTTTCTTTCCAGCTTCCCTCGGAGGCTAAGGAAATAATGCATGCACGTCGGATAAAAATGGGAGGGAGTACACAAGAACACGGGCTGAAGCTAAGCTAGTACCGTATTGACCTCCTCACGGAGTTGACAGCGGTCCAGTGATCTGCTCGGGCTGGACGTGTAACCGGCAGCCGCCTTACAGTGAGTCACTCAGAGGGAGAGGGCCAGGCCTCTGTCCGCATTGTTGTTATTCTGAAGTGTCCCTCGAGCACCTCCCCACTTGTTTCTGAAGTGGTGAGTCCATAATTCTGCTGCTTTTGTCATATGAAAGCCCTCGGCACCTCCACGTGTCTGCATCGGCCACCGACGTCCGAGAGCACTGTGAACGAGTAGAACATGAACTCAGGAGGCTTTCAGACCTGCCTGTGGATCTATTCGCTATGCCTTAGTAGCTGTGTGGTTATCAGCCAGGTACCTAACCGCTCTGGTGCTTTGCTTTTCTCTTAAGCAAATGGGAATGATGGGAATAATAGAAAATGATAACGTGGCCCTGGCTGGTTGGCTCAGCCGTAGAGCATCGGTCTGGCATGTGGATGTCCCACGTTTGATTTCCAGTCAGGACACATAGGAGGAGAAACACCCATCTGCTTCTCCACCCCTCCCTCTCTCACTTCTTTCTCTCTCTTCCCCTCCTGCAGCCATGACTCAATTGGAGCAAGTTGACCCCAGATGCTAAGGATGGCTCCATGGCCTCCACCTCAGGCACTAAAAAGAGCGTGGTCACTGAACAACAGAGCAGCAGCCCCAGATGGGCAGAGCATCGCCCCCTAGTAGGTTTGCTTGGTGGATCCCGGTTGGGGTGCATACAGAAGTCTGTCTCTGCTTCCCCACCTCTCACTAAATAAAAAAAAATTTAAGAAAAGATAATGTAATGCATGTGAGGCACCATGCACCATGTAAAAGGCACTAACTACAGTTGTTATCATAATTATTATTGTCATTATAATTTCTTGTTATCAACATAGACAACCATAGAATAGATAGCACTGATAGATGTTCTTTAAAGAAAATGGATTTCATTTCTCTTTTTTTCAATTATAGTTTATATTTGATATTATTTTGTATTAGTTTCAAGTGTACAGCACCGCGGTTAGACAATCTTTGTGTTTTTTTTATTTTGTTTTGTTTTGTTTTTGTATTTTTCTGAAGCTGGAAACGGGGAGAGACAGTCAGACAGACTCTCGCATGCGCCCGACTGGGATTCACCCGGCACGCCCACCAGGGGGCGATGCTCTGCCGCGACCAGAGCCACTCTAGCTCCTGGGACAGAGGCCAAGGAGCCATCCCCAGCGCCCGGGCCATCTTTGCTCCAATGGAGCCTTGGCTGCGGGAGGGGAAGAGAGAGACAGAGAAGGGGGGGGGGGTGGAGAAGCAAATGGGCGCTTCTCCTATGTGCCCTGGCCGGGAATCGAACCCGGGTCCCCCGCACGCCAGGCCGACGCTCTACCGCTGAGCCAACCGGCCACGGCCGACAATCATTTGTTTTATAAAATGTTGTCCCCCTGATCTTTCCAGGACCCACCCGCCACCACACACAGTTATTCACGTATGACTCTCTGTATCCCCCGTGCGGTGCCCTACCTCCCCGTGACTGTACTGTAATGACCGCTCTGTGCTTCCCAATCCCCCCGCCTCTCTCACCCGGCCCCCAGACACCCCTTCTCCTGGTGACCACCACTCTGCTCCCGTGTGTCTGTGAGTCTGCTTCAATTTTGTTTGTTCATTTATTTTGTTCTTTAGATGCTACTTATGAGTGAAATCACACGGCACTTGTCTCTCCAATGGGCTTATTTCGTTTAGCTTAACACCCTCTATCTGGGTCCATCCCTGCTGTCGCAAACACTAAGATGTCGTTCTTTTTTTACGGCCGAGTAACATTAGAGAACGGCTTTCTTCACTTGACAAAATCACGCACACATAAATCATTATGATATCATTTTCTACCTTTGCATCTGACCAATCTAGACGATAAATAAACTCATGCATACGGATGAGAAACCCTGTACACAGGACAATGGGAAGGAGCGGTGCTGAGAAGAATCCTAACTGGCCGATGATCAGGGCCCAATTATTCGGCCTGTGCAAGACCCACCGGGTAGACGGACCCAGGGCGTTGCTCGCTGCTCTCCACAACAGGGTCAAGGGTGTGGATTGTCGTGGCGGACCAGTCACCAACATGGCTGGACTCCACACCAGTCTCTTGCCCTCTGCCTCAGCAAGCGTGGTCCCCCTAGGTCAGCCCATCAGCCCGCAGGCCCCCGACTCAGGAGGTAGAAACACGGGATCTACAAGGCAGAATCTGAAGGGCCAGTTCCAAACCAGAGACCCGGGGCCGGGCCTGGCCAGAGAAGCCAGAAAGAACAATCCATGAAGGGAAGCTGGGTTGTAGCAGACAGTGTCGATGGTTCCAGCTGCTTCCCTGGGATCCTCTTACCCTTTCTCCGCTCATCCTCTACTTTTGGGGTGTAATTTCAATCTCCAATACCTGCAACTCACCTTTGGTGGTCCATCTTCAGCTACGAGGGACACCTGGCCCCCTCAGACAAGGAAAAAAGAGCTAGGAGGGCTGTCTATGGCCCTCTCCCCACTCCTAAAGGCCCTTAACCCATGGCTGTGGGTTGGGGTGCACAGGAGTCCAGGTTATTTTCCCAGGGCTGTGGCCACTCAGACACAGAACGCCCAGTCCAGGAGGCCTCAGCTTCCCTGTGGGCATCCCCAGGAGCAATTTCCTAGTACTTAACTCACACAAGGTATAAGAGAAGTCGTCTTTGGGGATTCGATCCCTTTCGGATGAACCAAGACATGAAACTTTGCAGCTTTCTAATTCTTGGTTCTGAGTCTTCCTCATCTTCGAAGTCACAGCACACATGTCACAGTGACCCATGAGGTCCTGGGGCAGAGAGAGCCCCTCCCAAAGGGTCAGAGAAGCCTCCTGATCCTAGGAGAGAAAGTAGAGCTTCGCAGGGTGAGGCTGTGGTTTCTGGCCTTGCCAGTCACCCCCTGGATAGCACTCTTTCTGTGATGAGTCGTTCGAACTTGACCGTCATTCTGCATCTATAGGTTAGCCTGATCCGATAAACAGATGCCACCTCTTTGGGCACTGGGGCTCCTGATTGGCCCCACAACTCCTCAGCAAGGGGACTCCGTCTGTATCCAGGACTCACACGGAGGCTCCTGCAGGACAAACCCCTGCTGGGTTCCCCGCCAGCCCTCCCTGCTGAGATGCCCCTTGGACAGAAGACCAGCGAGGAGACCAGGAAGGTTCGTGTCCTGTGCTCTCCCTGATCCCTCCTCCATGTGCAGGTTGGTAACCAGGAACCCGAGCTTGGGAAAGACAACAGGATCCAGGGGGGAAGCAGGTGTTGTACCTCTCAGGACGTAAGCAAAGGGGTGAGGAATTGGGTAGGATGAACACTGCGGAGAGAAGAGACAGCATATGGCCCTGACAAGCAGATCTGATGGCGTAAAAAGTCCCAGCAAGTGCTAGGTTGCCAGCAATAGCAAACAGCACTGGTGGGCAGGATTTAATAGCATCATCACATTCCGAGTTAATATAATTCTAGCCATAATCAAAGAAAGCTATTTTTTAGCCAACATGTGCAGTCTCATTACCAAAGAAGTAGGCTTTTCTGTTTGTTTGTTTTTAGCTTCCTTGAAACACTGAAGACACCTCATCATTTGTGATGGACCCCCAGAGCCTGGGAACCCTAAGCAAGGAAGCACGGAGACAGACCTTTCCAAGGCCATTGCCATCATTGATGACGTCCCCAGTGGAGACCTAAGGAGCAGGTCACAATGGCTAGAGTTGGCCACACTGACTTCCTGCCAAGATACAGGCTACTGTGATGGTGGTGGGAATGGCCAAAGTTAGTGTTTGGGGATCAGGGTCAGACAACCCTCTCAGGGTGGCTAAAGCCTCTTGTGGTTTCCCGTGGTTTAGAGGGACAGAAGGGTGGATGGTACCGGCATCAGAAATAATTCAGGCCTTGGCCAGTTGGCTCGGTGGTAGAACGTTGGACTGGTGTGTGGATGTTCTGGGTTTGATTCCCAGTCAGGGCACACAGGAGAAGTGCCCATCTGCTTCTCCACCCCTCCCCCTCTCTTCTTCTCTTTCTCTCTCTCTCTCTCTTTTTCTCTTTCTTCCCCTCCTGCAGCCATGGCTCAATTGGTTCGAATGCATTGGCCTCAGAGCTGAGGATAGCTTCATGAAGCCCCCACCTCAGGCACTAAAAATAGCACAGTTGCAAGTATGGCCCCAGATGAGCAGAACATTGCCCCAGACAGGGGTTTCCCAGGGGTCTGTCTCTCTATCTCCACTCCTTTTACTTGGAAAAAAAAAAAGAAAGAATTCAGTCACCCCTGTGACTCCAGGCTTACCCAGTGGGACCAGGCCACTATCTAACTAGACAACTACATGTCTGCTTTGATGCTTTCCTCTGAAAGAAGGAGACAAATAAACATGGACAGACCTACCTTGTGAGCAGGCGAAGAAACTCACTCCAAAAAAAACACACACACACAATGACAGCAGGAAGGGGTCCTCTCTTTGTGTGTCCCAACATCCATTCATCTCATTACCATGGACACTGACCTACACCCCCCCCCCCAGGAGTCTGGAGCCCCCAGACAGCAGATGAGCTGGAGAATTTGGAGCAGGGATATTCGGGTGTGGCACCACTTTTTACTGGATTCCGCGCGGAAGGCCAACGTGAGAGAGCCAGCAAGCACTCAATGTATCCAGGGGGAAATCATTATTTGTGTGTGTTCCAAGCACTTGTTTGAACCATCTTTAAATTACTGCTCTGGAAATCGGTCTGGCTTAGATGTGTTTATCCCTCTGCATTTGTTAGTCCTTGCTGGCACTCACTGGGCATTAGTAACAGATGAGCACAGTCGTCGTAAGGTATTCAGCTCTTTGAAGACCTGGAGTTGCTCCACCCTGGCAGCCTAGACAAAGCCAGCAAGAACCAGAGAAGGGCGCCCAGGGAGAGGAACGGCGAGGTTCCATCAGAGGTAAAAGAACTCACTGAGGAGAAGCTGAGGATGTATCTTCTCTTATATAATTTTTCCCCTTTCTTTGAGAAATACAGTAGATCTTACAGGAATCCCAATTCAGAAGTGGAGATAACAACGGGCGCATGAGTGAACAATTACATCCAGAAAGATACAATAAAAGCCGTGTGGAAATTCCGTGCGGGGCCTTGCCTGATCCATCTCCCATTTGATTCTGAATACATCACTCTCTTTCTCTGAACAGAGGAAAATTTGGCCCAGCGCTAAAAGCCTTTGCAATTTTGATTTTCCTGGGTCCCAATACAAAAAGGTTAAATGAGAAAAAAATTTCCAGGTGAGTCAGACAGAGGGGCTTTTCCGGACTCAGGCGGCAAGGCATATTGCGAGGGCGAGGGAGTATGGCAGTGGCAGGTGACATGCCATTGGTAATGGCGTGGGTGTCAGAGTTCCACAGCAGAGGCTCAGATCCAGGCTCTGCCACTTCCTAGCTGTGCAACCTTGAGCCAGCTCTCAACGTCTCTGTGCCTTTATTTCCTCATCTGTACATTGAGGCTAATAATAATAGCTAGGTCAGAGGGCTTGAGGGGGAAATAAATAATGTGTGTAAGGCATCATTTAGAACTGTACCTATAGAATAAATGCTCAGCGGATACGTCTTATATAAGTATATATCTCTCCATGCATTCCTGTGTGTATGTATATATATACATTTATCACTCCAGTGGGGTCAGATGTCTATCAGTGAGTGTGGCCGAGGCTGCCAGGTGCCTCCCAATAGCCTTTTGTCCTTAGGCAAAAACAAAAGGAAAACAAAATCCCTGTCCGAAATGCTAGGATCCCCACCTCAGCCGGCTGATTCCGGAGCCTCGCCCGGGGGCAGGAGCAATGTTGATGGTCCATGAGGTCAGGAAAGCTAGGGAGGGCGCTCCAGCACAGGGTGGAAGGTGGATTCAGTGGGGGGCAAGTCCCTGGTGGGGAAGCCCTTGGTGGGTTGTCACAGTCCTCCGCTGAGATGAGGGACACTCAAGCTAAGACAGACAGGAAATGTGAAGTGTGGGTGGCTCCTGGGCACAAAAGGATCCCGAGTTCAAGACCCGAGGCTTCTCACGCAGAGGATTCTGAGTTCTTCCTCTGGGGAGAGTCGGATAGAGTCATGCCGATGACCGACATGGGAAACAGTGGAGAAGCATTTTTTGAGGAGGAGAACATGGTAAGCTCAGTTTGGGATATTAAGTCTGTGGTTCCGGAGGAGTCGCCAGAGGGACATCCTCAGCGGTGGTTAGAATAGGCGTCTGTTGCTCAGAAGAGCAACCCAGGCTGGTTGTAGGAGTCCGGGTGGAGGGAGACGGCAGGCAGTCCCGGAGGGACGGGACAGCGGATGGTGGTCTCCCGGAGCAGAAGGGGGCGGGGCGAGAAGGGGGCGGGGCGAGAGCCCGGCTCACACAGGTTCTGGTGCCTCCCTGCTCGTCCAAAGAGGCAGATGGCGACACTGGGAAGCAAGTCAGCTCCCAGATCTTCACAGTGTCCTGGTCCCCTCTGTGGCTTTCACTGAACCAAGCCTGGGGCCTGCCATCTAGTGCCTTGGCTGTCTTTCAAAGCCTTGCTAGTCCTGGGCTGGAATACTATTACCAACCACTGACCACGCTGCCCAGCCCTCTCTCTGATCTCCATCCACGGCGGGCAGCCTCCCTCGGCAGGGTTCTCATTCCCAGGGGGGCCTAAGACTCCTTCAGAGAGACCAGACTGTGGGGGGACACTTTGCTTTGATCTTCCAACCCCAGGAGAGGCCCCATCGAGCTGCTCCTACACTCAGCCAGGTGTGTCTAATGGTAACGGAAGTGCCGGGCAGGAGAGCTGGCCTGCTCAGCTCCTCGCCTCTGGGCACTGATCAGCTAGATATCTACAAGGACACTCTTCAGCAAAGAGGTTTAATGCAATTGATGTTTATATCCAACCCGATTCCCCCTCGCCTCCTATTTCTGTCCCTTTAACTACCTTTTTTTTTTTAGACTTTATTTATTTATTTTAGAGAAGAGAGAGAAAGAAAGAGAGAGAGAAGGGAGGAGCAGGAAACATCAACTCCCATATGTGCAAGGTTTTGAACCGGCGACCTCAGCATTCCAGGTCGACGCTTAATCCACTGCACCACCACAGGTCAGGCTACCTACCGTTTAACTCAAGGATGGCAGGGCTTTTGGAGGGGACAAGTAAGGGTGTGGAAAAATAGTTAAGAATGCCGAAGATTTATTCCAAGTTGAACATTTAGTTGAGAGAGGCCTGGAAGTGTTAAATCCTATCCTGAGTTCCGGCAGGCGAGACTGCTTTTATCCGGCTGGCAGTGGTCTGGTCTGAGGGGATGAGCTTCCCGCTCCGTGGTCAGGGGGTGGGGGCTTCTAGCAGCTACTTCATAATCCACAGGTCTGGAAGGGGGCTCTGTGTTCAGCTGCTCTATCCCCTACAGGAAGAGCATAGCAAGAAAGGAGGCTTCAAAGGACAGTGAGAAATATTTGGGTCAGTCATAAGAAAGGACTTCTAGGCAGTGAGAACCAGAAAGAGAAATTTCTAGAAATAGTATTTACCAGAGATAGCTTTCTTTTTTTCTTTTAACTTCTACAACACAGTCAAGTTTATTATTTAAAATCAAGGGTTACGTTTTGTATATAAGATGCAATGGAGTTGTTTTCCTTTGAGGTTTGTTTGTTAAATGATAAACAATGAAATCAGTACCTATCGAGAGCTCCGATTTCAGCTTTTGATCATCACGTTATTTTTTGTGGCTCTTGCCAGTGCCTGTTAGAAAGAACATCACAGGCTTTTTCCAAGATTTACAAGACTTTTCTGAGAACTGCATTTCAAAATTTTTTATTGAAGCTATTGGGGTTACGTTGGTTAATGAAACGACACAGTTCACAGGTGGGCAGTTCTATAACACATCATCTGTATATTGCATTGTGTGCTCACCTCCCCAGGAGATAGTTTGGATGTAGCTTTGATGGAAGGGAAAAAAAAAAAAAAGAATGGAAGAGGCCAGAATTTTCTTCCAGCCACAGTAATGCACACTCAAGAAAAAGGCTAACGATCCCTGAATTCCGGGGGGACATTCATCAGGGTGGCAGTGTGGTGAAATGTCTGGGCTTTGGAGCCAGGGGGACATGTGTCATCCCGACTTCTCAACTGGGTGGCCCCTGCTCGAGTGAAAATAACCGCACGGATGCTCGGGTTTTCTCATCTCTAACTGAGGGAAGACGGGCGTCCTAGGGACCTTGCAGGATCAGTTTACCTAGCAGAGAAGCTCTGTGTAAAGCAATGCACGCAGAGGGGGCTCCCCACTTTTTAAAACTTGGGTTTTCCATTGAGCTCTGCCTCTCTGCGTGCATAATAAAGCCGAAAGCGCTGAGCTCTGGTTTCCATTACAGTTGAAAATGCATTCAGCTCGGACTGGGAATGAGCGCAGATTCTCAGGGCTGAGAACAGGCTCCATTGTCCGCTTGTTTATAATTAGTGACATATTCCCCATTACCGCGAGGACTGGCTGTGACTGGGGAGGAAAACAAAGGCCCTGTGAAGTGTCTCATTTGTGCTCTGCTTTCTGCTGCAGAGCTTTGATGACACCAACCTCCGCGGCTCATTGTAATGCAAGCCCAGTCTGGGTCCCCCACGCACATGGTCAGCACCCAGAGGACCCCTGGGGACTATCAACGGGAGTGGGGGTGGGGGTGAGAGAACTTGACTTTAAAGTAAGATTAAAGCCGACCCTTTGTCTTCCCATAGAGTCACTCTTCCCTGACCACATTGCTTCTCTAAGGCGCAGCCTCCATGCCCTCTGTGGGGCCAGAAGCAGATGTTTTTAAAACTCCCTTCTAGTGGGAGGCTCTCAGCACCAAGGCAAGGATGTTGTGTTGCTTTTGTGAACTCAGGGGGAGCAAGGACAGCAGGACAGTATCTCCTGATGAAGGGTTTTAGGCAAATGACAGAGACCCACCACCTGCAGGCTGGATCCGGTCACACCGTCACATCTGGCCATGTTCTATGTGTGTGACGGCGGCCCAGACGGGCATCCTTCCTGAGCAGACAGGAACGAGCATGCACTCCTAACACTCAGTCTCATACACGCCGCAGGGACCTTGCTTAGCCGATCTCGGTATGAGGGTCTCTCGGGCAGCGGAGTTCTTAGAAAGCATTTCTTTTGAGGCGCTCAAGGTCATGCCTTTCTGGTCTGTGTTGTTGTCCTCCTGTTTCAGAAGGACCTCAGATATCCTGAAGATCATAAAGGCAAATGTCTCTTAGATCACGGGCCTCACGCAGAAACCCTCCAGATGGTGTTAAAATTCCCCCATCAGTTAGCGTGTGTTGGCCTACATGAGACACGTGGCTGATGAAACCTGTTACCCGGCGTATTTCAAGAACATATCACGACCACTCAGCAAATATCTGGAGGAGTGTCTTTGGGGCTTTCAAATGGAGCAGGGTGTACCATTCGGGGTGCCGGCAGCCACGGCGGCCATTCATTCATTCAGAGGGGTAACTGAAGAGACGTCGCCATGGTGTGAGCAGAGGTGAGGGGACAAGAAGAAGGGTGCAGCACCCAAAGAGGAGCGGGAAAGAGAAGCCACGCCCCCCGCCCACCCCCGCGTTCATTTCCCTGTTGCCGCAACAAATCACCACGAATGTAATGGCTTAACATGGCACTGGGCTTATTAACTCAACGTTGTATAGGTTAGACGTCTGGGGACAGTGTGATTCAGCTAGGCCCCCCGCTTAGTCACGAGGCTGAAGTCCAGGTGTTGGCAGAACCCGGTTCCTCGTGGGTGTGGGACTGAGGTCCGTTTCACAGTGACCCTCAGCTGAGGGCTGCCCTGAGCTCCCAGAGCCTCCTCTCCGGCCCCTGCATCTCAGAACCAGCAATGAATCTTCCCCACACTTGAAATCTCTCCTCCTTACTCTCCTGCGGACTCTCTCTTACTCCAGCTGGAGGAAGTTCTCTGATTTCCAGGGTTCCTGTGATTAGATTGGGCCCCCCGTGAATAATCCAGGGTAATCGAGGATAACCTCTCTACCATGCGCATAATCACACCTGCAAAGTCCTTTTGCCATGTGCTGTAGCATAGTCACAGATTCCAGGCCTTCGGGTGTGACCGTCTTTGGGGGACCATGCTGCCTGCTATACTCACCAGGGACCGAAAGGGCAGCAGACGCTGATGCCTTCGTAGAGGGCGACCTGGAAGAGGGTGACCACGTGTAAAGAAAATAGCTACTGCTGAGCTGCCCGGCAGGGAAAGTGGGCAGTGAACACTGAGACTCTGTCCGCTCCCTCTCTGACGACCCTGCCGCCTCCTTCTATGCCTGAGCCCAGCTGGCACTGCGCGGGCGAGCGGGCCCAGGCGACGGAGTCCCTTACAGCTCAGCCTCCCCGGGCACAGACGGGACAAGATAAGGGCAGGGGCGTGTCTCCAGCAGCAGAAGTAAAATAGTCAGCATAGCAGGGTATCGAGTGAGTCTGCACTGTATTCCTCCCTTAGGACCCAGACATCTCTGGGCAGATTGAGAAGAATACATAACAGGGAAGCCCGACAGGGCCCTGCCTGCGAAAGAAACTTGAGTCCTGAGAAAGAACACATCCCCAGGGACAGGTGAAGGGAGGTGGGGCCGTTGGCTTAAGGACAAGGGGCTGGGAAGCCGAAGGGAGGCCTGATGCTAAGATCTGTCACTCAAACTAAACCCTGACCCATCCCACTGGGCTCAGGGCTAAGCCTTAGGCCAAGAGAGAGGACTCTGATAAAGAAGAAGAAAAGAGCCCTGGCTCAGCGGTAGAGCGTCGGCCTGGCGTGCGGGGGACCCGGGTTCGATTCCCGGCCAGGGCACATAGGAGAAGCGCCCATTTGCTTCTCCAACCCCCCCTTCCTCTCTGTCTCTCTCTTCCCCTCCTGCAGCCAAGGCTCCATTGGAGCAAAGATGGCCTGGGCGCTGGGGATGGCTCCTTGGCCTCTGCCCCAGGCGCTAAAGTGGTTCTGGTCGCGGCAGAGCGACGCCCTGGAGGGGCAGAGCATCGCCCCCTGGTGGGCAGAGCGTCACCCCTAGTGGCCGTGCCGGGTGGATCCCGGTCGGGCGCATGCGGGAGTCTGTCTGACTGTCTCTCCCTGTTTCCAGCTTCAGAAAATTAAAAAAAAAAAAAAAGAAGAAGAAGAAAAGATGAGGAGTATCATCTCCATGGAACACCAAGAGTGGGGAGCGGGGCTCCCCAGCAGCAGCCGGGATTGCTGGAGGCAGATGTAGTTTCGGGAGGGGCCCCTGGATTAACTATAGAGGTGCTGTCAGTGCCCACACCAGGGGCCTTGCCCAAACACACTGCTACAGCTGGTCTTGGGGGCCACCAGGGGCAAAGCTGGCAGTGCGGTCTTTGGAAATGGCCAGCGTTGCCAGCACACTGCGCTGCTGCTGCAGGAAGGGAGGAAGGTAGTGTGCGCCAAGTCAAGGGGACTTGGGAGGACACCAGGGAACTGCAATTCTGCAGGGAGTTGGGGGTGGGGCAGAGAAAGACTCCCCCATGTCTTTTATGATGACAGCCTGGGCAATGGGGCATCACATATAACGAGGACTGGACTGAGACTGTGAGTTCTTCAACATCAAGGTTCCGGCCAGAAACAGACCGTTGCACTTAGACTGGGGTAGGGAAGGCCAGCTTCAGACCATTGCACTTAGACTGGGGTAGGGAAGGCCAGCTTCAGACCATTGCACTTAGACTGGGGTAGGGAAGGCCAGCTTCAGACCGTTGCACTTAGACTGGGGTAGGGAAGGCCAGCTTCAGACCGTTGCACTTAGACTGGGGTAGGGAAGGCCAGCTTCAGACCGTTGCACTTAGACCGGGGTAGGGAAGGCCAGCTTCAGACCGTTGCACTTAGACTGGGGTAGGGAAGGCCAGCTTCAGACCGTTGCACTTAGACTGGGGTAGGGAAGGCCAGCTTCAGACCATTGCACTTAGACTGGGGTAGGGAAGGCCAGCTTCAGACCGTTGCACTTAGACCGGGGTAGGGAAGGCCAGCTTCATGAAGGGGCCGCTTCCCACGGTGTGGGTGGGAGAAAGACCCTGCCGAAGCTTGTGCCCTGTCCTGGGGCCGCTGCCGCAGGGAGCGGTGACCATTACTAGACCTGCAAGGATGGAGAGGGAGAGCGGTTGCCAGCACCCAGAGGCAGAGTGAGCGGCGGATTTCTGCAGAGGGAGGTGGCCGCCAGGTAGTTTAGGAACCAGGGGGGGGGAGGGGAGACTCTCCTGACCTCCCTTTCTTTGAGTCTCCCCCTGCTGGTGCCCCCACATTGAGCAAATCCACAGTCAGCTTCCCCCGGCGCCGGGAGGATGTAAGGGGGTAGGGAATGGACTTGGAGGGCCACGTCCAAGATGTCCACAGCGGTCACTGGACAGAAATATATACTGCTCACAGAAATTAAGAGATATTTCAAAATGAATATGAAGCAATAAAAAAAAGAAGCATTTGATTTTTTTTTTTTATTAAACAAGAATATCAGAAAAGCAAATGATAAGTCAAAGGCGGTTGTTTGACAATGCAAATGAGCTGCAAAACCAACTTTTATCTCATTGGAGAAAGTGCACTATACAAAAGGCTGAAAGTGCTGGAGTATCTGCACGGTCCCTGACCGCCTCGTTTCTGTGAGCAGTGTAGTTGACTACCAGCCGCCTGGCAGTCTGCAGCCTGTCGGCCTAATACATGAGAGAAAGTCAGCAGGGTTTGGTCTGCTGTATATCTGCCTACACTGGCCTTAGGAAATCGATCACACAAACACCATCCACTCTAATATAACCAGCATTACCGTCATGAAGGTTCCTTAGGTTTTGGTGAACTGTTTTTGCATGACCCAATTTAGATACCTGATTGCCAGAGATCGAGGCAAGTTATAACGTTAGAAGGTGGTGTCAGGTTAATGCACTCAGTGTAAAGAGTCGTGTGGGCCCTGAACTGTACTGGAACTGGCCAGAGAAAGGTCAGGTCTGATGCTCCACGTGCAGGAAAAGGTTCACCAGACTCCAATCAGTGCAATGAAGTAAAAAGTCTCGAAATGGTTCCCCAGGGACATGAGTTAATTAGATTTCACCAAACACTTAACCAGGCCGGGGCAGTTTGCACATGGGGGACGCTGGCTTACTGCGTCTACATTTGATCTCTTTCTCCTTTGAAGCAATATATTTCCCACAGGGGGACTTTTTAAAACTCTGACCATTTAATTTGGGGGAACAAAAGAAAATCTTTTTTATAAAGGGAAAACTCAACTTTGTGTGTTTTCCTCCAGATCCCCTCACTTTCTGAGATTATGTATTTTGCTGTTGGGGAGCTTTTTTTCCCCCTCAGTTATACAATAAACTCTTTGTTGTTCAACATTCTATTAGCCACAACCCTCTAGTAACCAGCACATCTGTAAATCTCCAGTACAATAATTGTTGTTCATAATCATGACCCTGAGGCTCTGCACGGTCTCAAATGCCTTCTAAGCCATCAAAGAGAATGCACTAAAATGAGTCTGCATTCCCAGGGCGCACATCAACGAACCACAAAGGGCAGGAGTCCAGAGGAGTGCTAGGTAGAAGAAGAAATAAAGTGGAGACTTCAAATTTGTCACAGGTTATTCACTCTGCGTGGATGATAAAAATCCGCACCACCTCTGCGAGAGCTTCCCCCTCTCGGGGGGCTTTCTTCACGGTCAGCCTGAACTCAACCAGAATACCACGCCTGACTTTCAGAAGTTCCCGGCGGTAAAAGCAGATGTCAGTGTACCCAATTAAATCACTTCTGTTTGTGCCGAATTTGTATCATTCATTGACAAATTAGAAGTGGTTAAAAAGCTCTTATAACCTGAAGGTTCCTGAGCTTAGGAGCGGGTGAGACGAACACCCTTTGGTTACTACTACGTACGGTTCCCATCTGCTGACCACACAGCAGCAAACTCCGAGGCCATTTCCAGGCCTGGGGATGGACAATACCAAACTTCACATGGAATGCTCCCCTCCCTCTGAGAAAATCTGTTTATTAGTCACAGCCACATAAAAGAGTAAAAGCACAGAAAGAAATAAAGAGGGGGCAGAAGAAGACAGAGATGAAAGTTGGGAAGGGCAATTTCCTGAGCAGACTGGGCAGGACCGCCTCCCAAACTCAAGCTCTGCTCTTCAGTGTAGCATCACAAGAGAAAGGCTGCAGAGGACGTTTCTACGACACCAGGTCAATGTCGTGCTGGAGGAACAGCAGCTCATTAGACCCCGTGTAAGGTTTTGATATAAGCAGGTTCAACTACCATCCAAGACTAAATTTGTCAGACAATGTATAACTGGTTGGTTGGCATGTGGAAGAAAAATCCGTGGGAATCAGGAAAAAATAAAATATGATTCCATACACAGCAGAAACCTCTCTCTACAGCAAAACTGAACATATTTGATTTTAAATAAGAACAGCAAACACATGATGCCGCGATTTCCGTATATGGAGATAAGCCAGTTCCTAGAAGGAAGTTTTCAAACAGTTATGGTACAATATTATTTGTGTTAAAAATATATACCCTTTCTTGGTTCCCCATTTAATGTCTCAGAAAGGCTACGGTAAGTGAGAATATGTATGTTCCCAGTGGTGGCTACTTTTGGTATGTGATCTAAACAGTATATTTTCTATAAGCACCATCCTTCCTACAACTTAGTGTCACACTTAACTCTGTTCTTGCCAAAAGAGCTTGGGAATCTCACAATCTCCGCATCTTCTAAATTCCCTGTTTTCCACCCAAATACCCTACATCACCCAATGATCTACTGCAGTGTTTTTCAACTGTGGTGCTGCAGGCATGGGGGCGGGAACAGTTGTCCCCAGGGACGTGGGGCATTCGGATGGTGATCAGCACTGGCCCTGTTCCGTTACATGCCAGGAGCATTCCCAGCACCACCTAAAGTCTTCAGCATGACCACATTTACGAGCGTACCCTAGACGGTCACGTCTATGTCCCTGATCAAACCCATGGGCTGCCTCATGTACAGGTTCCCAAGCATCAATGGGGAAACCAGCTGCGCCAGGACAGTACCAACCAGGACTATGGTTTTCTGGTGCCATCATTTCTGGGCCACGTGTCTCCCTGCTCTTTACCTAACCCCGCGAGCTTACAGGGTCTTCAATGATACAAAGGTGATGTATAAAGGCCTTGTTGTTGTTTTTTTTATAGACATTTAACTTTCAAAATAAATTCATGTTGTCATGGGAAGTGTGATCCATGTTAGTCTAGTTTCCCCTGATCCCTTTCTTCCCACCCCCTGAGATTCCTCTGGATCAATGGTTCATCATACTATCTCTGAACTTCAACCTGAAATGTGGTGCCAAGCTGTTGAAGCTTTAACAAGCTTCCCACGCAGGCTCTGCCTCCAGCCAGGGCTCTCCCTTGCCTCACCTGCTGTCACTCGCTTTCCCAAAGCCATCCACTGCAGCCCCACTTTCTCAGACTGTGGTAGAGACTCTCCAAAGAGGGCCACCATCAACTCCTTTCCTACGCGTGTGTGCATGTTACCCCATCAAGATGAGAGATCTGTATCTCTTCCTTTTGAATCTTGGTGGGCCTTATGTACTGTTTTAACGAATGAAACAGGAAAGAAGTGATGAGTAGTAACCCAATAAACCTAGTGAAACCAGCTGTTACATGAGAAGCTGCACCACCTTGAGGCCACCATGCTGTGAGGAAGCCCAAGCTAACCTCCAGAGGCCGAGTCAGCAAACCTGCAAGCAGAGCCTTCTGAGCACTGTCAACCCAGCTATTAGTTGAATGCCACGGAGCATCTCCAGCTAATACCACAGGGAGACAGGGAGAAGGAAACTGCTCAAATGGGTCCAAAATTATGAAAAATAATTAAAAAAAATTGTTGTTGTCTTAAGCCACTAAGTTTTGGGATAATTCATTATGCAGCAATAAAGAAATAAAACACAGGCCATGGGCTATGGCTAAAAAAATCTCTCTCTCCTGGGCCACATTGGGGCTGTGTTTTAAATTTCTTAATTTGGGCAGGACTCTTTTAAACAGCCTGCCAACTCACACCAGGAAGAGACAGGAGGCGCTGCTTGCTGCCACGCTAGCTGTGGCACTAGCTCTCATGCACAGGCATTTCTTAACCACTTTTTGGAGGGGTAAGATTCCACTTACTGACTGCATTTTGCAAAAAATAAATTTAAAAAGGTTGTCCACTTCAACCCATGTATAACTCTCTTTTTTTTGTTGTTGTTGTTCAAAAGACACAAGGATCAGCTGTGGCTCAGCTTCCTAGGAACTGGCATGGCACTGTTGTGGGTGTTACTCCATCCTAGCTTTATCTAGGAGATGCAATTTTTCTTCAAGGGATGTCTTGGCAACCACAGCCAGAATTCTGTTCTCTTTCTCCAGAAATCACTTTCCCCTGAAGGAAAAACTCGTGTTTAAATAAATCAATCACATAATTTGTATGATTTGTTTCACCTTTGCACACGAGTTGCTTATCTAGCAAATTTCTAGAATATCTTCACAGTTTCACTCTCGGTGCCAAAAGAGTTTTTGTTACATTCCTCTATTTTTAGGCTTTATTAACTTGCAGGAGTTCACCATCACACTTGAAAAATAGAAAGAAAGAAAAAAAAAAGGTTCCGAACCTCCTGTCCCTATCTTTGCACAAACTTGCCCCTCTGAGCCTCACAGAGCTTTCAGGTTCTACCCAATCTGGTTGGGAGGACTAACTTTCTCTGTAAGCTCAGAAAGCTCTTCGAAAGACATTTTGATTTGCGGGTCACTGTTACACAACATCACCCCACTGCAAATCCTTTGCAATCCGGCCTGGAAAGAACCATTCTAAATTAGGCACCATTTTGGCAACTACTTTAAGAAATGTTCTAATTTAAAAAAAAAAAAATTATACTAACTCGTTTATACATTTCTTTGAAATCTGGACACACCAAAGTCCAAAACATATTAGCCTGATTAAAAAACTATTTTACCAATGCCTGCTGCTTTGGTGATATCACTTACCTCCCCCTGTTCCAAGGTTCACTTTGGAAACTTTGAAAACACTTTGATGACATGTTTAAAGAGTCCATATGTGCTCCACATCAAGGCAGAGGGCAAGAATTCAAAATCATGTTGATGAAGCCAAAGCCCACGTTCCGGGAAAGAAGCGGGTTGTTGAGCGGAGATGTGTTCCTATCCCTATTTTACAGCAGCCCGGAAACCGCAATACCGCTCCCGGACTGCAGGGGGAAAGGACCGGGCAATACAAGAGGAAGGGGAGAAATGTCCCCTGTGCCAGCGAGACACCCGAAGTGACTATGATCTGAGTTCTACAAGCTCGGCAGTTTGGGGAGCCTTTTAGGTCTGGCACTCTGCCCTCACAGAGAGACAGCGGAGCTTCCCCGGCTCTGTGCCTGGGTCACCTTGGTGAGCTAACACTGTGCCGATGCAACGGGGCGGAACACGCCGTTTCTTCAGCGCCTACCTACCGCGTGCCGGCATGTATACCCACACCCTCTCGGTTAAGCCTCACAATAGCCCAGAGAGCTAGAAAACATTCGGAAATGAAGAAAAACAGACGCTCTGAGAGCTTAAATAATTTGCTCAGGTTCATCCCTTCCTCTAATGAGACACCCTGGGATTTGAACTCTGTTCTGATGACTCAGAGACTCCTCTCTGTACACATCAGAGCCTCTCTGAAGCCGAGATCAAAGGCTGTGCGCTTGTCTCGACACCAACCACAGATCCAGCTCCTGCTGCTGGCAGAGCTGCCAGATGCGTGCCCCGGGTGACGGAGACTGGAGAGGAGAATGTGATGGGTCCGGGAAAGCTCAGCTAGCTCTGAGCAGATGGTGGGTCTTGTCCACGTCGGCAGCCTAAACCTACCCCTGGCAAACATGCCCTCTCCAAGTTGGCCTTGGCGTACTACCTGGCAGGGCTCGTGATCTTTGTTGAATTCCATCTGTCATTAATAAGAAGGATGATAACAAGAACAACAACAAGAAAAAGAGTTAAAATTCAATCAGCAATTTAGTACATGATAGTGACTGCCCTACACACTCTCAAACCATGAACTCTTTGGGTACTCAAAGTAACCTATGGGGGGAAATACTATTAATTACCTCATTTTACAGGTGAAAAAACTCAGACATAGAAATAGTAAGGAACTTGTCTATCATTACTCAGCCAACGAGGGTCAGAATGGAAAATTACACTGATGTTTCGATTAGGCTGCCATTGGTACCCATGTTCCTAGGCGCTCCATCAGTGTTTCTCAGACATCCTAAGAACTGCTTGGGGCACTTGTTAAAAATACTCTTCCCAGTGCTTTTCTCTGTAGAGTTTAGTCTAGAAAGCTTGTGTAGGGACTCAGATCCTTGTCATTCTTTTTAAAGAGTCCCACAATATTCTTATAACGATAACCACTTCACTTCCCTCTGCTGTCTCTCATGACGGAAGAAACCCTCTCACAGAACATTTGAGCACTGTCTAAAGCATCATTTTTGCAAAGGAAGAATGAATCTATTTATGAATACAGAACAAATAACTTCCCATGGGGGAAAAACAAAAGTCATTTTTTTTTGTTTGTTTTTAATCCCTCCAACACTTACAGCTCAAAAGAAGGGGGTGGGGGTAGAGGTGGAGGTAAGAGCTGAGTTGCCCCGAGTTCCTGTTTGTCCTGCTCATAGAAGGCTTCTTGGGCACATTATCATGGCCTCTGTAATACTGCAGGTTGATTTTCTTTATGCTGCCTCAGAAGCTTGAGCAAAAGGAATGAGTCAGGGGGAGCCCTTGTTAGTCATGACATTTGGAAGTGGAAGACATAGCTCACTGACAACTGAAGAGTCAGCAGGATTGTAAGGGCTCAATCAAGATACTCCCCTGGAAAGGGTTTTGACTTTGGTTGATGGCCACACAACGCAAGGAATGGTTCACATGCTACGGAGAGATATACTTGAAAACCTATGTGGTTCTATGAACCACAGTCACCCCATTAAATTTAACTTCTAAAAAAATATATACCCTTCGTATCTCAGTTGGTTAGAGCATCGTCCCAATATGCCAAAGTTGGCTTCAATTCCCAGTCAGGGCACATACAAGAATTAATCAATGAATGTATAAATAAATGGAACACCAAGTTGATATTTCTTTCTCTCTCTATCTCTCTCCCTCCCCTTTCTCTTTCTCTCTAAGTATCAAGAAATTTAAAAATTAATATAATATAAAGAATACTCTGACTTGTTGTGCCTTTGAGAGGCAGATGCCAGACAAGGATAATAAATGTAAGAGACTTATGAGTAAAATACCTGTCAGGAGAAAGGAAAAGGAAACCGGAGAAGGTTAGGAAAGCCTGCAGACTGTGATGTAGGTTTGACACCTGTGAAAGAAAGGAGGGAAGGAAGAATTGGGCTGAAAGCTTCAGGCTGCAGAAGAGACCTGAGAAAGTCTCGGCAAGGCTGATTAGAAGCTCCCAAACAGAGGCTGCCTGTTAGAAGAGTCTTGCACTGTGCAGCAAGGCTCAGTCACGTTACCACCACCATGCTCAGTCATTGTCTAGGGGCAGTGTAGAGTAAACGCAGTCTCCGCGAGGGTGCTCGGTGGATCCACAGCTCTGGCAGCTGAAAGCTCTCTGCAGTAAGCTCTTTGGGAGGAGCTATGAGGGGCACTCCTCTATAGCTGTCCCATATGCACAGCTAAGAAATTTGTGTTTAGCTTGACCAGTAGTGGCACAGTGGATAAAGCATTGACCTGGGATGCCAAGTTTCAAGTTTAAAACCCAGAGGTCACTGGCTTAAGCATGGGCTCACCTAGTTTGAGCACAGGCTCACCAGCTTGAGCGCAGGGTCACCAACTTGAGTGTGGGATGAGCCCATGTCCGCTGACTTAACCTCAAAGGTCACTGGCTTGAAGCCCAAGGTTATTGCCTTAAGCAAGGGATCACTGGCTGAGCTGAAGCCCCTGGTCAAGGGGGCTTCATGAGAAGCAATGAACAACCTAAGTGCAGCAATGACAAGTTGATGCCTCTCATCCTCTCCCTTCCTCTCTCTCTCTCTGTCTCTCTCTTGCAAAAAGAAAGAAAGAAAAGAATAAAAAAGAAAGAGGCCCTGGCCGGTTGGCTCGGCGGTAGAGCGTCGGCCTAGCGTGCGGAAGACCCGGGTTCGATTCCTGGCCAGGGCGCACAGGAGAAGCGCCCATTTGCTTCTCCACCCCTCCCCCTCCTTCCTCTCTGTCTCTCTCTTCCCCTCCCGCAGCCAAGGCTCTATTGGAGCAAAGATGGCCCGGGCGCTGGGGATGGCTCTGTGGCCTCTGCCTCAGGCGCTAGAGTGGCTCTGGTCGCAACATGGCGACACCCAGGATGGGCAGAGCATCGCCCCCTGGTGGACAGAGCGTCGCCCCGGGTGGGCGTGCCGGTGGATCCCGGTCGGGCGCATGCGGGAGTCTGTTTGACGGTCTCTCCCTGTTTCCAGCTTCAGAAAAATGAAAAAAAAAAAAAAAAAGAAAGAGAAATAAATAAATAAATAAATCTGTGTTTCTTCTTGAAAGCCAAAGGCATTTTAGAACATTAATGTAAAGATACAGAGACCAGACTACTGAAAAATTCAGCCAAGAATGAAAACGCGCTGAATGTAGGAAGTGACTGTGGGGAGGAGGCAAGAGCCCGCAGCAAAGGAGCTAAGAGGTTAAGCGTGCTGGTTCTCAAAAGACACTATTAAAAAAGATGACAAGGCAAGTCACAGAGTGGGAGAAAATTCTGGCAAAACATCTACCTGACAAGGGATTTGTAGCTAGAAAATACAAAGAACTTTTACAACTTAGTAATAAGAGACAACTCTTTTTTAAAAAAAGAGCAAAAGATATTAATAGAAACATCGCCAAAGAAGATAAATAGATGGTAAATTTTATGAAGAGATGCATAACATTATTAGTCATTAGGAAAATACAAATTAAACGATAGTGAAACGCCCAGCTACTCCATTCTATAGCATGGCTACTATTAAGAGATAGACAGGCCCTGGCTGGTTTGCTCAGTGGATGTGAATAGAGCGTCGGCCAGGCGTGTGGACCTCTGGGGTTCGATTCCCAGTCAGGGCACACAGGAGAAGCGACCCACCTGCTTCTCTCTCTCTCCCTCTCCCCCTCCTCTCTCTCTTCCCCTCCTCAGCCAGGGTCTAGATTGGTTTGAGCGTTGGCCTCAAGGGCTGAGGATAGCTCAGCTGATTTGAGAATTGGCCCCAGATGGGGCTGCCAGGTGGCTCTCTGCTGGGGCACATGGGGGTTTCTCTTTCTCCACTCCTCTCACTTAAAAAAGAAAGAAAAAGAAAAAAGGGTAGACAATAGCAGGTGTTGTTAAGGATGTGGAAAAAAACACAGAACTTAAAGGCACGGTTGCTGAGAATGTAAACTAGAAACTCCATTTTGAAAAACAGTTTGGCGATTTTAAAAAGTTAAACATACATTTATCATATAAACCAGCAATTCCATAAAAAGGAGCAACCTACTGATCGATGCAAAAAGATAGATAAACCTCAGAAACATCATGCTAAGTAAAAAAACAAATAAATAAATAAAAAAGCCAGACATAAAAGACTTCATGTTGTATGATTCCATTTATATGAAATTTCTAGAAAAGGACAAACTGTAGGAACAGATAAGTGGTTGCTTCAGGCCAGGAGTGTCAAGGGGCCAAGGGGACTTCTTGGTATAACGGCAGAGTTTTAAAACTGGACTGTTAAGACATAAGGAAGAACGTACTTGAGTGAATACATTTTATAAAATGGAGGTTAAATCACACACACACACAGTGAAGAAATAAAAAAGAACTAAGAAGGCAAATGAGATGGGCTATAGCCACCGACTGTATCTCTGGAGAGCAAGGCCGAGGAGAGTGTCCCGAGCGAGGCCACGGTTTCTGGCTGCGGCCCAGTAGGGAGGAAAATGTTATAAAATAATATTTGGAGTATGAGGAAGAGCCGATTTGGAGTTTAGATGTGAACGTGTGACTATCGAGCTGGCTGTCGAACACGCCAGAGGAGATTTCCAGTAAGCAGTTGGAAAGGGTGGTCGAGAGGTCGTGAAGGGGACAAGAGCTGGCGGGTGAATTGAGAGCCATCCACTTTTCGGAGGTCGCTGGAGCTGTGCAAGTGACTGAGATCATCTGGAGCGTGCTCCCTGGGAGGGCTCCTAGTTCAGTTGAAATACATTTTCAACTCATTAAGAGTAGCCTTAAGGAAGGCCAGCTCTCCTAGAGAGTTCTTCACCACGCGTGCGGTGACAGGAGGGCGCTTCCCTGTCTTCCATGTGTTTTTCCTGTAGCTCAGGATCTTAAAAATCCTGCTTCTGAAGGTCAGACCTCTTGTGTAGATGTAATTTAATGCAGCCTACATTGTCCAATATTTATCTTATGTCCATGTGACTGGAAGCTGAGTCCTCGCTAAATTAACACTCCGAGGAGGACTTACCATATGCATAACAATGTGGAAACTCCCAGGACTGCTGGGGAGTCTAAGGCTCAGAGCTGATTTCAAGAACTTTACGATCAGAAAAAAAAAAAAAAGAAGTTTACGATCTGGTTCTACAGCATCTATACATTTTCAGCATGTGAATTCTGGGGTGGGCAGGGAATGGGAACGTGACTAGTATTCCATGGCCCTACCAGGCTAACGAAAAGCCTACAAGGATCTGTTGGGTTGTTGGTCTCTATAATAAGCCCTGGACTGGAAGTAAATTTGAGGAAGTTGCTCAGGCCAAAAGGGCTTCTGTTTTGTTTCAAAAAAAAAAAAAAGCTAGTTCTTGTGGGTTTCTTTTTTAAGCTCACATTGGTCATTTTATTTGAAGTGAATTTTATCCTGATTTTCCAAGAGGCGTGGTAAGCATTATTTCCAGAAGCCATTAATATGTTGTGCAATTCCTTGCAGAGTTGAGTGTGTTCCAAACAATCAACAAACGTGGCCGGTCTTTTGCCACTGAGCTGGGGGTGGGAGCTCATGACTGCTTCCACCAACAGAGCGTGTCAGAAAAGATGCTATATGTCTTCCCATCTAAGTTGTAAGAGTTTTGGCCTTATTCAATATGTGTGTGTGTATATATATATTTCTCTCTCTCTCTCTGTCTCTGTCTCTTTCTCTCTCTGAAAATGTTACCTCCAGGGGAAGATAGCCTCAGAGGCTGTGAGAAAGCTCATACTAGCTAGCCTAAGAGAAAATCTCATGGAGACGTCCTCATGGCAAGTTGCTGAGACCCCCAGCTAAAGGTCATCAACGATCAGACACGAAGATGAAGGAGAGCGAAGGAGACTCCAGATAATTGCATGACTGCTGTCCCCAGCCTCAAGTCTTGCAGCTGAGGGTCCAGACATTGTGATACAGGGACAAGCTCTGCTCACTCCCCCATTTCTGAATCCCTGACCTGCAGAATCCATGAGCAAAAGAAATGGTTGTTTTGTGCCACTAAGTCTCAGGATGAGTTGTTACACCTCCATAGCACCTAGAACACCTTCCTTCTCTCTTCCCAACTATCTTTGTCTAGTCCTCCGAGGTCACTACAGAACGGTGCTGGTGACGTCAAAGAAGACGTGATAAGGCTAGTGGGGTTATACTTCTTGATATTCTTATTGCACATTTTTTTCCTGCTTCCCTCCCTCCTTTTTTTCTTTTTCATGAAGAAATATTGGATTCTGGAGCCACACTGCTTTGTTAGAATCCTGCCCTTACTCTTGACTAACTGTGTGGCCCTGGACAAGTTATTTAACCCTTTTGTGCCTCAACTTTCTCATCGATATAAAATAGAAAAAATAGCCATACTTATCAAAAAGGGTTACTGGGATGACTCAATGAGCTGATACATCTAAAGGGTTGAGAATAGAACCTAGTGCATAGTAAATACTCACTAAAATATTACCTGTTATCATTTTAGGTCTAAGAAACTTCATTTTATTTTATATGACTTATGTTTATTATATAAACATATTTCAATATAAATAATGGAATATTTAAACACCTAGAATTCTAATACCCTATCAATTTAATTATTCTTTCTATGTTTTCTTCAGGAACCCATCTACATACAAATGTTGTTTTTAAAGTTATAATCATTGCAAAGACACAGGAGGACAGAAATAAATACTTAGAGTCCACTCTTGAGAAGGTGAATTGTTGCGAGCCAGGCAACTACCCCAAGAGGGGGAAATATCCCCATATTATAGATAAATAAACTATCATACCTAAAGGATATTATACAGATACTAAAATTGTAAGTAGGGAGATTCAGTAACATTATGATATGATATAATATAAAGGAAAAGAATAGGATATAAGACTCTAGATATTAGAATTATTAGAGACAGGCTACAAAACATTTTTATTTGTTTAGTGTATTCAGTGACGTAAAAACACAAGCTAAAAATCATAGCATGAAGCTGGAAACCAGAAAAAATGACTTGGCATGTTTGAAAACAAAGCAAATAAAAATTCTTGAATTAAAAAATATAACGACCAAATTAAGACCTCAGTTGATAAGTTTACTAGTATTTGAAGCGAGACTTAGAGAATTGGAAGATAGGTAAAAAAATAAAGCATGGAGAAACAAACATAGCAAATGAGCAAAAACCCTAGAAAATACAGAATGAAGATTAAGGGCATGAGTATGTATAATGAGAAATTTTAGAGTGTTTAATTGGATTCAAGAAGAGGAAGTGAAAGAGAAAACAATTAGAAGCAATATCTGAAGATTGATGGGTGAGTATTTTCCAGAACTCATGAAAACTATCCAAGTTAAGGATCATAACAAATCAAAAACAAGACAAAGAAAGGCAATTCACACCTGGGTGCATTAGATGGAAACTACAGAAAACCAAAGACAAAGAACATTTGAAAAGTTGTCTGAGGAAAAAGAGACTGATGACCTTGAAAAGGAATCACAATTAGACTGACAGCTGAATTCTTAACAGCAGCAATGGAAGCTAGAAACAGGTGGATGGGTGTCTTTGGTGCTCGAGAAAACAATCTCTACGTAATAACTGAATTCTTCACTAGAAAATAAATATTCTCCAAGAAAGACATTTTCTTTTAAACACTGAGATAGTTCACCACTAATTGATCACAGAGAAGGACTTTCTAAAGGTTGTTGGTAGAAAAAAGAATACTAAATCTCAAACTAAATCACCTGGATGGTCAAGCTAAATTGTAAATATATTTTTAAAATATCAGACCCTTATTTTTTTTTCAAGAAGAAAGAATTTTTACTATTCATCATTTTGTGCCTTTTTAATTGTATTCCTGATTTAAATAAGACTACAAAGATCGTATTCATCTTTATACACTCTTCATATTAATAATTAGATTAAAAGAAACTTTACCCAAAAGTTGTGGTCAGAAAACAGAAAAGGGAGTCATAAATTCATTTCCGGAGTGCCATCTCCCACAAAGATATACACACAGTTATGTTTCTTGACAGTGGAGATCAAGCTATGGGGGAAAAGAAAACAAACTAGCAGAATGCAAGGAAATAAAATGTTTTTTTATCTTACAATTTATCTTTTAATTTTGATTCCAAAGGAGCCAGGACAATTCAGAAAAACATACTAGATTGAAGACTATAAATTTTGCTTGTCTTTTCCAGTTACTCATAGAACCATAAAAATATTATGGCCCATGTCCCACACTGCACAAACACTGATACCAATTAACTATAGAAAACCAAGCAGACCGAATCATAGTATTTTAGAGTTGGAAGGTACCGGAGATATAAGAATTATGTCTCTATTATGCCTGAGAAGCTCAAACATATCCATTGACATGGAGCTTCCTGCTTTCTGTGCTATTACTGGACATTCCCAATTGTTTGAAAGTTTTGTAACTGAGCCCAATTTTTCTTTCTATGACTTGTTCTTATTAGTGTGGCTCTGTTCCTTCCCTGGCAACAAAGGACAAGCATGATCCCTCTTCCTCATGACAGACCATCAAATATTAAAAGACAACTATAATGTCCCCTTCTTGAGTTTGCTTTTGCAAGCTAAACATCTTTTATGTAAGTAAGCCTTTCCAAGTTTGCCTGTGTTTGACTAGTTGGGAGAAAGACAATCTGATTCAGAGGACCACGGAATGGTGTGATCAGAAGTAGAAAAAGTCAAGGAGACAAGAGCAGGTGAGCTTTGAGAAGATGCATTCAGCCAACATGTGTTTTATAAGAGTAAATATGACTTTTATGTCCTGCTGATTATTGTTAAAAATTCAGGACTTTACATGATGCATTAGAAGTAGGGAGAGTATTTGACCATATTTTAAAGATAGAAATACAGCTAGTGCTTGACTTACAACTACGATTGGTTCTGACAGACCGGTCATAACACGATTTGGTCATAAGTTGAGTAGGCTATATGTACAGTATTGTGAAATGATGTTATAAAAATCTTTAAGTCATATTTTATCATAATTTTCTTTCATTATTGTTATATATCATAATATTCTTTGTTCATTTTATGCCATTTTTATCATCTCTACACCATTTTGTTTCTTATTTTTACATTTGTCAGATTTATGTAAAACACTGCATTACCAGTACAACTGGTTTAATATTTGCAAAGACAATTTCCTCTCAGTAGACATCTTGGGAGGGGTTGGATGAAAAATATCCAAGACACAAAACACAAATTGCTGTACTGAGTCTGAGATAACAGTTGAAATGGTGCACACGGAGATGGTAGTGCTGCCGGAAGCTGGTCCGCACTGTCGTACGCCCAGCTGGGCAACGCTTGCCCTGCCAGACGCGGAGCCGTCGTGACTAGCGATTGTGGTCATAAAGTCAAATGGTCGTAAGTTGCATAGGTCGTAAGTCGATCAATATTTATATGGGGCCTAATTTGGCCTAGACAGTTTCTGTTGCCCAGATGATGCCATCTTATCCTACGACGTGCTTGGTAAAAGGAATATCAATCCATGTCCTTAGACAAACTAGCTAATCCAGAGGACAGGAAATACAATAGTGAGGTTAGGCCAATCCCAATAATGTCACTGCAAAATATACCTGTGTCCATGAAGCAAGAAGTGCTAGAAATGATGATCCTTTGGGGATAGAGGTAAAATAAGGGAAAACTTGTCGTTCATTGCAATGGGCACTTTAACAACTGCTAATGATCAGGGTCTTTTACAGGGAAAATGCTGCATTTTAATGGCTTTTGCTATTGTCCAGACATTTGGCTCCTACATCTTGGAGCTCATGCCATCACTCATTTCTAAATTATAAAACCTGGATAAAGACTTCAGTTCTGTGGTTCTACCAATTGTGAGGATAATTAAGAAATGACAGCCGTTACGTTCTGTTGTTCTATACAGACTGATCCTACTAAAGCGATACTCAGAAAAATTGCCTAAAGCCAATTCTTGAAGAATGGGCTAGGCTGGAGAAATATCCATGAGCTGGTGATAATCTGTCTGGTTCATGGCTGCAACTATGCAACTTGTCCATCCCAACAAATAATAATTTGTGCTGGTTTCACATTGACTTAATGTCTATGGGAAACATGACTGGAGGTTGGTAAGTATATTAGTCAGCTATGACTATAATAAAGCTTTGTAACAAAAACTCTATGGCTTGTGAACAACAAGCATTTTAGATATTTTTTTTATTCACTGGTCCGTGGACTGCCTCTGCTTCAGGCGGCAGGTTGACTAGTTTAGGTCCAGGTTCTAGATTAGGTTTGAGTCTACTCTATGTGTTTCATTCTGGGCCCAAACTGAAGGAATGACAGCTCGCTAAGTCAAACTCCTCCTATGATGATCGCAGGAGCACGCATAATAAGGCAAGCCAAACCGTGTAAGCGTATGTAAAGCCTATACTCATTTCATTTTCACTGCATTTCACTGGCCAAGCTCATGGTCAATAAAGTGTACTTTGGGAGAAAGTAAACCCCTCCCACTGTGCCATTGTTCTCCAGGGAGCAGTGCCAGCCTGTGCGGGGTAGGGTGCAGATGTACAATGTATAATCCTATTGCAAGGGATAGAAGAGTTGCAATAAATAAGTCAATCTTCCTGAGTGAGTATTCTGTGGTTGTGTTTTTTTTTTTTCTTTTGTAAACAATGACCTAGATAACTGCTTCTTTTTAATTCAAGAAAATATTTTAGGCAAAAGCATGACAGTGTTACATTAAGTGAACCCAAAAAACACGAAAGAATTGACAACATTGAGAAAGTCATTCATCCCAAACCTAAGGAATTAAAGCTGCTTCCAATTCTGTGAAGGTCTTGTAGTGATGTGATGACAGGGATGCCATGAGCCTCAAGTGCACTGGGCCGGGCGGAGAAGCTCACTGCATTCTGGCTGATCCGGGCAGGACAGCGGTGCCCAGGACCGCGGTGCCCAGGACAGCGGTGCCCAGGACAGCGGTGCCCAGGACAGCGGTGCCCAGGACAGTGGTGCCCAGGACAGCGGTGCCCAGGACCGCGGTGCCCAGGACAGCGGTGCCCAGGACAGCGGTGCCCAGGACAGCGGTGCTCAGGCATCTTGACATTGTCAGCAGCGCCAAAGGGGGTGTGTTGGCTGCCAGCGAAAGTGCCATTAAAAATGGAAGTGAAATATAAAAAAAAAATGAAAGTTGGGATAAAATGTCTAAGTGTGTTTATGGAAAGATCTAGCCATTCTAAATGATGTAATGGAAAATCCATCTTTGGTCTACCCAAGTCAAGGACATTCTGTAAACTGAATAATGTGACGGTTGTGACAAACTGTAAAGCCACTAACCAAAAGCTCCTGCCTCTGGGAAAAGGGTAGCTGGAATGTCTGAATAAGTAAAATTATGGCTCAAAGCTCTAGGGAGAGGCAATAACTCAGAAATATATCAGAGTCTATAGGGGTGTGTGTGTGTGTGTGTGTGTGTGTGTGTGTGTGTGTGTAAATGAACAGAATTGTACTTATAGATAAACACACATACTGTATGTTGATTTTGCCAACCAATATTGACTTGTCAAAGCAAGGACAAGATGTTTTAGATTCTGTGCTGTTCTTTATTAAAACTTTTTTTCAATCGGCTTCTCTGATAAAAAAAAAAAAATTAGCCTTTCTTTAGTTCAAATTTGGCCAGCCTCAAAGATTCTCACTAGAATTATAACCCTAATGTAAGAAATTGGAGCACCTTCAGGCTTGCAGTGGTTGAACTGGAAGCAGGGTATAATAACCGTCTTCCAAAGTCATTCAGTTCATTCCAGTTACCTCACACTTAATACAGAAACCATTTTCAAGTGTATCAGAAAGCATCATCGGCCTAAATATAATATTAGTTTAAAATGTTTTAGAAAAAAATCATAGGAGAAAAATCTTCATGACCTTGGATTAGATTTAGGCACCCAAAGCACAAACCATAAAATAAATGAATAAATAATAATAATAATAATAATAATAAATTAGACTTCATCAAAAGTTTATAAACCTTTGCTTTATAAAATGCTTTTCAGAGAATGAGAAGATAAGTTACAGACGTGGCGAAAACGCCTACACATCATGTATCACATGTATGATGATAATAAAGAAATAACCCAGTTAAAAAGTGGACAAGGTTTGCACTTCACCGAGGAAGATATCGGTGGCAAAGCAACCCAGGAAGGGATGCCCACCACCATTCCTCACTAGGAAAATGGAAATTACAACCACAGGAGATGCCACTACTTATTAAATAGCTGAAAAGCTTTTTTAAAAGTGACAAAAGTATTGATGAGGATACAGAGCAGGTAGAATTCTCAAATATTGCTGGTTAGAATGTGAAACGATACAGTCACTTTGGAAACCAGTTTTGGAGGCTCTTATAAATTTCGTCTAACACTGACCATATCACCCAGCAATCTTACTACTAAGCGTTAACCCTAGGGAAAGGAAGACTGACATCCTATGATGGGTGAATGAACAAACAAACTGTGGTCTAGCCGACCTATGGAATACTACCCAACTGCAAAGGAACACATTATTGATACGTGCAATGCAATGGAGACTCTCCAATGCGTTACACCGAGTGAAAGAAGCCAGACTCAGAGGCTACATACTGTTTGATTTCATTGATGACACTGAGAAAAGGGCAAAACCATGGGGGTGGAAAAATTAGATCAGTAATTGTCAGAGGCGCAAAGCGAGGAGGCAGTCTGGAGACAAATGGGTGGCGTGAGAGAGTTTTTGGAGGGTGACAGAGTTGTTCTCCATCCCAGTTGTGGTGATGACAATGGAACCTATGCATTTGTCAAAACTCACAGCCTTGTACTTTTTAAAAAGTGAATTTTACTGCAAGTAAATTAAAAAAAAATTTTTTTTAAGAATGTAATTCAACAAGCATTTAATGTTTTAGTATTACATGCCAGACACCCTACTAAGGTAGTACAGGATTCAAAAATGAGAAAGCCAGGGTTCTTGTCCTCAAAGGAACTCCCTGAATCTAATAGAAAGACTTTACGCTAGGGGAGAGTGGCACATTTCCACGGAAGATTGGACCAGAGAGCAGTCTGTATAAGGAGCTTCAAGAGAATTATACACAGGGGTAAGGGGTTTAAAGGCAGGAGAGAAGGGATATCATATTGTTAATGTGATGACAAATGAAAACTTATGGAATTTAAGATGGACGTTAAAAGATCAGCATGACTTAGTAGGCAGCCATTAGAGACGGGAGAAAAGAGATGTCAGGTGAGGAGGAAGCACAAGGAGAAGGGATGCAGGTGGGTCAGCATGCTGTGTGGAAGGGGAGGACCATGACCCAGCATGGGGGCAGGTGGGTCAGCATGCTGTGTGGAAGGGGAAGATCATGACTCAGCATGGGGGCAGGTGGGTCAGCATGCTGTGTGGAAGGGGAGGATCATGACTCAGCATGGGGGCAGGTGGGTCAGCATGCTGTGTGGAAGGGGAAGACCATGACTCAGCATGGGGGCAGGTGGGTCAGCATGCCGTATGCACAGGGAGGATCATGACTCAGCATGGGGGCAGGTGGGTCAGCATGCTGTGTGGAAGGGGAGGATCATGACTCAGCATGGGGGCAGGTGGGTCAGCATGCTGTATGCACAGGGAGGATCATGACTCAGCATGGGGGCAGGTGGGTCAGCATGCTATGTGGAAGGGGAGGACCATGACTCAGCATGGGGGCAGGTGGGTCAGCATGCTGTGTGGAAGGGGAGGACCATGACCCAGCATGGGGGCAGGTGGGTCAGCATGCTGTGTGGAAGGGGAGGATCATGACCCAGCATGGGGGCAGGTGGGTTAGCATGCTGTGTGGAAGGGGAGGACTATGACCCAGCATGGGGGCAGGTGGGTCAGCATGCTGTGTGGAAGGGGAGGATCATGACTCAGCATGGGGGCAGGTGGGTCAGCATGCTGTGTGGAAGGGGAGGACCATGACTCAGCATGGGGGCAGGTGGGTCAGCATGCTGTGTGGAAGGGGAGGATCATGACTCAGCATGGGGGCAGGTGGGTCAGCATGCTGTGTGCACAGGGAGGATCATGACCCAGCATGGGGGCAGGTGGGTCAGCATGCTGTGTGGAAGGGGAGGACCATGACTCAGCATGGGGGCAGGTGGGTCAGCATGCTGTGTGGAAGGGGAGGATCATGACTCAGCATGGGGGCAGGTGGGTCAGCATGCTGTGTGGAAGGGGAGGATCATGACTCAGCATGGGGGCAGGTGGGTCAGCATGCTATGTGGAAGGGGAGGACCATGACTCAGCATGGGGGCAGGGGGGTCAGCATGCTGTGTGGAAGGGGAGGATCATGACTCAGCATGGGGGCAGGTGGGTCAGCATGCTGTGTGGAAGGGGAGGATCATGACTCAGCATGGGGACAGGTGGGTCAGCATGCTGTGTAGAAGGGGAGGATCATGACTCAGCATGGGGACAGGTGGGTCAGCATGCTGTGTGGAAGGGGAGGATCATGACCCAGCATGGGGGCAGGTGGGTCAGCATGCTGTGTGGAAGGGGAGGACCATGACTCAGCATGGGGTCAGGTGGGTCAGCATGCTGTGTGGAAGGGGAGGATCATGACTCAGCATGGGGGCAGGTGGGTCAGCATGCTGTGTGGAAGGGGAGGACCATGACTCAGCATGGGGGCAGGAGGGTCAGCATGCTGTATGCACAGGGAGGACCATGACCCAGCATGGGGGCAGGTGGGTCAGCATGCTGTGTGGAAGGGGAGGATCATGACTCAGCATGGGGGCAGGTACGTCAGCATGCTGTGTGGAAGGGGATGGCCGTGACTCAGTTTGGAGAAAACATGAGAAGTGTTGGAGCTAATTTGCAGACTGTCTTGAGTGACTTGGTAAAATGGTTTTAATTCAACAGAGAACGGGAAGGCATCAAAACCTTTTCAGAGGGGCGTCACTTTAGGATGGAATGTCCCAAACTCATTTGACTATGGGCACTTAAAAAAAAGTAATGTATAGATGGAAAGTTAATGCTTGATTTAGCAACTGATTCATAAAAATAAATTGTATAGTACAAGATATTTAGTATATATAAGAGTGAGTACTTTCAAAAGTACATGTTGCCACTGTAAAACATGACACAGACACAGACCAGATACAAGTAGATGATTAATACTGAGGGGATACTGCCTGACCTGTGGTGGCGCAGTGGATAGAGCATCAACCTGGAGTGCTCAGGTCACTGGTTTGAAAACCCAGGGCTTGCCTGGTCAAGGCACATATGGGAGTTGATGCTTCCTGGTACTCCCCCTTCTCTCTCTCTCTCTCTTTCCCTCCCTCTCTAAAATAAATACTAAGGGGATACTAATTGGTAAAGGTGGTCCAAGCATCTATATGAAGATTGGACATCATGCGTTCCTATAGCACATGAATCATATGTGGTTTCCTGTGACTGTATAAGATCCGATACTATTATTTAGAGGTAGATCCTGTTACTTAGAGGTAGATAATTATGTAAGACTTACAACTACATAAATGCACTTGGTAATTTTCTAGTATAAGTTTTAAAAAAATGAAATTTAAGGGACAAAGCATTAATAGTGCTTACTGTGGAAGACATTGTTGGTGACCCATTCATGTCTCTTCAGTCCACTCCAGATGTCACTGCATCTGTGATGGACAGACCAATGCATGCCAACAGTATACTACCTCAGGCACCTGGGTCTCTTTCTACCCAAGGGCTTTCTTTGAAAGTCAGGGCATTGGCACAGCCGGTGGGCTGAACGTTCTAGGGAGAAGGATGTGTAGACCCCCAGGAGAATCCCCCAAAGAGCCCAACAGTGAGGAGCCAGAGCTGTTGGATGAATACTCTCGCCAGTCAGGGGCACGAGGCTGAGCTGCCTCATTCACAGTCCTTCAGAAAGTTTCCCAGGAATAACATACCTCTAGGCACTTGCCATTGGTTTTCTTTCCTTCTCTGTCTTGAGATCACCTCCCAAATAAACTCCCTACATTCAAATGCTTGTCTCAGTGTCTGTTTGGAGAGGACTATAAACTAAGACAAGGTTGACTCCTCTCACCACCATGGACGTCTTTGCATCAATTCAACAAATATGTCACCGTGCATTAAATCCCTATATATTAAGCACTTATACATACATAGACTGAGCATCTGATGATGAGTAAGTAGAGCCTATTAGAAGGAATAAGGACAAAGTGATGTAAGTATCCAAGTGGGGTGTGCAGGGTGCTGAGGTCCCAGGGAGTTCCAGCTCTATGTAGTCTGAGAGGCTGAGGGGGTGTCTCAGAGAAAGTGATATTTCACCTGGAGCCGGAACAATGAACAAGAGCTGGGAACAGAGAAGGAAGACAGTGCACTTGACTATGTAGGAGGAAACATTTCTTGGGTGTTTCTTGGGGGAGGGAGGAAATAAAAATCACAGAAGAGGAGGAAGAACAATTGAGGTGCCAAAGACTGTCTTTGTCAGTCATCTGAACAAACCCTTTTCAACATGAAACAAAAGAAGGTGAATAACCATTTAATTGTCCATTTGTAAATAGTGCATTCTTTTTCAATGAAACACAGGTTCATTTCTGGATTCATTAAATGCCTCACAGACATCATAGATGAAACTCTAATTTAACAATGGGCTACTTTGTTTCTATACTTATCACTCTGTTTCTGTTATCCTCCATTGATACAAATGTTAATGTACTCCCCTTATCACCCTGGGAAATTTGTAACCATCTTTTTGTGCCTGAAGAAAGAGGGTTCAGAAATTCAAATAGGGAGGCTGTATTTGTTTCTAACTCTCTCTCCTTCCGTCTCTTCTCTTCTGTAAGTTATCTATGTTCTCTTGGGTGACAGAGGAGAAAGTAATTTTCACCACAGAAGTATGAACCTCTGATAACAATTTTAAACTGTAGGGGCTTTATATTATTGATTTCTTGTAACGACTTAGACATCCGCTCATTCATTCATCAGGCACATAGAAATTGGTGGTATGTGTCTAAAACAGGGGTCCCCAAACTACGTACGGCCCGCGGGCCGCATGCGGCCCCCTGAGGCCATTTATCCGGCCCCTGCTGCACTTCTGGAAGGGGCACCTCTTTCATTGGTGGTCAGTGAGAGGAGCATAGTTCCCATTGAAATACTGGTCAGTTTGTTGATTTAAATTTACTTGTTCTTTATTTTAAATATTGTATTTGTTCCCGTTTTGTTTTTTTTACTTTAAAATAAGATATGTGCAGTGTACATAGGGATTTGTTCATAGTTTTTTTTATAGTCCGGCCCTCCAACGGTCTAAGGGACAGTGAACTTGCCCCCTGTGTAAAAAGTTTGGGGACCCCTGGTCTAAAACCTTGTTGGTCACTGGGAATGCAGAGAGAAACAGGAAACAGTCAAAGCCCGTAAATAATCCCTGGTGATGAAGGGACCAACACGTACAGGTTAACGTTGACAAGACAGTGTTACAAAGGGACGTCTAAAATGTCGCTGCACAGAGGGTTACTAGCTTTGCTTTGGGGAGATGGGGGCAGCGATCTTCCCAGAGCAGGTGACATTTGCACTGGATGTTGGAAGGGGGGTTGAGTTTTTCTAATATACAATGTGGGAACCAGCACCGGAAACAGAAGGGACAGCATGAACCAAGGCACGGAGGCATACAGAAGCAGGGCCTGTCTGGGAGCTGCGGGGAGTCGCTGGCTGAAGTTCACGGGCAGGGAAGGAGGGGTTGAGGACATGACAAAGGCTATGAAGTGGATGTAAAGAGAGTTTGGAGCCCGGTGATGATGGCTCTTTGGACTCTGCTCTGTTTGTAACAGGGAAAGATTGGAGGTTTTCAAACAAGGAGTGACATGAGCTGACTTTCATTGATAATCTGGTAACTGGGGTAGAAGATGGAATAAAGGGGAAGGACAAGATTAGAGGCAAGAGAAGCAGGCAGGAGATCTTTGCTGGTTCTAGCAAGAAGACTAAGAGCCACACTAAGGCAGTGAGCAGCGAGCAGGGAGTCCATGGGAAAGACAGAACACGGTTAGGAGGCAAGGTCGTCAGGAATCGGAAACTGGATGTAGCTATCTAAGGGATAGAGAGGAAGCAGCAGAGGGCAACACTGAAGTCAAGCCTGGGCAACTGGTCCATCAGGATGTTTTTCCAGGGTGTGCGGACAAAAAGTATCAGTCTGGAAGTGCAAAGTTTCAACAGGTTCTGTGGAGTGTGGCAGACAAAAGCCAGACTGGGAGAGGCTGAGACAGGACCGGAGAGGAGGAAGCAGAGATCTGGGTAGATGAGTGCTAAATGGCTAGGTTCAGGATGGGTAAGATGCGGTTGGATTTCGTGGCAATCATACTGCATTAGATAGAGGAACTGTGCTGTGTGAGCCATTTTCTTCTATGTCTTAAGTTACGCTATCTGTTGGTAAGCATGCCTTATGATTCTGACACATGCAGAGAAGCATGTTAAAGTAAACACCCGGAGGAGATAGGACAGGGTGGGGAATGTACTTAGAAGAGAGGCTATTTTTAACCCAAACCCACCCCTTGCTTCATTGGGATGTTGGTGAAACATTCAGGTTGTTTATGAGGAGCCTGTGTATAAATACACAAACGGTCATATTTTCCATTCCAAACCAGCGGCTTCACCAGCCTCTCCTCTGTGCCATGGCACCGTCATTTGGTCCGTGTGCTCCACTCTGTAATCCGGAGAGAGCCTGGGCTGTAATTCCATATGGCTGGCCACCAGCTTCCAGCCATAAACGACTTTGATGTTGCTGTCAGGGGAGCCCCAGGAGGGCTGCAGGAAGAGAGTCAGACAAGGCGGGAGGAAAGGGGGCCGCTGCCTCTCCGCCCGCCCGCCCGACAGTGGATGAACCCGAAGGAGAGAGAGCCCAGTCTGCTGCCGAAAGTCTGCAGCCACCAACCATCTGATAGGAAAAGGGAGGGAGACCCCGCGATTCCCACTGAGACCCCATAAACCCAAGTGCTAGTAAAGTTTTATGAATTCCACTCCGCTGTGTGCGCAGAGATGGTTATGTTAATGAAATTATGCTTTAAATTAGACGAGCATATTCTCAAAGGAAAATTCTTCACTGAAATTATATATTACAGATTCTGTGGTACCCTTGCTCTGCAATTTAACAGCATGTTGTTATTATTTAGCATTTAATGAGTACCAGAAAATGCTCTGAGTATTCTCCACTTGATTTAGAAACAATGGAATAAGTATCAGGTGTTCCCTCTGGTGCTGACCACTCATTAGACTGGTGGACGGGGGCTCAGACGAGAAGGGATCTCTAAAAAAAAAAAAAGAAAAGCATCCACCAAAGAAAATGTCTTTTTTCTTCCTCATCTTTTAATTACTTTCCATTAAACCCCTCAATTGGGGACACTCAGGAATCATGCCTGACGTCCTAGTCATTCCCCAAACCTATTCTGGAGACCTTATTGACCTGTGGGGGCGCAGTAGATCAAATGTCGACCTGGAACGCTGAGGTCGCCGGTTCAAAACCCCACACTAGCGCGGTCAAGGCACAGATGGAGGAGTTGATGCTTCCTACTCCTCCCCCTTTCTCTCTCTCTCTCTCTCTCTCTCTCTCTCTCTCCCTCTATTTCCTCTCCCTGAAAATGAATAAATAAAATCTAAAAAAAAAAAGAAAGTGAGACCTTATTGTGGAGGAGAGCAGCTTTCGTGAGTGGGCAGGGGCAGTGGTCATCAGCTGACCTTTGTTCTACTCATATAGCTATTTACCAATAAGCAGCAGAATTCTGGTTACGGGTCTTGCTTCTCAGAGTCAGTTACTGGTGAAAGACCTCAAGACCCTGATCAAATGTGTCCTGTCCCATTCGTGAGGCCCCACCACGCCCGCCTAACCCCTCATGTGCCTCTGATAACAGCGGGGTGGGGAGGAATGTCATGCTGTGACAACGAAAGATTTTTGAAACAAAGGATCACAAGTCCCCCAAAGCCACGGGTAAAGGACAGGAAGGGTACGTTTAGTTCATAAAAAAAAATCAATTAATTTCATGTATATATTTTATAAGATCAAAATTACCAGCCCTTAACATTTAAATGGACTCCGTTTCAGGCTTACAAAGACAAGCGATACCTTTTGCTGTGGTGGCAGCAACAGCTAAACCGACAGCTGAGAACCCGCACGGGGGTCTCCACGTTTCTCTAAAAACATCCAGACAGAACCCAGCTAGCTCGCCGGCTGGACTAATTCATTTCAGGCACGGCTTAATTTCTTTCAGATTTGAGGTGGATAGGCCCTGGCTAATTTGCCTGGTGCAATTATATGTTATTTTGGCAACTGCCGAGCTCAAGAGTGTTTTTAAACAATTTAAAGGTGTCTTAATCCCCGTGTTTAAGCAAGTAGATTAGGTGCAAATATTAATCCTGAATATATATCCAGTTGTGGAAAAGACATGGTAAACCGGAGACTTTATCTCCGAATGTACTTATACCTGTTCGGGCCGTCTGTCTGAGATTGAGGTGAACCCGTCTGTCAGAGGCACTGGGCCTGGGAATGACTATGGTCGGCTATACCGAGAACAGAAACAGAGGTTGTACACTGGGGCCCACCAGTGTGCTTTATTTAGACACCCTTGTGCTTCCATCATTTTGAAGAGAATGTTTTTAGTGGGAGGCACATGATCTCCAGTTCACAATGACAGCTCCCTATTGTCCTACACCTACCTGTCTGCTAGACACACTTCCCCTGTGGGTCTGGCCCCAGGAAATATCTGAGTTGGCAACCCCCTGCCCCCCATATGTCTTATTCATGTGCATTTCATAGTTCCTGCTCCTTAGGAGGTGTTTACACTCAGAGGAATCCAGTCCGGAGGTCAGAGGCCTTTGGCTGTAAAGCACTTTCTAGTCACCAGACACCACGGCAATGCGCAATGCTTTCCCAGGCTGCCCAACATAATCTCCACAACTCCATAAGGCAGCTATTGTTACTATCCACCCCCATTTCTCGGATGAGACGATTGAGATGGAAAAACATATAAGGTCTACTGGAAAGTTCTGTCCGTTTCTATCACAACAAGTTTCGACACGTAAGCACATGTTTATTTGGCGCATGTGTGCCTCTCTATTTTTATCACTTAATGTATACATACTGACGTAGCAAATTAACTAAAACAAAGTTGATTCACGTTAGTCTTATGTGTGAAGCCATAGTGTACCCATGGCTACTGATAAAGTTCATTTACGCCACTGTAATTTTTACGAATTTCAACAAGGAAGAAATGCTACAGAAGCATGTCTGTCGCATCCACCATATTCCCCAGACTTAGCACCCTCCGATTATCACTTGTTTTTGTCCTTACAAAATTTTTTGAAGGGCAAAAAATTCAAAAATGAAGAAGATATCCAACAAGCACTGGTTCAATTTTTCGCATCAAAAGATAAAACGTTTTTCAAAAATGGGATATACAAATTGCCCTCACGCTGGCAAGAAATCATTGATAATAATGGCAATTATATTATTTAATAAAGTTTATTGATGGTAAGAAAAATCTATATTTTGTTTTATTCCAAAACCGGACAGAACTTTCCGGTAGACCTTATAAATTACTTGCTCAGTGTCATGCCCTTAGGTGTGACAGAAGCAAGATCTGAACCCACAAAACTTTCTCTTTATCGATGCATTTGACCATATGAGCTGGAGCTCCAGCTAGGAGATGTCCAGTTCCCACATCGTGGACACACGGATGTCCGCCCTAACTTACAGTGACCATCTGCGAACACCCTGGGCTCCTGGCCCCTCCATTGCACCCTCTGAGGAAATGCCAATGATTCATCTGGGGCAAACATGCATCACCTTCTCTCTTTCCTGCCCCTGCAACCTCCCCTCCTTAATTGGCTTTACCCCCCTTAGTTAGGAACGAAAGACCCTTTCTTACCCTCGATTCCTCAAGCTCTCACCCTACGCTTTGCTTCCTCACCCTTCACCACCAAGCTCCTGGAGACGTGGCCCCTCCCTCACCTCCCATTGACTCCTTGGCCTCCTGCAACCTGATTTCTGATCTTCTCGCCGCTGAAGCCGCCCTCTAGGTTACTAATGACTTTCTAGTTGTTAAACCGTCTTTAGTATCCACACTGTTGAAAACGGCTCAGAATCAACTCCTCTCCCTCCCATCAGCTTCCAGGACACGACCCCCGCTGTCCTCCCTCAGACCACTCTAGGTGCTCCTTCGGGCCTTTCTGCGGTCCCCCTTCCATCTCCGGCCCTCAGTGCTGGGATCGCAGCCCCCGTCCTCCTGAGCGACTCAATCACTCTTTGGAAAAAAGCTGTGATGACTACCAAATCCGTGTTATCAGCCATCGCTTGCTCCGAAAGCAGAGCTTCTCAAACTTTCTGAAGTCGGGGTGCATTTAAAATCCTACAAATAATTGTAGGCGCCCTATATACAAATTTCTGAGAAATATGTTATAATAATTAAGTCAAATATTAAAGAAAAATATATAAAGTCTAGGTGTGTTTTATGGTAATTAAATGAAAGAAACATGACAAAATTAAATTTATTCTGACATTAAAAAAACATTTTTATGTTACATTTTTTGAGTTATGTTTTTTAGAATTCATAAAAAAGAGGGGTTAAAAAATTTAAAAAACAACAAAAAAGTTATCTTTTTATATATATAGATACATTCTTAGTAAGATTTAGTAAATTCGGCAGGACCCAGCATGAATATGTTAAGTTTTTTTCTTTCATTCTTGTGTTTATGAGAAACGTGAGCCTGATGTGTCCTAGCAATTTTTTCAATGTTTGGGCATATATTTGAAAGGCAAACTCTCATTTCCTCGTCAATACATTGAAGAATTTCTCTCTTTTTACTTTTGTGTTGAGTGCAGAAAACCCCCACCATACATATCATCTTAACTTTACACCAAACAAAGAATAGAAGAAACTTGCCTCCAGTCTTTCCAGGTAACATGGGGGGTAGTGTAAACAATCCAGCACCACAGCTTAACAGCCTTTTGCAACCTAATCAAGCAAGTGAGGTGGGGGGTTGTGCAGACTGTCAGCTTACAGCCCATTCCCCACGCCTCTGTCCCCCCAAAATCTAAACTCCAAAAACCCTGTTGGTTTTTTGGTCCCCAACAGGCACATATTTTTCTGGAATACTATAGGGCAGTGGTCCCCAACCCCCAGGCCGTGGACCGGTACCGGTCCGTGGGCCATTTGGTACCAGTCTGCAGAGAAAGAATAAATAACTTACATTATTTGTTTTATTTATATTTAAGTGTGAACGATGTTTTATTTTTAAGAAATGACCAGATTCCCTCTGTTACATCCGTCTAAGACTCACTCTTGATGCTTGTCTCGGTCACGTAATACATTTATCCGTCCCACCCTAAAGGCCGGTCCGTGAAAATATTTTCTGACATTAAACCAGTCTGTGGCCCAAAAAAGGTTGGGGAGCACTGCTATAGGGCACTCCTGGAAATCTTCTAGGGCGCACCAGTGAGCCCTGGCACACACTTTGAGAACCACTATCCTAAACTTTATCCAATGACCTGTTGAAATCCCACAGGTACCTGAAATCTAACAGGCTCCCAACTCCTTACTCCCCCTTTCCCACTCTAATATATTTCACCTGTCCAGGTGAATACCTGCACCATACACCTAACTCCCCGATCTTTATTTGTGCAGCTTTCTTAAGATATAATTGAGAAATAAATTGTGTATACTTAAGGTATACAATGTAATGCTTTAATATGCATCTACATTGTGAAATATTTGCTGCAATGAAGTTAATTAATACATCCATTACCATTACCTTTATAATTTTTTTTATTTGTAGTGAAAACACTTAAGATCTACTCTTTTAGCAAATTTCAAGCATACAATACAGCGTGATTGACTATCGTCATCATGTTGTGCATTAGGCTCGCAGAACTCATTCCTCTTATAGCTGTAAGTCTGTATCCTTTCACCAACCCCCCGCCCCCAACTCCCTAGTCAGTAGCACACACCGTTCTACTCTCTGTTTCTCGCTCTGTAAGATTCTACATACAAGTGATACCATCCAGGATTTGTCTTTCTCTGTCTGGCTCAGTCTGGCTTAGCACAAGGTCCTCCAGTTTCATTGATGTTATCGTACATTGCAGGATTTCCTTCCTTTCGTGACTGAATTCTATCCCCTTCTGTGTATATACTTAGGCCGTCCCACTTCTGAAGGAAACGAGACCAGCATCTTGAAGAGATACCCGCACTCCCATGTTCCTTGCAGCATGAGTCACGACAGCCGAGATACGAAAGCAACTCAGCTGTGTGATCTTGAGTCTTTTATTCCTTAGCAGCACCCAGCACCAGATGAGAAAGCCCTTTAAGTCTGTTTCGTAAATACCTGGCCTTCTCCTTTCCTTAATCCCTGTTGTGCTATACCTGTTCCTATCCCATGCTCCATGTTTTACCCTTTTTCTAATAGTATAATGTACAGGCAGCATAATTCACCCCTTTAGTGTATAAATAGTTCCATGAGTTTTGGTAAATGAATATAGTCATATAACCACAATTAACAATCAAAGTATGAAACAGTTTCATCACCCCCCCCCCCAGTAAAAATCTCTCCTATACCCATTTGTAGTCAACCTCTTTCCCTCCCCCTACCCCCAATACCTGGCAATCACCGATATGTTTTCTACCCTTATAATTGTACCTTTTCTAGAACATCCTATAAATGGAATTATAATGTGTGAAACTTTGAATACTTTCACTTAGTATAATAAGTTTGAGATTAGCTATGTTGTCGTAAGCATCAACAGTCCATTCTTTTTAATAGTGTGACTGTACCAATTTGTTTATCCATTCACCAGCTGAAGAACATTTGTTTCCAGTTCCCGGCAATTGTGAATAAAACCACAATAATTATTTAGGTGTTTACATTTTCTTTCACTTGGGTAAGCACCTTAGAGTGGGAATGCTGGGTTTAATGGTAAGTAGGTGTGTGACTCTCTATATAAGAAACTATGTAAGTAGTTTTCAAAGTGACTGGTCCACCTTACATTCTCTCCAGCCACATCTGAGAGTTCCAGATGTGCTACCTCCATGCTAGCTGTTAATATTACCAGTTTTCTTACATTTTGCTATTCTAAGAGGGGTATCGTAGTAGCTTATTGTGGTTTTAATATGCATTTTATTAATGATTTATTACATTAAATGAATCATTTCATGTGCTTTTTTTTTTTTTTTTTTTTTCTGCCATCCATATAGTGGGAAGTGTCTATTCAAATCCTTGCCCACCATTTTTTTAAAATTAATTGGGTAGTTTAGCGTTCCTATTTATTATTGACTTTTAAGAGCTTTTAAGTATTCTGGCTGCAAGTCCTTTATCAGATAAGTGTTTTCCAAACATGTTCTCCCAGTGTGTGGCTGGTCTTTTCATTCTCTAAGAGTTTCTTTTTAAAAAACTTTTTATTCTGAGATAATTGTACCTTCACATGCAGTTTTAAGAAATAATACAGAGCCCTGGCTGGTTGGCTCAGCGTAGAGTGTCGGCCTGGCGTGCGGGGGACCTGGGTTCGATTCCCGGCCAGGGCACACAGGAGAAGCGCCCATTTGCTTCTCCACCCCCCCCCCACCTCCTTCCTCTCTGTCTCTCTCTTCCCCTCCCGCAGCGAGGCTCCATTGGAGCAAAGATGGCCCGGGCGCTGGGGATGGCTCCTTGGCCTCTGCCGCAGGCGCTAGAGTGGCTCTGGTTGCACCAGAGCGACGCCCTGGAGGGGCAGAGCATCGCCCCCTGGTGGGCGTGCCGGGTGGATCCCGATAGGGCGTATGCGGAAGTCTGTCTGACTGTCTCTCCCCGTTTCCAGCTTCAGAAAAATACAAAAAAAAAAAGAAAGAAAGAAAAAAAAAGAAATAATACAGAGGGGCCCTGACCATTTGGTTCAGTGATAGAGCATTGGCCCAGTGTGTGGAAGTCCCAGGTTCAATTCCCAGTAAAGGCACATAGGAGGAGTGACCATTTGCTTTTCCACCCCTCCCCCTTCTCTCTCTCTCTCTCTTTCTCTCTGTCTCTCTCTCTCTCCCTCCCTCCCTCCTGCAGCCATGGCTTGAATGAGCCAGTTGGCCCTGGGCACTGAGGATGGCTCCATAGTCTCCACTCAGGTGCTAGAGTGGCTCCATTGCTGAGCGATGGAGCAAGGGCTCCAGATGGGCAGAGCATCAGCCCCAGATGGGGGTCGCCAGGTGGATCCCAGTCGGGGAGCCTGTGGGAGTCTGTCTCTCTGCCTTCCTGCCTCTCACTTGATTAAAAAAAAAAAGAAAAGAAAAGGAAATAATACAGAGGGATCATGCATGCCCCTACCCCCAGCCCCCCAATGGTAACATCTTGCATAACTCTGGTACAAGGGAACAATTGGGGAGTGGACCTTGACACAACTCATCCATCTTATTCAACCTTACTCAGCTGTCACCAGTTTTTTTTGTTGTTGTTGTTGTTTTTTTGTATTTTTCTGAAGCTGGAAACGGGGAGAGACAGACAGACTCCCGCATGCGCCCGACCAGGATCCACCCGGCACACCCACCAGGGGGCGACGCTCTGCCCACCAGGGGGCGATGCTCTGCCCCTCCGGGGCATCACTCTGTTGCAACCAGAGCCACTCTAGAGCCTGGGGCAGAGGCCAAGGAGCCATCCCCAGCGCCCGGGTCATCTTTGCTCCAATGGAGCCTCGGCTGCAGGAGGGGAAGAGAGAGACAGAGAGGAAGGAGACGGGGAGGGGTGGAGAAGCAGATGGGCGCTTCTCCTGTGTGCCCTGGCCGGGAATCGAACCCAGGACTTCTGCACGCCAGGCTGACGCTCTACCACTGAGCCAACCGGCCAGGGCCAGCTGTCACCAGTTTGACACGCACTAACGCGTGTCTGTGAGCGTTCATGCTTTGCCCCTTGCGGTTCTCTCTGATGGGTCGATTCCTGTGACTACCACCATAGTCAAGATACAGAACATCCGTCACCAGGATCCTTTTATAGCTATAGCCACCTCACCCCCTCGCTGCCTCCCTAACCCCGGGCAACCGCTAATCTGCTCTCCATCTCTATCATTTTGTCATTTCAGAATGTTATAAAAATGGCATCGGACAGCATTTAACTTGAGTCTGGCTTCTTTCACGCAGCATACGTCTCTGGACATTCACCCCTGTGATATGTCTCGGTTGTTCCTTCATTTTTATTGCTGAATAGTATTCCACAGTCTAATTGCACTGCTCTGTGCCTGAAGGACACCTGGGTTCTTTCTAGTCTGCAGCCAGTATGAATAGAGCTGCTGTGAATACACACACAAGGGTTTTGTGTGAACACAAGTTTTCATTTCTGTGAGCTAAGCACCCATGGGCATAATTGCTGGATCTTACTGTAGTTGCAATTTCTGTTTTGTAAAAGAAAAACTGCAAAACTCTTTTTTAGAGTGGTTGTATCATTTAGCCGTGGTATCTTTTACATTCCACATTCCCACCATTAATGTGCGAATGACTCGGTTTCTCTGTATCCTTGAAAACATCTGGTTTTGTTGATATTTTTTATTTTTGCCATTCTATGTATGTATTTTCACTACATACATAGGTATGTAGTGATAGCTCATTGTGGTTTTAGTGTGTATTTCCTTGGTGGGTAATGCTGTTGAATATCTTTTCAAGTGTTATGAGTGCCTTCTAAAGTGCTTATACTTTTATTTATTTTTCCCAGTTTTGCTGAGATATAATTGACATGTAAGTTTAAGGTGTACAATGGGATCCTTGGAAACATGCAGTATATATTGTGAAAGGATGATCACAATTAGGTTAGTTAACATCTCCATCACCTCACGTCATTAACTTTTTCTGTCTGTGCTGAGACTATTTAGGATTTAGTCTCCTAGCAACTTTCAAGTCTCTAATACAGGAGTCCCCAAACTTTTTACACAGGGGGCCAGTTCACTGTCCCTCAGACCGCTGGAGGGCCGGACTATAAACAAAACTATGAACAAATCCCTATGCACACTGCACATATCTTATTTTAAAGTAAAAAACCAAAACGGGAACAAATACAATATTTAAAATAAAGAACAAGTAAATTTAAATCAACAAACTGACCAGTATTTCAATGGGAAGTATGCTCCTCTCACTGACCACCAATGAAAGAGGTGCCCCTTCCGGAAGTGCGGCGGGGGCCGGATAAATGGCCTCAGGGGGCCGCATGCAGCTTGCGGGCCGTAGTTTGGGGACCCCTGCTCTAATACAATATTGTTAACTATATTCACCATGGAGCACATTAGATCCCCAGAACTTACCCGTCTTATAACTGAAAGTCTGTACCATTGGAGCAATATCTCCCCTTTCCCCCACCCAGCCCCTGACGACCACCGTTCTACTTTCTGTTTCTATGAGTTCCACTTTTTCAGATTCCGCATCTGTGTGAGATCATACAGTATTTTATCTTTATTTGTAGAATTTGTTCCACTTAGTATGACGCCTACCGGTTTCACCCATGTTATTGCAAACGGCAGGATCTCCTTTTTCTGTTGTTGTTGCAGAATAATACTGCAGTTTATATTTAAATACATTTAATACTTTCTAATACCCGTGGGGTGTCATGTTAGCATGAGCTTGATGATTTTATACAAAGAAAAAAGGCAGTTTCTGTGTTGTAAGGATATGAAAATCAGTTCCACTTAACACTTCTCAGGCAGTACTGAGACCATGTTATCAGCGGACACACTGTCATCTGTTCTAACTTGATTATCTATACATATAAAACTCCATTATACATATAAAACATAATATATAATGTATAAAAATATTCCATTATATCATATATTACATTTTAAAAAATTCATTCATACATTAGTGAACAACACATTGGTCTATATTTTGGCTAATACTTCAATACCTATGAGAATGCATCTTGGTTTTACTTCTTTTGGATATATACACAAGAGTAGGATTGCTGGATCATGTGGCAGAAGTTTTGTTCAGGAACCTCCATACTATTTTTCATAGTGGCTGCAACAACTCAATTCCCACCAACAGGGCAGGGGAGCCCATTCTTTCTTGGAATGACCATTGCCTGGGAAACAGTCCTCCTTCTCCGCTCTTGGTCTCTTCCAAATCAAAGCCAGATGAGATACCCTTCACCGAACCCCTTGCTTACCCCGACATTAACTAATTTCCTACTGGAAATCTGTATCTTTGCTCAGACCTTAATCTCCAAGAGGTGAGAGGTATATAGTTCAGGGTTCCCAGCCAAAACTTGGCTGTCACAGACCAAGTGCCATTTCTTCAATGAGCGAATAATAAAAAAACAGAATGACTTCAGTGCTATAAAGAGGTGCTGGCACAAAGGAAGGAGGATTAAGAAACAGGGAAAGGGACAGGGGTTGTCACCCCATTAAACACACTGCAGGCCAGCTCTGGAGCGAAGTCCACAGCCCAAGGCTCCACCGCGCACACGCGCAGCTCGCTCCCCGCCCGCTGTGGCCTCTCAGTCCCGCCCTCGGGGCCGCCCCCCTATATCAGCAACCAATTAGTGAGAGGAGGCGGGCCGCCTGCTTGGCGCATTGCTCCTTGGGTAGAGTCCCTAGTTACTGTTGCTAAGGCTGCCGTCTGCCGGAGGTGGTGGTGGGGGCATCAGGAGTTTGGGGCGCCTGGGCCTGAGAGGTCAAGGGTCAGTGCAGAGCCCAGGAGGAGATGGTGAAGCAGACGATCCAGATTTTCGCCAGGGTGAAGCCCACTGTCCGGAAGCAGCCACAAGGGGTACGGGTCGGAGCAGCGAGGGTGCGGGAACAGCGGGGCCTCCCAGGCTGGGAAGGGCGGCCCGCGAGGGGTGGGGCGCCGCGGGACGCTGCCCAGAACCCTGCACTCAGTGTCCGTGGAGCCCCGACAGCCATCAGACACCAGCGCCCCGCTGTCGGGACTCGAACAGACAGACCCCCAGGCACTTCCACCCAGCACAGCCCTGTGCGCACAAACATACCCTGCACAGAGGCACATGCCTGCCCCTGGGCACGCCTGTTCACACAGGGGCAGGAGCGCGCTGGTCTGGACAGTCACGCCGACCGCACCTCAGCTCCGCACCCTTCTTGCCCCTTTCTGGGAAACGGTCGCGCGTCTCTGCACACATACTAATACTCAAACTTACGTTTCGTATACTCGGGCAAAACGTGCAAGGAAGAGATGCGTGTCCATACATGTCTGAGATGTTACTGATAATAGATACACTATGGCTCTGCATACAGTAGGCCCCTAGAATTTGTTGATTTTATTTTCTTTATGCAACAAAAACATGAGCATTGACATATCGCGTATATAAATGCATACTTATGCATCCTGACAGAAAGAATACACATACATTCTATTCAGAAAACATTAGCTTAGGCCCTGGCCAGTTAGCTCAGCGGTAGAGCATTCGCCTGGCATGTGGATGTCCTGGGTTTGATTCCTGGTCAGGGCACACAGGAGAAGCCACCATCTGCTTCTCCACCCCTTTCCCTTTCTCTCTCGGTCTCTCTCAGGTTCTCTCTCTTTCTTCCTGTCCAGCAGCCATTGGTTCAAGCGCATTGGCCTGGTGCTGAGGATGGCTCCATGGAGCCAACACCTTAGGTGCTAAAAATAGCTTGGTTGCCAGGGTGGCCCCAGATAGGGAGAGCACCCCCCCCCCAGATGGGGGTTGAGGGGCAGATCCCCATTGGGGCGTATGCGGGAATCTGTCTATCTATCTCCCCTCCTCTCACTTACCAAGAACAAAACAAAAGAACTAGAAAACATTAGCTGAGGACCTACTCGGTGCTTCCTCTAGTGCGCTAAGCTCAGGAAGGTACAAAGAAGGTTGCGACATTGGCCTTACTCTGAGCACAGATATTCTGAATGCTTCTTAAGTTTCAAAACATTGTTTTCTCTCCTTGGGAAGGAGCATAGTCATTCTTACCACTTCTGTGCTATGTCTCTGTTATCCCTGGTTCGCATGAGAACCCCACAAGGTTAATGCCATTTTCCTCATTTTATAGATGGGGAAACTGAGTCTCAGGTTGGATAATGTGGCCAAGCCACTCACCTTGTGATGGGCAGAACCCCGATTTTAATGAAGGATTTTTTATTCCAAAGCTCTTGGATCTTCAGACAGAACCTTTTTTTTTTTCTTTTTGCCTCACTAAGCAAGAATTTAGGCAAGAACAATCTGAGTCCTGTGAATCAGTGCCTGAGATGAGCACATTATTAATATTTTATCTTTAGCCTATATCTATATTTCTACACTGGGCTCATGTATAAATGTAACATCACAGCATTTCATAGGCTAGCATTTGCCTCATGTAGTGTATGTATCAATATTTAAAACAAGGAGAATATAGTGTCTTTGTCATCACTCTTTAACTCATGGAATGCATTGAGAAGAAGCAGGAGAAGACTCCAGAGAAAATATTGACTTTGTTTTTTTTTAAGGAATAAAGCAGTGCAGAAAGGAACCGTGGCTACCTTCCCAATTTCTCTCCTCTTACATCCTCTTACAAGAAGGTTTTTAAAAATGCATCGCATGTAAAAAGCATATGTAATATCTGTCTCCCCTTTAAATTCTTACTAAAAATGTTGACCATACCTACAGACTCAGCAGTCAGTAGCAGGTGCTTAGATATGGTAATATAACAGGATGCAGGCAGGATGCAGGCAGGACTCGGGGATGGGCTGATGGAGAATCTTGGATTTAATACTGAATTTTCTCTTTTCTTGAAATGCACTGTTTGGATATTTTAATGTGCCTTCTTGTGCATTTCTTTGGCAAGAGTCTGTGGAGTAGATTGGTATTCCAGGAAGTATTTTTAGATGTCACACTGTATTTTAATAATGTCAGGTTTCTTGCTGAGATGCAACATTATGCCACATACACAAAAATAAAAGAGCACAGATGGACACATTTTGAGTTGGTGTACCCTGCTCTCCCTTAGAAATCCCAGTTTTAGCATCCTGTCTTTTTTTTGTCCCTGAAAAACATTGTATGGTTGTTGCTCAACCTGGAAATGCTGCTTGTAGCTTTAAACCAAGAGTAATTCAAAGTTTTATCTCCTTTTCCTCTTCATTTTGTGGCTCTACTACTTCATTTCTCTTATTTCATAAGATGCTATAAATTAAACTATTGTAATGTATAGGTTAATGCATCAGAAAACATGTAAGATGGGATAATTTTAAGAAAACCAATGCTTTTCATTGGTATAGGGCTTTGTAGATTTCACAATATTTTTATATTCGTCTTTTCATTAGATCTAGTTGTCTTCTATTCTTAAAAAACCTACTCCATCTCAAATACTTTTGTGACTAAGGGTAGAAAGCCAATCTATTAGACTAAACAAGTTTTCTGGTGATAAAGGGCTTTTCTTAGCTCCTCAACAAATGGCCTCATGATAGTGGTGATTGTCACTGTTCCTTCCTACTCTGGTAGACAGTCATTTTTGTCCTCTGAGCACTGTTACAGGTTTTATTTCTTTTTTTTTTTAAGTGTGGCAACCCTCACTTTTCTATGTTTCATGTCTTACATGCCTGTTTTACTCACCTGTCTGGGCATCAACCATTTTCTTTTTAAATGTAGTGCCTGGCTTACAGGACATAATTTTTAAATGTCTTTTGAAAAATTCCTAGCCAAAAAGCTTTGGACTTGATGCCTTCACTTTCTATAAATAATTTTATTTTGCACAGATTCTTCACATTCTAAATGAGAGTGTTCAATAAAAGTCTACTTAGGAAAATCATTCAGATTTTCTGGAGATTTAGGTAGGCTTTTACTTATTTAAGAACATAACTTTTCCCCCATAATTAAGCATCTAATGGATCTTAAACAGGAAGTATTGCCTGTTAGAAAGAATTTTATTTCCTGGTGAAAGACAAGAAGCCTTTCTTAAGAACCTCTAAATCTAATGACTAGCATTTTTTATGGTGCATTACAAAATGCTTCCATTTCCATGACATCATTGGATCCCCGCAGCAATCTTGTAAGGGGGCAATTCTGTTTTCCTCATTTTATGTAGAAAGGAACCAAGATTCGGAATGTGGTGGCTGGTCACACATCTGGTGAATTGAGCTCAGCATTGGACGCAGGTCTTTGAACACAAAAATCTTATGCTTTTCTTTAATGACCGCTTTGTAGGCACGACTCTTGATTTTTCTGGCCAATAAATAGAAGCGTAGGTAACCAAGACGACAGTCAGAGCATATTATAGTTGTAAGGGGGGGGGGGGGGGTTAGTTAAGACCTTTCATTTCCATTTCAGCTTGGAGAGGTTAAGTGATTTTTCCCAGGTCATTTGCTAATTAGTAGCTGGGCTGGGAGTAGAACCTTGACATCAAAGACAGGAAATATATGTGTCTTTTGAAACCACGCGTCTTTTATCAAAACCTGACTATGTCTCATGAAAACTTGGGCTTCTTTGAACACAACTTGAATTAGAGCATTCTTTTGAGCTCTCTGAGAAGTCTCAGACCTAGTCCTTTTATCTTCTTGTCTAGCATTCTGTAAATGCTCAAAAGTGCTTGTTACTTGTAGGAAAATGTTAATTTCTGGTACATAATTCCAAAGCAATATTCAGGTAGTATGTTGCTTTCAGGATCATTCGTTTCTCAGCGACAAGGACACTGCAATGTTCAAATTTGAATATTAGATTAGTCAACGAGGTTCTGAGCATTGACAGAGCATTGATTTAGGTTTCTCCTCTTCTTAGTTTGTATATTTATTTGTGTCTGCACACAGTTCAAAGAGGAAAATTACCCAAATTACACTATGTTTTGACTTAATATCTTAAAAGTATGATCTTTCATAAAATTACAGTGCACATCATAATAACATGGTCATAGTTCAAGCCTGAAATTTACCATTTTATATTCATTTCTTGCCTTCATATTTGCAGATTTATTCCATAGACGAAGATGAAAAATTAATACCTAGCTTGGAAATTATCATACCTCGTGATTTGGCAGATGGATTTGTGAATAATAAGCGAGAAAGCTACAAATTTAAGTAAGTTTATCTTTTTCCTTTTTTTTTTTTTTTTTTTTTTTTAAGTGAGAGGAGAGGAGGTAGGGACAGACTCCTGCATGCACCTGGACAGGAATCCACCTAGCAACCCCAATCTGGGGCCGATGCTTGAGTACTGAGCTATTTTAGCACCTGAGGCTGATGTGCCGCAGTGCCTGGGACCATTCTAGAACCAACTGAGCCATTGGCTGCGGGAGGAGAAAAGGGAGAGGAGAGGGAGGGGGAGGGGGAGAAGCAGATGGTCTCTTCTCCTGTGTGCCCTGACCAGGAATAGAACCTGGGACATACATATGCTGGCTGACACTCTATTCACTGAGCCACTGGCCAGGGCCAGGTGAGCCTTCTTTATAACATAAATGATGTACAGGCCTCCATGCACACGTGAACACTCTATATCTGTACTGTCCAATAGAGCGGCCAGTAGCCACATGGAGCTCTTAAGCACTTGAAATGTAGCTAGTCCAAATTGAGATATGCTGTCAGTGTAAAATATATCAAGGATTTTTGAAAGCTTAGTATGAAAAAAAAAAGAATGTAAAATAGCTCAAGAATATTTTCCAATTGATTCCATATTAAAATGATAAACTTTTTAATATGTTGTGTTAAGATAGAGTGAAATTAATTTCACCTGTTTCATTTTACTTTTTTTAAACTGTGACTACTAGGGAAATTTTAAATAACACCTACAGTTGCACGTACGGATTGCAGTACCCTTCTCTCGGCCAGGGCCAGACTGCGTGGTCCGGATGAAAAGGACCACCAGCCGCCCCAGGCCGACATCAGGGCCTTCCGTCCAAACCCTCTTCCGTGGCCAGGCCTTCCGCTTGAGGATTATGGCTATTTTAAATTGTCTTTATTACCTGGTTTCAGATGATGCGATTTCCTTTAAGCCCCACTTTTGATTTTTGGAGAAATTTGAGCCCAAGTTAAACCCGTATTTGATCTGTGGCTCGTACGTAGGTGGATTTCTGGATGCTGCTGCAGGAATCCTAATTGCCCTCCTGCAGTTCTCTCGAGGCTGTTTTGCATAATCCTTATTCTGAGACTGTTCCTGCCCTTGCTGTTTGGATAGAACTGTCCGGGATAGCTGGATATTTTATATTCTTATGTTTCTCTCTCTCTCTCTCTCATTTATTTACTCTTACTGGTTTGTCCCACAAACTTCTCTTCGGTCTGCACGACTCTGACCTTTGTCTCTCGTGTGTATCTCTCCTGCCACCTGCCCCTTCTTCTTGTGCCCCTTTTGCGGTAAGTACCAGCAGGATTGCGAGCACGCGCTCACCTGGTGAGGGGGTCCTCGCCGTCTGTTTTTGGCTCCCCATTCCTTTCTTTCTATCCTTTCAGGAGGATAGCCTATAATAAATGGCTTGATTTTTCTGAAGGGGGCATTCTCCACCAACGGAAACATGCCACTTACCTTCACAGCTGTGACTTTCTGACAGCCAGCCTGGCCCGCACTCCGTCAGCCACATGGTGCTGAAATGTTTTATTCAGCGTGATTCTGTGTGATTGTTAAGAAACAACGGACCATGTCTTGATGGACTGGCCCTTTCCAAAGTATTCTTTATGTGCTAGAGATACAGAGTACATTTAAATATATGATTATTGAAAAAGCGCTGTTTGCTTATTTTAAAATCTCTTCAATCGTTCTTTCTAAATCTCAGAATTAGAAATATTGGCTTGGTATTTTAAATAAAGAAGTTAATAAAGTATTTGACTTAGACATATGTTCAGACGTAAATATTTAAGCGTTTCCAGGCTGTTTTCTCCCAAGAAAACGCCTTTAATCAATAAATATTTATGACCATTCACGGCGTGCTGTTTCGATGGCTGGGATAGGGTGGGAAACCCGGCCAAGTCCCCGCCCTCGTGGTGTTTCCCTGGTGGGGGGAGGGGGGAGGTAGACCAGCGGATCAGTAAGTAACACGTGTTTTATTTTATTTTTTATTTATTTTTTATTTTTTGCATTTTTCCGAAGCTGGAAACGGGTAGGCAGTCAGACAGACTCCCGCATGCGCCTGACCGGGATCCACCTGGCATGCCCACCAGGGGGCGATGCTTTGCCTATCCGAGGCATCGCTCTGTTGCATCCAGAGCCATCCTAGTGCCTGAGGCAGAGGCCACAGAGCCATCCTCAGCACCCGGGCCATCCTTGCTCCAATGGAGCCTTGGCTGCGGGAGGGGAAGAGAGAGACAGAGAGGAAGGAGAGGGGGAGGGGTGGAGAAGCAGATGGGTGCTTCTCCTGTGTGCCCTGGCCGGAAATCGAACCCGGGACTCCTGCACGCCAGGCCGACGCTCTACCACTGAGCCAACCGGCCAGGGCCAAAGTAACACGTGTTTTAGAACGTGTTAGTGCCATGGAGCGAACTCAGGCAGGACGGGGACTCAGGAATGCTGGGGGGGGGCAGGGCAGCCACGGGGAGGGACATTGGCAGTATTACCCCCGGCAGTCAGGGGAGGTGCCCAAGAGCGTGACATTTGGACAAAACATGAGGGTGGTGAGGAAGCCCGACATCCAGCTTCTGAGGGACAGGAATCCAGGCCGAGGATACCGCAAGAGCCAAGGCCTGCGCTGGGGGATGCCTGGCTGGCTTGAAGATCCGGGGTCTGTGTGGCCAGAGGAGAGGACGCGAAGGGGAGAGGGGGGAAGGCGCTCAAGGGGCAGCAGTGTGGCCCGGTCATAGGGAGTTTCCCCCAAAGTGCCCCAGAAGGCAATGGAGGGCTTTGATCGGAAGGATGAAGTAATCGCACTTATGTTTTAAGCAGGATCATTCTCGCTAACATGTAAGAAAAGAGACAGCAAGGGAGTAGAGGAGACGAGGCGAGGCACTTCGGTAGCTCGGGCCCGGGGTGGTAGCAAGTGGAAATGTTGAGAAATAGTTGGATTCGGCATGTGTGTATTTTAAAGGTCAGCCATGACAGAGCCTGCTGGTGGGTGGGATGGACAGTGTAATGGAAAGAGAGGAGTCAAGGGCGCCCTGAGGGTTTTGGACCAGACTTTTAGAAGGATGGAGTTGTCACTGAGTGGGAGGAGGAAGACCGGGACAGTTTTGGGGTGGGGAGAGGTCTGCCCATGCCAGGTTTGGAATGGAGTTGAGAAAAAGCCTGACAACCTCCTCATAAATGAAAGGGCCTCTGAGGTCTCAGGAAACCTAAGTCATGTCCCAAGAGGCAGTGTTGATCCGGGGCCCTGAGCGAATTGCTTTATCTCCCTGGGAACAGACTCAACTTGTTAAGTTCTGTGATTCTATTTTGCTCTTCCAGGGTTTTCAGAAAATAGCTCACCCATAATGCCCTTTCAGATGACCATGTAACCATTATTATATAAAATAAAATATCTGGGGATGATGCTGTGTGATGTTTCACGCTGTTGTAGAATTTATTGAGACCTCTGCCACCTCCTTGGTGGTCGAGGTAATTCCTGAAACTTAAGGAAGTGAGGTTGGGAGGAGCTGTTGGTTCACTCAGTCATCGTTCATGTCGTCAAGAATCACATCCGCCTGTCCCCCTCCTCAGAAGCACCGCTGGGTCTGTGCTCAGATAACACAGTGAGTGGGTTCTAGAGAGCCCTTGGGCAGCCGTGCCCCCTGCGTTCCCATCCGGAGCTCTGAGGCACCTGCAGGATTTGAGGAATGCTCTGGGCACCCTCGGTAAATGTTGTCTAAAACGATCTTGCCGGCTTAGTGACGCAGTTCGTAGGCAGAGTGCCTTACAATCTCTCTTGGTATACAGTTTCGTTACCTGCTTCTTCAAAAGGGAGGTTGATAAGTTTAGGGATCTTTTGAAGTTAATGTTGATCGAAGACAATGAATTCCGTTCTGTTTTGTATTTCCAGTCCAGCTTCAGGTATCCTTCCGAACTCCTCAGTAGTGAAAACAGCCCCGCCCTTCATGTCGTCTCGACATTAGTTGAAGATGTGCCCAATTCACTTGTGCGAGGCAGACACATGGAACAAAGACTCCCAAGTCACCCTGGAAGTGCCTGAGATGCCCTCAGTGTGTTTGTTGTAAAGATTTTGCTTTAAAGCATTCCCCCCCCCCCCAATTTTTGTTTTGAAAACTTTTCAACATGCTGTAGAGGTAGAAAAATAATGCGATCAACTCTCCTCTGCTCCATGTGGGAGGTTCACCAGTTAACATTTTTTACCTTATATACTCCATTCTCTCTCTCCCTCTCTCTTTCTCCTTCTCTCTCTCCCCCTCTCCTCCTCTCTCCTTTTCTCCCTCTCCTATTTCCTCCCCCTCTCCGTCCCTTTTCCCTCCTTCTCCCTCTCCATGATGGTGTAATGGGGACATACTTGCTGGTAGCAACTTGCCACACTGTAAGAGAATAGACCGTGTGTCTTCTACCCCAGCCGTTCCGCTGTGCTTGTGATTGCGTACAGAGCAAAGTCACAGCGCTGCTGCCCGGAATAGTGAACTGGACCCCGTTCCGCCTCCCCATGCCCCGGGCCTTGCCAATCTGATAAAGACTGCTCTTTGCAGGACAGATCTATCTTCATTTCATTTTTTCGACTTTTGACTCATGATCAACAAAGTGAAATAAACTTCCCTGAAAGCTAAGTAGCTAATGCTAGGATGTAGTACCTAATTAATGGAAAAGGAACTTCAGTTCAGAATTATAAGGCCAAGTTTAATACTCATACATTTCACAGCTGTGTTCTTTTCTTACAGGTCAGACATCAGAAGGTCTTTGGCTGTTTACATCCTGTTCTTGGGTTTCCATTTCACGCACTTATCTAGATTTGAATTGGATGCCAATTGCAGACACTGTCCCTCTTGAGAGCTAAAAAACACACAGTTTATTATGTGGTTCAAAGCTGCTGTAGTTTTTCAGAGGGATTTATTGTACAGATCTTGTCAAAGCAATACTGTTTACCCACCATTTGTATACAGGGGTACAACAGTGCAGTGTGGTTGGGACTACAGGGCAGACATTGTGTTCGCTTAGGTAAGCCCAGTGATGTAAATATGGGGTAATTTACAAAGCTGTCAGGAAAGAAAAAACAAACCAATCCAATAGTGTTTGAAGGCTTAGCTTTAAAATAATTACTGTTTTCACATTTGCAGATTTCAAAGGATTTTTGATCAAGATACAAACCAAGAGACCGTTTTTGAAAGCATTGCCAAACCAGTTGCCGAGAGGTAGGATTTCCTGTATTTTGTTCAATGCGTTAGTGGTTTTTGATCTTGTCTTTAATTCTCAGATAATTGTGGTCATGTGCTTCAGTGTATCGATTATTTATGCAGGCTGACAGGTATGTAACAATGCAAGCATTAATATCTTTTATTCACACGGCTGTGTGTTTCAGATTTAGATTCTGAGCCCCCACACAAGCCAGGGAGATGGATAGAACAGCTATTGTCACTCCCATTTTGAAAGATGCATGCATCTCTGTGGATCAGAGAGACTAAGGGACAACTGCCCAGGCTTGGTGGCTCGTGGTGGCAGAGCCCCAGCTGGGTCTCTAACTTTAAGTTCAGGGCTCTCTCGTCCGTACAGTGTTTCCACCATATTGTTAGGTGGATGGAGGACTAGGCATGGGTGACACCCAGGAGGCCTAAGAATGGCTGATCCAGCTCAACCTCAGTGTAATCACTGTACTTCAAAGCTTGGCCCTTAGCTCCTAGGACCCTTTTGTTTCTGTATATCCAGACCATTTCAGTCTGATGACCATGAGAAGCAAAGTCACATGAGAAGACTGAAAAAAATCAGAATGCCATTTTATTCATATACACCGTGTCTGTAAAGTCATGATGCACTTTTGACCGGTCACAGGAAAGCAACAAAAGACGATAGAAATGTGAAATCTGCATCAAATAAAAGGAAAACCCTCCCAGTTTCTGTAGGATGATGTGGCAGCATGTGCGCATGCGAAGATGATGACGGAACACCGTGTATACAGCAGAGCAGCCCACATCCATGCCAGTCGAGATGTGGACGGTACAGAGGAAAGTTCAGTGTGTTCTGCGGCTCGCTAAATTCAAATCCGTGACCAAAGTGCAATGTGAATATCGGCACGTTTATAACAAAGCGCCACCACATAGGAATAACATTACTGGGTGGGATAAGCAGTTGAAGGAAACCGGCAGTTTGGTGGAGAAACCCCGTTCTGGTAGGCCATCAGTCAGTGATGAGTCTGTAGAGGCTATACGGGATAGCTACCTAAGGAGCCCTAAAAAATCTGTGCGTGAGCCCACATCAAACTGCACTGAATAGGTATGAAACTGGGAGAGTTTTCCTTTTATTTGGTGCAGATTTCACATTTCTATCATCTTTTGTTGCTTTCCTGTGACCGGTCAAAAGTGCACCATGACTTTACGAACACACTGTATATCAGCAGTCTCCTTGGGACCAGACGCTGGAGTCTTTGGTAAGCACACTCTCCTCTTGTAGGGACTCTCTGTAGGAAACCACTACTTACTAAGCTTGCTTTCTAATCCTGATATCATTTGGGTGATTTCAGTCCCCAGATATGTCTATCTTTATGATGGAAACGAAAGCTATATATCCTGCTGAATAAACCCATTTTTCCGGCCCGTTCTGGGACACCCTTTCCCGGGAACACTGTTGGGCGTACATTGGCTGTTGTCCTCGAACCCTTGTTTTATGAATCCTCGTCAAACCAGGCCCTTCCCTTCCCCACCACCCCCAGCCTTATTACTGAGGTGTAATTGACACATAACATTAGGTAAGTGGAAGGTGTGCAACATGTTGATTTGTAGACTGTAAAAAGATGATCACCACAGTATTAGCTGCCCTTCATCTCATCACAAAGCGACAGTTTCTTTGGCGAGAACATTTCAGACCCGCTCTCCTGACGACATCTAAGTCTGGGGTGCGGTAGTATTCACCACAGTCCCCACGCTGTGCACTCAGACTTGTTCACTTGGCCCTTCTCTTTTCAAACTTCTTTCTTCGCAGCGAGTGAGATGCAACCGAGTAGGCGTAAGCTGTATCTTTTCCTTAGAGTTGGAATCCAACAGCATGTCTTTAGATTAAATTGAGGTCTCCTCGACTGGATGTCATACATTTCTAAAAGTCTCCTTTTCTAAGTAATCTTGTGGGTCATGTCAGTTTTCAGGTGGTGGTCTCATGTGTTTTATTCTGGAGCTTCCTAAAATCACGCGGGGAGGGGGCCTCGGTCTCTGTGTCCTGGACATCCGGTTCTCACTCCCACCGCCCACCGCCGTGGGCGTGTCCAGCGCACCTCCCCCCCCCCCAGCTCTGGCCGCGCCCTCTGTCGGGGTTCTCTTCTCCTAGACATCCGCAGCGTCTTCCTCAGTCTTTGCTCAGGTATCGTCTTCTCAGTCCAAGCTTCCTGTTTGAAACTGCACCGCCTGTCACCCTTCCCTGTTCTCTGTTCTTTTTCCCAGCGCTTGTCACCATCTGACAGACTGTGTAGTTTGATTACTCATTGGTTTTGGTCTGTCTGCCTTCCGCTAGAACAAACGCTTCAGGAAGGCTGGGGAGTTGTTTTGTTTGCTGACTTGCAAAGACACCCAGCCCAGTGAGGACCAGACTGAAGAGGTGACGGCGAGAGCGTCTTCATCCAGGCAGCCTGGGCTGGTCCTGACAATCCTTTCTGTCATCAGCAGGGAACCACCCTCTTTGTCCTTTTGAATACTTTTCTCCTTGTGTCCCATTATTCCTGAAATGGTTTTTGCTAATCTTTGTTTTCTGCCAGCCTTAAAGTGATTTCTCTCTCTTGATTTCCTAAATCGACTGTCCCGGGACATTCTGTCTCTAAGTGTAGGTGCGGTCAATAGCCAGACTCATGGGCCCTGATCTTTCACCGGTTCCCTTCGCCTGTTTGTATTGATGGCGGCTACTGCCGTGGCGTTCAGAGGGACGCCCGTCCTGTCTTCATTTCTTTTTTCCATTTATCACGCTCTGTTCTCTCCCCTTCTTACTGTATGTTGGCATGTGCGTTTTCTTGTTGTTGCTGGTGCTTCCCATTTTCTGTCAAGATGTACATTGTGTTTTAACACATCTGCATAGTGTACACAGATATATAAACTTGTCTGTATATCTCTGTCTGTCTGTCTCTCTCTCAGGGATCTTAGCACACTTTTTCTTTTCCTTCTCTTTCTCTTTCTCCTGCTCCCTCTTCCTCTTCTTCTTCTCATTCTTTTACATCTTCCTCCTCCTCCTCCTCCTCCTTCTTCCCCCTCTTTTTTCCTGTTTCACCCTTTAACATTTCTTGTAATACTGGTTTGGTGGTAACAAACTCCTTTAGCTTTTTCTTGTCTGGGAAGCTCTTTATTTCTCCTTTAATTTAAAATAATATCGTTGCCGGGTAAAGTAGTTTTGTTTAGTTTTGTTTTTTTTTTTTAACCAGCAAGGTTGTGGGTCCTTGCTTTTCATCACTTTGAATATTTCCTGCCAGTCCCTCCTGGCCTGAAATGTTTATGTTGAGAAATCAGCTGACAGTCTTATGGGAGCTCCCTTGTAGGTAAGTAACTGCTTTTCTCTTGCTACTTTTAAGAGTCTCGCTTTGTCTTTCACCTTTGCTATTTTAATTATGATGTGTCTTGAAGTGGGCCTCTTTGGGTCCATCTTCTTTGGGACTCTGTGCTTCTTGGACTTGTGTGTCTATTTTCTTTACAAGGGTAGGGAAGTTTCTGGTCATTATTTCTTCAAATACAGTGTGTCCGTAAAGTCATGGTGCACTTTTGACCGGTCACAGGAAAGCAACAAAAGATGATAGAAATGTGAAATCTGCACCAAATAAAAGGAAAACTCTCCCAGTTTCATATCTATTCAGTGCAGTTTGATGTGGGCTCACGCACAGATTTTTTAGGGCTCCTTAGGTAGCTATCCCGTATAGCCTCTACAGACTCGTCACTGACTGATGGCCTACCAGAACGGGGTTTCTCCACCAAACTGCCAGTTTCCTTCAACTGCTTATCCCACCGAGTAATGTCATTCCTATGTGGTGGTGCTTCGTTATAAACGTGCCGATATTTCATGTTGCACTTTGGTCACGGATTCTAATTTAGCGAGCCGCAGAACACACTGAACTTTTCTCTGTACCACCCACATCTCCACTGGCATGGCCGTGGGCTGCTCCGCTATATACATGGTGTTACATCATCATCTGGACATGTGCACATGCTGCCACATCATCCTACAGAAACTGGGAGGGTTTTCCTTTATTTGGTGATTTCACATTTCTATCGTCTTTTGTTGCTTTCCTGTGACCGGTCAAATGTGCACCACGACTTTATGGACACACTGTAGGTTCTCAATCCCTTGGTCTTTCTCTTCTCCTTCTCATACCCGTATGAGACAGATGTTGTTGCACTACATGTTGTCCCAAAGGTCCCTTAAACTACCCTTACTCTTTTTTGTTCTTTTTTCTTTTTGTTGCTCTAATTGGGTGTTTTTTTCTATCTTGTTTTCCAAGTCACTGATTTAGTCCTGCTTCGCCCAAGCTACTGTTTATTACTTCCAGTATATTCTTTTTTTTTTTTTTTTTTTTTTTTCCTGAAGCTGGAAACGGGGAGAGACAGTCAGACAGACTCCTGCATGCGCCCGACCGGGATCCACCCGGCATGCCCACCAGGGGGCGACACTCTGCCCACCAGGGGGCGATGCTCTGCCTCTCCGGGGCTCTGTTGCGACCAGAGCCACTCTAGTGCCTGGGGCAGAGGCCAAGGAGCCATCCCCAGCGCCCGGGCCATCTGCTCAAATGGAGCCTCGGCTGTGGGAGGGGAAGAGAGAGACAGAGAGGAAGGAGAGGGGGAGGGGTGGAGAAGCAGATGGGCGCTTCTCCTGTGTGCCCTGGCCGGGAATCGAACCTGGGACTTCTGCATGCCAGGCCGACGCTCTACCACTGAGCCAACCGGCCAGGGCCCTTCCAGTATATTCTTGATGTTGGATATTGTATTCTTCATTTCTAACTGGTACATTTTTATGGTTTCTGTGCCCTTTTTATTGCTTGCTATCTATTTGTTGAAGTTCTCACTTTTTCCCTTGAGCATCTGTATAACCATTACTTTGGCTTTTTAGCTGATAAATTGCTTATCTCCGTTTTATTTAGTTCTTTTTCTGTCATTGAGGCCTGTTCCTCCCCCCTCCCCCCTATTTCGGCTCCCTCTTTATTTTTATTTCTGTGTATTGGATAGATCTGTGGTGATTCCCAGCCTTTGTGTAGTAGGTGTTCTGTTGGGTCCAGTGGAGCAGTCTCCGTGGTCACCTGAGCTGGGTGCTCCAGGAATGCTGCTCCTTGTGTTTCTTATATGGGCCCTCCTGTTGTAATTGAATCTTTATTGCTATTGGGCTGTTGTGCATGGATTGACCCTCACTGCAAAGGCAGACAGCTGAGCCACTGTCACCCCCTGAAACTATCCAGACCTCTACTTTCCTGGCCAAGTCCACTGACTCCTCAACAGGGCCTAGTCTGCACAGAGTGGGCAAGAGGGAGTCCAGAGGGTGAGGCAATGGCTTTCCTCCTGGCTAATGCCGTAAGGAGGGAAGTGCACTAACTACCGAGAAAGGCAGTGACTGTGGTTTGAGGGATGGCTGAGCACAGGGAGCCGTGTGGCTGTCCCCCATGCCTTACCCAGATCCGCAAACCCCAGACCCCACTCTTACCATGTGACTCTAGTCTGCCCAGTCTTCCCTCTGCCAGAGCTCAGGGCAAGTGGCTGTGAAGGAGATTTTGTGTGTTGGCCCTTTAAGAGGGTACCTGCATCTCTGTGGACTCCCATCTTTTTCTGGCAGACAGAATCCCTGCCCTTCTTTACAGCCAAATGCTATGTGGGCGCCTCTTCCCAGCTCTGGGCGGCAGTGCTAAGTTTGGGGTTTAGGCGCTACATCTTTCCGGGGGGAAGCCCCCTGCAGCTGCAGTATCCCTCTCGAACCTCAGCTGCCACTGGTGGAAGCAAGGCCAGCTGTTCTGCGTCTCCGCCCTTCCTACGAGTTTTAATGCAGCTGCTTCTGTGAATCCATGGTTATAAGACCACTCTTCAGTTAGCCTTGGTTTGGTTATTCAGGATGATTGTTCCTAAGTTTAGTTTTAACTCCAGTTTGGTCCTAGGATGAGGGGAGTGTCGCAACCACCTATTCTGCCACCATCTTGGATCTGGGTGAAAACTCTATATTCAAGCTCAGGGGTTGACACATTAATTATTATTTTTTTGATAATTGAAAAATAATTTCTTTTCTTCCGACATGATCTATTCTTTCTTTCTGAAACTTCTCATTCCAGAGTTACTTCAAATATTATAACTGTCCACTCCCAGTTTCAATCTCTTTGTCTTTACGTTCTGTTCTGAAATTTCAGTTCAACCTTGAAGCATGTTAATTTGCTTTTTAGTCTTGAAGCATGACAATTTACTTTTTAGTCATGTGCATTCTCTGTCACCTACCTCTTAAATTTTTAATTTTTACAGTTTTATTTTTCATTTATGGCACGTGAAAAACAGCCTGTTCTTGTTTATGGGTGTGGTGCCCTCCCATTTCCCTCTGAAGACAAGTATCTCCTTTCAAATTGCTGGCTTGTTTTCCTGTACACTTTTCCTTTATGCGTGAGTCCTTCTGCTGTTGAGTTTGGCGCTTCCTTGGAGCATATTTTCCTCAGGTATTTGGTGACTCAAAGTGCTGAGCCCGTGCTGTCATTGGAGGGGGCCACTGTCTGTCTGAGGACGCTGTTGCTGTTCACTGTGGTCCACCCCAGCGTCTGTGGGGCCCGAGCGGCATGTTCGGAAGGGTACACTCTGAGCTATCTGCTGGGTGAGAGGGCCCTCTTCCCCACTGGGAGTGGCTTGCCACCAGGGACTCTGGTCATTGCCACCAATCCAGGTTCCCCTTCACAGAAAGGGGTGCAGCAGCGGGGGGCAGACAGACGGAGGCAGAGTCATATTTTCCTTCGATTCGGTTCAGAGGAGATGGTTGTTAAGCAGCTTGATTTACCAAATTAGGAAACTTGGATGGAGGAATCACTATTTTCATTGACTTTAAATATGTTATATACAGTAACTGTATATGTTATACACAGTTTATGCAAACTTGAATTTCGTGACTTTGCAATGGTATATGTAAAATATCAATGAAATCTCATTTGTATACAATATTTAAAGAACAGTTTATCCTGTAACTTAAAAACTGGTTTAAGGATTATACATTTTGGCAGGCCAGGTGAATAGAAATTGCCACTTTAGATGGTAAACAAGAACACCTGCTACTATTCTCAGTGATGATTTGCCTTCAGGAACAAATTCACAACGTAACATCCAGCCACTCTACACAGGCCCTTTGAAGCTGCTCTGTTGGATTAATACATTGTAGCTTAATTCTGGTTACTGTATACAATTAAAACGAAATAAAATCAATCATATTTCTTCCCAAATTCTATAGTTCAGGAATCCCATTATAGGCAGTCCCCGGGTTACGAACGAGATAGGTCTGCAGGTTTGTTCTTAAGTTCAATTTGCATGTAAGCTGGAACAACTACATTTACCTATTAAATGTAACTTAGATGCTTCTCTTAACAGAGCATTTATTTTTACCTTTCTGAGCATATAGACACTTAAACCTTTTCAAATACAGCCTTAAACCATCTCAGATGATGCAGAAGATGATGGACTTGTTGGAGAGGATGGGACTGTGAGAGACAGGGTTTGATTCTGCTGCTGGAGTCAGTTTCCTGAAGTAGACAGTCAGAGAGGCTTGTACAGAGCTTTTCTTTTCTCCTCATAAATGGCCCTGTGGCATCTCAGGCCTTGGGTAACTGTGCAGTAAACTTAGGTGAACCTCTCTGTGTCAGGATCTGGCTCCTCTAACTCTGCCATTCCTGCTTCAGTGAGATGAAAAGCATCAGCTGCCTCTCTAGTAGAAAAACTTTTTTGGTTCTGGAGTTTCTACGTTCCTGTTTTCGTCCCTAAATGCTGTCATCTGCTGCTCTAGTTCCATAAGGTCTTCACTGGTTAGTTCTTTGCCATGGGAGTCGAATCACTGTATGGTATTGTGTTCACTGATGTCCAACTGCAGCTGGTTACCAATAGCCCTATGGCGCTCTCTGTAAGTATGAGTTGTAGGCAAATCAGATGTTTGTAACTCAGGGACTTCCTGTAATTAAGCCTCATCTTTTCCTAGTTAATTCAAATCAGTGATACGGCGGCCGAGTTGCATGGGTGTTGGTGAGAAGTGGAAAGGCTTTAACTTTCTGTCATTGGAAATTAAGTAAAAGAATCTTTGTGGTTATTACTTAATGCATCTGCCTAGGAAGCACTTTTTCATTCTGCCTCTTCCGAACTTTGTTTCTTTCTGAAATATGTACTATGTTTTTTATAACAACAAAAAAACATTGTTTATGGTGTGAATTTTGCTCACTGATTTTGGACTCATTTTCACAATGTTCTGTTTCAGGAGGCAAATGTGTACGGTGTGTGGTGTATGATGTAGGGTGTAGGGTGTGTGGTATTGCATCATATAAAAGAGTTTGTAGTTTGATTTACTACCTGACCTGGTGCTGTGCTTCCCAAATTGGAGTTCATGGATCTTGGGAGCGTGGAGTGACCCATCAGGGGTTGCCGACGCCACAAGCTCAACATGCTATATGACCCTGGAAGGTCAATAGTATTAAAGATTTAGGGAGAAAACTTTGAAGTCTAGACTTCTCTGTGGTCATTACCTGCACCTGCAAATCTTCAGAGCCCCAGTTTTCCAGCCAATCCTATGTATTACCTAAACAGCTTGGGGCATAGGAAATTGATTTTATGTTGGAAATAAATAAATTTCCAATGGGAGATTTTGGAAAATTTTGGAAATCTGATGTTCTGGAGGAACACAGTGTATGAACAGGGTATACACTGATAGGAGGTCTGGTTGCATCAGTGACAACGGTCCTCATAGCTGGCACTGGTCAGCTAAAGCATCTGTTGCAATGAGGCCAACCAGGCTGGCTTTTGAGAAGCTATTAGTTACTTTGTGAACCATTGCTTTTTAACATTGATTTCACCGTTGATGAAGAATATCAAGAGTAGCCTTCCGGTTTGCACTGAGCGGAAGGGGAAGGGGAGAGGGGAGTCTGCAGGGCGATCTCAGACTTGGAGAGGATGTGCGAGACCACTGCGTATCTGGCTGTGTGCGAGGCCGCCGCTTGGTAGAGGCGATTTCTCACGGGAGGGGCAGTCCCGTGCTCCCGGTGGGGCCAGGGGCTGGGCCAGTGAGGCTCTCACCTGCGGCTCTGGGGCCGGGCCAGTGGGGCTCTCACCTGCGGCTCCGGGGGCCGGGCCAGTGAGGCTCTCACCTGCGGCTCCAGGGGCCAGGGGCCAGTGAGGCTCTCACCTGTGGCTCCGGGGGCCAGTGGGGCTCTCACCTGCGGCTCCAGGGGCCGGGCCAGTGGGGCTCTCACCTGCGGCTCCAGGGGCCGGGCCAGTGGGGCTCTCACCTGCGGCTCCAGGGGCCAGTGGGGCTCTCACCTGCGGCTCCGGGGGCCGGGCCAGTGGGGCTCTCACCTGCGGCTCCAGGGGCCAGTGGGGCTCTCACCTGCGGCTCCCGGGGCCGGGCCAGTGGGGCTCTCATCTGTGGCTCCGGGGGCCAGTGGGGCTCTCACCTGCGGCTCCGGGGGCCAGTGGGGCTCTCACCTGCGGCTCCAGGGGCCAGTGGGGCTCTCACCTGCGGCTCCGGGGGCCAGGGGCCAGGGAGGCTCTCACCTGCGGCTCCGGGGCCAGGCTTTGCTGACAGGGCTCTGGATTGCCTCGCTTGCCCAGTCCTGCTGCTCAGGTGGGGAAGAGACCCCGCCCTTTCCAGACGAAGAGACCAGAATGGAAGAGAAGGAAGGCCAGAGGAGAGTATTTAAAAAACCTACAGTGAAGTCTTATTAGTCAGTTACTCACCTCTGGGTGCTCGTGCTTCTACCACGTCTGGCCCAGAAACGTTGGCAATCAAGTGGAATAACCCAATTCTGGCCCTGGCCCTGTGACTAACTCACTATGTGACTCTGCACCAGACCTGTCACTTCTGAATCAGTTGTCCCCTCTGAGGAAGGGGACGCTAGTAATGCCAAGTTTACAAGGTTGTTCTGAGGAAGAAAGAAACGACGCACGTGAAGGTACTCTGTGACCTTCAGTGCCCTATTCAATGCAGGGGATGGAAAACTAGAACTCGTTATGCCTTTTGCCTCTTTAAAAATATACCCATTGACTACTGGCTCCAGACAAGCTGAAGCAGACACATTTCTCTCTGTCCCTCTCACTAAGAACAGCTAAAAGACTCTGGACATTATCTAGGGAAGATACATATCACTGCCAAAATAGATCCTGGAGAAACTGGCAACCCAGAAACACCAATAGGCTGAGACACCAGTGCCAAGAAAGTCTTCCCCCTGCAGCCAGAGGGCCAGGGAAGGGCAGCTAGCAAGGCAGAAACTTAAGCACTGGTTGTGCTGCCCCATGCAAATACTACGGAGAAACCCACAGCCCCACGCCCAGCCCTGTCGGCCAAGGCTAGGCTGCAACAAGGTATCAGAACCCCCGTGGCCAGGGTGGTATCAGAGAATGTAACAGTTCCCTCCCTGCCACCGTGTTGCCAGTGCAGGTCACAGGGGGGTCCTGACGTCACTACCATCCATCGGTCACAAGGCCTCCCCACCCTACGGTGGCATCAGTGAATAGCAACACAGTGCCCTTCCCTTTCCTCTCTAGGGAGCTGTCACTTGAGGTCTAGAAGGCGGGCTGGAAGCTCAACTCTGTCTGCAGGAATGAAGCCTCCACAGGTGTTCCGAAAGGCTGACGGGGAACCGGGGTCTTCACCCCCGCCTGGCAGTAGTGAGGTGGCACTTCTGCCCCCCCCCAGCACAGTATCAAAATAATTAAGCGTGATTTAGAATCTTAGCATACCTAAACGACCCAGGATAGTGACAAACCATGCATCAAGTAGGCACTATCAAGAACCAGGAAGACATCAGCTCCCACAGGAGAAACAGTCCACCGATACCGCTGCACACAGAAGCACACCCACAGGAGAAACAGCCCACCGATACCGCTGCACACAGAAGCACACCCACAGGAGAAACAGCCCACCGATACCGCTGCACACAGAAGCACACCCACAGGAGAAACAGCACACCGATACCGCCGCACACAGAAGCACACCCACAGGAGAAACAGCCCACCGGTACCGCTGCACAGAAGCACACCCACAGGAGAAACAGCCCACCGATACCGCCGCACACAGAAGCACACCCACAGGAGAAACAGTCCACCGATACCGCCGCACACAGAAGCACACCCACAGGAGAAACAGCACACCGATACCGCCGCACACAGAAGCACACCCACAGGAGAAACAGCCCACCGGTACCGCCGCACACAGAAGCACACCCACAGGAGAAACAGCCCACCGGTACCGCCGCACACAGAAGCACACCCACAGGAGAAACAGCCCACCGATACCGCCGCACACAGAAGCACACCCACAGGAGAAACAGCCCACCGGTACCGCCGCACACAGAAGCACACCCACAGGAGAAACAGCCCACCGGTACCGCCGCACACAGAAGCACACCCACAGGAGAAACAGCCCACCGGTACCGCCGCACACAGAAGCACACCCACAGGAGAAACAGCCCACCGGTACCGCCGCACACAGAAGCACACCCACAGGAGAAACAGCCCACCGATACCGCCGCACACAGAAGCACACCCACAGGAGAAACAGCCCACCGGTACCGCCGCACACAGAAGCACACCCACAGGAGAAACAGCCCACCGATACCGCTGCACACAGAAGCACGGGTCTTGGAACGATTTGACAAGGACTCTTTTTTTCTGTTGGGTTTTTTTTTTTTTTTTTTGGTTTTTTTTTACCCCAGTCATTAGACATTATGTAACATACTAAGTGATCAAGGGATTTTAAAGTAGCCATTATAAAAATGCTCCAGTGAGCCAATTACAAACATGTTTGAAACAAATGAAAAGATCTAAAGTCTCAGCAAACAAAAAACAAATGTAAAGATGTACCAAATGGGAAATTTTACAATTGTAAATACAATAACTGAAATTAAAAAAAAAAAAAAATGGTGGCTGGGCTCAACAGCAGGATAGAGAGGTCAGAGTCAAAGAACAAACAAATTTGAAGATATAACAATAGAACTTGCCCAATAAGGACAAGAGAAAGAAAAGAGACTGGAAAAAAAAAAAAGGAACAGACCCTTAGGGACCTGTGAGAACTGTAGCAAAAGGTCTCACATTCATGTCATCAGAGCCCCAGAGGGGAGACAGAATAGGGCTGAAATGTTTACAAAAAGAATGGTTGAAAATCCCCTGAATTTGGCAAAAGGCATAAACCTAGAGCTTTACGAAGCAGGATAAATGCAAAGAAATCTACTCCAGGACAAATCGTAGTCAAGCTTTAGAAACTAAAGCAAAGAAATAACCTAAAAGCAATGAAAGAGAAATGATACGTCACCGATTGGACAAAATAATCTGAATACCTGTGGATTTCTTATCAGAAGGTGGAAGAATGTTCTCAGGTGCTGAAAGAAAAGATTGTCAGCCTAGAAGCCTATACTCAATGCAACTACCCTTAAGGAATAAAGGGGAAATAAAACATTTGTTGACAAAAGAAAACTAAGGCAATTTGGTCACCAGATACCTCCCTAAAAGAAGGGGTAATGGAAGTTCTTGAAAAGTAGGGAAGTGAAGAAGAAAACAGACCCTTGGAATTTTAGAAGGAGAGAAAGAACAACAGAATGAGCAAAAATATGCATTCATAAAATAAACTTTCTTCCTCTTAGTTTTCAATTTATTTTTATTGATTGTTAAAGAAAGATAGAGAGAAAGAAACACTGATTTGTTGTTCCACTTATTCATGTCATCATTGGTTGATTCTTGTATGTGCCCTGATTGGGGATAGAACCCACAACCTCAGCGTGTCGGAACAATGGTCTAACCAACTGAGCTACATGGCCGGGGCAACTCTCTGCCCCATAAGTTAAAAAAAGAACTTATGTTTGACTATCGAAGCAGAAATTAAAGCCTTGTCTGATGACAATTATAACTGGGTGAGGGGAAGGGACTTAAAGGAAAGTAAGGTTTCTACTCTTCATTCAGACGGGTCCAATGTCCACCTATTGGATCTCGGTGGTGATAGAAAGTTGTGTATCTTGACTGCAGTGATGTGACAAAATGACAAAGAGCTCTATAAATTTCCTGGTTAACATACGAGATGTAACCATTGGGGGAAACTGGGCGAAGGGTACACAGAACCAATCTGTTCTCTTTTTGAAACTTCCTGTACATTTATAATTTCCAAACAAAACATTAATATTTCCAGATATGAAATATTAATGTCAGTGTCATTTTTTTCTGTGTGTTGTTCTTCTCATCGTCAGTAAATTAGGTAATCTAAATTATTAGACTAGAATGTCTCCCCCATGAGACTCAGTAAAGCTAATCCTGTCTGATAGTCACCAAAACACATCTGGCAGTAAATACTTTTTTTTCTTCTCAAAGTTGGCTTTCAAGCAGAAAACACTGGTCACGACCGAAGTATACAAAAACCCAATTGACTCCCACAGATCTGTTCAACTTCCGGCCGCTATTTCAGTTCACCAGCTTCTTTGTTTATAAACATGCACGGGTGCTTGGCTCTGCGTCCTGCAACACGGAATTTCCTGATGCCACTACATTTTTGGCTTTTGTGATTCTATTATCTTTCAAGTTTAACACTTTTTGAATTCCATTTTCAACTAAAAATGTGGGTTTGTGGTTAAAAACAGGAAAACCTATCGGCTTAGAACCATGAAATCCTGCCAGGGGCTGACCTTGAGGCGCCCCACCAACACCGTAGAGACGGAGAGGAGGGTTCTGCCTCCCCACCCACAGCTAGTGTGTTTGGAGACCACAGTGGCAATCCGTCTAATAAGCATAGATTGTACCGACTGCGCATTTCAAATATGGATTTTTATTATGGTGGTTAAACAAATGAGTCCAATTCTGGATGTTTATTTACTTATTTTTTTTTTTTTTTTAGGTGAAAGGAGGGGAGATAGATAGATTCCCACATGCATCTCAACCAGGATCTACCTGGCAACCCCATCTGGGGCTGATGCTCGAGTACCTGAGCTATTTTTAGCACTGGAGGATGTCATGCTCTAATGGAGCTATCCTCAGTGCATGGGGCCACACTCAAACCAGTGGAGAGAAAGAGTGAGAAGGGGGAAAGGAATGGCGAGAGAAGCAGACGGTCACTTCTGTGTGCCCTGACTGGGGAATTGAACCCAAGATGACCATACACCAGGCATACACTCTATCACTGAGCCACTGGCCAGGGCCCTGGATGTTTCTTCTTAAGGATGACCAATCAAGAAATTTTGGCAATGATCACTAAAAGTTAAAGCCATTTGTAATGTATTTGATAAAATACCTCTAAAAAATGGCCTGAGAGTTGTACGAAGCATTCTGCTTGTGGAGACTGTCAGTTCTGTGACGGCACATACACGTGGTGAAATCTTTGGGTCAGTGGTCAGAGAAAAAGCATGGCTTGAATTAAAGAGGCAGAGTAAGGGGCTGACCAGTGGGTCAGAGAGGCCCGCGCACAGTCTTGTGACTCGTTTGCTAGAAGGTACTTGTCTTAGTCTGACACTCCCTCAAGCAGATTCTGAAGCAGGGAGTCTAGTGAAAGCAGTGGACTTGGGAGGTGAGCCCAGGAAGCACCAACAGGGGAGTGAGGAGGTGAGAGAGGGAAGGGCACGAAGCCGCTGTCAGGTCATTAAAGAGCTCGCGCCCGTTCCCACTGGCACGCTCCGGAGGACCCGCGGAGGACCGAGAGGAGCAGGTGACAGAGTTCATCTCACCAAAGGTGGTGTTGAACCACCCTGTTCCTCTCTGGTCGGAGGCTGCTGCCAGTGTGTTAGCCCTCGGCACACCCAGCCTCACTCGCATCTGAGCTGAACAAGAACTTGCAGGCAGGACGGTGTGAGGGCAGAGAGCCCCAGGCCCTTGCCGGGAGGAGTCACCCGTGTGCAAGGGAACAGGGAGTGTTCAGTAGGTGGGCGGGAGCAAGCCAGCTCTGCTCCCACATCCACATTTCTCCCCCCCCCCCCCAGCCTGAAAACTGCGGGCGTCTCTCTCCAGCAATTACCCCGACAGCAAAGCAGATTAAAACAAAATCCAAGAGTAAAACAAAACCCAGTAGTATTTGAATTTACATATTTATGTGAGATTAGGGTCTCAAAACACTGGACAGCGAGGAGGAATTATCTGCCCACAGAGTGTGGACTAGAGCTCGCCTCATTTTTTACGCAATACTCTGAAATCTATATACTTGGCGTCATTTTGCCCATTAATTCTGGAGGATAGAAAATTTCCCTCATTCATAAATAACTTAAAGAATTATTTTTTATATTGCTATTCCTCTAACACACAAGTGTGTTCCCCACTCAGGGCCTCTGCCCTCGGTGTTGCCTCTGCCCAGCACTCTCTTCTCCCAGGCTTGCTCACGGCTCTGCTTTTGTTTACAGCACGTGCCAACAACTGACCTCCTGTGTGCGGTGTTCACTCGTTAAATGTGTGTAGTGCCTGCTTCCGCCCAGTCTCCTGTAAACTTCTGAAGGGAAGGACTCTGTCTGCGTTTCCTATGGTACCCCAGCGTCTAGGGCAGGGCTGGGTGTAGACTACATACTTGCTATTTGTTGAGTGAGAAAATAGCACATAGAGGACTATCCTTCAGGAGCTTAGTCTTCTCTTTCTTAGTCAATGCAGTGGTGAAGGGCTTTATTTCTTTTCTTTTCTTTCTTTTTTTTTTTGACAGACAGAGAGAGGGACAGATAGGGACAGACAGACAGAAAGGGAGAGAGATGAGAAGCATCAATTCTTCGTTGCGACACCCGAGTTGTTCATTGATTGCTTTCTCATATGTGCCTTGACCAGGGGCTACAGCAGAGCGAGTGACCCCTTGCTCAAGCAGTGACCTTGGGCTTCAAGCCAGCGACCTTTGGGTTCAAGCCAGCGACCAAGGGGTCATGTCTATGATCCCACACTCAAGCCAGCAATCCCATGCTCAAGCTGGTGAGTCCACCCTCAAGCTGAATGAGCCCACGCTCAAGCCGGTGACCTTGGGCTTTTGAACCTGGGTCCTCTGCGTCCCAGTCCGACGCTCTATCCACTGCGCCACCGCCTGGTCAGGCTGGGCTTTATTTCTTGTAAAAGGAATTATACTTTTGTTTCCTTCTTGTAATTTTTGGACAGAGGCCTTTTCAGTGAATCTACTTTTTTTTTTTTTCTTCTCTGTAGCTTTCCGAAGCTGGAAACGGGGAGAGACAGTCAGACAGACTCCCGCATGCGCCCAACCGGGATCCACCTGGCACGCCCACCAGGGGCAACGCTCTGCCCACCAGGGAGCGACGCTCTGCCCCTCTGGGGCGTCGCTCCGCCACGACCAGAACCACTCCAGCGCCTGGGGCAGAGGCCACAGAGCCATCCCCAGCGCCCGGGCCATCCTTGCTCCAATGGAGCCTTGGCTGCGGGAGGGGAAGAGAGAGAGAGAGAGGAAGGAGGGGGGGTGTGGAGAAGCAAATGGGCATCTCTCCTATGTGCCCTGGCCGGGAATCGAACCCGGGTCCCCCGCACGCCAGGCCGACGCTCCACCGCTGAGCCAACCGGCCAGGGCCCCTTTTCAGTGAATCTAAAAAAACACAATAGATAGCTGTTTTGTTTGTTTGTTTTTTGAGAGAGAGAGGAAAGGAGACACACACACACACACGAACACTGATTTATTGTTCCACCTAAGCATGCTGTCATGGCTGATTCTTGTATGTACCCTGACCAGGGATCAAACCTGCTACCTGAGCATGTTGGGACACTCTAACCAACTGAGCTCTCCAGCCAGGGTCAGATAGCTCCTTTTTTATCTAGTTTAATGGTTCTCAGAACGTAGTCCCTGGACCAGCAGCATCAACATCACCTGGGACGTTGGTTGAAATGCAGATTCCCAGGCCTCGCCTGACCCAGTTAATCAGAGCAGCCTGCATTTTATCAAAGGCCTCCGGTGGTTCTGATTCACACAGAAGTTTGTGATTCGCCGATCCAGGTATAACGCTCAACACAGATACTCATGGTATTTGTCTTTAATGGTATCTTTCCCAGAGATCTGAGCTACATTTTCAACAACTTGACAATTTTGAAATTGATGTTTGTTTATAATTTGCATTTCACTTATTTCTAAAATAAATTGAAGCGTCCCATTATGATGTCAGGAGAGCCTTCATGAGCATGAGAGGGGTGAGGGCCTGGTGTCCAGGGGACACCCCTGTTGGTTTCCTACTCTGTTTACATTTACGAGATCATCAACAAGAACAGCAAAATCAGGAACTGTTTTGGATGCATGCTTCAGCTCCCAACTTCGACACTTAAGAGCTATGTGGCTTTGGAAAAATTACTTAATCTGTGTCTCAGTTTTTATTTTTGATCTGTAAATGGAGAGAATGATACCTTACTACATACTTCATTGCCATGATGATCAAATGAACTGCACGTGAAAACACATGTGTCCCAGTCATAGCACGTGCTCAGGAAGTATTGGCTCGCGTCCATTTGGGGCTCCCCGCCAACATTTTTATAGAAAAAGATTGTTAATCCACTTCAGGGTTTTACCAAGTTGTGAATGTTTTCTTTACGGATTTTTCCCTTGACTGGTTTCAGATTCGGTTTCTCCCGAGGCACAACCTCGCAATTTTACATAGAGCTTTATTTCAGGGCTTGGCATGTTCAGAACTATCTAAAGATATTTCTAGTTCTTGCCATTCACCTTAATATTCTCCTAGAAGGATGATCTAGAAAGAAAGGAAATAGAATGCAAAGCCTTCTGGGAAATTCTTCCTACACAAATGTGTAGTGATTGATTACAGTCAGTGCAGTTTTTACCATAATTATTTGAATCTGAAATTGGGGTAGAAAGCACAGCCATACTTAAAATATACTGTTTCAATTGTTGGGGGAGATGTAGCAATACATTTCTCTAGTGCTTTGCCACTTGCAGGCCTGCAGAGCCTCTTCATTTGAGAGCTGCTTTACTAGAAGCAGAGCTCCTTTAGTAGAATTTCTGTCGTTCTCAGTGAGTTTGGCCTTTCCTTTTTATGCTGAGCCCAGTGTTCTTGGTCACAGACTTCGTGTCCTGCTTGCTAAGTAACGCCAGCAAATTCACTTACTGTTATTTGATGACACTGAGAATACACCCCATTGTGTGTAGAGCTTTTCAGTCTCGTTGACCTTTCATGCTTATTGTCTCACTGAACTTCTGCAATGACCCTACGGGGGCATAGGTATCATTACTCCCCTGCCAGAGGAGAAAGCGGGACGCAGCATTTCATTGACTGCTGCAGGGTCACGCGGTAATGCGGTGGCGGAGCGGAGATCAGCATTAATTTCGTCGTCCTTTGATCCTTCCACTGCTGTATCACATGGCTGCATTTACGTATTTTATCATTTTATCGCAGTCACCCTTTGCTGAGTTCACCGCTGACGTTCGTGTCACTGAGCCAGTGGGCCTTTTTTAGGCCCCCCGTCCTTGCCGACCCTTCAGCAGCGTTCAGAGGCCTTAACTGCCTCCTCCCTGGCCACTGTGGATGCGGGATGGCAAGGCCGGTCAGGGGCGGGGCTGCGGTGCAGAAGGTGAGAGGCGCCGCCCTCCCCGTTCCCACCTCTGGCTCTCTCTCTCCTGCGCTCCAGAGGCCCGCGATCTCCAGGCGGTCCCATAACTGCCACACCCTTTTCCCAGTTTGCTGTCAGATCTTCACGTCTGTTCCCGGAGTCCATAAAGGTCTCGGTCCAATGTAGCCGTTCTTAGAGGAAGACGCTTAGAGACAGGACTTGATCCGTTGCTCATTCAGCTAACATTTCATTGAGTGCTAGCTATGTATCAGACACCACAAGGAAGTCTTCACGTTCTGAGAGGGAATTTTGTTATAAAAATGTTTGTGTACTGAAACGACGCTGTGCATTAGAAGACATTCTGGCCACTTGTCCAGTGGAGTCATTTTCACACCTCCCATCCTCACCGATTCTGATAAAGGAAAACTGCCTCAGCCCCACTTTCCGGGAGGTGGGAGTGGCCCTAGGGAACTATGCTGAGACCCGTGGCACTGTCCCCTGCAGCCACCGCTGAGCCTATCAGAAGAAGGGATCCGAGTCAAGGGCAGCAAGGCAAAGGCTGCCCACGGCTTAGGAGGCAGGCAGGTCTGCGGCTGAAAGTGTCGCCCAACTAGAAGGGAGCTGGGCCTGGCTGTGTGAACCGGGGACACGTAGACAGGCCGCTGGGCAGAAGCTAAAGACTGTCAGGTGGGGAATGAGGGTCCAGAGGGCTCCCTGCGGACTGCAAGGGGGTGATCGTTATGAATCAGCGGGCATGGTGCCTGGGACAGAGATGAGCAGGGAGAAGGTCCTGCAGGGTGGGGGCCTGGGGACGTCCCTGGTTCCACACGCTCTCGTGTTTGTACGGTTAGCGCCCACCCTCCACTTTTGTGCATCACAGTCAAATGCGTCTAATCAAGTCAGGTCACTGTGCAAGTTGACTCGATCGACTGACTCCATTTATACCTAATATTGGCCTGAGTGAAGATTTAGAAATTACTCCTCCCCGCCAGCACAGTTTTATTGAGGCATTATTGGCAGATAAAAAGTGTATACAAGTAGGTTGCACAATGTGATTTTTGTTAGAAATTACTTTTGAGTATACTGAGTGTCCAAAAGCAAAGTGAAAACCATGTGAATCCAGTTTGATGTGTGACTCACAGGAGTTTACTGGGTCTGGTTCTCCAGTGTGACACGGTTCTGCATTGGTGACTGCAGGTGAAGCATATCATGTCACCTAACTGCTCAGAACCTTCTACGGCTCCCCATTTCATTCCAACAAAAAGCCTGCCTCTTACGGTGGCCTAGAAGCATCTCCAGCACCAGAGACGTGGCTGTGCTGTCGCCAGGGCCCTGCACTGCCTAGGGTCCCATGCCTGCTTTCATCCTCTGTAGCTGCGGTCTTGAACTTCTTCATACTCTTTTTTTTTTTTTGTATTTTTCTGAAGCTGGAAACGGGGAGAGACAGTCAGACAGACTCCCGCATGAGCCCGACCGGGATCCACCCGGCATGCCCACCAGGGGGCGACGCTCTGCCCACCAGGGGGCGATGCTCTGCCCCTCTGGGGCATCGCTCTGCCGCGACCAGAGCCACTCTAGTGCCTGGGGCAGAGGCCAAGGAGCCATCCCCAGCGCCCGGGCCATCTTTGCTCCAATGGAGCCTCTGCTGTGGGAGGGGAAGAGAGAGACAGAGAGGAAGGAGAGGGGGAGGGGTAGAGAAGCAGATGGGTGCTTTTCCTGTGTGCCCTGGCCGGGAATCGAACCCAGGACCCCTGCACGCCAGACCGACGCTCTACCACTGAACCAACCGGCCAGGGCACTTCTTCATACTCTTATCTCTGAACTTGCGTCTTGTACGTGAAGTTCAGCGGGACGAAGAAGCATCCCCCCGAGGAGGGGGACCCCTGGGGCAGCAGCGTGCCCTGGGCTGTGGTCCAGCCGCCGTTGGCATACACACGGGCTCAGGCGCAGAAGGCAGCGGCCGTGCACCAGCGTCTGGTCAGCTGCACACTGCACAGTCCAGGGCACCCTGAAACCCTGAAAGGCAGGCATGCTGGGATCTAGACCCGGTTAGGGGGTGGTGACCAGCACAGCATCAGCAGAAGGACAGCATGACCATGAGAGAGAACCGGGGCTCCCCGCGGGGGCAGCACCAGGACAGCCACGGGAACCTGGCTGGCCCATGGGTCCCGGCTGGCCCATCGGTGTCCGGTGTCCAGTGCCGGTCCCAGAGGTGGCTGGGGTTTCCTCCAGCCTGAGCACCAGAACAGGAGGTGCTGGCGCTCGGGGGGCAAACTTGATCGGTAAGTCATTGCCGAATAAAAGCAGACAGGTGGACGCTGCAGTAAAGCATATCAGGGAGTTGCTGGAATTCTTCAGAGCCTGGAGTGTTCAGTTTTGAAAACTGCTGCAACACCGAACGCAAATTATCCACAAGCTTAGAAATAGAAATTAAATCGAATGATTATCTCCTTCAACGGAAAACGACACTATTTTCATAGGAAGCTTTAAGAACTTCCAATTAATGTGGGAGACAATTTTAAAATTAATTTTCTCCTTGTAATCGTAATGATAGAATGCATAAACAGATGTTTTGAATTATGTACAAATTGTGAAGCTACTTTCAGTTTCTTGATCAGCCCTCCACTGTTACCAGAGACGTCTAAGGAAACATTAAAATGCATTGTATATATTTGCATTTAAAATTAAATTTAAGTTTACATGAAACTGATTTGTCCACAGTTAAAATCTTTTTAGAGAAGTTGTGTTGCAAGATTTGTCAGCTTAGATATATTAAAATTTATATTTTGAAATAATTTATCAGAGATTTAGCTTGGTGTTGTCATAACCTATAAAATATTCTTAACAGCTCCCATAATGGTGGCATCAGCAAAGATCTTTCTCAAAATTGAAATAAAAAAATTTTTGTGATCCCTTATTTGCAACGAGCTTTCAATTACACCGATTGAAAACGTGGCTGCTAAATACATGCCTTCTGGTGATGTGATAAATGAGTGTGTAGAAGAGCAAATGAGGAAGACTGTGGGATCAATCAAGATACCATATTAATAAAATATCATTATTTGGTGTTATATGAAATTATGACACCAACATTATTTTTTTGCATTTTGAATGTTTTTCATTATTCACGTAATACTGTTATCTTTCTAATGATAAGTAATCCCTGGAATATAGGTGCTGAAAATTTTCAAAGGGCAGATGCTTTATATATTTACACCTTTGACAGCACTCTCCCTCCATGTGAACTGGGGGCCCTGCACGTGATGTCACCACCCCTGTCGTCAGGCCCTCGCGGTCTGCGGCCCCTCGCAGCGAAGGAGCCCTCACCTTAGAGCAGTGGTTCTCAAACTTTTTGAAGTTGGGGCGCATTTAAAATCCTACAAATAACTGTTGGTGCCCTATATACAAATTTCTGAGAAATATGTTATAATAATTAAGTCAAATATTAAAGAAAAAAATATAAAGTCCAAGCGTGCTTTTATGGTAATTAAATGAAATAAATACAACAAAATTAAATTTATTCTGACATTAAAAAACATTTTTCTGTTATATATATATATTTTTTTTTCTTTTTTTTATTTTATTTATTTATTTTTTTGGTATTTTTCTGAAGTTGGAAACGGGGAGGCAGTCAGACAGCCTCCCGCATGCGCCCGACCAGGATCCACCCGGCATACCCACCAGGGGGCGATGCTCTGCCCATCTGGGGCATTGCTCTGTTGCAACCAGAGCCATTCTAGCACCTGAGGCAGAGGCCACAGAGCCATCCTCAGCGCATGGGCCAACCTCGCTCCAATGAAGCCTTGGCTGCGGGAGGGGAAGAGAGAGACAGAGAGGAAGGAGAGGGGGAGGGGTGGAGAAGCAGATGGGCACTTCTGTGTGCCCTGGCTGGGAATTGAACCCGGGACTCCCGCACGCCAGGCCGATGCTCCACCACTGAGCCAACCGGCCAGGGCCCTGTTATATTTTTTGAGTTATGCTTTTTAGAATTTGTAAGAAAGAAGGGTTAAAAAATAAATTAAAAAAAACGACAAAGAAGTTATCTTTTTATATATGGATACCATCTTAGTAAGATTTAGTAAATTAGGCAGGACCCGGCGCGAATGGGTTAAGTTTTTTCATTCTTGTGTTTATGAGAAACATGAGCCTGATGTGTCCTAGTGATTCCTTCAATGTTTGGGCATATATTTGAAAGGCAAACTCTCATTTCCTCATCTGTACATTGAAGAAGAATTCCTCTCTGTTTACTCTTAATTGTGTTGAGTGCAGAAAACCCCCACTGTACATATCATCTTAACTTTACACCAAACAAAGGATAGAAGAAACTTGCTTCCAGTCTTTCTAGGGAACAGGGGGTTAGTGTAAACCAGGGGTCCCCAAACTACGGCCCGCGGGCCGCATGCGGCCCCCTGAGGCCATTTATCCGGTCCCCACCGCACTTCCGGAAGGGGCACCTCTTTCATTGGTGGTCAGTGAGAGGAGCACATTGACCATCTCATTAGCCAAAAGCAGGCCCATAGTTCCCATTGAAATACTGGTCAGTTTGTTGATTTAAATTTACTTGTTCTTTATTTTAAATATTGTATTTGTTCCTGTTTTGTTTTTTTACTTTATAATAAGATATGTGCAGTGTGCATAGGGATTTGTTCATAGTTTTTTTTATAGTCCGGCCCTCCAATGGTCTGAGGGACAGTGAACTGGCCCCCTGTGTAAAAAGTTTGGGGACCCCTTGTGTAAACAATCCAGCCCCACAGTTTATCAGCTTTTTGCAACCTAATCCGGCAAGTGAGGTGGGGGGTTGGGCAGACTGTCAGCTTATAGCCGATTCCCCACACCTCTGTCCCCCCAAAATCTAACTCCAAAAACCCTGTTGGTTTTTGGTCCCCAATAGGCACATATTTCTCTGGAATACCATAGGGCGCACCTGGAAATCTTCTAGGGCACACCAGTGCGCCCTGACACACACTTTGAGAACCACTGCTTTAGAGGTTTTGGGGTTTTTTTTATTCCTCCTAATAGTCTCCCCTTTGCTCGCTCTGCTTCAGGTTTCAACACATAGAACTCTTCAGTGTTAGGGCTTTTAGCCTGGCTGTTTTCTCTGCCCACCACGCTCTTTCCCCAGGTCCCTACATGGCTCCCACTGTCACCTCTTTACAGTCTTTGCTGAAATGTCACCTTCTTCCTGAGGCACAACAGCCTGATCACCCTCGTTCACACTGCAGCCCGTCCCTCTTCCCTACTGCTGACCCCGCTCCCTTACTCTGCGTTTTCTTCTTCTCCCCACAGTACTTACCACCTTCTGATGCATCATGTATGTGCTGTGTCTATTGTGCATCGTCTGTGTGCGATGTCTGTCTCTGTATGTGTGATGTCTGTCTCCTCTGCTCAGATGTCAGCTTCACGAGGACAAGAGTCTGTTCTGTTCACTGATGATGCCCAAGCAGCTGGAACGGCCCTGGCTCACAGTCGATGCCCAGTGAATATGTGTGGAGTGAATTGGGCTGAAACTCCTAGATAAATGTGAGTTGCTCTCTGCAAGCCACAGTTACTCACATAACTGCAGTGCATTATTTTTTGTTGTGCGGTAGGCAAATTAGATTCTCGATTCCTCAAATTGTTTATAGCAAATGCTTTTGTATTTCCATTTACTTTAATTAATGAAATTCCCATTATAGAGCCATACACTCGGTGCATTCTAATTAAATCACATTGTTCATATAATTGTTGCATATTTAGAGCTGTAGACTTTCAGAACACTAAAAACTTTGTTATAAAAGCTCAGACAGTTGAAATAAAAATAAAACCCCAGGGGCTTAATTCTGTCTTTACTTGTTAAGAAAATTTACCTCCTATGAGTCTTTTTTTCTTGCCTCAATCTAAATGATAATAGAAGTACAGTATGTTTTTACTTAGGAGTGCCTGTATATTCATTCTGAATTTAGGTACACAGCCACTTGTGTTAGAAATTATTCTTATTCCTATAGACAAACATTCTTCATCCATATCTTTGTCGAGATTCAGATGTATACTTACTAACTAGGATGTTTGAAAATCAATATTGCTTTTACTTATGATTCAATTTGATTAGTTTATGAGAACACCAAATTTTCTTCTCACTGTTACAACTAGGATGTATCCTTTAAAAAAAACAAACTAAAAAAACTTGTGCTGCCTGCTACTTTCAGAAAAATGAAATTGCTTCTTTAATGGGAAAAATTGTTACTGAAAGTTGCTGTGCTATCTATATTTCTGGTAGAGTGTTTATATCAAGACAATAACATTTGGATTTTCAAGGAAGCCACCAGAATAATGAAACACTTAAGTAGCACTCCAAAACTATTTTCTAAATGTCGATATGACATAAAACTTGATTAGCTTCCTTAAATATAATTAGAGGGATGAAAGTCATGGCCAGCAGTCTCATGTTTATGTTAGATGACGGCATGGTTCCAAAGATTCTTCAATTTCCTGTGATATTAATATTATACGACTGATACTGTATGAGTGGTATGAATCCAAATTTTAGGGTACTGAGAAGATACTAAGACAGATACTAAAAAGTTGTTGATTCTGTAGTTTCCCAATCTGTTTTATCCTTACTATGTTGATCAACCCGCCAGGCCACATGGAAAATTGGCCAGTCTAATGTTGGTCTTCAGCATTTTCTCAGTGACAAGTGGTAGCAGCAACCCATCTCAAATCGAAGAGGAAGAAATGGACTGGCTTACCTGACTAGGAAGTCTAGGAACGTGTTGATTTCGGTCTCAGTTTTCTCCACATGGCTGGCAGCTCCGAGTTCACAGGCTTGCGGAAACCAGACCGTTCTCTCTCCTAGGAGCTTACGTAGAATGTGGAAGCCAGACCGTATCTCTCCTATGAGCTGACGTAGAATGCGGAAGCAGGACCGTATCTCTCCTACGAGCTTACGTAGAATGCGGAAGCCGGACCGTTCTCTCTCCTACGAGCTTACGTAGAATGCGGAAGCAGGACCGTTCTCTCTCCTACGAGCTTACGTAGAATGCGGAAGCAGGACCGTATCTCTCCTACGAGCTTACGTAGAATGCGGAAACCAGACCGTTCTCTCTCCTACGAGCTTACGTAGAATGCGGAAGCAGGACCGTATCTCTCCTACGAGCTTACGTAGAATGCGGAAACCAGACCGTTCTCTCTCCTACGAGCTTACGTAGAATGCGGAAGCAGGACCGTATCTCTCCTATGAGCTTACGTAGAATGCGGAAGCAGGGCCGTATCTCTCCTATGAGCTTATGTAGAATGCGGAAACCAGACGGTTCTCTCTCCTACGAGCTTACGTAGAATGCTAGAATGCGGAAACCTACCGTATCTCTCCTACGAGCTAACGTAGAATGCGGAAGCCGGGCCGTTCTCTCTCCTACGAGCTTACGTAGAATATCCATGTGAGGACTGTGCAGCCACCTGCCTATCCCCAAACCAGTTGTCTCACTGCAGGTTGGAGTATGGTCTTCATCTAGGTCTCCCCGACCTCTTTGGTCGCCCTACCTGCACCACTTGGAGATGGGGAGAGGCCCTGCTGAAGGTCAGGATGTTGGTGATGCTGGAAAAGGGGTAAGAAAGCCAGGCGCACAGATGATGAGCCTCTGCCTGGTGTTAACAGGCAAAGGAAACAAAGCGAAATCAACTTGAAGATAACGATGAAATATTAAAGGCTGAGGACTTTCAGGCCTGACTATAGATATTAAAGATAGGGCTGGGGCTCATTCACGTTTTGAGTCCTTCTGTGGTGTCTAAAAAATTAACTTCATCTATTTAATAATGGGCGGTTCGCGGATGTCAATATATGTGGGGTTGATTATAGGGATGTCATACTAGATAGAGAAAGACATGTGCTCGGTTTTTACTATGTGTCAGGCCATAAACACTTGGAGATATTTTGCATACATATACATACTTTAGTTAAGTCAGTAAGGCGTTGATTTATCTGTAACAGTAAAACTTAATAGTGGCTTGAAGATATAAGCATTTATTATCTCACATAAAAGAGACTTGGAGGTAGGCAGTCCAAGACTGCATTGGGGCAGCTTCGTGGCCACTGAGGCCCCAGGCTCCTTCTCTCCTTTTGTTGCATTCTTATCACATCATGTTGTGTTACAAGATGATTGCTTGAATTTCAGCCTAAAGACGCACCTTCCAGGCAGCAGGAAGGAGAGAGCAGAAGGTTGCAGCTGTTCCTTTGAAAAGGGAAGAATCGGCAGTCCCACACAAGCTTCCCAGGGAGATCTCTTAGGCACATGGCCACGCTGAGCAGCAGGTGAGGCAGGGAAGTGTGCAAGCACACCTTGTTTCATCGCACGTCTCAGAGGGTACTTTGGATTCATTTTATTTTGTTTTTATTTTTTTGCACGTTGAAGGCAGGGCCCTGCACCACAAAAATATTACAGCTCACTCTATTGAGATACTCGCTCTATAGTCATGGTCTGGAACCCAACTCACAGAATCTCTGAGGGATGCCTCTAATTCTTTTAGTTGGCATGCCTCACTGAAATTTGGGGTTTGGTTATGAAGATAGAGGGGTGAGAATGACGATTGAGAGACAACCAGGAGTCTCCACCTCAGAATTCATCTCCTAAGACATGCAACAAATATTGTCCATTGGGCCTGAAGGCCATGTTACTCGAGTTCAGAAGTCGTAACATCTCTGGATCTGTGCTCGTGCTGCCCTTAATTGTCCCCTTCCTTCTCTTGCTGAGTCCTCAGATATGCTGAGGTCTTTCCTGGGGGCTCTTCTCCAAATCCCGCATGTACCACCTTTTCCGGAGCAGACCTGTGCATTGACCTGGGCAGTGAGCATGTGACCACTGCTTTCTCAGGGGTCCATTCCTCCCTAAGTGAATTGAGAGATGAGAGTGGTTTATGATAATTATCCCTTTTAAAAATTGGTATTTGTTTATTTATTTTTTAAATTCAGTGAGGGGAGGGGAGGCAGACAGACTCCTGCATGCGCCCGACCAGGATCCACCCAGCATGCCCACCAGGGGGCAATGCTCTGCCCATCTGGGCTGTTGCTCCGTTGCAACCAGAGCCATTTTTTTAGCCCCTGAGGCGGAGGCCATGGAGCTGTCTTCAGTGCCTGGGCCAACTTTGCTCAAATGGAGCTTTGGCTGCAGGAGGGGAAGAGAGAGAAAGAAAAGAGAGGGAGAAGGGTGGAGATGCAGATGGGCGCTTCTCCTGTGTGTCCTGGTCAGGAATTGAACCCGGGACACCTGCATGCCAGGCCAATGCTCTACCACTGAGCCAACCTGCCAGGGCCGATAGTTATCCTTTTGATGCTGAGAGGTTACTTTGTTTCTATCCCCACCAGTTGGTACATCATGTTTCACTTCTAAAAGTGAGACTGTATATATTACATACAGTATTCTTTTCTCTCATCAAAACAATAGTGAGTCCAACTCTCGTGTTTCACCTCACACACTGCAAGCACTGGAAGGAGCAGCAGAGTGCAACAGGGTTGTGTATTGTCGCCTCGAGCAAATTTATTGGAAGTGTGGGTCTGGTAAAACTATTTCTCCTTAGAGATTGTTTGGCGAAATAAGTAATGAACAGAGGTTTGGAAATATCTCAGTGATATAACCATCATTCTTCTTTGTTAGATGTATAAAAACACATAACATATTTTATTTGAACTATAAACATGTTCAGATATGTTTAAAGCCTCACTGTGATGAGTCATATATCACAATTTTAGTGTATCAAAAGTTGTTTGGCAATTTCCCTCCTGTTTTCAACCTCTGCAAGATTAGAAGTGCGGACACAAAGGTTCGGGTGAAACTCCCTCTGGAAAATTCTCCTTGCATGTGATTCTGAATGATCTATTACAGGGACCTTAAACCAGACCAAGTGCATCCTGTCTCCACATGGCCATCATGTTAGGAAAGAATTGCCATGGTTACTTTGGAGAAATTAGTGGTTTTAAAAATTTGAGCAGCCTGACCAGGTGGTGGCACAGTGGATAGAGTGTCAGACTGGGATGCAGAGGACCCAGGTTTGAAACCCTGAGGTTGCAGTTTAAGCGCACACTCATCTGGCTTGAGCGCGGGGTCGCCAGCTTGAGCGCGGGGTCGCCAGCTTGAGCGCGGGGTTGCTGGCTTGAGCAAGGGGTCACTCGTTCTGCTGTAGCCCCCCTTCCCCCATCAAGGCACATAAGAGAAAGCAATCACTGAAAAACCAAGGTGCTACAATGAAGAATTGATGCTTCTCATCTCTCTCCCTTCCTGTCTGTCTGTCTCTATCTGTCTCTCTCTCTGTCTCTGTCACACACACACAGACACACACAAACAAAAACATAAGAAAGTATAGAAAGACTCATTTTCTTTAGTTTTAAGTTTGGGTTTCCCTTTACCAAATTCACCACTTAGACCTTTGTCTCCAGTTCAGTGGGCTTTTTAGAAGTTGATCTCTTAATTCACTTCCAGCGAGGGTGGCCAGATTTAGCAAATGCAAATACAGGAGACCAGGTCAATTTAAATTTCAGATAAACAATGAATACATTTTTAGTATAAATATGTTCCACATGTTGCATGGGTCATTCCTAGCTTAGAAATTACTCGTTATTTAGCTGAAACTCACATTTACCGGGTGCCCGGCCCCCAGCCCTGGTGCTGTGGTCTTGTCTGCATACAGTATTTCCTTCACGGACGTTCACACGGCCATCACGGACCTCCTCTGCGCCTGCACGTTCCCTGCCCGTGGCCGCTTCCATCCGGAGGGTGTGCTCCTCTCCCCTCGCCGGTTTATCAGCGGAAGGCAGTTCAGTCCTGATCTGTGGGGAGCATGGCAGTGTTTATGCTCGGAACTTGGAAGTTATTCTGAGCCTCCTTTACCCTTGTTCTCTGTATTTAGTCCACAGCAAGTCCTCCCCGTTCTTCCTTCACAGTCTGTTTTCCCTCCCTTCCTCCTTCTCTTTGTCTGTCCTGCGGTGTCTTTTTTCTGTCCACCCCGGTCTGTCCATTCCCCGACACCACCCGCAGTCCCAGTCCCTGACCACGAGTGGTTCCCCCCCCCTCTCTCTCTCTGTCTCTCTCTCTCTCTCTCTCTCTCTCTCACACACTCACACACACACACGCTTTTCCAGCTGGCCTCCTGCTCTGGGCTCTTGCCCTGCAGGTGACTTTGCATGGCTATGAATCATTTTAAACTATTGCACCAAAGTTCAGTCCTTGGCAGCTGAAAGCCTTCAGTGTCTTACTGTTGGCTGCAGAATGAGGCGTAAGTCCCTCACCTGAGGCCGCACAGGTGCGACTTTCCGGACCCGGCCTCTACCTAGTTCTCCCCTCTCAGTTACGTCATGACCCTCCACCAGTGTTTACCACCCTCTCAGATGCACTCCCTTTCACCATCACTGAAACCCCCTTCCAGATGTCTTAACCTCTGTGATCATTTACCACATAGGTTAAAAGGAGGTATTATCTTAGTTTATATCACTATATTAGTAAATGTTACATTGTAAAGTTTATCCTAATAAACATTTATACAAATACAAAGAAATGTTTTGACTTTCCCATTTACCAAATGATACGCACTTTCTTGTATTTTGAATTAATTAGGTAATAAAAAATATGATTTGCTAACAAGATTTTAAAAGGCACCCTATATTATATTTGGCTTTGTGACCAAATGTAGGTATATGAACTCTTCATTGACATTAAACTATGTAACAGCAGCATTGCATGACCTGATGTTTGTTAATTCTTACATTTTGTACTTGAAAATCAACTTTTGCATAATTTCAAAATTTCTCAGGCCTTTTACAGGGTATTTCTAAGTGATGAGATATGAAAGTAGGTTTCAGATTGCTATTTCCAAGCCTTTTCTACAGTGAACATGTTTTAGAATTGGATAGTGTTCATTCACAATAAGTAGAAGGCCAGATTGAATACAGCCCCCCACTTCTTCCTCATGACGCTCCCCGTGTCTGTGGTAGGGCGCTGGGCCCCGGGGGTGTTTCAGATACGTCCCCCACTACACCTCTCTTTAGAGGTTTGGCTTGGTTACAAAATACCGTAGCAACTTGTTGTGGGGCCGTCTGAGAAAGGCTACAACTGCCCCCTGTGGTAGCTCTTTTATCAATCTTTTCTCCTGGGTGTCATAATAAATTGAGTAAGCAGTGAGTTCCTGGTCCCCGGTCGATATCTATCAAGATGAAAATGGGTTATATGAATCTTGAACTGCAGTCTTGCTGAGTTCATCTTCACGACCTGGTACTGACCGGTGTGAGTCATTGGTTCCGATGTCTGTCTGTAGAAGTGAAGGTGCTTAAAATCACCAGATGGTTTCAGTACGTCGTTTGCCTGTCTTTCGTTCTTCACCTGTTCCCTGTCCTGGCAGGCTGACCCGTGGCGGCATCGGTCTGCCCCCTGCCCTCTGGCTCCTGGGTGGGCTCAGCCAGTGGGAAGCCCCCGCGGGAGATCTGAAGGGAAGGGAAGGGAAGGGAAAGTGAGGTCTGATTATTTTTTCCCCTGGCTTCTCCCTGCAAGGTTACCTTGGGTTGGCCGTTTTCTACGGACGGAAGAGCAGTAACTTGAGCAGTTACTTCTCAAGTTCTGTCCATCCGGATTCCAGCAACTCTCCTTTCCTCCTGTGCTTTCAGGCCCGGGGTGGTAACAGGTCCACCACGTCTCGGCACCATTCCCCGTGGCTCCCCTGTGTGTCCCATCTCTTTGGAAAAAAGGTCCTCAGTGAGTGAGGTGTCCCACCTCTTTCCTGTGTGGATCCTCACCACAGTGCTTTCCTGGGGCAACCAGTTTAACCCCTCCAAGTGGAGGATCTGGGAAGCACACACAGTGCCCTCCCTGCGGGAAGGAGGAGGGGAGAAGCACAGACACAGGGCGGGACCCGTGCAGATCACACAGCTAGCAAGGGGTGGCGCCAGGGACTCACACCCGGCCCCGGGCCCCACGGCCTTACCCCACCTGCTCTTTCCAGGTGTGGGGATGCGAGGGAGACAGTGTTTCCTCGTTGTTCGGGGAATAGTCACAAGAACAAAATGTGTTAAAATTAATCCTGTCCACGGATGAGGTTGATCAAATTATCACCAGTGCCCTGTCCCACCCCACCCTCCCCAGCACTTTCATCTGATACTTCAAAAGATTGTGATTTTTGTTTCTTTTACCCAGGAAAGATAGAAAGAGTGATATTCTTTGATGTGAAGTAATAAGAAGTTCAAATTTTACTTCTTATCCTCTGCTCTATTAGGAAAAAACTTCTTTGCCAACCATTAAGGATTCACTTAAAAAAAAAAACCGAACTCATCAAAGGCTTGAATGTAGCTTCTTTTCTTAAGAGCCTGGCGCTGGTTCGTAGTTGGTATGCGTGTCTCACGATGACCCAGTTTTTACACGATTTTGGTCCTGTTGCTTTGTTTCCAGAACTGACGTCATTGTGTTGTCTTCTGTGTGTGTGTGGGGGGGGGGGGAAGGGGCGTGTGTCTTCTGCCCCACCCCCTGCGCTCACTCAGTCTTCATTGTCCATTGTCCTCCGTGTTTTTCTGGGGTGTGTCCTGCCACGTTCCCCACCCCCTTGGCCCGGTGTTGTGTGGCTGCTGTTGGTCGCAGCTGCGGTGTGTTGATTCTGGATGGCAGGTGCCCTTGGTTGTGGCATCGTGCTGCTTCCGGATGACTCCTTTGGCGGCTAAATTTTTTTCCAACACAGCGGCTTCCCAACATGTAGCTTCATTGCTGCTTCATGTTAAACTATTGAAAATAAAGAACAGCCCCATTACAGTTCCTGTGGGGTCCCCGGACCCTTAAAACTTCATAGAATGATAGCCTGTAATTATACCGGTCTCAGGTATACACAGACTTTCAAACACACTTGCTTTTTAGGAACTCAGAGAAGAAAAGCATACATTTATGATTCAGGTGTTCTTGTGAAAAGTTCATTTGAATGCACGGCTGTTTATACTTTGGGTTTGGGGTGTTTATGCGGCAGGGAAGGTCTTGTTCTTGATGAACTTGCTTCCCAGTCATTTGTTCTAACGTGGGCGGTCAGATCATGGGAGAAGGCCAGGGTTTCTGGGCTGTTCCCTCTTCTGGTGCCCGGAACCCTGCTCACGGTGCCTGCAGGCGTACACTGCCGCACTAGGGCATCGGACCAGAATTCAGATCTGGAGCACAAGCAATCATTTCTATTTTCTCCAACTGCTGTACTTACCTTGGTGTTTTATTGATGATTGATTCTGAAATTAACTGTAGCTTTAAAGACTATAAGAAAAAGCTGCTTATTAACATGTTTTCGTTTTATCACATGATTGGTATAAATAGCATCTTTTTTGGTCAAATGTTTTTGTGTGAAGAGAGTGTATTTTAAGTGTATTTTCAAAGTTTTGCTCAAATAAACAGGGAAATTCTAGTTGTGCCTATTTTTTAGGGCACATTGCGCCCCCCTCAAAGGATCAATGAGGTGGTCTTTTTTTCTTTAAAAAACTGCCATTTTATGTACATTTGAGATCTAGGTAGATTAAGCCAAATACGATTTACTCCATTGTCCTGGCCAAGACTTAAAGAAGATGTCATGTGGAGTTATTTTGTTTATTTTCGTCAAAAGGCTCTTTCATCTGCCGTCCAAATAAGGGACATTTAAGTGCTGCAGAGTTTTACAGTCTCACCCCCATTAGAAGAGAACAGAATTTCCAAAAATTGTCATTGAACTAAAACAAAAATAAACGGAGGCAGCAGATTCATTACGCATTGCATTCTTGTAAGTTCTAATATCTGTGAGTTTAATTTGCAAGAAAGGAAGAGTAAGTACCGTACACAGAGATTGCCCCCACGCAGGAGGAGAGAAGTAGTTTTTCTCGGGGCTCTGGAAAGAGTTGAAGGAGCTACAGCCGTTCAGCCTCGGTAACTACCGCCCGTTTCACCTGTTCAGGACCGCGGCGCTCCACGTGGGGCCCCAGGCTGGGCAGAGAAACCCCCTTCCCTGTCACACACTTAGCAAAACCCTTTCTCTTGTTAAACCGGATCATCTACCTGCTCCATACCTGCACTTAGACCGCCGACTAGTGCTGGAGAAGAGCCGTTCATTGCATAGACTGGTCTCATTATGAACTCACGCCCCCAGGCCCCTTTAAAGAGGCATTCAGTACAGCCTCACGGTCCTAAAGTACACTTTCCTGGCCTGTTTGCTTTCCTGCTCTCAGAGACGACGGTTTCCCAATTCACCGGGTTTTCGCTCCATAAGACGCACCTGACCATAAGACGCACCTAAGGTTTTAAGGAGGAAAATAAGAAAAAAACTATTCTGAACCAAATGGTGTGTTAAAATATTTAATAAAATACCGTATTTTTGCTCTGTAAGAGACACGGGCATTTTTCCCCTGCACTTTTGGGGGTAAAAAAAAAGTGCGTCTTATGGAGCAAAAAATATGGTAGTTCTTCTCGAACCAACTGTATTCCTTTCCCTTCCTCTCCCTCTCAGCTGCCTCCCAGTTCACTGAATAAATAGGTCGTGTGGGACAAGCAGTACCTCATTCTCCCACCAGCATGTCTACCGGCCTGCACCTGTCCCCACCTTGCGGCTGGCGTCCTGCTAACGATGCTCAGAGCTCCCCTGTCCCTGCCAAAGGCCACTTGTTTACCGAGGCCTTCTTCTCCCGCTTTCTCCAGTGTGTCGTACTTGCAGTTCTCTTCTTTCTGCAGCACGATTGACTTTTAGGATCTATAAGCGCATTCTCTGCAGTACGTTGTAGTATCTTCTTAGAACACCACCGTGCCCTTCACTGACCCTTCTAGCGGCTTCCCGCGTCTCCGCTCCCTTTCCCCAGGAGAACGACTACCTGTCCTCTCATCCGCGCTTCTTCGGGCTCTGCTCACCCCTCACCCATCTCCAGTTCTGTCTTCTCTACCCCCCCCCCCCCGAGACCGTTCTTGTTAAGGTCACCAGTGACCTCCACATTGTCAGAAACAGAGGCCATGTGCCCATCCTGGTGCTGCTGGATGTGTAAGCAGCTGTTTGGCAGGGCTAACTCTAGCTTCTTCTTTGAAACACTGTTTCACTATTGGTTTCCATAAGGTCACACTGTGGTGTCTGTGGCGCTGTCCCAGCTAGGTCTCCCATCATGTGAGTCAGCTACAGAGTGACAGCTTCCAGACTGCCTTCAACCACCACGCTCTGAGATCCAACCCAGCGCAGATACAGTGCGGGCTCTCTCGGGAGGTTACGGGGCAATGACTGAGCATGTTGGGGGTGTTAGAACCGAGACATTCTTTCACTACACTGGATTCCTCTAACAGACATGTTGGATTGGGAAGTCCCCATTGGCCAAGCCATGTATCTCTTAGAACTGAGCTGTAGCCTGAAGTTCTTCCCATCCAATCCTCCTGTCGCTCTCTTCTTTGATGTCAGACCTGCATATGGTCTGCAGCTTTCTTTACCTGCACCTGCGCCTTCCTCTTTTTTTTTTTTTTAAGTGAGAAGAGGGGAGATAGTGAAACAGACTCTCACATGTGCCTGCCCCAGCTGGGATCCACCCAGCAACCCCTGTCTGGGGCTGATGCTTGAATCACCTGAGCTATTTTTAGCATCTGAGGCTGATGCTCAGAACAATCAAACTGTCCCCAGCACTCGGGGCTGACACTTGAACCAACTGAGCCATTGGCTGTGAGAGGGGGAAAAAAGAGAGAAGGGGAGAGGGCAGGGAAGAGAAGTAGATGGATTCTTCTCTTGTGTGCCCTGCCCAGGAATTGGACCCAGGATGTCCATACGCTAGGCTAATGCTCTATCCACTGAGTCAGTTGGCCAGGACCTAGTCCCTCCTCTTTTATGTATCTCTTGTATGTCTAATCCCATCTTGGTGTCACCTTACCAGAGGACTCAAATGGACTCATACATATTCTCTATGTACTTGGCAGTTCTTGTCTCCTCTGCCTCCTCTTCTCCATAAACCCTCAACACTCATGGCTCCATTCTTGGACCACCTCTCCTTGGTGTCTTTTGGGATGCCATTCAGTCCCATGGCTTTAAATGCAATCTTTGGGTCATTAACTACCCAATCTGTATCTCTAGCTCTAATTTCTCCCCGGAACTCCAGACTTCTGTATCTAATCACGTTCTCGTTGTCTCCACTTGGACATTTAATGGACAGCTGGAAGGTAACATATTTCAAGGAACTTGTGGTCCTCATTCAAACCCGTCCTCCTTCAGTTGCCCTCGTCTCGGTGAATGGCCTCAGTCACCCTCGATTTCTCTTCCTTATCTCCCATTAGCAAGTCTTATTGACCGAGCTCTAAAATATCTCCCAAATCGATCCATTTTTCTTCCGAACCATTGCTCCCCTAATCACTGCTGCAGCCATCCTTCCATCCCTTGCTCCCTCGCCCACGCAAAGTTCAGCCACCGCTCAGCAGCCAAAACGAGCTTTTAAAAGTGTCCGTCAGATCCGCTCATTCCGCCGTGTTCAACTACAAACCGCTTTCTGTTGAACTCGGATTAAAAGCGGGGTTCCCTGACATAGCCTGTAAAACCCAACATGATGGGCCCCTGCTGGCCCCTCCGGTCTCCCTGATTCTTCCCGGGGCCCCAACCACCGCGGCCTGCTTCCTCTTCCCAGGACAGGCCAAGGGCACCCTCCCCTTGGGACTCCCTCATCCAGGCCTCGGTCCTCCTCCTCCTCGTACTCAGGTCTCAGATCGAATCTGACCTTCTCAGAGCGGCCTTGTGGGACCTCCCAGTCCAAATAATGTACCTGGCTTCTTTCTAGCACACCCCCCTGCTCTCGTTCTCCTGATAGCACTTCCATTTTCAGATCTTTTTCTTTTTTACCTGCCGTCTGCCTCCCCTCGCCCTGAACGTAAGGGGCAGGTGAGCAGGGTCCTGGTCCGTGGTGCCCCGGCCCTGGCCGCACTCCGGGCGCCTCCGCCAGTGCCTGCGGCACGGTCAGCGTTCATAAATATCCGTGCAGTGCGCGAACTGACACAACTGCATGTCTTTTTATTATTATTATTATTTTTTACCTCCATGCACATATGTATTTGGTTCTCTGAAGGAAAAAGTCGTGAATTTTTCTGACTCTACACCTCGGACTTGTAGCTGTTATTACAGCCATCGTCCTGCCAAGAGGTACTTTTCCTTGAACGCACACGATGCCAATCCAGTTAAAATCTCATTATTGTGAGTTCCACGGGGCATGCCATTGGCTTGGTTACAGTGGAATTTGTCACAACGCCAGAAATTGCATTTCCAGTCTACAGAAACTGGGGATGGAACAGCTGATTCTCGGTGCCTCCGCGGAGAACCCCGACTGGGCCGCGGGAAGGAGGTCTGGGTGTCGTCTGCCGGGCCTGTCCGGGCCCCCCGGTACTCTGCCTGGGACGCCGGCTCTGGGTTCTGTGCTGGCTTCTTGCTGAACGATTTGAGTAATGGAGGGAGGGGTAGTTAAGGAAGAGAGAACGAAAAGGCAATTATTCTTTTCAGTGTTAAATATTCTTTTCAGAGTTAAACAGTGTTGTACTTTTTTGGAGCACGGAAAGGTCATCAGCAGGTGCTGTTTTTGCACAGGAAAATTGTCCCTGAACCAGGGCTGGGAAGTGAAACAAACATGACAGAACACAAGTCCTCTTACAAAGCATTTGCTGCTGACAGTTTGTTGTCAACAGAGCCGTGCAGGGTTTTTTGTTTGTTTGTTTTGTTTTGTTTTTTTAAATGTATATTCTTATGAAATGTGGAAACAGCTTTTGTTATATTAGAAGATCTTTCTTTCATTGTAATGGTAATTGTGTTCAAATCAGACCATCAAATCTGTGTTGTGATGGCTCAAATGTTATGAGCCAAATAAAAGTTATGTCATGTAAAACTGTCTTGAGTTTTTAAAGTCGTTTATCAAGAACATTTTCCGGCTCTGTCAGATGGAAGTATTTATCCCGTTTCCTTTGTGTCCATAGTACTCGATACGTGGCCCTTATCATATTGTGATTGTCTGTACCCTGTACATTCTAACGCAGGGCTGTGTTTTCCTCATTTCTGTATTCCCTACCGATACTCCCCCTTCCTCTCCCACCTCACCTAACACACTGGTGCCTGGGGAGAGGGGTTTGTGGAACGGTAGTGTCTACCTCTCTAGCTACTTTAATCCATTCCTCAGACCATCCACTTATATCATCCACTACATCTTATTCTGCCCTTTTAAACAAGTTGCTTGCTTAATGGCCAATTATTTGTAGTCTTTGTTAAGCTATCAAAGTAGAGTGGACTATTAACTTTTTCCCAGTCTGTTACATTGTGTTCTTCTTTTAGTTCTTAGATCGCCTTCATTGATAAGCCCGTCTCATCCTCCTCCACCAATAAGTATAATATAATATGCCCGTTAAAAAAGCAACCTGATGCATTTTCTTTCGACAGCTTTATGTATGTCTCAATGAATTTGCTGCTGCTGTTGACTTATTTATCACTTCTTCCCAGTTATCTTGTTGAACTGGAAGTTGTTTGAAGGCTAATCTAAACCAGTTGGTGCACACTCACTGAACCTGTGATCAGTACGGTTGTAAACGCTGACAATTACTGGGGAGCTGATCGTTTGCTGGTGGAAGTAGTTCTCACTGTATTTGCTTTATTTGAAATGCCAGGACTTGTAAGACATACCGCTGGATTATTGCTAGCTTTCATGCAAGAGAAGAACTCCTGCCATGTGATACCTATGCACTGATTCTAAGATGTCTCAAATGCAGAGACATGGGCATCCCGGGTGACATGTACAACAGCCCGAGGGAATTTAAGAAAAAGCCAAAGGATCTAGAAGCTCATAGGACAGATGCCTCTTCCTTTAGTTTTTCTTCCATCCTCCTTGTCCTCTCCCCACCATTAGCTTTGCCAGGCATCCCACTCCTGGGGGTAAGGTAAACATCAGTGAAGAGAATACCTCCCCAATGCTTCCCTTAAGATGATGTAAGGTAAATAAATTGATTGAACTCTCTAAAAAGGGACACTGAGATGTCATAAAGTTGCAAATGTAAATTCATACATCCGTATGCACAGCACTGTTTTCCACACAAGTAGGTACTGTGTGAGCCAATTAAATGATAGCCCCCTTTTGTCCTTATCTGCTTTTATAACAGAAGAACTTGAATTGTATATACAAAGTGATTTTTGGACCAAGTGTGTCTTTATAAAGACATTAATTGTAAATTTGGTCCATTATGTTATTTCAACGTATACTTTGTTATATATTTTTTCCTTCTAGAATACTTCTTTCATTTGTTTGTTGAACGTCAACACAAATTCCTTTTTTTTTTTTTTTCCCTCTGTGGTGAATGTCTGGGAGAAAATATTGCTGCCTGGCAAAGGATACTGGGGCCTCGTATGATTTATTTCTTCTAATTTTATTCTATTGTAAAGACTCCAAAATGTTGTATCGAAAGACTCTGAAATGTTAGAGAAACTTCAATAGTTTCAAGTTAATTCTTTAAAAATCCAGTCCTTGCTCATCTTTCAAACAGAGCAGGGCTGTGACATGTCTGAGGTTTGGGAGAATTTGGCTCCGGTTGAAGAGGGGGTCTAATAGAGGTCTTTGTTGCTGAGTGAAATTCAGTGGTTTTGGCTCAGGGGAATTTGTGCAAAATTGTTGGTTCGTTTGATTTGGTTCCCTTTGGACTACACCCATGAAGTTTTCTTTGGGTTTAGTTTGATGATCCCCACCCCACACCAGACTCAAAGTGGAACACAGTGGGAACATTGAGGTTTATACCTCAAGCTATAACTCATCCTAGAGCTCTACCCAGTTTTGGAAAAAAAAAAAAAAGCCTTGATTTTAAATCTTTGCGCAAAATATTTATTGGAACTGAGCAATCCCAGAGTCAGTTGGGGTTTTAGAAGTCATTTGACCAAACTCTCTACCGATACATGATTCCAGGGATCGATTTCAGATTATTTAAAGTCTTTTAATAGCTAATTAACTTCCATGCAGGACTCCATACTTGGCCTTTGGTTCAAGCTTGTTGACTTTTGTGGTCCAAGTTTGCTATATTTGTGTGATTCTTTTTTTCTTTTTGATCTATCAAGAACCAAGGGAAGGGAAGTGTATAAAAACTTCCAGATGTGTATATTTCTACTTGTAATTCTGTCGATTTATGCCTTATATGTTTGGAGGTTATATTATTTGGTTAGAATTGCTTCATTCTCCTGAGAATCTTTCCTTTTATGCTATAGAGTGACTGATTTTTATCTGTAACAATTCTTTATAATCCTAAAAGTTATTTTTAAAAACTTACCTAGGCACAAATCTAAAGCTCACAACACAAATACAGAATATTGCCAGAGGGTCTGAGCCAGCATGTGGGGATCAGACAGACCACAAGTACACTGTCTTAATGTCGCCTAAGTGAGACAGATCTCCATCCTTTTACTTCCACACTTTCCATGTTCTTACACCTTAGTTGTGTCTCTCTGTAATGACGTATGGATTACTTTTACTTTCTAATTCAAGTTTTAGTCAATTTAGTGATTGCTGATATTTGCAGTTTTTTTTTTTTATCATATTTACATTCTATAATACCTCTTTTTTTCTGTCTTTTTCTCCCTCCCTCCCCCTTCTTTTCCTTCCTTCTGTTTTGCTAACCATCTTTTAAAATTTATTTTCTCCACTGCTTATCTGGAAGGTTTATATTCTCTTTTCCTTTAGCAGTTATATTTTTTAATGTTTATTTTATTGATTTTAGAGAGCAAGGAAAGAGGAGGGAAAGACAGAGAGAGACAAAGACAGGAACATCGATCTGTTCCTGTATGTGCACTGACTGGGGATTGAACCGGCAACCTCTGCGCTTCAGCATAATGCTCTAGGCAACTGAGCTATCCAGCCAGGGCTTTTCGGTGCTGATTATTTAAAATGAATAAGCATACCTGACATCATAGACTGAAATTAATTAATACTTCTAATCTCCTGATCTATATGATTAATTTTAATCACATTTCTCCCATTTTATCTTATTGTTAAATGTTTTAATTATACCTTATTTATGTGACTCAAATTAGTCATTAGTGTTGTATTTTATTTAAAATATCAGAATATTTGTATTTTCTCATATTTTTTCAGTTTCTTGGCTCAATAGTGTCTTTTTCACTTCTTTCTGGTTTTCTTCTTCCTGAAGTACACTCTTTGGTAGCTTTTTCAGACAAGGTCTTTTAATTGTTAACTTTCTGAGTATTTATTCTGTTTGATTTACATATTTGCTGAATTTAATTCTTGGTTGACAGTTATGCTTTCTCAATATTTTGAAGATATCATTCTATCACCTTTTAACTTTTACTTTTGAGAAGTCTGCTTTAAATTGGTCTTTTTAAGCCAATTTCTTGCATTGTTTTAAAGAATTTTACTTTTATATGTTCTATGGTTTCACGTGATATGTTTCCATATGAATTTATTTGTATTTATTACTACTACTTAGGAATCATTGTGCTTCCTAAAATGAGGACTCACATTTGTCATCAATTCTGTAAAATTCTCAGTTATTAGAATATTAAAGTATTCTATCTTTGAATACTTTTTCTCTTTTAATGCCTCCATTTATAACTCACATTAAAGAAACCTTTTCCTTTTCATGGAGTGCTATTTTCTTAGGCTTTAAAAATACATTTTTTTATCTTTGTATTGCTCTTTGTTGCAATTTGGGTAATTTTCTCAGATATCTCTTCTAGTTCAGTAACTATTTCCTCACATATCAAATCTGTTTAGCTCTTACATTAATTTTTTAAAATTGCAATGATTATAAGTTTATTTTCATAATTCTATTTGGTTATTTCTTTTCTGTCCTTGCTTTACATACTTTTCTTGCTATTGTATTATATTTAATACTTATTTTAATTATTTAATAATTTAAAACACACATATTATATGGTCTCTATGTCAAAAGTTCTTGTAGGTCTAAACCTGCTGTTTGTTACACCTGCTGACGCTTTTCTGGTGGACTGTCTCCTTGTGGGTTTTCTTGGTTTGGATTGTAAGCTTACCTTCAGTGGAGCTTTGGCTGTTAAAGTCCTATACTACAGTGTTAAGGGCATGTTATTATAGATGAGGTTTATATTTGCTCCTGCCTGCTGCCCAGAGCTATCAGCAGCTTCACAAACACTTTTTTTCTTTTCTTTTCTTTTTTTTGTGAGAGGAGGGAAGGCAGAGACAGACTCCTGCATGTGCTTCCACTAGGATCCACCCAGCAAGCCCACCAGGGGGCGATGCTCTGCTCATCTGGGGACATTGCTTCATTGCAAATGGAGCCATTTTTTTAGTGCCTGAGGCAGAGGCCATGGAGCCATCCTCAGTGCCTGGAGCCAACTTGTTCTAGTCAAGCCATGACTGCAGGAGGGGAGGAGAAGACAGAAGGGGTGGAGAGGTGGAGAAGCAGATGGGCACTTCTCCTGAGTGCCCTGACCAGGAATCGAACCCCGGACATCCACACACCAGGCCAATGCTCTACCACTGAGCCAACCTGCCAGGGCCAAAAACACTTTTTATATTAATTTCAGTGATTGAGATTTGCAGACGAGTTGGGTAGTGTAAATTTATACCTCAGCTCTGTACATGGATAGGTCAGTGGTCACTAATGCTGACGGAAGACTTTTTCTTTTCCTGCCCATTGTGCAGGAAGAAACTGACAAATTTCATTGTCATCTCCCATGCTAGTAGGTTGATATGAAATGATTTCATGTGCTTTTTCTAGTGATGGGCCCAGGTTTATAAAGGGATCTTATTTCCAGCTACCCACTTTGATCTACCCCTGGTTTCAGATATTAGCATTCTTTTCCCACCCACTTGCTCCTGGGGTTGCCCCAGCATTAGCTCAAGCACCTCGGCATTTTTTATTTACTTTTTCTTTCTGATCCCTAGGTATTTTTCTAACCTTTTTTAAAAATTTTAGCTGCATTTAAAAGGGTGTACATATATTTTATCCAGATTTTTTTTTTTTTTTACTGCACACAAGGTATTCATAGACTTTATAAGAAAGTAAATGAAAAAAACAACAGGATGACGATCGCAACAAAGTTATACCAGGATGCTATGTAGGATGGTATGTAGTTGTAATTAAGACTTATCTATGATCTTTACTTTGTTTATAAGATTCAAAATGAACAATAAGAGAACAGGTAAAAGTAATGCCTCTTCTTAATACATACTTACTTTATTCACTTGTAAAGCCATTAAGGAAATACTGTATCCAGAATCGTTAAGTAGACTTTAGAAGAAGAGATGGCATGCTTTCTGGTCAGCCAAATATGGGAGAATTGGAAGTGTCAGTCATTTTACATTTCCCTAGCAACCAGTTTGTCTGCTCTTGTTACGGTGGTGCAGGACTTTTTATTGATCTGTTACATTTTTCTTGTTGTTGTCCTTAAACTTATTCCTCATTCTAGCTTTTGTTTTGCCCTGACGCTGTTATCTAGTATGTTAGTTTTACCTCCCACATCTCAGTCATTTGTTAACTTAATTTACATATGACCTTGATTTTGCATGAGTGATTGGAAAAGCTATTAAACCAAGGCAGTCCATTTTTTATTTTTTAAACACAAATTTGAGAGAGTATGTGCACCCTATGTTTATTGCAACATCATTTACAATAGCCGATAGATAGAAGCATTCCAAATGCCCATCAAGAGACAAGTGGATAAAAATTTTATGATACATATTCAGGGTGTGGCAAGAGGAGGTTTACAGTTCTTGGTGTGGAAACTGATACAAGGAATAATAAATATAAGAATCAACTCTGTATTTTGCATAATCACAACTGTAAATCTTACTTGCCCCACCCTGTATACAATGGAATATTACTTGGCCATAAAAAAATCTTATCATTTACAACAGTATGGATGGATCTAGAGGGTATTATGCTAAGTAAAGTAAATCAGACAGAGAAATACAAATGCTATATCAGTTTACTTATATGTGGGATCTAAAGAACAAAATAAATGAGCGAACACAACAGAAACAGACTCATAGACACAGAGAACAGACTGATGGTTGCCAGGGGGCAGTGGGTTGAGGGACGGGGCGATAGAGGTGAAGGGACAGAGAAGTACCAGTCAATAGCTACACAGTCACTGCGGGGATCTAAAGCACAGCTAGGTGGTCTAGTCAATAATATTGTAATAACTGTGTATGTCTCAGGTGGGAACTGGAAATACTCAGGTGAACACTTTGTAAAGTATATGATTGTCTACCACTATGCTGGACACCTGAAACTTAATACAGAATTACATTGAATTTAAACTATATTGAAATTTTTAAAGAGCTGGCCATGTACGTAGCCCAGGGATATGCCACTGAAGGTCTCTCTGTCAGTAGACATTGATCAGAACTCTCTAAAATTACCCACAAGTGTATCCAACTCTGTTGTTTATAGACCTGCTCAGCCCAGTTCATTTCTGCCATTATTTCTAAAAGTCCGTACCGTGTGCCATCGTATGGTGTGTGCACCAGAGGCGTAAAGAAGAACAAGCCACAGTGTCCTCCTTCACGTTGCGCCTAGCCTGGTGGAGCACGGGTCCAGTTGAGCCCATCCAGCCGTCACAGGAGTCTCTCTTCCTGCATTTCGCTCAGGATCAAATTCTTCCTGACTGATCTACAGTTCACGACCGCCACCCGCCCCTTTTTCTTGCTGTGTCATAGACACACCAGTTACGTTTATACAGCTCATTTCTGAGAAAAGCTTCACAAGGCAAATTTTCATTTCTCGTCTCTCTATGGTATCTTGTGAATAAGTTCATTTAGGTATTTTATGTTCCCCACTTTTCAGAGTATCTTTATATCAGGAAAGGATACTAAAAATATTGGCTATACTCTGTTACTTTTAGATATTTTTTTTCTTTTCCTTTTGTTTCTGTATACTATTTTTCCTTTTTTTTTTAAAGCTTTTTTTCTTTTTTCTTTTTTTTTTTTTCCAGAGACAGAGCAAGAGCCAGAGAGAGGGACAGATAGGGACAGACAGACAGGGACAGAGCGAGATGAGAAGCATCATCAGTTTTTCGTTGAGACACCTTAGTTGTTCATTGATTGCTTTCTCATATGTGCCTTGGCCGTGGGGCTCCAGCAGACCGAGTAACCCCTTGCTCAAGACAGAGACCTTGGGTCCAAGCTGGTGAGCTTTTTGCTCACACCAGATAAGCCCGCGCTCAAGCTGGCGACCTTGGGGTCCCGAACCTGGGTCCTCCACATCCCAGTCCGACTCTCTATCCACTGCGCCACCACCTGGTCAGGCCTATTTTTCCTTTAAGTTGAAAATTTTCTCTTTTCCAGACTGTTTCCCAAAAAGGCAGTAAAATATATGTTTAATATCAGATTGATCTTTTTGACTCGGCCCCTTGTGTTGACTTTTTTACCTGGGGGTTTCTTATTTGGTCTAAGACTTCAGCTCATTTTTTATGTTGGTGTTTAAAAGTTCGTTAGGCAAACTAATGATACAACCACACTTTCACTGAATGGGGCTTATTTCGTTAAGAAGTAAGTTTTTATATAAACTAGGCATTTTGCGTTTGATCTTCACTCTTCGCTGTCTGTAACCCCAGCTAGCACTCATTAATCAGGAAGTCCTGTCCATATTTCATCTTCAGAGCACTTCTTATCTGTCTTCAGTATTTTCTTCCCGCAGTCGGCGTCCTAGTCCACACCCCTGTGCTCTCCCACCTCAGAATCGGATAACTTCCTAAATATTTTTCATGTCTCCTGACTTCAGTCTTACTCCTGTGCTTTCCATATTGTGATTTATGATCTAGTACATTAAATCAATTTACTTGTTCATAGAATATTCTAATGATAGTAGAGTGGAAGAGATTGATAACACTAGAGTTCATGGCTGTAAGACGGGTATATTTTTCATGAAACTTGGTTTTTTAAAAAAAATACTCCTGGAGGGGAGGCGGAGGCGGTTATTGGAGGGATAAATGGTGATGGACGAAGACCTGACTGGGGTGGCAGACACGTAACACGGTGTCCAGAGAGGTGCTGTAGAGCTGAGCACCTGAAACCTGTATGAGTATGTTGACCGGTGTCACCCCAATAAAATCAATTAAAAATATATATGTATACATAGGTATAAACTTATCATCTCTAATAGAAGATAATAATTGTAGGCGTATTTGCCATTGGGAAGGGTGTCTGTCCAGCATTTGACCCGTTTTCCTGTTAGAGAACTCACTGTCATATTAATCTGGACAGGAAGCAGGGCCCGCCTGGCATTAAAGAAGCTGAGAAAAAGCCCCAGTTTTGCTTTCCCAGCATCCTGCGGAGCTAGGGCGCTGGCTTGTGCCCTAGGCTTGCGCAATCAGATGCCTGAGGTGTAGATCAGATGCCCGAGAGAGGCAGGGGAAGTGAGCACTGAGGCTGCTGCTGGTGGTGGCAGTGCCAGCATTGGGTGGTCACAGCGGCAAAGGCAGGCAGCCTCAGCAGGGGCAGCAGTGGGACCCTCCTGAGAATGGTTGGGGGCATGGTTGGGGCACCCTGCTGGCTGTATAGCTTTTTATTGCTCCTGCCAATTTTCTGTATCTGGTACAAACTTCCTGGAGATTTTATAAGTTACTCCTGTTCTGTTTAGTCAGTTTCTTTTCTACTTGCTATAACTGAGTTGTGTGTCCTCAAAAATTCATATGTTGAAGCCCTAACCCCAACCCCCCCCCCAATATGATGGCATTTGGAGCAGGAGTCCTTAGATGTTAATTAAGGTTAAATGAGGTCATAAGAGTGTGGCGCAAATCTAAGAGGGCTATGGTCTTACAAAAAAAGGGAGAAAGGGCACAGGGAGAGGGCAGCCACCTGCAAGCCAGAGGAGTTCTCACTACCAGCTGAGCACGGCCGGACCTTGATCTTGGACTTTCCATTCTCCAGAACCATGAGAAGTAAATGTCTGTTGTTTAAGCCACGCAGCCTGTGGCAGTTTGTGGGAGCAGCCCGAGCTGACAAGCACAGGTACTGGCACCGAGAATGGGGAGCAGCAGCACACTTCCTCGGAGAGGGGCAGAGCCCTGTGGACGTCTCAGAGTGTTACATGCAGTGGGGACTTTGTCACTCTCTAAGCTGAACCTGGGGGTACCAGTTTCCACTAAAGGACCCTTTCCAAGTGACTTCCAGGAGACTGGGTTATCTGCTTCTTACTTACTTCTGCCTGGGCTGCTTTGAAAGGCAGTTTCAGAGGAGGAGAAGTAAACAACATGTAGTGTGACATCACCGGCCATTTGTATGCCTGAGTGTGCTGGAGTCCGGACCAGTGAGTTACCTAGGAGCTGGCCCCGCCAGCGCCTGTCCCCTCTGCCCTGGCCCAGCCTCCAGCCAGGACGACAGGCTCCAGACTGTGACACCAAAGGTGCCAGCATGCCTCTGGACACGTCTCTTCCGTTCCTGGGAACTGCAGCTCTCAACACTGTATCTGAGGTACAAAGCCCAAGTACCCCATGTGACAGACAGATCAGTCAAGCTGCAGGAAAGAGAAGGACCGGTTTATTATTACAATTAACGTCCTTTAAGTAGCCGACTCGGAATGAGCGGTAAGATTTTCAAAAGAAAATAAACTGAGAATGGACCTGTGCGAGACGTGGAAAATATTTTAAAGCCAAGGAAGTGATTCACTGCCTCAAAGACGTGGCGCTTGCATGAATTATGCAGGTCAGTCTTTAACTTTCTGTGGGGAGCCCCCGTGTCCTGGAGAAATCCTTCTGTGTGCGCTTGGCATCAATCACGCTCACAGATTGTCAGATTAGCGTTCAGAGAGAGAGGAAGCTCTTTGACGGTGTTGGCCGTCTCCTCTGAGAGAGCGCTGGTGGGCTAGCAGGACGTGTGGGCCATGGCTTCGTTTGCGTAATGGACACCCTGTAAAGTAATTAAAAAGTGACCTTTGAAATGTTTAACTTGGTTTGGTTTATTAGATTTTCTCATTTATTTTTTTCCCCGTGGGTCTGTTTTTTGCAACTTCTCATAATATCTAAGCCAATGCTTATTAGGAGAATATATTTTACCCTTTATTTCATAAACCAAATGGATAGGTGTTAAGTAAAAAATAAATAAATTACTTTTAAGAGTCAATGTATTCAAGTTACTTTCGAGCCATTAACCAAAATAAAGATTTTTTTTTTATGGTATCATCAAAGTTGCTCAATACATAATCTTAGAAATAAATGCTTCAATGATTTTTATAATTTTGAGATGTTTTTCCAGATAAATTTCATTTTAAGTAGCTGCCATTTTTCAGGACTAACAAGGGACTTTAAATACATACGATTCACAGAATCGTATTACGACATTGAAATTAGTATTAAATATTTCTTAAAATTACAGTGGAGGAGGGTCTGAGTTGCATTTGCATTCCTTCTTTGAGGGAGTTAGAGAATACTTAATGTAACTTGGAGGGCCCGATGATGCAGAACAGAACCCACTGGGGAAATTCACCACGCGGCGCCCCGGAGTCCTGGGCACAGAAAGCCTGCGCAGGAATTAAACTTGACCAGAAATAAAATGACTGTTTCAGGAAATGAGCTTCTTATGTCAGGAGGTATTCAAACAAAGGCTGAATTATCCTATTCAGGGATTTTGACAGGCCCTGGGTTTCTGCATTCTGTGTTCGGTGTGGAGAGACTACCGAGAGCTCTTTGGGTCCTAGGACAAACGGTCTAACTAGTTTAGTTGGTCATAAGCATGTGTGTACCTTTCGCTGGATGTGTCACTGTTTGAACTTATCCTGGAATCATTCTTTTTTTTTCCTGAAAACAGAACCAGTAGAAGAAATTGTTCTGCTTTTCTGATGTCCTAAGCCGAAAGTGAATTGCACAGGGGGCAAAGGATTTATTCGTTTTGAAAGGCATACAAAAGAATTCTCTCTAATTCTCACTTTGTTCCCTGGGCTAGAGAAGAGGAAAAGTCAACATGTGTTTGCCATTTCTTTCCCCTAGATCTCCTGTGCTTGCGATTTCACCTTGCTCATGGGCCACGCATACTCCTTCACATACTGGCTTCTTTCAAAGCAGGTTTCACATGCTTTTATGTGGTCAGCAGTATATTTCGGGTCCAGAGGACCCCGATTCGTTTAGAAACGCCATGAGAGGACCTGTAGTGACAGCTCCTTACACAGCTCTGTCAGTGAGCTGGGGAGGGGCGGAGAAGGAGCCTGACTTCCCAGTCTCAGAATCAAGGCTGCCATCATGTGGGGAAATTAGAGGTAATTGTCATGCCATTGTCTAAGGCCCAGTGATATTTCCAGGGATGGTGATTCTCGGGATAACCCACGTTCTATTTCTTCTTTCTCAGCTTTCTGTCTCCAGCCCTCAAAATGCCGGGCTTGAACTCTCTGATCGGCTCCTCCTCGTCCCGACAGACCTCCAGCGTCCTCTCGTTCTCCGTGTCCTCCCCTGCTTTACACCTGCTCTTTATAGCAAGCCATCACCGCAGGAGGCTGTGTTATTATATACACCGCTTATTTTACATTTTAAATGGACACTAATTCAGATTCTGATTCTCTCTGCCAGAACGTAAGCCCCACGTGGATAGGGAGCCTGCCTGGGTTGGTCACTGCTGTCTCCAGCTCACAGAGTGGTCCCTAGGACGTGCTGGGCACTAGGGACCCATCTTTCAGAATTCTCATTGGCTCACTTAGATGCTCAAGTGTCGAGCAGTGTTCATAGAACTGCTGTAAATGTCTCCTTAAAACCGCACGGGAATCCTCGTGTCTCCCGCGCCGCCTTTCTCGCTGTGGTTATAACAGGGTTCTGGTGGTCGGCACCGTTAGGGGAAGGCAAACCTCACAGCTTAAAAAATAAATAAATAAAAGGCAATAACTTCCTCAGACTTGCCTGTGTTTTTGTTTTTTTTTAATTCACTACTTGTCGTGACTTCCCTTCCAGCTCACGTCCTGGAAGTGACCGTCTACTCTGCAGCCTTGGCCCCATTTTCTCCAAAATGTTCCGCAATTTCATTTGTGCTATATTCACATTTCAGCAATTCCTCTAATCAGCATACGTCCCCCCCCCCCCTTTTCACAGCCACCTGTCAGGTGCTCTGTGTGCTGATCCGGAGCCCTGCGAGCGCCCAGCCCCATGGTGTGTGCGGGGCTCCCGGTCCGGTTGTAGCGGCGCAGCCCGTGGGCGTCTCCCTTCCTGCTCTCCCTCCGCCGCCACCAGCCACGGAGCGAGTCCCTGCAGACTGTGCTCAAGGGCTCTTGTTATCCATGGCGTCCCGTGGCGATCCTGGTGCACGCTATGCGAGAACGCAGGTCTTTCCATTGGTGTTGGTGGGACTCGTTGCTGTGATGTGATCTTCAGAATGCTACCAGGTTGAAGTTGGAGAAATTGCTCCGAATGGACTGATTCTCAGCGCAAAGGCCTACATGCATGCCCTGTATTCCTTGTTGATGGCCTGCTATGAGCAGACACTGTGTTAGCCGCCAAGGACACCAGGGTAAACGTGGCTGAGAACCTTCCTGCGTTCAGGCTGAGTATTTTATTAACCGAGGGGAATTTTTACAAGGGCTTCTTCCATTTAATTGGATTTTAAATTAATATTTAATCTATTAAAGCTGTGTATTCAGAAACCTACTTCAACCTACAAATCTTATGATTCTATTTTTAAATCTAGTCACTATGACAGAGAAATAAGAATAGTCTCTTTCATCTCTTATTTTATTAACATTTGGTTAATTTAAGTTTAAGAGTTGAAATTTCTCTAAAAAATTAATTCTGATTCCAATTTAGGTAATTCAGTTTGAAACTTCATTTACATACTTAATGTAGCTGATTTCTCTAGCACCTCAACTGCCTGCTAGGACATACTTAGAAACCTAACAAAAAAATCATTCTAAGCATTTAAGCAACTTAAAAAAAATAATAATTAAACACATAGATGTAGTAAGCAACTTAAAAAGTAAGCAACTTAAAATAATAATAGTAAACATACATATAGCAAATGAAACTCTCGTAAACATTTCTACACTATTTCCAAATTTACATAGAATGTTCTTACATGTTTCAACTTAATATCACAAGTCTGAAATCAATTATATCTTTCAAATGGAAATAATAATCTCTTTAAGTATGTCAAGCTCTTTAAACAAACCTAGAATTACCCAGTGATATGAAAATTACTCTAAAACATATTCCATAAAAAATATAAGAGTAGTGGTTTGATTTACTTTGTTGTCTGTGTTGTTATTTATTTAAACTTTCCTGGGGTGGGAAGTGACCAGCACAGTGAAGGTAAGTAGGTGTGCTGTCCTTGGATGTCTGTGGTAATGAGGTTGAATCAGATAACCCTATAGTGAATTAGGACTCACACTGGCCTGCTTTGTGTTTTTAAAGGTGTCTCCTGGCCCTGGCCGGTTGGCTCAGTGGTAGAGCGTCGGCTTGGCGTGCAGGAGTCCCGGGTTCGATTCCTGGCCAGGGCACACAGGAGAAGCACCCATCTGCTTCTCCACCCCTCTCCCTCTCCTTCCTCTCTGTCTCTCTCTTCCCCTCCCGCAGCGAGGCTCCATTGGAGCAAGGATGGCCCGGGCGCTGGGGATGGCTCCTTGGCCTCTGCCCCAGGCGCTAGAGTGGCTCTGGTTGCGGCAGAGCGATGCCCTGGAGGGGCAGAGCATCGCCCCCTGGTGGGCAGAGCATCGCCCCCTGGTGGGCACGCCGGGTGGATCCCAGTCGGGCACATGCGGGAGTCTGTCTGACTATCTCTCCCCGTTTCCAGCTTCAGAAAGATACAAAAAAAAAAAAAAAAGGTGTCTCTTTGTTACTGGGCAGCAAAGGATTGATGAGGGTAGGAGGGTGGTCAGAAGATACTAACCTGGTAGTGACTCCCCGGTCTGTTTAGCCCCCATCAGCTTCTTCCTGGGAGGGGACTTGATCGATGCTCTCAGGGTATTTCTTACTCACTCCTAAGACTCTGCTGCCTCTGACATCCCTCTCTTCTGTTCCTTTTCCCACCACGTGTCTTCGTAACTCCTTTTCTGGTCTTTGATTCTCATTTTATCCCAGTTACACTCCTGGAGGTGGGTGGGATGCTCTAGATTCTCTCTCTCCTTTTTTTTTTTTTTTTTTTTTTTTTTAAATTAGAGAAGGGAGATAGAGAGACAGACTTCCACATGTGCCCTGACTGGGATCCATCCGCCATCCCCTGTCTAGGGCCAGTGCTTGAGTACCAGGCTATCCTCAGTGCCTGAGGTTGAGGCTCAGGCCAACCAAGCTATCCTCAGTTGCTGGGGCCATGCTCAAACCAAGCGAGCCACTGGCTGTGAGACGGGAAGAGAGAGAGAAGAGGTAGAGGGAGGGGAAGAGAAGCAGATGGTTGCTTTTCTTGTGTGCCCTGACCGGGGATCAAACTCCAGACATCTATACACTGGGCCAGCGCTCTATCCACTGAGCAACTGGCCAGGGCCTCTAGATTCTTAGGGTAGAGAAAAATCAGGCCCCAAGAAGAAGATGGAATGGAGGTTGGACTTCGTGGAGGAAAAGAAAGGAAGATAACATTCTTGACACACAAGCATTGACAAAAATCTAGAAGTATACACAGCATATGTTGTTAACCTGAGTTATCTTTGTGGGACAAGGTTATGGAGGAATTTGACTTTCTACTCCAGTCTATTCTGTGTTTTTGACAAGATAATATGCCATTTCTATAATCAGAGAAAAAAAAAAGTTAAAAGAATAAAAATAAACTCAAGTCAAGGGGATTGGTGCAGCAATAGTCTCTGAAAAGGCTTCATGAAGATGATGGAAGTCAATCTTGGTGAAGGATTGTGCCTACCCATTTAAAAAATTATGACTAAACCTTCCATCCACACATAATGATGCAAAGAATAGCTTTTGGAATAGTAGCCTTTGCTGTGTCTTTTCAGACTGGCTACGGATGGCATCGGCTGTGTGTAGGCTGCTATGGCCACCAGCCATTCAGGGTGATTGCTTCCGCAGTTTATGTAATCATCGAGGAGCGAGTCAAACCAGGCTAGATGTGGCGGCTCTCACTGAGAGAGCCGCAGCACGGTGAATATGTAGGCACTGGATTTCTGTAGGAAACACCACAAGGTGTTTTCATAGGATTTACGCAGAGTGAAAAGGAAACCGTTACTGGCCTTTGAGAACCTGATGTATATTCATGGAATCATGCATAATGGCTCTGTTGACCAGAATAACTTCAACTTGTTGCTTATTTGGAAAGAAAATGGAAGCTTCTGGATCATTTGAGCCTATTCAGACAATGTTATTATCTCATATTAACTGTCAGTCTTTTGGAGTTGCTGCAACGTCCTTTTACTAGATGTTTAGACTGATGACAGTCAGAGCACGCAATCAATGCAAGCTGAATGTTGGGGCTCCTTAGCTCAAAAACAGTCAGCCCCTTTAAAGCCTGTTTTAGATGACCTGGGGAAAAAATTGTGCGAGATTTCTGCTGCTGAAGCAAAGTTTCATTGACAAAATTGTGTAAGCAATTTGTCTACCTGAACTTATCAGCTTGTGCTGCAAAGCCTCCGGAGAGACACTGACAACACAGCTTGATAATGTACGCTCTCATGGGGGCTCCTCCCCCAGCATCCTTCTCGGATGTGACAATACCCCCAGTGATTGGGCAACGCCCCAGTGCCGGCTGGGACTTCTCACCCAAACAGACGAAGTCGTACGCTCCACCTGTTCCGGTAAAGCGCATGAATCTTAGTGATACTATATTGTATCTAGAACAGTGCTTGGAAGAGAGGCCGTCATAAATGTTGGAATCGATGCATGAACGAAGGGATAAATGATTGGCCTTCAACACATTTTTGATTGTCCATTATAGTGAAACATTTTATACTGTGTACATGAACTCGTGGGTAAATAGGATATGGCTAGGTTGGCCAGTTTTCAGCACGGCCGAATTTAAGCCATTTCTTTAAAGCTAAGTTAATCATACAAAACAGAAATTGTCCAATGAAGATCATTGCACAGTTGAGCTGATCAATCATGACTTGCTCAGCTATGACTATGGTGAAAAAGCCAGTGTGATTACAGATAGACCAGTGAAGGGCATGTCTACAGAACTAGTCTTCTTTTATAATCTGCTGCTTTGCTGGCCTTAGACTTGTGGCCACGTTTAAGGAAAGAAACTCAGATTAATGAGATGATGGTCCAAATAGTGTAACAAAATAGGACATAAATTTTCTATATGGAGCATTTTCTTGGCCCAGATACTCTTAAGTAACTGTTGGGAAATTGCTGTAAAATACATAGAGAATCGGTCCTATTGTATGAGGCTTTCTAGTCCAATATAAGCTCTAGATTAGGGGACCACATGTTAAAGTCACACTGGGGCCAGTTTTCCGGTTTAAATTTCAACACAAAGGATTTACTGGAGATATTGGGAAGATTTCTTGACAGAGCTATTTAATACCAGAATGAATTAGTAGGAGCAATTGTGGATTCCCTTGGCAGGCTCTGAATGCTGTTTAATTTCTCCTCTGTCCAGGGTAGTTTGGGGGTGAGATTACCTGGGAGCAGAAGACCAAGGCAGACTGGTCCTTCTAGCCCAAAGTTTTTGTGTTTCATTATGGCTCAAAATGTGCTGAAGCGATCTGGTAGTTCTTTCTTGTTTATTCAGATAAGAGCCACACACCACGCTGGACGTTTATGCTTTAGCTTGGCTGGCTGCCCCCTGTGTAAAGACCTTCATTACTGAGTTTTGTTTTTATTCACTCGAAACTTTTCCCCTTGGGTGGAAATATGTGTGCTTGGCCTCAGCTCATAGGGAAATTATTTAATGTAGAACTCAGAACTTAATATGCCGAGTTAAGTTATTACTAGAACAAAGTAAGCCCCCCCCCCCCTCATTTATGAAACAAATTATGCTCTTCGAGAGAGGTGGGTGCTTATTCCAATTTGGCAGAACTCTTCCTAAAATTTCTGCATCTAAAGAGTTTGAGGAGAAAATAAAATAATAAATAAAATTGAAAAGGTGTTGTATAGCTGGTAGGTGTAATTTTTTTCCTTTTTCAACCACTACAGAATTTTCAAAATACCTGATGAGATCATGTACTTCTTGTCTTTTGGAAATAGGTGCTTTCTATATTTTTGTTTTAATTTTTTTATTAACAGTGTACTGAAAATGTGTAGCAATTTGTAATGCAGTGTGAATGTTTATCTTTAACTGCCCCCCCCCCAACATTTAAATGAAATCAGCTACCTTCCAACTCCCTTCTACATGGATCCGTGATGTGCATGGGAAACAGATCACGTTAGGGTTAGTTCTTTGAAAATAAAGGTAGATATCCTGAGCAAGATGCGAGAATTCGGACTGTTTATATAGGCATCCTTTTTGTGTTCCAGCTCCGTGCTGAGCGTTTTAGTAGCTAAACCTAACACATGTAGAAAATATAAAGTGGGCAAGTTAGAGTTGTTATGAGGGCTATAACTTCTCAGTTTCCTGTGTGTTTAAACTTGAAACCTTAATGTCGTATTAATGGAATTTTGTGTTTTATAAGTTCGTGTGCACGTCTGCTAGACAGATGCTAAAAATGCCGGAATAGGAGTAAAGCAACTTAAAATGTTCTGCAAATGTGCTTTCAGGATTTAGGCATCTTGTTGAGCAGCGTTTTTCAATTTTATTTTTTTATTTTTGACAAAGCTGGTGTAGGTGATTGGTCTTGACTATGTGAGCAGAAAGTCCATATGTACCAAAAGGCATCCTTAAGTGTTACTTGAGCACATGTTGTCTTAACTTTATAGACTGCTGCATAACTGTGCAAAAAAAGTATTTGTATACTTATCACTTGTTACCATAAAATTCCTTTATCATTTTATAAATCAATATTTAAAATATTTTGGTTACAGGACAAAAGAATCCCTTAAAAACTTTAAATTTAGAGAGAACCCGTCTGTGGTATTGCACAAGTCATAAATTTGTCAAAGAAACAATTATGTAATTGTGTCCATACTGTTAAAATACAGGCCAAAGTTAATTCTGCTCTTTCCTTGGGGGTTTAGTTGTTTGGCCGTGCTGATTATGCTGCTGTTTTAAATAATGAGAATTCTGTATGACTCTAAGCTTCCTAAGAGTAGAAGCAATAATTGATTCATTCAACCTTCCCTCCCTCCCTTCCTCCCTCTCTCCAAACTATAATTGAATGTCTGTAGACTTCCAGTTACCCTGTCCTAGGCCTAGGAGATACTGGAGTAAGGTAGAATGTCTGTCTGTAAGGAGAACCCAGTTTTATGGGTCCAATGGACAAGAAAATGAGTCACTCACTGATGCAATGGAGGTGAGCGAGGGGAGGGGGACGCAGGGGTCCTTTCTCGCCATTGCAGTTGGGAGGTGAGTGCGGCGGTGGGGAAGTCCCCGGAAAGACTCGCCACAAGCAGGCAGTGCCAGAACCGAGCCTGAGACTTGGGGATGCAGTTGGTAGACATGTGAGCAAACACACACGAGGACAGAACAGATTTGGTGGGGGCAGGGGCGTGGAGGGTGAGGTACGTGGGTGGTGGCGTCACTTGGCCTGCCGCACAGAACAACTGAAATTCAGGTGCGGACGAGTAGGTGGGAAGCCTACCGAGAGCGAGGGACAGGACCCCTGGCTAGAGAACGGCTAAGGGGGTGGTGGCGGCTGGAAATGGCACATGACGAGGACGGCGGCTTATGAGAAGCCTCGCGGGCTCCACAGAGAACACTTGACCGGATCCTAAAAGCAATCAGAAGTTGCCAAGTAATTTAAATGAATAACTGGTGGCCCAGTCATCTATGTTATAGAAAAAGCACTCTGGTGGCCACGTAGAGAGGAGGCACTGGAGGGACATGAGGCTGTTTAGGATCAGGCATTACTGTAATGCAAGGCCCTCAGAGGCAGAGGCTGTCTAGGGGTCTCGGCAAACAGCGCAAAGAAGCGAGATGGGCCAAGTTCAGAAACCTGAGAGCTGGGACGTGGGGCCCATGTAAATAGAAGGAGCAGTCACCACTGGGCTGCAGCCAGTTGTTGCCATGTGGGAAAGCAGTGACACCCCAGGACACACGCGCGCGCGCACACACACACACACACACACGCACCCTGTGGCACATTCACTATTTACGTTTGGCTCACAGATGGGTGTCAAACGTTTTTAAAAACATGAACCGGGTCAACACGATACTGACCAAACCAAATAAATCTTTGGGCCAGTACAGCCGAAGCCAGCGTACCACCGAAGTGCATCCTTTTGAACACCGATCTTTGAAAAATGAGTTCTGCGGTCAAATAAATTAGAAGAATTGGAACTTGACAAAACTCATTTTAAAATTCACAAGGGAAAGAAAATGTGCGAGAATAGCCAAGACGATTTTGTAGGAGAACAAAGATGTCGAGACTTGGCTGGCCAGATAGCCAGCCATCTTATAAATCCGCGATAATTAATATAGGGTGCTTTTGGCAGTAGGATAGGCAAATAAATTAATAGGGTCGGATGGCTAGTTTAGAAACAGTCTCAGGTCCTTAGTTTCTGATAAAGTTAGCGTTTTGAAAGAGTTGGGAAATGATGGGTCATTGAAGAGGTTGGGCTGGGAAATTAGTTATCAGCTGAGCAAAACACAGTTAGAGTCTCACTCATGCCATTACCGAAAAATAAACATACGAGGCATTCAGTGACAAATCGTAAAAAATAAAGTAGTAGATAGAGGGAAATGGAGACAACACATGTTTATGATGTTGGAAACAGAACGCCCTCTTAAAGACAAAAATGCAAAAAACAAATGTGACTGGTCAAAAAATATTTGGTCAACAAAAGCCACCATAAACAATATTAAAAGGTCAGCTACTATCTGGAAGAAGATATGCACAGATAACAGGATTAATATCTGCAAAATGGAAATAACTCCCCCCCCCCAATCAATAAGGAAGAGACAACAATAGTCCATTACAAAATGAGTCAGAGGACCTGACCAGACTGTTTCCTGCAGAGGAAATCTAAGTAATCAATAATCATATAAAATTATGCTTCATAGGAATATGGAATAAGGAATATGAAAATCTGCTTGATCAGATTAATGAAAATTATATCAATAAATGAAAATGAGAAATAGGAGAGACCACTCTCCCTCATTAAATGGCAGAATAATATTTCTATAACATCAAAAGTAAGGAAGAGTCTAGCAGAGGAGGAACCCTTTCGTTACAGATAGGAATATGCGCTGATTAAAGAAGCTGCTGTGAACAGCTGTACAGATTTAGAGCATAAGAGAATGAGCTAGTCCTTCAGATGTGAGAAGACATACTGTTGAATGAACAAGCATTGCCCACCAAGACGCAGAATATGAAACCAGTTATTTTTAAAAGGTAGAAGACATAAAACAATCCTCTACGTAAAGAAGGTCTGGAGGTATTTGTGAAAAGGGGATAACAGTGATTAACTGTGAATGTGTAAGGATGGGGCAGGGGAATTGTAGTCCAGGGGGCCTGACATGTAACTAATTTACATGTAATTTAAAAAATATTTAACAAGCATGTATTCATGCACTTGTGAATGACTTGAATAATTAAAAATAAATAAATATGTTTTCAACGATGGGAGAAAGTTGAGCCTGTTTCTTTTCTACGGAAGAAGTGGTGGATGGAAAGAGAGTTGGAACTTCATACAGGGGAGGAGCAGACTGGGGGGAGTCCCGGGGGAGGTCGGAGGGACGGCAGTCTACAATTTCTGTAGAAGAGATTCGCTTTGGACAGAAGGACGGTCTTCTGGGACCAGAGAGGAGGAGGAAGTGATGAGGCCGACGGAGGGGAACTTTATACAGGTGGGGGTGGAGATTGGGCAGAGATGAATTAAGGTTGGTTGAGGCCCCGAGCGCAGAAGAAAATACTGAGCCCCTTAAAAAAAGAGAAGCAGGGAAAATAAAAATACATGTTAACCATATTTTTAAATAAATAAAAAATATTACGTACTATTCATGTTAAAATTGCACATACGAAACCAAACTTGGTGTCATTAGAAAAAAAAGTGTCAAGTTGGGGTTTTGCGGGGCCGTTCAGACGTCGGGGCCCAGGGCGCGTGCCCGGTGCGCCCGCCATTAAATCCGCCTCTGAGTTTGGAGGTGAAGAGAGGAGATGAGAAGTTTCCTGTGTGCTGACCTCTATTTTCTTTGTGAAGGACCAGCTTGTCCCCCACCACCCTCCGGTCCTGTCATTCTCACAGGGGATATCAGTAAATGTGACGGACTGACTTCACTTGTTCACCACAAGCACGTTTAATGTCATTAGTACCTCATTCCTCCTAGCGGGCTCTTTCCTCTTGTCACCCTTGTAAAGAAAAGCTGTTACTGCCCTGGCATATGCTCCCAGGAGTCCTGCAATACCGCCCTGAAGACAAGGTCAGAATAATGCACCATCTCAATGAACCAATTCTTGTTTGAAAGAATAGGGGCACTCGCTCTCAGATCGCTGGCTTTTATTCCGCTGTGTCTCATTTTGTACTCTAGAGTTTTTCTGTTTCCTGTGCATTCAGGGGATCACAGTCCCAGCTTTCTCCCCAGAGGAGTCTGTGAAACACCCCCTCCAACAAGCATTCTCTGGAATCTCTTTTTCTGCAGCCTCACAAAGTCCCCTGTTACTACTTGTACCCGTCAGCTGACTGTGAAGTTGGAGAGAAGGGGTTCTGCCTTTCCCTCTCCTTCAGACTTGTGAGAGCCTCCCAGCAGCCCGGACAGACCTTGATGTAAAAAACGTGTAGTCACTCATTGCAAACTGTCATCCCTTTGTGGTCCCTGGGTTCCAAATATGGAATTGAAAAGAGTTTTGAGATGAGAGGCACCAAGGGAAATGGAGGAAAATCTCTGAGCCCTTTGTTTTGCTGCTGTACAACTACTGACTTTCCTAGCGGCTGGCCCTCGGGTCCCCGGCACTTTCTGCCTTTGATAGCTGCCCTCAGGAGGAAAACCCTAAGAGCTTAGCCATTTTTTTTCTGGTTTATATGCTATTAACCCTGTGACATCCATCGAGAGAGAAGCAACGTGCTGATGTTAAAGGCATATCATTTGCTTCTCTCTCGATGGATGATACAGATTTGTTTTGTTGTTAATTTTCTCTCTTGCCTTTCAACTCTCCTAGCTAGGATAACTAAGTGTTCTTCACTAGTGCTTAGCAGGATTTTACTGTGTAACGAATGAAAACACAGCACTCCTGATGGAAAGACTGTCAGGGGGGCACTGCACTTACCCCTGTGAGATGCTTGCTGCACACAGTGTGAGCAACCAAGGTGTGATTTTACGATGAAAACAAATAAAAAGTATTGGAATGGGTAACTTGACTGTATATAGCTTAATCTGTTCTATTTATCTTCATCCTTTTATTCTGATTAGCCCTCACATTTTTTAAAAATTAAGCCAGTAAACGTAATCTTTAAGACTTAAAAGTTACAGTTGTGCGTCACTTAACAGGAATGCATTTTGTGAAATAGGTCATGAAGTGGCCGGCCAGTTAGCTCAGTGGTAGAGCATCGACCCCACGCACGATGCTTTGGGTTTGATTCCTGGTCAGGGTACCCAGGAGAAGCACCCATCTGCTTCTCCAACCCTCCCGCTTCTTTCTCTCTTTCCTCCTGTAGCCATGGCTCAATTGGAGTGAGTTGGCCAGAGGTGCTGAGGACGGCACCACAGCCACCTCTCAGGTGCTAAGAAGAGCTCAGTTGCTGAGCAATGGAGCAATGCCCCAGATGGGCAGAGCATTTCCCCCTAGTGGGCTTGCTGGGTGGATCCTGGTTGGGGTGCATGTGGGAGTCTATCTCTCTGCCTCCCTGCCTCTCACTTAATAGTAAAAAAAAGAAAAAGAAAAGAAAGAAGTAGGACATGAAACAATTTCATCGTTGTGCACTTACACAGATCTAGATGAAATGGCCACTGCACACGGAGGCTGTGTGGTAGAGCCTGTTGCTTCCAGGCTGCCAGTCTGTACAGCTTGTTACTGCACAAAACAGCACATTCCGTCAACACAGAGAAAGAGAGGCGCTCAAGAGACACAGTCAACACGAGACGCACGAGACCGTTGCTGCTGTGACACTACATACTGTTTCACAGAAAGAAAGTTTAATTATTTATTCATTGATTTTAGAGAGACAGAGAGAGGAGGAGAGAGAGAGAAGCATTCATTTGTTGCTCCACTTAATTGTGCATTCCTTGGTCACTTTCCAAATGTGCCCTGACTTGGGAATTGAACCCACAACCTTGGTATTTTGGATGACACTCTAATCAACTGAGCTAACCATCCAGGGCCCAGAAAACAAAATCTTTTTAAGTAGAAAGAGTAAACTCTAAAGATAACAATTAATAATTTTTTAAAATCTATAAAAAGTATAGTATAGTAAATAAACCAATAATGTAGTTGTTGTTTTTTATCATTATCAAATGTTATGTGTTGTATATAACTGTATATTACTATACTTTTATAAGAGGGGCAGTGTAGTGGAGTTATTTCTGCCAGCATCACCATGGACACTTACTTGAGTAACATGTTGAGCTATGATGTCACAACAGCTATGTCATGAGGTGATAGGGGTTTTTCAGCTCCACTGTAATTTCATGGGGCCACCGTCGTATCTGCAGTCTGTCATTGACTGAAATGTCCTCATGTGGTGCAGGACTGCTATTTTCCCTATGAATTTCTCAGGAGAGCCACTTTGAGACAAGTATTTAACTGAATTATGAATCTAATAAACACACTGGATTATTACTTAAAAAAAAAAAAAAAAAGATGGCCAGGTTCATTTTAGAACTTAGGTAGAAGAAAGAAGATTGTATTCAGAACCAGATAAACCTTGATATTAGTCCTGTCACTGAATAAGTGTGGCCTTGATCTACTTAACTTTGCTAACACTCAGTTTTTTTCATCTTAAGATGGGGATAATAGAAATCTCAGGAGAAATCCTCTAGAGAATGAAGGGGGAGGGATGTATTTGAGAGGAAAAATAATGAGTTCAGTTTTGATCAAATGGAGAAAAAAATGTAGATATATGCAGGTTTTGATTGAGGGCTTGAAGACTAGAGGTTGTCTAGTCTACGGAGACCATATTGTCAATGGCACTTTGTGAAGATGGTGCTTCCTCTGTACTGTCCATGAACAAACGGTAGGGTAGCCTTTTCGCGAAGCCTTATGAACACTGTTCGCTCCTGCTCTCCTCATTCTGTCTTCACGGCGTGCTCCCCACAGGGCCCTCCTCCGATCCAGCCAAGACCGGCCTCCCACCCGTGCTCAAGTGCCCTCCAGTGACTGCCAGTCACCGCTCGGCCACCACCCTCTGTGTAAACCCTTCAGCGGTTCTCCGTGGCCCGCAGGGTAACTTGGACATCACTCAGCTAACAGTCACAACCTGGCCATCCATTCGGCCTCACTTTCTGCTCCCTTCTCATTCCTTTATGAGCGATGTCAGCACAGTCACATCTCTCCGCTCAGACTCTCAGCTCCTGAATCTCATTAAGTCTCTGTGTAGCCGTGATATAACCAAAACCCCGGGTGAAGAATGATTAGCGACTTCGTGTGATGTATTTTAAATTTACCTTTCTCTTCCAACGGACATTTTCCTCCTCGGTAATTGTCCTTTGAAATCAGAGTGTGACTGAATCCCCAACAATGTGAAAAATGCCTTCCATTTCACACAAAATTGAAATCAAGGTAGAAGGTCTTATTGTGCAAATAATCTGGAGACGGGCAGGTAGAGAGAAAGGCTAGCAAGTCACATATAAACGAGAGCTCCTGGGGTCTCGTCTGTGTGGGGCGTCACTTTGGAAGGTGCACAGAGGTCAGGGGCTATTCGGGCTCTCAGGGAGGTGCAAGGGGGGCAGGATAGCATTTTTAACGTGTTGCAAACATCTTCAACGTCCTTCCTCCTTTGCTGCCTCTCTCAGCATCCTCCGCCCACGGTCACAACTGCTGCTCTCCCTGCTACGCTGTTCTGTCCCCACTGTCCACTCTCTCGGCACCCTTCAACTCCTCCCCACAGTGTAGGACCTTTGGTCCCTTCTCCTCTGCGCCTGTCTCCCCCCGTCTGAGCCTGGATTCCTGGTTTCTGCTCTGCCTGCTCAGCTGGCTGGGGGGCCCAGAAGCTCCCTTCCTCCTCGGGAGGAAAAGTGTGGATGAGCCTGGATTCCTGGTTTCTGCTCTGCCTGCTCAGCTGGCTGGGGGGCCCAGAAGCTCCCTTCCTCCTCGGGAGGAAAAGTGTGGATGAGCCTGGATTCCTGGTTTCTGCTCTGCCTGCTCAGCTGGCTGGGGGGCCCAGAAGCTCCCTTCCTCCTCGGGAGGAAAAGTGTCGACTCCCCAGGGGAACACAGTTTTCTCACATCGCCTTTTTCTAATGAGAACTCCTCGTAGAGTTCTCATGATTTCTATAAATTCTTGATCTCTCTGCAAGACACATTTATAAGTGTGCTTATTTGTTATAGATTAATGTGTAAATTAGAAAATTACATAGGCTTACCATATATGCATATGCTCGTATACTTAAAAATACTTATCTTGCTAGTTGTTTTGTTTTCTCTTGCATTGTAGGCTCCCCCCCCCCCATAAATTCACATAGCACTTAGTACCAGGCTTCTAATAGAATATATTGGATGGTTTAAAGATGTGGTTAGTCAGTTTACTTATAGAAAGCTCAGTGTTACGCAGTTTTAGGGGAAATCATTTTTTATTTTCTCTCGTATCCTTAGAAAAAAAACACAAAGTAATAAATTCAGCCTTTATGCAAGATTATGCACAAGTATATTTCCTCAGGCAGTGGATTTTTCCATATTATTGTATAAAAATTTTGTTGTTTCATTTTGGTTGCCTCCTGAGGTAGTCACCCGAAAATAATGATGTATTTAATGAATCTAAGTATTTGTTTTCAAGGGTCATGGAAAAATATCTGCCAGAAATGCAATAGTAAATGCATTTTTCAACATGTAGATAAGATAAACATGTAGCCTTCCCATTTTCATACAGTATCCTGGACTTCCAGCCGAAACCTTTTGGAGCTGGGTAGTGTGTTCAGGAAGGGGTCATTTTCTTCCATTGAGGTTGCATGCCTTTCTGTTACGTTTCCAGACTTAAGCGGCTTATTATTAATACTGAGACAAAATGGTTTCTTCAGGGACTTGGGAAATAATAAACAGCCTCATTTAAAGAGCACTTCGGCCTGGACTTGGTCCATGAACTTATGGATACGAAACTGTTTGGCACACTGAAGATCTCGAGGACCCTTCCAAGGAGGAGTGTTGAGATTACGGGCCCCGTGCTGTGTTTGCTTCTTGCAAAGTTTGGTTTAAAGTAGTTGAGACAAGACCGTGAACAAATCCCCGAGAATCACAGAGCTGGAAAGAACTTCCAGAGGTCCTCCTTCTCGGCCCCCGTATCCAGGGAGGAGAACGTGTACATCACTCCGGCCAGGCGGTTGCCGGTCCGGTTTCTGTGACGCATCCAAGCGTGGGAGTCCTGACTGTGCCCAAGTGACTGCGTGAGAAGAACGCCCAACGGTCTTGTTTTCTATCATATTTTACAACTTAAGAAATGTGAGCAATTATCAGGAGACATATCCAGTCTGTTTCTTGGGTGGTTGATGGCCTGAGGTGGGGGGAGGAGTTGCCTATGACATTTCAGAAATCCAAATGATTTTTCTGTGTCCACATCGTTTTTATAGATATGTAGTTTGGTTTATTTGTTTATTTTTAAATCATAGTGTTATTCTCCTAGCATTTATCGGAGTGACTTGACAACCAGGGTTTTCAAAACTCAAAATCCCACAGAGGGCAGGCAGCTAATCTGACGTGAGCCAGTGAGGCAGTGGGCAGTGGGGGTGTCTGCCCTGATCGGGGACACAGGCCCCAGGAGCACGAGCAGTCAGGCTGAACTGAAAAGTTCAAATTGTTCTGGCTGACCCAAGGCCCCCCTGGCCATGCTGGGCCTGCAGGCCTCCTGTTTGCGATCTGAGTCCGATAGCCAGCGTGCTCACAGGTGCTTACGAAAAGCTTTATGTGATGAGCCCAAGTGCATCAGTCACCACTTGATCCACAGGAGCAGTCTTATTTTCCTGACAGAGCATATTTTGGATGTGTAGGCTGTTTCACTCTAGATCTCCTTGACTTGGATATTTCTTTCCAAAAGAAATAACTAATGATTTCATTCAGGTCAACTGAAGGTAGCTGGGTAACCTCTTTTATTTCGCTATCAGGATTTACAGCTAGATCAATATCGCATACCAGGGAAGCTGCAGAAGAGGTGGGAATGACTTTGCCAGAACATGGTTTTAGAAGGGATGATGTGGAAACCAGCGGACCAAACTCCAGTGCCGTCACGCGGGACCGCCATGTTCCGCAGCTCTGGGGGGCGGGGGTCCCCGTAGCCCGCATGGATGGCGGATGGGGGAGCGGTGTCAGGCACGGGACCGCGCTGTGATCGGCTCTCCATTATCCTGCGGGGACGCTGCCCTGCCTTTGAGCGCGGGCAGGGCACATACAGTGAGTGGCCCAGCCTGTGGGAAACTGGAGAGCAGGTGTCCCACCTAACAGCATTCACATTTAGGTAAGTTTTAACCATTCCTGTAGGCAAGATTGGCTGCCGCTCATGCGCTCATTCTGCAGGCTACCCCTGGAGGTGTGGAACATGGCCGACTGTGTAAAAGCATTTGAGTCTATGGCAAGGTATAAACGGATGTTTTCAGATTACTCGAGGAACTTTACATTGCTAAGGACTCTTTGGTTACATATAAAGAATCCTAACTCAAAGAGAATGAAGGATTTCTTGGCTCACACAGCCGGGTCAGTTCAGAGAATTGAAAGGAGTGTTGTAGGAATCAGGGTCCTTGCCACTCACACGAGGTACCTGTCACAGCCAAGATTCTTTCTCCACCCGGCTGCCCTCTGCTTGGCCCTACTTCCTTATGCAGAAGGGCAGCGGACATGGCCTCTGGCAGCCATCGTTCAAGGAGCCCAGTGAAAAGAGAGCTTTGGTCTTCTCAAAAGCTATCTGAGAGTGACTCTTGTCTTCTCTGCTTGAGGCACGTCATCAGCCTCTTGAAAATAGTAGTTGTGTAAGGATAGGGCAGGGACTGGAGGGACCGTGATGGAATGCGGTTGTATGATTGGCTGGGTGTGCGTCACGTGCCCCGTACACCTGCCTGTTCCTCCTGAGCTTGAAGAATGATGTGGGGGTGGGGGAAGGAGTGTTATTAGCAGAAGAAGAAGGACTGAGAACGCTTGCTGGGCAGAAAAAGATAGCTCTCCAGTTCTGCTGCCCTCGCAAGTTTCCCAGAAGGAGGGGTCCCCCCACCTGTTTTCCTCCCTCCTTCTCCATTAGAGCACGGGGAATGTCCCATGGCCAGTATTTGCTGGACATTTTATAAATTGCATGCTTATTTGGTTTAAAAGATATGAAGATTGTTTTTATATATGGCAAAACTGAGTTGTGTCATGTTAATTATGACTCATTGTTTTTGGTTCAAATTTCTCTTACTGAATTATGCACTCAAAAATATTCTGAATGTGAAACAATTATGAGTCTACTTAGTATGAATGTTATAGAGATGTTTACCTGAAACCTATGTATTCTATTTTTTTTTTAAGATTTTATTTATTGGTTTTACAGAGTGAGGAGGGAGGGAGTGAGAAGTAACAACTCAGTTGCTTCACTTTAGTTGTTCATTGCTTCTCGTATGTGCCTTAACTGGGGGGACCCAGGGTTTCAACCTGGTGACCTCTGCAATTCAGGTCGATGTTTTATCCATTGCGCCACCATGGATCAGACAAAAATCTATGTATTGTTATTGGTCGATGTCATCCCATTAAATTTAATTTCTTTTTTTTTTAAATTTTTTTATTTTAGTGAGAGGAGGGGAGGCAGAGAAAGACTCCTGCAAGCACCCCAACTGGGATCTACTAGGGGGCGAACCTTTGCCCATCTGGGGCCCTTGCCCGGTTGCAACTGGAGCCATTTTTTTTTTTTTTTTTTTTTTTTAGTGCCTGAGGTGGAGGCCATGGAGCCATCTTCAGTGCTTGGGGCCAACTCACTGTAATCGAGCCATGGCTGCAGGAGGTGAAGGGGGGGGGGGAGTAGAGGAGGGGTGGTGAAGCAGATGGGTACTCTTCCTGTGTGCCCTGACCAGGAATTGAAAATGGGACTTCTACATGCCAGGCCGATGCTCTACCACTGAGCCAACTGGCCAGGGCTTTTAATTTCTAAATAAAATAAAAGAGTCTTTTTAGCATATTCTTTACAAAAGACAATGGCTGCACCAAAGAGGGCTCATGCCTGCTTCTGAGGGATGCCATTCTAGGAAGAGGGGGCAGCAGACAGAAATGAACTGTTCTGAGAATTAAAAACACATCAAAAGAAGTGCATTTCAGCTACTCGGGCTCTTAAAACTACATGAAAGGCCAGATGGAGTAAGAAAGTAACCATATATTCAAAATACAGGCCTTAATTTTCATAATTCTGTTCCAGATGAGTGTTACTGGCATTAAGCAAAGGTTTTTAGTGAAGCTAAACATAAATATAATTCCTATTAGGTTAAAAATTCTGCTCTTCATACTAATTGTTTAGTTTATGTTTTCTGAGTGAACTAATTTGTTTTGTGCCAATACACAGTTTTAAAATATATATATTTTCTTAGGATTCTTGGTTTTTCTATGACTAACCTGAATGGTCTCTCAGGTACCACCTCACTTGTCCCTCTTTCCTAAAAAAATGAAGGCAGCCCCACCAGGATTCTCTGGTTTCATCCTGCTCAAGAATCAAATAGCGGCCAGGGCTCAGCGGTAGAGCGTTGGTCTGGCGTGCGGGGGACCCGGGTTCGATTCCCGGCCAGGGCACATAGGAGAGGCGCCCATTTGCTTCTCCACCCCCCCCCCTGTCTCTCTCTTCCCCTCCCGCAGCCAAGGCTCCTTTGGAGCAAAGATGGCCCAGGTGCTGGGGATGGCTCCTTGGCCTCTGCCCCAGGCGTTAGAGTGGCTCTGGTCGCGGCAGAGCGACCCCCCGGAGGGGCAGAGCATCGCCCCCTGGTGGGCAGAGCTTAGGCCCTGGTGGGCATGCCTGGTGGGGCGCAAGCAGGAGTCTGTCTGACCGTCTCTCCCCATTTCCAGCTTCAGAAAAATACAAAAAAAAAAAAAAAAAAAAAAGAATCAAATAGCTTCTTAAGCATAGTGCACATGTCTGTTCTTCAGAAATATGTTTGAAGGGATTCTTCCGTTAGACAAAAAGTAGTTAGAAGACCTCTAATGACACGAGTTATAAAATCTACAATCCTATTACTTTGTTGTTGGTTTTTTTCAACTGTGCCATGTCTTCCCCTTTAAGAGAGGATAATGTTGTTTTTGTGGTTCAGTGAGTTAAATAAATTATCATCACAATAATAATTTGTGTTAGTTACTTTGATTTAGAATGCTATGAGGAGATTCTTAAAGCCTTCTTACCTAGGGAAACAAAATGAAGTCTCCCTTGACACAGACACTTCCAAGCAGCCTTCTTCTGCTTACGCTCTAGTTAAACAGATAAAAAGTAATAAAAGTAAAAAACTAAACCTGAAAGATTTGTATTTTTTTTCTAACATGTAAATGTGATGTGTGTGGAGTAATACTTCAGTTTATAATCTCCAAGAAGGTAGGAGTTTTATTTTTGTTTTATTCATGAGAATATTAAAAGATAAGAAGTGACAAAATATCTTAGCTTTATAATTTAAATTTACAGGGAAAATGCATTTTGCAAAAGGAAGGAGAGAATTTCTACACTGGAGATTTAATCTGATCACCAAACTTTGGTTTAGAAAGCACTGATTTATTTACTGATCAGAACTATCTCTGCCTGGGATGAGTTAGGCAGTCACCTGCATTTTTGATTTTTAGGAAGTTCAGAAATATTTCTCACCCAAAATATCTCTCCTGTCTGTTGTTTATTGCTAAAGTTTATCTTTAGTTTTCATACTTTTTAAAAAAAAATTTACTATTCTATCTCTTTTTATCTTTTTAAAATACTACTGCTAAGGTATTAAAACACATCTAGTTATATGTGGAATCTAAAAAATCAAAATAAACAAATCAAATAGAAACGGACTCATAAATACAGAGAACAGACTGAGGGTTGCCAGAAGAGGGGAAGTTGGGGGCTGGGTGAGAAAAGCGAAGGGACAGGGAAGTAGGAATTGGCAGGTTTAAAACAGTCCCGGGATGTCAAGTGCAGCGTGGAGAACAGAGTCAACAACAGTGCAATAACTATGTATGGTGTCAGGTGGGTACGAGACTTGTGGGGGTGATCACTTTGCAGGAATAGAAGTGTCTAATCACTACGCCATACACCCGAAACTATTATAGAATAATATGGACTGTCAACTGTAATGGGAAAATAAAAAATTATTTAAAATAAAACATCTAGTTTCTAACTTAAAATAGATTCATCTTTACTATTATTATTGTATAACAGCTTCATTGAGATATTGTGTACATACCAAAAATTTTACTTTAAAATAAACAAGTTAGCCTGACCAGGCGGTAGTACAGTGGATAGAGTGTTGGCCTGGGATGCTGAGGATCTAGGTTTGAACCCCGAGGTCACTGGCTTGAGTGTGGGATCATAGACAGGACCCCATGGTCGCTAGCTTGAAGCCCAAGGTTGCTGGCTTGAGCCCAAAGGTTGCTGGCTTGAGCAAGGGTTCGCTAGCTCAGCTGAAGTCCCCCCCCCACCCGGTCAGGGCACATATGAGAAGCAATTAATGAAGAACTAAGGAGCCACAACTATGAGTTGATGCTTCTCATTTCTCTTTCTGTCTGTCTGTCTCTCTCTCTTTTGCTAATATATATATATAGGTTTTGGTTTCACACACACACACACACAATTTAATAGTTTTTAGTATAAATGTACAGCCATCAGTCACTATTATCTAATTTAGAATGTTGTATCACTCCACTCTTTATCCACCACCAGCACTCCCCCTTCTCTTTCCTCAGAGCTCCTGGCACCACTAGCCTACTTTCTGTCTCTGTGACTCTGCTTATATAAGGTCTACCAGAAAGTTCTGTCCATTTTTGGAATAAAACAAAATACAAATTTTTCTTACCGTCAATAAACTTTATTAGATAATATATTTCCACACCAATCCTATCTTCCGAATATGGTCCAAAATGGTTTGCTGAGCTGAATTAAGCCTTTCTGCGATCTCCGATGTTGTCAGGAAAGGATCTTGCTCCAACATGGCCTTAACAACATCATCATCGATCAAAGATGGTCGCCCAGAATGTGGCTTATCAGACAGGTCGAAATCACCTGTTTGGAAGTTTTTGAACCATCTTCTGCATGTCCTATCAGAAACTGTACCTTCACCAAACACTTTCAATAAGTTTCTACATGCTTCTGTAGCATTTCTTCCTTGTTGAAATTTGATACAATACAGTGGAGTAAATGAACTTTATCAGTAGCCATGGGTACACTATCGCTTCACATATAAGACTAACTTTGTGTGAATCAACTTTGTTTTAGTTAATTTGCTACATCAGTATGTATACGTTAAGTGATAAAAATAGAGAGGCACACATGCGCCAAATAAACATGTGCTTACATGTCAAAACTTGTTGTGATAGAAACGGACAGAACTTTCCAGTAGACCTTATACTAGACATCTCATACAAATGAGATCGTGCAATATGTAACCTGTGTTGACTTCTTTTACTTAACAGAATGTTTTCAAGGTTTACCCTTATTGGTAGCATGTATCAATACTTTGTCCTTTTCATGGCCAAATAACATCTCATAGAATGGAGAAGACACATTTTATTTATCCACTCTTCAGTTGATGGACATTTGGGTCGTTTTCCCTTCTTTGGCCATTGTGAACAATGGTACAATGAACATTCATTGTACATGTTTGTGTGGACACACGTTTTTCATCCTGCCAGACGTATACCTGTGAGTGGAACTGTGGGTCATATGGTGAGTGGAATTGCTGGGTCATATGGTAACTCAATGCTTACATGTTGAGGAATCACAAAACTGTTTGTCAAAGCAGCTGCACCATTTTACATCATTTCCTGCACGGAGTAAGGGCTCCAATTTCTCCACATCCTCATCAATAATGGGTGATCTCAATTGACCTATCTTGAAGTCCACTGATTTCTTTTCTTCGGGAAAAACTTTTTCTTTACCAACTCAAATTTGTTGTTGTAGTGAATTTTTTTTATTTTGGTTTTATTTTTCAGCTCCAGAAGTTCTGTTTGGTTCTTTGAAATAAGTTCTATTTTTTAATACTATTTTCTTTTCTGTGAGACATCAGTCTCATACTTTCCTTGAGTTCTTTCAACAAGCATTGCTTTTGTCCTTTGAACACATTTATAATAGCTAATTTAAACTCTTTCTATAATAAGCCAAACTCTGGGTTTTCTCAAGGACTTTCTACTAAATACTTTATTTCCTTTGTATGGGAAATGTTTTCCTGTTTCTTTTCTTTTTCATAATTTTTTGTTGGAAAACTGGGCATGTTAAGCAATATAGTATGACAGGTTTGGAAATCAGATCCCCACCCTTTCCAGGGTTTGTGTTTGTTTCTTATTGTTATTGCTGTTGCTGCTGCTGTTTGTTCATGAAGTGACCTTTCTGGACTAATTCTGTGAAGTCTGTACTCTTTGTTGTATGGAGCTGCTGAAATTTCTGCCCAGGCAGCTGAGTGTTTGGCAAATGGTTGGACAGAGATTAAATGCCTTGGGCAGATCAGTTTCCAGCCCTTTGAGGAAGGGCTCTCTGTATGCACTGGGAGCTTATAACTCTGCCTCAGCCCTCACTTCCTGCTTGTGCAGAGCCTCAAGGTCAGCTAGAGGTGAAGTGAAGGCCCATCTTTCCTGGGCATGCAAAAACACCTGCATAAGTATTGGCCTTCTAGAGTCCCAGGGATGTTTCATAATTTTTCAAACTCTCTTAAAGACATTGTGTTTCACAGGTTTTTGTTTTTAGATTTATTCACACTTTTGTTTGCCTTGCTGGTATGGCAGCCTAAGGCAACTGCGATGTTAAACACTCGTTACAGTTTTCTGTTCGTGCTGTTGTAGCGAACTCTGGGTCAGGACAAACAAAGACAAGCACTGTGAGGGAGGCTTTTCCTGGGAGCTGCCAGACAGGTCACAGAAGAACAATTCTCTGGGCTTTTGGGGAATCTCCAAACATGTAATGCCCCTCCAGCAGTTGCTAGTCTCTGAGGTTGCAAAGATGTCTTGCAGGTCTACGACTGAGCTGGGGAGAAGGTAATGGGAACAGTCAAGTTAAAACACCTTAAAGCTCACTGTGCTTCCTAAGACTCAGCCATTTGTCTTCAAAGGGAACTCTGGATTCCTGTGAGCCTTTGGATAACTTCCACAGTTCTTACAAAGTTGATTTTGATTTTTTCCCCCCTGTGGTGTCATTGTTTTTATGGAGGAGTGAGTTTTCAAAGGTTCTTAATCCACCAATTTCTCTTTATTTTTAAATAGTATCTTCCCTTAGAACAGACAAGACTAGAAACATATGAAATTGCCCAGTGCCCAATGAGAGGCAGCACAAGGTTGAATTGGGATAAGGGGCTCTAGAGGAAAGGAGCTGGAGACAAAGTTTGCCCACTTATATTAATTATCTATTGTATTGCATTAATAAATAACCTTGCAGTATATCCAGTTTTTCTACAGATCATTTTTGTTTCACACAGCACTCTTTGTGAAGTTTCCCCCAGCAGGCATGGGGTAAAGGAGCACACCACAGAGGCAGGTGTACTCGGACAACTGGCAGGGAGAAAGAAGACTTAACTCTAGAAAGTAGACATAACAATCAGCAGGTGACAATGTAGCACCATAATGCTCACGTGTCATAGCCTTAGCTAAGTCCAAATGAAATGCTAATTTGCACCCTGCATTCCTTGTGCTTTAAGAAACAGATTGCCTAAATATTTTAGAAAGTTTTATATAAAAATTTTATGGTTCAAGGTTCCATTTACCTAGAGCAGGTATGGCCAAGAAATATCATATATCCAAATAATATTGCTAATAGGACACTGCTATATCATTGGTGACAGATTCTGTTGAGCAGAAATATTCTATAACCATTCATCTAAATATACCAGAGTTGTTGCAACTTCAAGTGTCTTCACATGGAGAAAAATTATGAAGCTTCTCAAATGTGATAAGTTGAACACCACAGGACTAATGCCTGTTGGATCACTCTCTGTACTAAGTTCTTTAAGTCTCTGAAATGGGTTCTTCAAGTTGAAATGAAAGGACACTTATTAGTAGGACAAAAATATATTAAAATATAGAAATATTGGTAAAGCTAAGTATATAGTCAAATTCAGAATACTCTAGTACTGTGATATGGTAATGTATTAATCACTTAATACTAGTATAAAGGTTAAAAGATAAAAGCATTAAAAAGAACTATAACTCCAATAATTTAATGAATACACAATATAAAAAGAAGCAAATTTTGATATGAAAAACATAAAGTATGGGATAAGGAGTAAATAGAGTTTTTGTATACGACCAAAGTTGTTATCAGCTTAAATAAGACATTTTATATAAGCCTGTTGGTAAACACAAAACAAAAACCAATAGTAAATACACAAAAGATAAAGAGAAGGGAATCAAAGCATACTTCAAGAAAATCTCCAATTCACAAAGAAAAACATCAAAAGAGGAAAAACAGGACAAAGAAACTACAAAACAGCCAGAAAACAATGAATAAAATGCCATTAGTAAGTCCTTACCTATCAATATTTACTTTAAATATAAATGAGTTAAATTCTCCAATTAAAAAGAAAAGAATGACTGAATGAACTGAAAGACAAGAGCCAAGTTTATGCTACCTATAAGAAACTCACTCCAGCTTTAAGAATACACATAGACTGGAAGCAAAGAGGTGGAAAAATATATATCATGCAAAAAAGAAACCAAAAGAAAGCAAGAATAGCTATACTTGTATCAGACAAAATCCAGACCTTAATCCAGAAACTGTAACAGGAGACGAAGAAGGTCATTAAAAATGATAAAAAGTCAACTCATCTTGTGGATATAGTAATTGTAAATATATATGCATCCAACATAGGGAACACCTTATATATTAAGCAGATATGAACAGATCTGAAGGAAGAAAGTCAAAAATATAATAATAGTAGTGGAATTCAGTACTCCACTTTTGACATTGGTTAGATCGTCCACACAGAAAATCAATAAGAAAACATTGGATGTGAACTGTACCTTAGAAGAAATGCACTAACAGATAGATACAAAACCTCCACCCACCAGTACAGCAGCATACATATTCTTCTCAAGCACAAATGGAGCTTTCTCCAGGATAAATCATATGTGAGATCACAAAACAAACCTTAGCAAATCTAGTAAAATTCAAATCATGCCAAGTATTTGTTATGACCACAATGGTACAAAACTAGAAGTGAATAATAGGAAGAACACCATAAAATCCACAAATGTGTTGAAATCAAACAGCACACTCTTAAACAACCAATGGGTCAAGAGAGAAACCAAAAAGGATATCAAAAAGTAACGTGAAACAAACAAAAGTGGAATTAGAACATACCAAAACGTATGAGATGCAACACAAGCAGTTCTAAGATGGAAGTCTATAGCAACAAGTGCCTACATGAAGAAACACAAGCTCATGACGAACCTTAATTTATACCTCATTAAACTAGGAAAATTAGGACTAAGCCCAAAGTTAGCAGAAGAAAGGAAATAATGAAGATCAGAGTAGATATAAACACAATAGTGACAAGAGAAACTATTAAACAGACAAATGAAACTAAAAGCTGGTTTTTTGAAAAGAAAAACAAAAACAAAATCTAGCAAACTATTAGCTAGACAAAGAAGAGAGAAGGCCCAAATAAATGAAATCAGAACTGAAAGAGGGAACACAAATCGACACAACACAAAGATGAAGAATTGTAAGAGACTGCTATGAATTTTATATGCCAACAAAGTTGGATACCCTATGAGAAATGGATAAATTCCTAGAAATCTGCAACCTACCAAGACTGAATCATGAAGAAATAGAAATTTTGAACAGAACAATAACAAGTAAGGCGATTGAATCTGTAATCAAAAATCTCTCAACAAAGAAAAACCTAAGCACAGATAGTTTCACTGATGCATTATACCAAACATTTAAAAAGTAAATTCTTCTCAAACTCTTCTTTAAAAACATTGAAGATGAGGGAACACTCCCAAACTAATTTTATAAGGCCGGTGCTACACTAATACACTACAAAAAGAGAGAGAGAGAGAGAGAGAGAGAACTACAGACCAATATCACTGAAAATAAATACAAAAATTTTCAACAGAATGCTAGCAAACTGAATTCAATAGCACATTAAAAGCATCATACACCAGCCTGACCAGGCGGTGGCGCAGTGGATGGAGCATTGGACTGGGATGCAGAAGGACGCAGGTTCGAGACCCTGAGGTCGCCAGCTTGAGCGCGGGCTCATCTGGTTTGAGCAAAGCTCACCAGCTTGGACCCAAGGTCGCTGGTTCGAGTAAGGGGTTACTCGGTCTGCTGAAGGCCCACGGTCAAGGCACATAGGAGAAAGCAATCAATGAACAACTAAGGTGTTGCCACGAAAAACTGATGATTGATGCTTCTCATCTCTCTCTGTCCCTGTCTAGCCCTCTCTCTGACTCTCTCTGTCTCTGTTAAAATAAATAAATAAAACTGTCTTTAAAAATAAATATTAAAAAAAAAAAAAGCATCATACACCATACTCAAGTGGGATTTATCCCTGTAGTTTGGCTACTGTAAATGATGCTGCAGTGAATATAGGGATTTATATATCAAGAAGATATATATTCCCGAGCAAGGGCAACACAAAGAAAAAGCAAACATATGGGGTTGCATCAAACTAAAATGTTTTTCCCAGCAAAGGAAACCATCAGAAAAAACAAACAAGCAAAAAACCCAAAAAACCCAAAGAGACTACCTTCTAATGTTAATGTCCAAAGTTTATAAAGAATTCATACTACTCAACACCAAAAACCTAAACAATCCAATTTAAAAATGGGCAAAGGGCCTGAATAGACACTTCTCCAAGGAGGACATACAGCAGGCCAATAGACAAGAAAAGATGTTCAGTGTCTCTAATCATCAGAGACATGAAAATGAAAACCACAATGAGATATCACCGTCACACCTGTCAGAGTGGCTGTCATCCATAAATCCATAAATGATGAGTGTTGGCAAGGATGTGGGAAAAAGGGACCCCTTGTGCACTGCTGGTGGCAATGCAGACTGGTGCAGCCACTGTGGCAGACAGTGTAGAGTTTCCTCAAAAGATTAAAAATGGAACTGCCTTATGACCCAGTGATTTCACTTCTGGGGATTTATCTGAAGAAACCCAAAATGCTAATTCAACATTAGTCTTGACAATTTTGTTTTTGGACCTGAAACCAAAGAACACTTAAGCAACAAAAGCAGAAATCAGCAAGTAGGACTCCATCAAACTACATTTACAGCAAAAGAAACAAGCAACAAAATGAGAAGGCAACCTATCTATCAGATAAGGAGTTAATATTTCAAATATATTTAAAAACTAATTAATATTTTTAAAATAGCAAAATTTAAAAATAGCAAAAAAAAATTTAAAAATGAACAGAGAACTTGAATAGAAATTTTCCCAAAGATGACCTAAAAATGGCCAAGGCACGTGAAAAGCTGTTCAACATCTTTAATTATCAGGAAAATGCAACCTAAAACCACAACGACATCTCTCCTTCCAGCTGGTAGGATGGCCATTATCAAAAAGACAAGAGACAGCAAGTGTTGTAGGCGGTGTGAATAGAAGGAAACCCTTGTACACTGTGAGTGGGGGTATAAATTGATGCAGCCACTGTGGAAAACAGTACGGAGTTTCCTTTAAAAAATTAAAATATAAAACAACCAAATGATCCAACAAGTCCACTGCTGTGTATATATCTGAAGAAAATGAAATCACTGTCTCAAAGAAATACTGGTCTTCCTGTGGTCATTGCAGCATTATTCACAATAACCAAAGCATGGAAAAACCCAAGTTGTCTACTGATGGTTGAACGAGTCAAGAAGATACCTGTACACACACAGGAAGATTATGCAGCCACGATAAAGCAGGAAGTCCTGCCCTTCTTGACAGCATGGATGGAACTTGAGAGCATGATGCTTAAGTGAACTAAGTCATACTGAGAAAGAGAAATAAATACCATGTGTTCTTATAGGTGGATCTAAAAAACCTAACTCATGGAGATCGTGACTAAAATAGTGGCCGCTGGGGACCGCAGGTGAGGAAAATTGGAGGATGTTGGTCAAAAGGTACTAACTTCTGGTTATAAGATGAATGAATTCTGGGGATCTAATAATGTATAGCATGGTGACTATAGTTAATAATATTGTGTTATATATATGGGAAAGTGGTTAAGGGAATATATATTGAATGTATCACCGCAGAAGAAATGGTCATTATGTGAGTGACGGACATGCTAATGAATATTATTGTGGCAATTGTTTCACATGACATTCGGGCATCAAACCATCACATTGTATATACCTTCAACTTGCACATGTTGTGTGTCAGTTCTATCTTAGTAAAGCTGAAAAAAAAGAAAAGGACATTATATACCAACCAGGAACATTTCAATAAAGTTTATAATAATATGTCAATATCATTCCATTAGCTGTGATAAATGTACAATAGGGCCAGTGGGGGAAACTGGGTACATACAAACTCTTTGTACTGTCCTGGCAACCTTTCTGTAAATATAAAACCTTTCTGAAATTTAAAACATTCTGAAATTTAAAACTCTAATTTTTTTTGAAAAGAAACTATTTAAGATGCCTGACCCCCATTTTTGCTGCAGGTTCTTTCTTAGAGATAAAAGACGAACGTGCCCCTGGATAAAATATATATATATATATATATCTGGCTAAATACTCACATTACAACATTTTCAGTCAATGTCTTTTCCGTAGTGATGCCTCCGGTTGCTACTATAATATGAGACATTTCATGCAAATGCGGTTAGCCATGTTGCTAAAAGTGTGTCATTTTCTCACGCAGTGTCCTGGCGGGTTACAATGGCACCATCTTCGCATACGGGCAAACGGGCAGCGGGAAGACCTTCACCATCACAGGCGGGGCGGAGCGCTACAGCGACCGGGGCATTATCCCGAGGACACTGTCATACATTTTTGAGCAACTGCAAAAGGTATGGAACTGGAAGTTTTTATTTGATATATTCAGCAGAAATTTACTGTGGGCCAAAAAAAAAAAAAAATTTATTGTGACATTTTATTATATTGCATCTAAGTGAGAAATGTGCAAGAATTTTGGACTTGATGTTTAAGGGAAGTTTGGGATTTACTGAAGGAGTGGAAATTAAGGAGGCGCTTCTCATTAAAGGGATGCTGTTGCAGCCAGAGCTAAAGGGAGTTCCTTCTGACACACACATGGAGGCTAACAGAACATGAGACACGCTTGGTTCTTCATGAAGAAACTGAAGAAAGCCCTGTGCCAAGACAGACCTTTGTTTCAGCTGCTAAAGCACTGAGTAGGATAATGTGATTGTCCCTTTATCACACTTGTAATAGAAGCCCACAGGAACTTACCACAGTAAAAATCCTATTGCAGTTAATATTACTATCAAGACAAATTCCCTATCGACAGTGTGTCCGTGAAGTCATGGTGCACTTTTGACCGGTCACAGGAAAGCAACAAGACTATAGAAATGTAAAATCTGCACCAAATAAAAGGAAAACCCTCCCAGTTTCTGTGGGATGATGTGGCAGCATGTGCGCATGCGCAGATGATGACGGAACACCGTGTATACAGCGGAGCAGCCCACGGCCATGCCCGTGGAGATGTGGACGGTACAGAGGAAAGTTCAGTGTGTTCTGTGGCTCGCTAAATTAGAATCCGTGACCAAAGTGCAACGTGAATATCGGCGCGTTTATCATGAAGCACCACCACATAGGAATAACATGACTCGGTGGGATAAGCAGTTGAAGGAAACCAGCAGTTTGGTGGAGAAACCCTGTTCTGGTAGGCCATCAGTCAGTGACGAGTCTGTAGAGGCTATACGGGATAGCTACCTAAGGAGCCCTAAAAAATCTGTGCGTGAGCCCACATCGAACTGCACTGAATAGGTATGAATCTGGGAGAGTTTTCCTTTTATTTGGTGCAGATTTCACATTTCTGTCGTCTTTTGTTGTTTTCCTGTGACCGGTCAAAGTGCACCATGACTTTACGGACACACTGTATATATCATACGCATCATTTATTGTGTGGATCCAAGTGGCCTGTTGCTTTGATTAGTATTGAATGCAACATATAATCCAATTAACAACGTAGGGATTCCTACCCCCATTTTATACATGGGAACACTGAGTCTCAGCTTAAATATCTTCTCTGCGTCCTCGTCAGCAGCTGATCCAGAGGTTTATCCCAGGTATGTGTGATGCCAACCTAGTCTGGGCTTTTTTTACCCCTATAGACTCTGCCTCTGTCTCCCAGACTGATTTGTTCTGTTGGCTGTATTTAAACAGATTCTCCGCAATGAGTCACTTCTCTGGGTTTCAGTTCTCCCCTCTCTGAAAGTGGGGATTGAATTGAACTAGAGGATCTCCAGCACCCCTAGCAGTTCCAACAGTCGCCTGGTTGTACTAACTCTGTATAACGAACGTCCTAACTAGGTCAGTGTAACAGTCGTTCCAAAATTTCTCAACTGTATGCTATTTGCATTTTAAGTCGCAACGAAGAGAAAAAAAAATCGCTGAGATCTGCATAATTGTAATTTCCATCCATAAAGTAGCAATTACCCATTAGTTCAGCTCATCTCTCACTAGCTCAGACATTCCAACTCTGCGCGCCAGAAAATTTGGAACAGAAAGAGTTGCGTATAGTATATGCGTGTTGGATCCAAATCCCTTCTTTTCATTTACTCATTTATTTCTGACATTAGCTGTTTGGTTTTTTCCCAGATTTCACAAACTGGGAATATAATTTCAAATGGTTTTTATTGCTGTGGCCTAATGTGGAAGCCTGTTGTCTTGGAAAGGTCACTGAAGTCGGTGCAGACCAACCCGCCTCTACTTATGGTTTGTGGACCTGGACCATTGCTTAAAGTGCGAGGCTTGTAGGGTTGCTCTGTGGGCTGAGCATACTGTATTTAAAGATATAGTCTAGTTCTTGGCACATAGTAGATGCTCAATACATGATCGTTATTAATACAGCTGTTAATGTCCATGAATAACATTTCATTCAACGTTTTATTGTAATGTTGAGGAGATGCCTTAGGAACTTCTTGTTTATATCAATTGGCTTATAGTAAAGTTGTTTTTGTTAGATATTGTTTCTCTTAAAGCCACAGAACCTGTTGAGGACTTAATGTACTACATATGCATATAGACAAAAGATCTCTGACTGGTTTTAAAGAACCCTTAGAAACTCAGAACAAATGAAGCCAATTCCCCTGATTAAGTTAAACCGAATAAACAAATCCTTTCCTGATAGAAAATATATTCAGCCTCTTTTTAAATTTTGTCTGTGACTACCAAAATACAGTTTTTAAGTCTCCATATTTCCCATCTACGTACCACGTGTCGAGTTCACTGTTTTATATGCTTGTCATTGACATTACTCTGACCCCTGTTTCACTCTGAATGATTCTGAGTTTGGAGAGAGGCCATCGGTCCAATGTGCAGCCAGGACATCTCTTTGTAAATGGACAGTTTCCATGATGGGGAACAACACATTCACTGTAATCAACCTGAAGTGCAGCAGAATGAGTCGGAGGCACCTCGAAGGGTGTCACGAGGTTCGCCCACAATGGACAGCCGGAAAATGCAGAAGGCCCTCCCCGTCCCCAGGTGACGGCCTGAGAGGGCCGCATGGCGCTCTCTAGAAGTCTTGCAGAGAAGCATTTGACTTACGCAGAGTATTTATTTCAAGATAAACTAAGAGCCAGAACGTCCTGGGTCTAGGGTGCCCGTGAGTGTGATAGGAGCACATTTTCAATGCTTTTCAAAGAAGAAAATTGAGTTCATTTATTTTAGAAATCACTGCTCATTATTTTTGAGTATAGTGAGGCTCAAACTTATTTGGGGGCAGAGAAAAGCCTGCCTGCGGGAAACATGTGTGTTACATTACAGTCTGGCAGTCCCGAACGCTGCAGGACTAGTGCAGAAAGGTAGCCTGCCACATAGCTTGCTGGATGTTCCTCCAGGAAGAGCCCGGAAAACGCAGGAGCTGGAGGAGGAGCCGATGGCAGCACCCCTCTCATCTCAGGGCCGCGGGCCTGCTGCTCTCCTGCCTTTTTACGATGTCTTCGGATTTCTGGAGGGAAAGGGTTTTTCCACTGCAAACGGACATACAAGTTAGCTGTCTCTCCGCCTCTTTCTCATTCTTTTTACGTTCACATTCTGAGTTCTCCTTTTAGAAATAATAACAACAGCAACAACTTATGGTGTCTGTGACAGACCACACATTTTTTTTTGGACAGGATTTTAAATAGTGTCTTTTTTCTCTGTCTCAACGGATCTGCAAGATAGGGGTTATTATCCCAGTTTTTATGGCTAAATGACTGAAGTTAAGGGTATAGGATCATTCAGTTACAAATTATATCCAGTTTTGGTTTTTTGGGGGGGTTTCTTTTTTTTTTTTTTTAGTTTGACACGAAGAAGGGCTCAGAAGTATATGCTAAAACCTGAAACCATATCCTATGGACTATTTCAGATACGTTCAGATAAGTTTTCGAAATAATGTTGCTTTAAACGGCCTCTCAGGATGTTGCGTGGCCTTTACTGTGCTCTGAGAATCTTCCGGAGAGGAGCAGCATCTGCAGGGTGGGGCAGAAGTAGGCTTACAGCTGTTTGTGTGGACAAGCATACAGTAATTCATTAATGATAGTGAAAGAACAGGTTCTGTTTTGCATACTCACAACTGTAAACTTGCTTTTGCCCTGCCTGTACATGTTGACCACGGGATCAGTTTTTCCATGAGTATTCTGTGGACTATTTTAGGAAACAGTGCATTAGACTAAAGGCCACACAGAGTGTCTAATATTTATAGTCTCTGATACTTGCTCTCAGCCAAACTTCAACCCTAAGAATTATGTCGAAATAGTGCCTCTACTAAACTAGGGCACTCATGAAGCTGATGGATCGTTTGCAGGAGAAGCAGCCAGGGACACCCGCGTGGGTCGGACTCCCAGCGTGTAGCCGGGAGAAATATGTTTCTGTAGAGATCCGGCCTGTGCCGCCACCCTCACAGGACAGCAGAACGTGAATTTCAGCGGTGGCCTGAGCATGTGACTATCGTCGTGAGCCAGCTGAGAGTCACTCTCGTTTTTCCTGTATTATTTTGTTTTAATGAAATGGCGGTATCTTTATTTGAATAGTTTGAGCCATTTCAGGACCAGAGAACTATATTAACTTTAATCTGAAGAACATGTAGGAATTCATTGTCACGCTTCCTTACTTAAATGGATATGGTAACAGACTTCGCAGGGGCTCCTTAGCTAGCAGACCTTGGGGTCTGCAGCCACTGTCTCCCCCATCTCTGCGACGTGGTCCTCTCTCCTGGAATGTCGCCTGCTGGCTGGATGGTCTTGGATGCTCACGGGAATCAGGGAGGTCATCTTAAGCAGATGCTCTCTGTGAATATTCCCTCCGACAGCCTGCTGACCTTCTCGCCACAAGACACAAATGTATTCTCCCCTCATGAAAAACACGATAACATCCACATAAATAGAAGCATTTATATTCTGGGAGGAACAAGAAGGAGGTGCTGCTGTGTGACATTTTTGTATTAAAAACTGAACTCAGAGAATTCTCTGTTTTGTTCCATTCCAGTGGGAGTGGGCTCTTTCTGTCTGTGGACGGAACCAAGACGAGAGCTGTAGAATGAGCCCCCTCGACTTTTTTACCCTAATTTTATTGACACCTATGTTGTTGCATTTCAGAAGAGACCCATAGAAAATGCTTCTTTCTAATCAATAGCTGAAAACCTGTAAGTTGCAACTTGGGCCAGAAAAATTAACCAGGCATGGTATACAGGCAGAGAACTGGTCATGCCCACCACCCTTACAATTACCCTGTTGATCTAAACTATTTTCGTCCCCTGGTATTCACTTTACATTATCTAATTATTGTCTGTTATCTATTTATATCATTAGAAAATTTGAATATTAGAAAAGTTAAAAAAGAATTGTGATTAAAGCTAGAAACTCTTTTGGTACTGACATTTTTAAACCAAAGTAACAATTCTGTGTTTTTTTATGAATAGACTATTATAGAATATAAATTTATTTTTTCTTAATAACCTTTCTTAGGAGTCTGGATGTAAAACAATGATATACAGTTCTACAACAAAGTCAGCTTATTGTAAATGAATATCGACTTTTTATGGATAAGGGGGTACCAATATAAAATAACAGACTGAAGTTGCTTATAATCATTTTTTATGTCCATTTAAACTGTAAATGGACATTAAAAAAAAAAGCTTCATGCATATGGTAACTGGCAACTTGAAAGTCTCACGAACTGAAAACATAAACCATACAAAGTGAGAGAGAAAAAGAGAAATTGTGGGGAAATGACAGTGATGACTGTCACCGTCCTCTAAGCCGAAATGTTATTTACTGCCATTGAATAATGTCTTTCCCCGTTTCCAATCAGGACAGCAGCAAAATATATACAACGCACATTTCTTACTTGGAAATCTACAATGAATGTGGTTATGATCTCTTGGACCCAAGACATGAAGCCTCCAGTTTGGAAGAGTTGCCGTGAGTAGCAGAACAACAAAGAAACGGGGGCGGGGTGGGGGTGGGAATTACTTTCAGATGTTTCCTTCCATTGTTTTCCCTGAAGCGGCTTGTTTCTGGTCTCGATTGTAATTAGCAGATACGGGAGAACAGAATCTTTCTATAATAGAATGGATTTTTTTTTTCCCACTAGTGATAGGAACTTAAGTTGCTCAAAACTCATTCCTTGGGAAAATTTCTTTTGGCCTTGGGACAAGGGAGAGCAGAGGCTGTTCTTGGAGTGTGGGTGCCGCGGACTGATGGGCCAGGACAGTACTATTTTCCTCTCACCACATGAAACCGTTTTATCCCTCTAATTATAGCCTTCCTCTGAAGAAGGTATTCAAATTAGGGTTCGAGCAGCAATAAGAGAATCTCAAAGAGAGAAAATAAAACTCTAAGTATTCCCCAAATCCTTCTCTACTATTATTAAGACTTAAGAGTGACAATCATTTGGTCACGATTGACACTAATTGTTTCGTGACCAAACTATAAATAGAGTCTTCAGAGCTTATCTTATATAGTGGAGTGAGTAAGCCTGCCAGGATTTATATAACATTACTCACTGCTTGTTTGAATATCTGCCCGAATGAGACATATATTAATTGGTAACAATGCATATACTTTGTCCAGACATCTGCATGTATCAGAAGATGCCAGATCCAAGAAAACACATGGTAGTTAGTATTCTTCTCATTAAATATTCTAAAACAATGTACAGTGTGTCCGTAAAGTCATGGTGCACTTTTGACTGGTCACAGGAAAGCAACAAAAGACGATAGAAATGTGAAATCTGCACCAAATAAAAGGAAAACCCTCCCAGTTTCTGTAGGATGATGTGGCAGCATGTGTGTATACAACGGAGCAGCCCACGGCCATGCCAGTAGAGATGTGGACAGTACAGAGGAAAGTTCAGTGTGTTCTGTGGCTCGCTAAAAATGAATCCATGACCAAAGTGCAACGTGAATATCGGCGCGTTTATAACGAAGCGCCACCACATAGGAATAACATGATTCGGTGGGATAAGCAGTTGAAGGAAACCGGCAGTTTGGTGGAGAAACCCCGTTCTGGTAGGCCATCAGTCAGTGACGAGTCTGTAGAGGCTATACGGAATAGCTACCTAAGAGCCTTAAAAAATCTGTGCATGAGACCACATCGAACTATACTGAATAGGTATGAAACTAGGAGTTTTCCTTTTATTTGGTGCAGATTTCACATTTCTATCGTCTTTTGTTGCTTTCCTGTGACCGGTCAAAAGTGCACCATGACTTTACGGACACACTGTATATATAGCATAGTCCTCTACCAAAAAGATCAACAACAAGTTGTTTAATTTCTAAAGGAAATAAGTTATACTCTTGACACCACCTTTATATGTATGTATTCTTCTATTAATGTTGATTGAATGCTTTTACATATCGTCTCTTTTATGCTTAGAGAAAGTTAGAAAAGGGGATTATTGTTGATATTCTAAATATTTGTATAAAAATTAAGAGAAAGGAAAAAAGAAGAATTAAGAGACAGGAAAAAATACGTAATTTGTGGAAGAAATTGATTTCAGGAAACCACTGGAGTTACATTTACACAAAGGTGAAAGTTTCCTATCACTGCTAAAAAAGAAAATCCACTACATTATAAAAAGGTTCTGTGTCCAGTGTTTGCTAATTACAGTTGAAACCAGGAAGAATGATCTCACACAGCCTTGAACTGAGACAGTTCTAACTAAAGACCTCTCTGTCTTGTTGTGCGCTCTCGTTGTGCGCCAGAGTGTCCCAAACACCCTGAATACCATCCAGAAAGGTAGAACTTTCCACAGAGGAACAATGTGCAAGACATGAGGTTGTGGTTAGAAAGGCCAGCGCTGAGGAGTCCTGTGAAATAAGAGCAGAGAGGCCGACTGAAGCCTGCTTTTGAGGGACTCAAACAACAGGCTTTGGCAGGAGATTGATCTGTATTCTGACAGGTGTCTTAATTAGTTTTCTAGTTCCACTCTAACCTGTATACCTCTAGGCTAAACCTTGCTTAAAATTATTTTGTTTTGTTTTTTCTTAAATGAGAGGAGAGGAGATAGAGAGACAGACTCTGCCTCTGCCCCGACCAGGATATACTCAGCAACCCCTATCTGGGGCCATGCTCACAACCAAACTATTTTTAGTGCCTGAGGCAGAGGCTCCATGGAGCCATCTTCAGCACCTTGGGCCAATGCACTCAAACCAATTGAGCCATGGCTGCGGGAGTAGAAGAGTGTGTAGGGATGAGGGGTGGGGTGGAGAAGCAGATGGTCGCTTCTCCTGTGTGCCCTGACCGGGAATTGAACCCAGGATATCCACACGGTGGGCTGATGCTCTACCACTGAGCTAACTGGCCAGGGCCTAAAATTGCTTTCAACAAATTTCACATCTACGCTAAAGAACTTAAAGCCTGCTTAGTCATAATCCCGAAAGAAAGGGCTTGGCTGTAGTGGACGTGAAGGAGGAGATATAAATCTGGCAGGTATACAGAAATAAAGAAATAAGAAATGAAGTCCATTGACGGTGCCCAGCACCTTGGATGGGATTGTATTTTGAAAAGAAGGTGAACCATAGTGGGCTGGTGCTCTCCTCATTTTACTGACGAAGGAAAATGAGCTCTAAGTGTCTGACTCGCTCAGGCTCTCAGAGCTAATTGGTTAATGGTAGAGGAAGGATTAAAAGCTAGAATTTTCACTGTCATGCCACAGTGGCAAAAATAGCTTCCAAGATTTCACTGTGGGGTGTAGAGAGTTAAGGAGTCATGGAAGTGAGAAGGAGATTTCTACTAGAAAACTTGCCTGGGCGGTGGTGGACTTCCTATGGGGGATGGCAGAGCACCGGATCGAGGCCCGCTGCCGTTGGCAAATACTGCTGTAATCATTTACCGTGGGTTTTCAGACGCAATACCAAAAGCACGATATGCGAAAGAGAAAAAGAGATAGGTTGAACTTCATCAAAATGAGAATCCCCTGCTCTGCGAAAGACACTGTTTAGAGAATAAAAAGACAAGACAGAGACAGAAAAAAAATATATTTACCAAACACATATCTAATGAAAGACTTACATCCAAAATATACAAAGAACTCTTCAAACTCAACCGTGAGAGAACAGATAAACCAGTTAAGAAACGAGCAAAAGATCTGAATAGACCCCTCACCAAATGAGCATATAAAAGATACATGCATCCTGTCCTTAGGGAATTGTTCATCCAAGCAACAGAACACCGCACCTCACCTCTCAGAGCGACTAAAATCCAAAACACTGGCAATACCGAATGCTGGCAGAAACGCAGAATGGGAGCTGTCTCATTCATTGCTAGAGGGAATGCAAAGTGCTCCAGCCATGTTGGAAGACATTTTTCTAGTTCCTCACAGACTAAATATAGTCTTAGCAAATGGGCCAGTGATCAGGTTCCTCAGTATTTAACCAAATGCAAAAAGTCAGTGCTTGCCCGTGTTGGAGGAGGGGCCGAGGAGGGGGGAGCAGGTGAAGCTGTTCTATGTGGTACTGTAATGATGGTGGGTACATGACATTAGGAATTTGTCAAAACCCATAGATCCTTTTCCCAGAAAACTTATCAGCCATTAAAAATAAATTTAGCTAGTGGAAAATCCTTCACGAGGCCTGTTTCCTTTTCACACATTCCTATTAATCTTGGAAAATTGGTTTGCTTTCTGGCACAACTTGTCCTAGACTGACCTTGTGTTTTCGTTTTTTGTTGTTACTGCCCAGGTGTGGACTCAGCCTTCCTTTAAGAAGCCCTGTACTTGTTGTTATCGTTGTTGAGTGTGTTTGGTTTTTTTTTTTGAACTTATTTAAACTAAGAAACAAAACAAACAAGAAAAGTCACCCATTCCTCCCACCCCCACTTCTGGCAACTACCGATCATGTTCCCTGTATCTCTGAGAATTTACAACAAAATAATAAGAAGGAATGAATTATTGAAACATTTAACAACTCGGCAGACTCTCCAGGGATTTATGCTGAGTGAAAAAAAGCCAATCCCAAAAGGTTATGTGCTGTATGATTTATTTTTTAGTAAGTATTTTTTAGATGGCAAAATTACAGAAATAGATAGCAGATTAGTGGTTGGAGGAATTAGGGAGGGGCTACAGGCCAGGGCGCGCTCCTTGTCGTGCTGGACTACTCTGTGTCTTACCTGTGGCAGGGGACACAAAAAACCACCATGTGATAGACACACCCACACAAACATGCAAATCTGGAACACCTGCCTAGATCACTGGATTGTATCAATGCCGTCGTCCTGGCTGTGTTTTTTTTAAATATGGTTTCACAAGGTGTCAGTGTTGGGGAAAATGGGTATAGGTACAAGGAATCTCTGCATTATGTCTCAACAGCTGTATGTGAATCTACAATCACAAAATAAGTTTAACTAAAAGGAGTTGGCTGTATGTTTATAGAGAGACATATATGCATATACACACAGATGTATATTAAGTCTGTTCTGTATTTAGTAATTTAAGTGAAAACAGAACTTCTGTTTTTGAAAGCTTTTTACATCATATGCTATAAAAAGAATATAGTTAGACTCTAAGTATGTCTCATGAAGTGGAACAGTGTAACTTCTGGTCTGCACTGTTGGGAAAATAATCACCTTACTTTAGTGTAATTTTAGTCTTCCTAAATAGGGACACATATTCCATTTAAGGTTCCCAGGTTGGTCATGGTTATTATTACGAAAAAGTCAGTAAACTTCAGCATTTAGTATTGAAATCTTGTTTGTGTTGTGTTTTCTAAATAATTTAATATCAAAGGAAAAAAGTTGACAGATGCTAAATCTAATTCACCACATTTCTAACCTCATCAGTATAAAGCACTGCAAGTTACTGTAGATACTAACGAGATTAATGTACAGGCTCAACACACACATGGCCTCAGTCTAGTCATGTGGAATCATTCATTTATCTAACAAGCATTTATCAAAACCCAACTCTGCTCCACACACTGTGTGAGGCACTGAGTTTACTATCGTCATCTTTGCTCTCGTGGAACTCTCACAGAGTGGGTAAACTCGTATAAAACAGCATAGGGGGAATATGGAAAACTTCCTAAGAGAGGCACAAAGAATGACAAGTGCTTAAAGGAGAAAGAACTCACATCAGGTCATGTGATCAAGGAAAGATTCATAGGGAAGATGGTGCATGAAATGGCCCCAGAGGGGAGGTGTCCGACTTGGGGCAGTGGAGTGTGGCGTTCATGTGGAAACAAAGATGGGAGAGGGAGAGGAAGGTTAATAGAAAAAGTAGTCAGTAGTGAGTAGGACTGAAATGAATGGGAGTCACCCCAGAGCATTGTGGGAAGTTACGAGGGCCATTGAGGTGGCAGTGTGAGGGAATACAGTAGAGGGGCAAAATTCATAATCCAATTGCCTGACCGGGGGTGGCGCAGTGGAGAGCCGGCTCACCAGCTTGAGCGCGGGGTCCCCGGCTTGAGCGTGGGATCATAGGCATGACCCCGTGGTCGCTGGCTTGAGCCCAAAGGTCGCTGGCCTGAGCAAGGGGTCAGTGCCTAGGCTGCAGCCCCCCAGTCAAGGCATGTATGAGAAGCAATCAATGAACAACTCAAATGAAGCAACTACAAGTGGATGCTTCTCATCTTTCTCCTCCCTCTCTCTCTCTTCCATTCTCTCTCTCTCTATATAAATAAATTTTAAAAAATAATTTAATTTATTGAAATTTGACTATGTATAAAAATCTCCTGGGATGGTTGTTAAAAAAAAAAAAAAAAAAAAAAAATATATATATATATATATATATATATATATATATATATATATATATATATATATATATATATATGTCTGGCCTTTACCTCTAGAAAATTCAAACATGAAATAGGTTTGAATAAGCTTCCCAGGGTGTTCTACTGCAGGTGGCTTGTCTTAACCCCTTCCCTGTTCCACCCAAGAGGAAGTTCTTTTCAAAGATACCAGGGATATCTCTGAAAGGGGCAGATAGGCACCTATCTTGTGCTAGTGTTTTTGCTAGGGATCTTTCATACATCATTTCACTTAAGGAAGTAACTATTATAACCCATGTTTGATGCATGACTAAACTGAGGTAAACATTGATTGTGTGATATTTCTCCAATTCCGAGTCTGCCAAAATATTGACCAGGGTATCAACCTCAGTCCGTCGAACATCAGAGCTGGGGTGTTGGTGCTCTGGCCACGGAGACCCGTGTTGTGTCCCGGCATTCCCTCTGTGCTCCGGGCAGACTGTGGGTGTCCGGGCTTCTTCAGGCTGCGGGGGCGTCCCACGGAGACCCGCGTTGTGTCCCGGCATTCCCCCGGTGCTCCGGGCAGACTGTGGGTGTCCGGGCTTCTTCAGGCTGCGGGGGCGTCCCACGGAGACCCGTGTTGTGTGCTGGCATTCCCTCCGTGCTCCGGGCAGACTGCGGGTGTCCGGGCTTCTTCAGGCTGCGGGGGCGTCCCACGTGAGCCGTGTGTGTCCTGGCATTCCCTCCGTGCTCTGGGCAGACTGCGGGTGTCCCGGGCTTCTTCAGGCTGCGGGGGCGTCCCACGGAACCCGCGTGTGTCCAGGCATTCCCTCCGTGCTCCGGGCAGACTGCGGGTGTCCGGGCTTCTTCAGGCTGCGGGGACGTCCCACGGAGACCCGCGTTGTGTCCCGGCAATCCCTCCGTACTCTGGGCAGACTGCGGGTGTCTGGGCTTCTTCAGGCTGCGGGGGCGTCCCACGTGAGCCGTGTGTGTCCTGGCATTCCCTCCGTGCTCCGGGCTGACTGCGGGTGTCCGGGCTTCTTCAGGCTGCGGGGGCGTCCCACGGAGACCCGCGTTGTGTCCCAGCATTCCCTCCGTGCTCCGGGCAGACTGCGGGTGTCCCGGGCTTCTTCAGGCTGCGGGGGCGTCCCACGTGAGCCGTGTGTGTCCTGGCATTCCCTCCGTGCTCTGGGCAGACTGCGGGTGTCCCGGGCTTCTTCAGGTTGCGGGGGCGTCCCACGTGAGCCGAGGGTTTGAGTCCATTTCGGCTCTCGCTGTTGTGTGTCAGCCACTCTGCACGGCTCTGAGACTGCCCGCCCTGCCCTCAAAGGGCTCTAGTCTAGTGGAACAGACTCATAAACTGATCATTGCAACCTTACACAGCCAGTGAGAGCGTGCTCTGGCTTCCTTAAGGACAGAACAAGGGAGGACACTCATTTCAAACGGGGAGTTCGGAGATGGCTGGAGAAAAACTCCGCTGCACTAGGGTCTCCCACCTCAGCTGGGACCTTCGCCTGCTCAGCAGGGGCTTCCTTTGCCCAAGCCTTTGTCTCCCTTTTCCTCGCAACATCTCTATCAAACGTCTGGCTCTTGAGTCAAGGACTACCTGCACCAATTCTCTTTGAAGCCAGTTGCATCCTTAGCTCAGAGAGAATATGGAAACTGTGAAACAGGAATTCCTTCAACTTCCTGCCTCCCGTCCTGTTCCCACTCACCTCCTCTTCTCTAGTCTCAGAAACTGACTATGACAGCCAGTCCTTCCACTTGTACTTTGGACCCTTCTTGAAGTCCTGGAGACTGGAAAGTCCACAGTCAGGGTGCCAGCAGGCTGGGTTCTGGGGGACGGCTCTTTTTCTGGCTTGCAGACGGCTGACTTCTTGCTATATCCTCACAGGGCTGGGAGAAAACAGAATCCTGCTCATTCCTCTCCCTTACCTCTGCGGTCCTCAGAGTCTTGCCTTACCCAGAATTTCATGTAGTTAGAATCATGGATTTTGTAGCCTTTCCAGTCTGGACTCTTTCCCTAGGTAATATCTATGGATTCTTGGTTTTGGTTTGTTTTTTTTTTTGGCTTAATAGCTCATTTCTTTTTAATGTTGATGACTGTTCCATTGTCTGGATGTGCCAAGCTTATTTATCCGTTCACCTACTGAAGGACATCTTGGTTGCTTCCAAGCCTTTTAAAATTATGAATCAAGCTGCTGTAAACTTCCATGTGCAAGTTTTGTGTGAACATTGTTTTCACCCCCTTTGGATAAAAACCAAGGAGCACAGATGCTGGATCATATAGTCAAAGTACTGTTTAGTTTTGTGAGAAAATAGCCAAACTGTCTTCCACAGTGTGAGTGCCATTTGGTATCCCCACCAGCAATGTTGAAGACTTCCTGTTACTTCCCATGCTCACCAGTTTGATGTCGTCAGCGTTACAGATTCCGGCCATGTTAATATGTGTGTAGTGGTGTCTCGTTGTTTTAACTTGCATTTCCCTGATGACCTGTGATGTGGAGCGTTTTTTCTTATGCTTATTTTCAAACTATGCATCTTTGATAAGGTGTCTGTTTAGATCTTTTCCTCATTTCTTAATTGGGTTGTTTACATATTGTTGAGTTTTAAGAGTTCTTTGTATATTTGGGATAACAGACATTTATCAGATGTGTCTTTTACAAATGTTTTCTCACAGTCTGGGGCTTATCTCTTACTTTTATTGGCATTATCTTTTGCAGAACCAAAGTTTTTAATTTTAATGAAGTACAGCTTATCAATTATTTCTTTCAAGGATTGTGTATTCAGTGTTGTATCTAAAAAGGCATCACCATATCCAAGGTCATCTAGGTTTCTCTGCATGTTATTTTGTAGGATTTTAATAGTTTTGCATTTTACATGTAGTTCTACGATCCATTTGTGTTCATTTTTGTGAAAAGCGTCAGTAAGCTCTGTGTCTAGATCCATCTGTTTTCATGTGGATGTCCAGTTGTTTTAACACCATTTGTTGAAGAGACTGTATTTGTTTCATTGTATTGCCTTTGCTCCTTTGCGAAAGATCAGCTGACCATATTTATGTGAGTCTATTTCTGGGCTTTTTATTCTGTTCCATTGATCTATGCCAACACAGGTCTTAAAATTGGTAGTGCCAGTCCTCCAATTTTGTTCTTTTTTCAATATTTATTTGCTATTCTTTGTCTTTTGCCACTCCATATAAATTCTAGAAGTATTTTGTCAACATCCACAAAATAATTTGCTGGGGTTTTGATTGGGACTGCATTGAATTTGTGTATCGAGTTGGGAAGAACAGACATCTAGACAACATTGAGTCTCCTTATCCATGAACATGAACTATCTCTCCATTTATTTAGTTCTTCTTTGGTTTCTTTCATCAGAGTTTTGTGGTTTTCTTCACGTAGATCTCGTGAATATTTTGTTATTTCATTTTGTTGAGTGCTAATGTAAATGGTATTTTGTTTTTAATTCCAATTGCCACCTGGTCATTGCCAGTATACAGGAAAACAATAACTTTTGTATATTAACCTTGTATTCTACAATGTTGTTGTAATCACTTACTAGTTCTAAGAGATTTTTTTTTAAATTCTTTTGCCTTTTCGGTATAGATGATTGTCATCTGTCAGTTCTTTTGGATTTTCTGTGTAGGTGATTGTCATCTGTCAACAAAGACCGTTTTATTTCTTTCTTCCCAATTCATATACCTTCCATTTCCATTTTCGCATTATTGCATCAGTAAAGACTTCCAGTACAATGTTGAAAAGCAGGGTGAGAGAGGACACCCTTACCTTATATCTGATCTTAATGGGAAAGCTTTGGCTTTCTCACCATTTGGTATGATGTTAGCTGTAGGTCTTGTAGTAATCTTTATCAAATTGAGAATGTTCCTCTTTATTCCTAGTTTACTGAAAGTTTTTATCATGAATGGGAGTCAGATTTTGTCAAATGCTTTTTATGCACCTATTGATATGGTCATGTGATTAATTGATTTTAATTTATTGTGTCTACATAGATTCAAGTGTTCTTCCAAATATATGTCCCCCCATCCCCATGTTCCCCTCGACATCCCCCTTACCCCTCTCCTCCAACGCCTTCCTCCCTTCCCTCCAGGATTTGTTTTTCTGCTCTCTATAACACTGTGTTATGTGTATATAATTTCACTAATCTCTTTCCCTTCTCTGATCTCATCCTCTCATCCCCTTTCCCTCTCTCTTTCCGCTTTCCCTCTGGTCCCTTTGATCCTGCCTCTGTCTCTATTCCTCAGTTCACATTGTTCATTGGATTCCTCAAATGACTGAGGTCATCTGATATTTTTCTTTCTCTGCCTGGTCTACTTCACTTAACATCATAGTTTCCAGGTTCATTCATGTTGTTGCAAAAGGTAAGATTTCCTTCTTTTTCATGGCCGCATAGTATTCCATTGTGTATATGTACCACTGCTTTTTAATCCACTCGTCCGCTGAAGGACACTTGGGCTGTTTCCAGATCTTGGCTATTGTGAACAATGCTGCAGCATGGGGTGCATTTCTTCTTTTGAATCAGTGATGTGGTGTTCTTAGGATATATTCCTAAAAGTGGGATAGCTGGGTCAAAAGGCAGTTCCATTTTTAACTTTTTGAGGAATCTCCATACTGTTTTCCACAGTGGCTACACCAGTCTACACATTCCTACCAGCAGTGCAGGAGGGTTCCCTTTTCTCCACATCCTCGCCAGCACTTTTTATGTGTTGTTTTGTTAATGAGCGCCATTCTGACTGGTGTGAGGTGGTATCTCATTGTGGTTTTAATTTGCATTTCTCTAATGATTAGGGATGTTGAGCATTTTTTCATCTGCCTATTGGCCATCTGTATGTCCTCTTTGAAGAAGTGTCTATTCATTTCTTTTGCCCATTTTTTGATTGGATTGTTTATCTTCCTGGTGTTGAGTTTTACAAATTCTTTATAAATTTTGGTTATTAACCCCTTATCAGACATATTGTTGAATATGTTTTCCCATTGTGTGGTTTGTCTTTTTATTTTGTTCATATTGTCTTTAGCTGTGCAAAAGCTTTTTAGTTTGATATAGTCCCATTTGTTCATTCTGTCCTTTATTTCACTTGCTCATGGAGATAAATCAGCAAATATATTGCTGTGAGAGATGTCGGAGAGCTTACTGTCTATGTTTTCTTCTAAGATGCTTATGGTTTCATGACTTACATTTAAGTCTTTTATCCATTTTGAGTTTATTTTTGTGAATGGTGTAAGTTGGTGGTCTAGTTTCATTTTTTTGCAGGTAGCTGTCTAATTTTCCCAACACCATTTGTTAAAGAGACTGTCTTTACTCCATTGTATGCTCTTACCTCCTTTGTCAAATATCAATTGTCTATAAAGGTGTGGGTTTATTTCTGGGTACTCTGTTCTGTTCCATTGATCTATATGCCTGTTCTTATGCCAGTACCAAGCTGCTTTGAGTACAATGGCCTTGTAATATGACTTGATATCAGGAAATGTGATACCACCCACTTTATTCTTGTTTTTCAAGATTGCTAAGGCTATTCATGTTCTTTTTGGTTCCATATAAATTTTTGGAATATTTTTTCTATATCTTTGAAGTATGTCATTGGTATTTTAATAGGAATTGCATTGAATTTATAAATTGCTCTGGGTAATATAGACATTTTCATGATGTTTATTCTTCGTATCCATGAACATGGCATATGCTTCCTCTTGTTTGTATCTTCCTTGATTTCTTTTATTAATGTTTTATAATTTTCCAAGTACAAGTCTTTAACCTCCTTGGTTAAATTTATTCCTAGGTAACTTTATATTTTTTTTGTTGCAATAGTGAAGAGGATTGTTTTCTTAATTTCTCCTTCAGACAGTTCCTTGCTGGTTTATAAAAGTTCCTCTGATTTCTGAATATTAATTTTATATCCTGCCACCTTGCTGAACTCATTTATCAGGTCCGGTAGTTTTCTTACTGCAACTTTAGGGGGTCATGTGATTTTTCTTTTTTAGTAGGTTGACATGATTGATTATATAATTGATTTTTGCATGTAGAATTAGCTTTGTATACCTGGAATAAATTCCATTTGGTCATAACGTATAATTTGTTTTATATATTATTAGATTCAATTTGCTCATACTTTCTTGATAATTTTTATATCTCTATGTTCATGAGAAATAATGGCCTGTAATTCTTGTAATGTCTTTGTCTAGGTTTGGTATTAGTATAATGCTGGCCTCATAGAATGGGTTAGAAATATTACTTTTGCTAATATCCTAAACATTTTAGAAAAATTAGTATAATTTTTCCTTTAATATCTGTTGAAGAATCTGGTATTTTAGTAGGTTAACTTAAATAGCTTAATTTCTACAATGTCATGTGACTAGCTATATTCTTCATTATCCATAAAAATGTTAAATAAAACTATAAAGAAAAAATATGATTTTGAGCTACTAGAAAGAGTTTTCACATAAATATTTCAATTAGTCATTAAATAGCAAAAATATCCATCACTTTTATCTTGTTCTGTCTAGGTTAAGACCAGTACAAAAAGTATTGTAGGTTCATAAAACTTCTTCAACTGATATATTTCAACTCTTTGTAATTTATAACAGAGGGAATCTTTTAGATTTTTAAAAATCAACATAAAAAATATCTACCTTTGAAATTGTTACAATGCAGGAAGAGGACCTCCCCTCCTTACATATTTCTTCTAAAAGGTTGCATCCCCTCTTCTCCCCAAAGTTTCACCGCAGAGAACTTCTGAGAATGTGTGCTGGGCTAAAACATAAAAGGAAGTTCAAAATCGCTGAACCAGAGAATATTCTCTTTATTGAAACAAATAGTGATACTGTGTTTACATGTGAAACATACCTGGTTATTTAGAATAGCCTAGTGGTTCCCCTCACATTTTCATGGGGTCTGCCTACTGTTGATATTGCTCTAAACCAGCATAACTAGACAGGGCTACCTCTAGTCTCTATGTTAACTTTATGCGAATTATTAAAAGGCACGCCTGTCATTTGTTGGGAAATTGTTATAATGTGCTGGTTTTGTTAGAAGGTACTTTACTCTGACAGACACTTATCCTAATAAATATACAAGCTCATCATGTTAATAGCACCCACTTGGACGTGGTACCATTGAGCAGTGCCTTTTCCGCACAATGAAATGAGGCATTTGCAAGTAGGAAAAGAAAAATAGAGATCACCATGGCAGCATTTGTCTATAGCGGTATCAGATTCATGGCAGTAACTCCTGGCACGCTCCTGTTCAACGGGCTGGTGGTGTTGGAATGTTGTGGGGGCGGAGCGTGGGTGGGGCGGGTTCTTTCATTGATGGCTTCCATTACCGAGAACAAGAGCTTGGCTATGGCTCTTTGTGTGTCCTCCAGTCAGTTAGCCTGCAAGTTCCAACTATGCAGCTAAATGGAAAAGATCCTCTGTTTACAGAGAAAACACAAAGCTCGCTTCTCCCCCATCATTAAGCAGACCGAGTGTACTTAGCAGAACTTTTCCACTTAGGTGTCCAAGTTAAGGCCTATCAGTGACTATTGCTTGAAATCTAAACATTTTAGAAACATTTTTGGAGGAAAAATGATTCGCAGGCCCTTTCTAAAAAGTACCAAATAAATAGTTTGGGGGTTTCCATCTTGGAATTAAGATGTTTATTTAAGAAACTCTAATAAAGCCCTCTTTCATGTCCATGAAAATTATAGTCAGAATCAAGTGACGACTAAGGACTCAGGAAATAGCTATTGATTCTTGGGGGTGGGGTGGGGAATGGGGCCAGAGAAGAAAGCAACTGGAGGAAAAACTTTTGCTAGTGGTTCTTATTCCCTCCAACTTTGAAAAACCGTCCCACCAGCCGCAGTGTAAGACACTCTCCCTCCCGAACCCTAGGCATGACTGAGGCTGGGGCTTTCTGAGCAAAGCCCTGGGGGTGGGCAGGGCGGGGCTTACACGTGGGCGGGGCTGTAAGGCTTAGGACAAAGGGCTGCGGGGCAGTAAGGGGAAGTCGGAAGACTCTGAGGAGAAGAGCTGGCAGGGTCTCTCTGACTGTAGAGAGAAACATGCCCCGCAGGAAAACCCATATGGATGACAGAGATGGAGCCATTGCTAGTGAGCCCGGTGATGAGGCCTAAGCAGGGAGAGAGCCCGCAAAGAAGCTAAACGATCTGGACACCAACCTGCCTTCTTATATCTTTTTCAAAACCCCCATGGGCAAGAAATCAGAAAATAGTGAGGGAAACATACTATTAGATGAGTCAGAGAAATGGGTAGTGGTACAGTATAAAAGACAGCTGAGGGAAGGGGGGGCATGCGCAAATTTATTTTGATCAAAGTGACAAAGCCAGCCAAGCACCTGGAAGTAAATATGAAGCATAATGGTTCTGAATAAGCCACATTGGAGATCAAAGAGTCTGAGCCACGTCGAAGGAAAAGGTAGCTTAGCCAAATGCCATTGACGACATTTCACAAACACTCTCTACCTTCCGTTTCTGATCGTTCTATATAAATATAACCCTAAATCCATTTCGGTTGTCTAATAAAGTGACCGCTCTTAGAATCCTGTAGTTGCTTGTTTCCTGTGTTTCTTATTTCAGTGAAATAATGGTGAGAGATCTATGTCTGGTGTGTCCTTACTCTCACTTAGATCGACTCAGCAATGGTAGAGACCCTATGGAAGTTCAGGTAGATGCATAATACCAGGTTGAGCTTTAGTTATTGTTGTGGTTAATGGGAGGCTTGGTTGACCCATCAGCTGCGCAGTTGGGAGGCAGAAAAGGAGCTTCCCCTGGAAGGGCAGGCTATTAAGACGTGACCTTGCCTATTAGGTGTGGCTCAAGAGTGGCTTTGGGGACAAACAAGAAGATGAATGACTGCGCTCTGGGCATGGGGTGGGGCCGAGTGGAAAGTACAGGTGAAGAAGCCAGACGCCTCCTCCCATTTGTCTACCTGGAAGGGCTGGGAAAGATGAAGCCAGTGGCTCTCCACCTGGGCTGCCCAGGAGACTCACCTGGAATTTTGACAAAAGTCTGATACCCAGGCCACACGCCCGGGAAGTCCAATTGGAACCTCTCAGGATGGGTGGGACCTGGCACCGGTGTTCGACTGGTTTTAAGTTCCGTGGGCTGGTCCTGTGTGCGGCCAAGGTGAGAACACCTGGAGTCAATGAGACACTGTGGGTGTCGGTCCCGCTTTCGGTGCCCAGTGGGTGTCAGCATCCTTCTCTGGGAAGCAGTTCCTGCTACCCACCGCTCCCCTCTCTGGACTTGCTCAGAAGGCACGGGATAGTATCGTATCGGCCTTGGCCCACCACGTGTGTCAGAGACGACTTGTCCTCAGCGCGGGAGAATTCTCTTTATCTTCCTGTTGAAAAGACAGAACGCTCTTCTCACTTTTTCTGTATTGTCTCATCACTTATTTCATGCTTTTATTTCCTTCCAATATTACTCACCTTCTTTCACTTGAAGCCCCAGAATCTGTAGATGTAGGAAGATTTGTAACTTCTAATTCCCAAGAGATTGAATTTAGCCAGATCTTCTCGAGGACTTCAGAAGGATCAGGGTGGAAATAAATTGTGGAGAATTTAAAAAGCTTCCCCAAAATAGAACGCAAGTCATCCATTTCGGTTAAAAATGTCTTCATGTGTTCCAAGCATTTGTGAACTCTGAAGCATTTTTAATAAGCTTACTTATGAGTCTTGTTGAAAAATAAATAAAATACACTTGTTTTCATCAAGGGGAGAGATCTTTTTCCATCTTAGTTGGTATTGTTGGAGGAGACAGAAAGGAGCCCAAACTTTGGCACAGGAATACGATATTAGTGACATATTGGCCACAGATGTGCTGGCAGAGCTACATCGCCTTCCTGTGATTAGTGTTCTCAGTGCCCACAAATTACGTACGGAAGTCCAGATTACCTCTTAATAAAAGGGGAGAGTGAGAACTTACGGTGTTTGTGAAATCTTCATTTTGTTTTTAAGGTATTCTCGGTGTGTTTTTATAAGTAGGCAGGTGACAAATGTTTATTTGGCAATTACACTTTCAGAGACGGGCTGTGGGGCGGGTGCCAGCCCTGGCCCGCTGTCGCCACTCCCAAGGGTGCTCAGCCAGCGCAGATTCCTGGACACACTCTGGCAATCCTTGTAAATAATACGATTTCCTTCCCCGAACAATTCTGAGGAAAGTGAGGAAGGCGAAACTCAAGAGGCAGACGGGAACTCTCGCTGTAACTGGACGGCTTGGCTCTGCAGTGGCGCACTGACGCGGAGTAGGGGGAGCTGGGCGGAGCTGCGTTCGCCTGCAGAACGTGCCGCGAGGACCCTGTGGAAAGCGTAGGCAAGCGAGCTCTGAGGACGGGGTTAGGACTCACCTGGGAGGAAGTGGCGTTGACACCAGGCAGTTTCAGTAGAGGAGTGTGATTCCAGCCCCGGCGCTCCTACTGTAAGGACGCAGTGGAAGGAAAAGGTTACGTTGTAAGAGGAAAAAGGATCGAGAAACACATCTAGCTGATTGATGGACGTGAAAATAATAGTGACAGCCTTTTTTTTTTTTTGTATTTTTCTGAAGCTGGAAACGAGGAGAGATAGTCAGACAGACTCCCGCATGCGCCTGACCGGGATCCACCCGGCATGCCTACCAGGGGTGACGCTCTGCCCACCAGGGGGTGATGCTCTGCCCCTCCGGGGCATCGCTCTGTTGCAACCAGAGCCACTCTAGCGCCTGAGGCAGAGGCCAAGGAGCCATCCCCAGCACCCGGGCCATCTTTGCTCCAATGGAGCCTCGGCTGCGGGAGGGGAAGAGAGAGACAGAGAGGAAGGAGAGGGGGAGGGGTGGAGAAGCAGATGGGCGCTTCTTCTGTGTGCCCTGGCCGGGAATCGAACCCAGGACTTCTGCACACCAGGCCGACGCTCTACCACTGAGCCAACCGGCCAGGGCCAATAGTGACAGCCTTTTATAAGACTTCTTGAGAATATTTTTACTCACGTTGGTAAGGAAACTAGACAAGGCAATGACTCCCGGCAGGGTGACGGATGCCTCGGTTTTCATCATTTTTCGATTGATGAGCTTACCAATGTTAAGTGCCCTGTAAAAACTGAAATTGATATGAAATTGAACCAAAGGGGGGAAAGTAGGCAAGAAATTCGTGCACGACCTATGTCAGAAGCTGAATTATTATACGGAGAGGACAACGTGGCCAAGTTTTTTTGACATGTAGGTAGAAGGTTCTCTATTTGTATTTTTAGTTTGGTAACAATATGCCTTTTCATATGATTTAGGGATCTGACGATGGCAAAAAAGCAGATGGCTTTAAATCAGGAGCCTGTGATATACTTTGCGGCCCCAAAGCTATTTGATCTGCTGTCAGGATAATGTCAGTGTTTGATGCTAATCGAGGACTATCTGCTGTCTCGTGTGTTGTTTGATTTTATAAGTTCAAGACACCATAATATACAGCTTAAAAAAAAAACACAAACCTGTAAAAAAAAAAAGACTTCAAGTTCTTTTGATTTTTCAAAGTACCATGTCTGTTTCCCACTTCCCTAGGAAGGTGACGATATTGGAGGACCCTGATCAGAACATTCACTTGAAAAACCTGTCTCTTCACCAGGCAAGCACCGAGGAAGAAGCTCTGAACCTGCTTTTCTTAGGAGATACCAACAGGATGATTGCAGAGGTAACCCACTCTTCTCTGCAAACTCTTCTCACAGGCTGCAAGGTGTCATAGCGTGTTAGGGACGGTGACAGCCTTTAAAACCGATCTCATCTACATCTCACATGGAGCCTAGGAAACCTAGACCCAGAGACGTGAGAAGGCTTTCTCAAGGTCAGCCAGCGCGTTAAAGAGCAGGAACTAAAATCTGGACTCTAAAGGTTTGTATTTTTCCACTTGATACAAATTGGTTTGCAGCTAATGAACGACAGCTCATTAAATGTCCCAAATGACAGGAAGTTTTGCCTAATTATTGAAATTTGAAAATACACAATTCATTCTTCCTAATCTCAAATCTTCACGTAGTGGCATTTGTTGACATATCCGTGCATTTTCACGCCTCCGGTGGGTTATGATGTACAAGGCGTTCAGAATCCCGCACGGGACACAGGAAGCACTCTAGGTCGGCAGGTCGGGGACACTGCGCAGTGTGGAACGTGAGCGGGATTCAGTGCGGTACTTGGGACAGCCTTGTCCTCTGTGTTGTTAACCTGACATTCACACCTAACTCGGCACCTGCATTTTACCTGGGAGCCCAGGGCGGGAGCCAGGACGGACCCAGCTCGGTCAGGGGACCCGAACCCAGCCATGGCTGACTGGAGAGAAAGGGTCACACAGCTCTCACAAAGCAACACCGTCACTGAGGTGAAAGGATGGACTGGTGGGGGTGTGGGGACAGTCCCCCGCTGTGCACCTCACTGGTCATCCGGGCAGTTTCCTTTTTAAACCGTGCCCCGCATTCTCTGTCTCTGACAGCAAGCAGGGGTGAGGGTGATGAGCTGGGAGGGCACGGGTCTGAGAAAGCCTGTCACTTGGCCCTTCCTCCTGCCCGTCTCCACCCTCAGGAACGCACCGCCTTAGATCCAGCGCCGTTCAGTGGAGCCAAATTCAGACACTGAAAAGTCGGGGTTGGCCTCTGTCTCTGTGTCGGGCCCTTCCCTTTGCCGTTGCCGCTGCTGATGTATTTTTACAGCTCTGCATCAATACTTGTCAGTAGACTAAAACAGGAACTAGGTTCTGTACCACGTATAATATGGACCTAAGGACCCTTTACATTATTATTTTCATTCCAGGAGACTTCTACATAGCTTTTAATTTCAGAATATCTCATTTTACTTTACAAAATTTGCATTCATGTTTTACACCCACGTTCTGCCCATGGGTCCCCTGTGCTGGTCGCGTTTGTCAACGTCATTGACGATGAAGGAGCGAAGCCATGTTAAGAATTAAGGAGCATCTTGATGAGAGATGTGGCATGCCCCGTTCAAAATCCTATTCCTCCATACACAGCTTAATAAACAGCAAATCAAGAGATATAGACTATAGATGGGTCCTCCCGCTAATGGAATACGGAGGAGAGAACAAATGCTCTCGGAGAACAGAGCGGAGAGTCCTGTCCCGGCCTCAGGGCTGACCTTCCTGCAGAAGTGACTCATCCCGAGAGAAGTCTAGGTCCTGTCCTCACAATTACGTCCCTCCCTCCCCACCTATAACAGGTCACTGAGGGCTCCTGGTCCTTATTTACCATGACCTCTCTTCACTTAAAGCTTGGCCATTGCTATCTGGCGTGTTCAGTTTAGCTAACCACATATTTTCAAACTATCGTAAAATTCTGTGCAGCTCACATTTACTTTGTGCAAGCTTGTCTGTCACGTCCTACCACTGGACGCAGTCCCGACAGTCTTTTCCTACTACTTACCGATGAATATCTGGTCATAGTGTTACAGATAAGCTAAGCTGCAACCCTGAGATGTCCAAATAGTGCTGGTTGGCATTTTTTTTTTAAATGCATTCATTTTTCCAGGGTAAAATCTGATTTCTCTTGAAAGTCAATCTAATAGGTTCTGGGTATTTCTGTGCTTTTATTTATTTATTTATTATTTATTTTTGGTAATAAGAGCTACTACCATGGTACATTGAGAAGCCTGCTCCATAGACCTGGCATTGTTGGAGAAACGACATATTTATCAATCATTTCTGACTCTTATTTATGGGGGAAATTGAGGCTCTAAGTGTCAGAACGCTTGGCCGACATCACATGTGCCTTGATGAAAACGGCGTGTCGGCGGCGGGCCAGGGTTCGAGTTTGACACTGGCGTCCGTCGCTCACGCCACAGCTCGCTGGTTCCAGGACCAGGCCGACGTATGTCAGACTTTTCACGTGAGGATGTATTTTTGGATTATTTAAAAAGTATAGCCAAGTATTTAGCACTTCGATTTATCTCTTCATTTATTGAAAGCGAATACCTAAAAATATAAATGAAAAATAACTCTCAGTCCCTGGAAATACTTTCTTATTCTAAAGTATATGCTTTTAAAAAAGAAAGCATGCTTTCGATTACACCCTAGCTGTCAGAATGTAATTTGTCAGCACGGAATGAGCTTACCAGGATAAAAACAACACACTATTCATTTTTTTTTTTTTTTTTTTTTTTTTTTTTTGCAAAAACAAGGTTCCCAAGTTCCCATTTACACAGAGAAACCCAGAAGTTGCCATGGTAACCAGAAAACACTTGCAAAACAAAGCCTGAATATGTGGGACACGGTGGACGCTCTTTCCTCCCATGGTCTCTGCAAGCCAGCGTTTTAAGGAAAAGTCATCAAGATTAGCTTCCTCCTCTTCTCGCCTACTCAGACCCCTTAGATGATTTCTGTAACCCTGCCACTGTTTTGAATAAGATCTGATTATATCCTTAGGGTAAAATTAAATTTAAAAAAAATTGAGTTGCCGTGCCAAAGAGAATAAATATATTAAACGCTGAACTGTGTGTGACCCGATGTCAAAGCCCACCAGTAGCAAGTATGCTGATAATGTGATGTCTTCATAGTTAAATGTTTCTATCAATTAATCGGGTCTAATTGGGCAAGACATTCCTCAGCTGATTGCCAGGCCCGGCACAGTTCCGTAGCCGGGACCCTCTGCTCGACCCTGCCCATGGCGGGGCAGTCTGTTCCCAGGTATAGCCAGGGGCTGACCCGCAGTAGAGCGCCCTGCCACGGACAGAAGACACCGTTTCTGGGATCCTGTTTCTGGTCTACGGATTCAGAATGTCTGCAGTGGAGCTTAGCAATGGCATTTTGGCATTCTAATGTGCTCAGGCTAAAGTTTGGGACAGTTGGGGGTTTTCCATTAAGAAGCTGGTTGAATGAAACCCACTCCCAGAGAAGTATGTGAGTGGGTCTGCATTCTGCACCATTGCCAACACCACTAAATTAGAAAATTCTACCAATTTGGTGGGCAAACCCCCCCCCCAAATTCTTGTTTTTGTGGGGATTCTTTTCATCTTTTCCAAGGGGAGATAGAGAGATAGACTCGTGCATGCATCCTGACCAGGATCCACTTGACAACCTTCATCTGGGGCTGTGCTTGTGATGGAGCTATTTTTAGCACCTGAGGCTCAGCCATCCTCAGTGCCCTGGCCGATGCACTTGACCAATCAACCTATGGCTATGGGAGGAGGGGAGAGAGAGAGAGAGAGAGAAAGGAGAGAGTGAGAGGTAGACAAGTAGATAGTCACTTCTCCTGTATGCCCTGACCAAGAATCAAACCCAGGACATCCACACACCAGGCCAACTCTCTACCACTGAGCCAACCAGCCAGGGCCATTTTTGTTTTTTTGTTTACCAAATTTTTTTATATCTTTATTTGCCATTTGTGATTTGTGTTTGTTTTTGTTTATGTCTTGTATATGTTTTTCTCTTGGAGTGTTAGAATAGGTGTTGATTTGATGACTCCATGAGGACTGGAATTTGGTCTTGTTTACCCTACAATCACTGCTTCTAGAAATGGAGCCTGGTACATAGTAGGGCTCAGTAATAATTATCAAGTGAATGAACACTAAAGATACTAACTTTTTGTCTTTTTCATATTTAGCAAATATTTTCCCCATTTTATACATTTTTAAAAAATATATAGTCAAATCAATCTTTTCATTTTATGGTTTCTGCTTTGGACATCAGGTTTAGAAATGCAGTTGTTCACTGATGAATGATTTCACTTATTAGAAAGTGTTTTGTTATTTTGAATGGAATGTGATGCCCGATTGCATCCACCCCGTCTTGTCCTGGGACAGGGAAAGGGGTGGTCATCATTAGAAGTTTCTGGGACACGAGTTCTTGACCTGAGTCTTAGAGAAAGAAACTGTTCTAAATGAACAAAAATCAAGCCTCATTCCGAATCCTCCCTCTAGAAATTGCCTCATTAATAAAAGTATTATTGGAATGTCCATTTTATGAAGTGATAACGTTGCTCACAGCGAATCATGCGTCTAACGTGAGGCCCCTATACAAGCCAATTTGGAGAATAGAATCAGTATCGTGTGTTAGGGTCCTTACCACCAAAACTTTGAAGTAGTGTCTGTTGTGGGTTAATTTCTCCTCCCCACTCCCAGATCATAGTTGAAGCCCTAACCCCCAGTACTTCAGAATAAACCTTATTGAGAGACAGGGTCTTTACAGAGGTAAGCAAGTTACAATGAAGTCATTAGAATGGGCTGTAAACAATATGACTTGTGTCCTGATTAAATGAGGATGTTTAGACAGAGACACATATGCAGGGGGCATGCCCGTGAACATGGAAATAGTCATCTACAAGGAGAAATGCCCCAAACAGGTCCTTTCTTCACAGTCCTCGGAGGAAAGAACCGTCCCTGCCAACACCCCCGTTTTGGTGTGACACTGCTTGAGGGGAAGTTTGATCAGAAAGGAAGATACTGTGCCAGTGTTGGGCAGGCCCAGGGTCCCTGGGTAAGGGTCTTGCTTTTTTCCCCATGGCTGCCTTCCCCGTGTGAACCATCAGGTGAGTTCCTCCAGCCAGTGTGACGTCTACTCTGTGGCTTCCTCACTGTCCCTACACATCCTTGCCAGGTCGTGGTGAAGAGTCCGAGCTTCCGGGACCTTCCGTTCTACTCCTGGCTCCACCCCTTCCCAGGTGTGTGGCCCCGGACACATCACCCCTAAACGGCACTTTCTAATCTGTAAACTGGGCGTAATAATGCCTACCTGCTAGGGTTATAGTAAGAATTAAATTAAATGACATTTAGAGAGACCCTACAGTTCTCAGCTAGCAACTGTTTAAAGACAAAACTGTTCACTGGTTCATCTCTATTCTCTCAGTACCTGGCAACAAGGTGCTCATTCATTCATTCATTGTTTTATTGAATTGCTGGGGGTGGGGGGAGGAAGTCCTGATTCTCAGGCCCAGAATGGAAAGGGCATGAGTACAGAGCACATCACAGATGACTTTGACTTTAAAAAACAGTTGCAAGACTTCAGACCTTTTGGAAAAATTTAGTTTCCAAATAATCATCCTACTGATAATGTTTATGGGACTTATAAATTATTTTTCCAGGAGCTATTTGAGGTCTTTTGACCTAACTCTTTGCTTGAAGTAAAAACACACACTAGATTTATCTGAGTTGTGCTGATGAGCTTTGTAAGCTCTCCAACTTTGCTCATTATCACGCTTGTGGAGTGAGTTGTGTGGCCTTGTGGGTGTGTAAAGACAGTCAGGAGACAGGGTGTGAGTGGAGTTAGTAGGTTTATGCCACTTATAGAAACAGCTGTCATTGGACACGCTGTGTATAACATGAGGGTAATGCGGGAAGGAAAGATTATCTTTACTATTAGGTTGTGTTTGTTAATAGCACTAAGCCTCAATCTCCTTGTGCGGTGTGTGTGGGAAACAAGAGGACTTAAGTTGTAATTGATGTTCCGGAATCATATTCCACTACACCATTAGACATTGACTGACACATACTCACATTTTTTTGTTTGAAAGATACATTAGTTGTAAACAATTAGCAAGTTTATTCCAAGATTTGTGAACCTGGGAAGAGCAAAATACACGGCAGGCTAAATATTTATGGCCCCTCCCATATTATAATATGAATAGCATCTCTTATTATTAGGTCCTAGTAGGCATCTAGAAGCCTTAGCAAAAGATGTGTTACCTCTTCTTCTATCTATTGCAGGGGTCCCCAAGCTTTTTACACAGGGGTCCAGTTCACTGTCCCTCAGACTGTTGGAGGGCCGCCACATACAGTGCTCCTCTCACTGACCACCAATGAAAGAGGTGCTCCTTCCGGAAGTGCTGCAGGGGGCCGGATAAATGGCCTCGGGCGGCTACATGAGGCCCGCAGGCCGTAGTTTGGGGATGCCTGATCTATTGTATGTCCTTACTAGAAGGAAAAAAATAAACTTAAAGTTTGAGCACATACTATATGCCAGGCATTTCTCTTTCTTACATTTTATATATGAGAAATATATATTTTAAAATAGTAACTTTGTGTTATAACATAGTTTGCATTCTGCTGTCATCTAATCTGATTAGCAGTATTGCATGAACCATGAGTTTTGAAATCTAAAATACTTGTTAAAATAAGTGAAGTGGTCTGGTATGGTCATTATTAGAATGTCAGAATGTGCATACCCTATAAAACATGATTAGAGAAACATAATCTTTTTGGCTGTAAAAATTTAGCTCTGTAGTTTTTCCTGATCTTTAAAATTCTCATTTCTGATTAAACATAGCAGAATAAAGTAATTTTCACTCTACTCCCTGTTATTGAAATTCGCCAACAACAGCAACAAAATGTGAAAACTAGAGGGGAATAAGAGCCGTTTTCAGTGAAACAAGGAAATAGCCATAACCTCAAGCCATGAGGAAAACTCGCCAAATACTATGAAATTTGAATTATGGTGAGGGAGGGCGCTGAGAGCCAACACATACATTTGCCAACCTCAGGCAGAAGGCAGTTTCCCTTTTAAGAAAGGGTCACAATTCTCAAACGCAAACCTGATGATCTTTTGGTGAGAGTGTTTAGATCTAAGTACATAGGCAAGTATGGTAGAAATGCTGTTACACAGATATATATTCCTGTACTATAAAAGGCGCATCCAAAAAAATAAATGTTAAAGATAGACCTTTCTTGTGTCCATTGGTCTCGGCTCATTGCTAAGAAAGATGGCCTTCGTTTGGGAGTGGGGTTCAGTGAATTTGTGACTTAAAGAGGTTTACCATCCCAGACCTCTTAGTACAAAAAATTGAGGAAAATTTATCCTGTTAAGGCTAAGGACACAACAGATAATAAAAGTGTTCTGCACACAAATTAAACTTGAATATTTCCTCAACCATCTCCAGACTACTCTTCAGGGAAAAGAGGGACATGTTAAAAGATAAAATTATCATAAAGAAAACAACTGAATACCTATCCATATAGAGAGAGTGTGTGAAGGGGGTAGAGGAGGGACTAAGGAACATATATCTGAAAGCTGATTACAGCAGAAGCAGATGATGTGTTCTTTATAATCTTAGGTGTTACTTAAATGCATTGTTAAAAATTGACTAAGAATGGAGAAACATTCACAGAAAAGATTCCAAGACAAGAGAAGGTGAAAAGCAAACTTGGGGAATTCATAGAACAAATGAAAAAGAAAAAGAAAGCCATTATACAGATGAAAGTGCCATCAGAAGCAAAAAAGGGGGAAGAAGAAGAAGAGGAAAAGAAGAAGGAAGATAGAAAAAAGAAAAGGAAGAAATGTGGCTGAAAAATAACTAAGGAGATAAAAAGTAATGAGAGAAAGTGATACTGAGAAAGACAAAGGAGAACCTGATTATACATAATTAGAAATGCTGAAGAAAAGAACAAAGGCAACAGGAAGAACATGGATAGAGAGAGAAGTTTCCTGAAATTTGGAATAACTTGAATCTGCAGATGGAAAGGACACACCATGTCCAAGAAAATATTGAAAGAGCTCAAATCCATGATAAAACCTATTGGAGTTACTAAATTTCAAAGCTAAAGAAAGAGTCTTATGGACATCAAGTCAGAAAATGCAAGCCAACTATGAGTGAAAAAGAACGAGATTGTTCTCAATCTTGTCCATAGTACCATCCAGTGCCAGAAGACAGTAAAAGCAGTTCTGAATCAAGGATATTCTATCCTGATAATTTTACACCCAGCCAAATTGTCAGTTTGTCCTTAAAACATCAGATAAATACTTTTAAGCATATGTGAATTCAGAGATAAAATGAAGGAAGTCATTCTTTTTAAAAAAATTCTTGCCCTGGAGGGTTGGCTCAGCGGTAGAGCGTCGGCCTGGCGTGCGGGGGACCCGGGTTCGATTCCCGGCCAGGGCATATAGGAGAAGCGCCCATTTGCTTCTCCACCCCCCCCCCCTCCTTCCTCTCTGTCTCTCACTTCCCCTCCTGCAGCCAAGGCTCTATTGGAGCAAAGATGGCCCGGGCGCTGGGGATGGCTCCTTGGCCTCTGCCCCAGGCGCTAGAGTGGCTCTGGTCGCAGCAGAGCGATGCCCCGGAGGGGCAGAGCATCGCCCCCTGGTGGGCAGAGCGTCGCCCCTGGTGGGCGTGCCAGGTGGATCCCGGTCGGGCACATGCGGGAGTCTGTCTGACTGTCTCTCCCCGTTTCCAGCTTAAAAAAAAAAAAAAAAAAACTAAGTAAAAAAAAAAAAAAATTCTTGACAATGAAGTCTAATCAACTAAGAGGTAAATAAAAATAAAGATCTCGGAAACCAAGAAGCCTTACAGAAGGACTGGTGAGAAAGAGAGACTTTAACCCTTCGAGTAGTACGAATGTTCATGTACGTCCTCATGCCTCCTGACCATCCAGAGTATGATCGTACATGTGTAAGGCAACATTAAAAAAAGGCAAATGTGTGTTCTTCTTGTTTCCATAAATTAGTTATCAAACGCACATAATTTTAAGTGAATAAAACTGTAACTGGAACTATTTTATTTTTTGAAAAAAAACTGTCTCGGGTCAGTGAACATGAAAAAAACTCACTACTCAAATGGTTAATATAGACATAAAAAGAAACAAATATATCAAGTGAGTATTATAGACCTGGAAAATATAAAAGTAATAATAAAAATTTTAAGCATAATTTAAAATCTAACAAAAATTTAGAGTTAGAAGGAGGGAAGGGAATGGTGTTATAAATGAGCTAATTTCCATATATATTTCAGAGCAAGAAATGGATACAGTACTGTCTTAATTATCAACCATATTTATATTGACATAATAGCCCAGTTCCCATAATATTTTCTATGAGTATTTCTTAATTCTAAAGAAACACTTTTAGAAAAAAAGTACACATCTTATACCATGGAAGGGGGGTTATCTATTTAAAGCTCACCAATTCCTTCAGTTTCACTTGTTTCTTTTTTTTTTCTTCTATTAAATTCAAATAAAATTAAATTGAGTAATTTTTAAATGCATGTGATACGCTTTTGTTTTGGTAAAAGTACTTCTATCTATTTTTCTATTTCTATATATCTATGAAGAAATGTATAAACTTTTTATCAAACATTAACAGTGTTACTTTTGATTGGTGAATTTTTACTTTCACCTGGGCTCCTTTTTGTGTTGTTTGGTTGTTTACAATAATGAGTGTGGTAGGTATTACCAGTGCTCGCCAAGACTTCTAGCTGATTCCTTCTCACACCTGTTTCCTTGAAGAGAGTTTACGTGACTTGCTCTCGTCAATGAAGTATGAGTGAATGTGAGATATTCCTTTTGCATTGAAGCTTTTAAGAACGAGCATGAGGTTCTCCTTGGTCCCTTCCCTTTTGGTGGCAAACTCTGAAACTTTATGTTGAGATGGTGGCCTCACAAGATGGTGTCACCTCCCCCAGCCTTGCTAAGTTGGTGTCAAATATATGGAGCAGAAGCCCCCTTAAACCATATTGGACAAATACATGAGCAAGAAAGAGACCTTGGTGATTTTAAGCCTCTGAGATTATAGTGCTATTTGTGAATTTGCTACCACAATGTAATTGGTCTGTCTTGATGAATATAAAGTAGGCCGTTTATAGTATCTCATTATTCCTCATAAAATCCAAATGTAGCATGACTTTTTTTAATAAGGAAACAATGTTTATGTTAGTGCTACATATATCATCTATATTTTTTTCATGTGGGTTTGAAGCAACTACAACATTAAAACAAATGTGGACAAAAAAATGTCACAGATAAATTTTTAAAAATTTAAAATCAGTTTAAAAGAAGATGGATGGATATAATAGACAACTGGAATGAGTTCATTATTGCCTTTAAGGACAAATTTTAACCATGATTCTTTGGGCAGAGTAGTAAATAGGGAAACATTTAGGCATTTTTGAATTACGTAGATTTCATTGTTCAGAACAAGCTTACAGAGACTGAATTTTCGTAAAATATATGCAAGGACCTTGTGTGGCAGAGTGGACAGCGTCTTGCCTATGACTTTGAAAAGAAATACAAAAACTTTGTTTGTCTGTAAGTCTTGTATAACATCTGCGAGCATTATACCAAACATAGTGTATTTAATTGTCTTAGTCAGGATCCAACCAGGAAAATAAGTCACTGTATTTAAAACAACAAAATCAATGCAGATAGTTTCTCCTCACTGGTGATGGCAGAACTGAGGAGCCAGCCGAGACGCTGATGCCCCTCAGAGGTTACCAACAAGAGGAAGCCACTGAAGCAGGTGGGGGGGGGTGTGTCTCAGTGAGGGGGGTCCCTAGCAGGAGATGGGAGGGTGTGAGGAAGGAAGAGAAAAACAGAGTATCTCTCCCTCTCCCTGTCTTCCCCGTCGGAGCCCACCAAAAGGGGTCTCGGGAAGACGCTGCCTTGAGCACTGAACATCTCTATGATGAAGGGCACGGGATGGAGAGATGGATCGGAAGGCACGGGGCCATGAGTGAGCCCCAGAGTGAAACCGTTTCTATAAGAAACCGAGATCTCAGATCAATTCCTTCTGGCTTCTCTTACGAATCAGGTGTAGCATGAGGGAAACTGACAGGAAATCAATTTCAGCTAAAGTGTTAAGCATAGAAACTACTTTTCTAGCATCTCTTGTGGATAGATATCTTCATATTCTCTGGAAGGCTGGCTTTTGTATCTATTCCTTGTATTGGTTTCAAGCTAGGAGAGAGGAGACAGGGGCTTCTGGGCCACCAAAAAGGCTTCAGCAAGTAACTTGAGCATGTTTGGAATGCATCATTCGAAGTCCTGCCACTTGTAACAGCAAGGAGTCTTTGTGGCCACGGAGAGATCTGTGACTCTTCAAAATGTGGAGAAAGTATTATTGAACTATAACATGGGGCGAAGTATTGTACCTGATACTAGACATCTATCTGTGCTTCCACAGTTCTTCCTCCTACGTCTCTACCATGAGTGACATTGTCCTCAAATCCGTGTTTGTTGCCGATTTTGATGTCCGTACTCAGACTGCGATGAGAGCTATTATAACCAGTTTGACAACAGTCAACTTCTTGCATAAGAACAAAAAATTTTAAAGATGTATACCCGAGTTCTGCTAGGTGTGTTATCACTATCTGTTCCTTGTTGTCATACACAGGGTAGTAAAGGATATTTTCAGTTTACCTATAATCCTGAAGATAATTGGTATATGTAAAAAAAAAAAAATGTTTTCCTACAAGACTGTTTAAGTGAACTGCTGTAAATTCTTGAGATCGTTAGAATTCTTAGCCCTGGCCCTGGCCAGTTGGCTCAGCGGTAGAGCGTCGGCCTGGCGTGTGGGGGACCCGGGTTCAATTCCCGGCCAGCGCACATAGGAGAAGCGCCCATTTGCTTCTCCACCCCCCCTCCTTCCTCTCTGTCTCTCTCTTCCCCTCCCGCAGCCAAGGCTCCATTGGAGCAAAGATGGCCCGGGCGCTGGGGATGGCTCCTTGGCCTCTGCCCCAGGCGCTAGAGTGGCTCTGGTCACGGCAGAGCGACGCCCCGGAGGGGCAGAGCACCGCCCCCTGGTGGGCAGAGCATGGACCCTGGTGGGCGTGCCAGGTGGATCCTGATCAGGCGCATGCGGGAGTCTGTCTGACTCTCCCCGTTTCCAGCTTCAGAAAAATATAAAAAAAAAAAAAAAAAAAAAAAAAAAAAAGAATTCTTAGCCCCATAATAGTATTGTTCCAGTGATGTGTATGGTCAGATTTGGAAACTGTTAAGCGCCACATTGAATTTTAAAATGAAGAGTGTGTGTGTGGGGGGGGGGGGACCCTCAATTTTAAAAAGGAAAGAAAGATATGCTTGATGGATGAGTTCGTTACTGCCATTGAGAACTAAGTTTAGCTATGGTCGTTCTTACAGTCAAGTAAGAAAGGGGGGCGGTTGGGGTTATGGAGTTTGTTCAGAGACCAAACCTTGACCCTGCTGATGCGGTGATGCTCAGTCCGAGGATGGCAAACAGGGATGAGCATTGAACGGAACTCTGATGAAAGAGCCAAGCAAAATGCCTTTTTAATTTGCCATATGTGCCAATTTTAACATGCTTAGGTTTTGGGTTTTTTTTTTAATATAAATGTGTTTGACTTTGATTTGCCAAATCCTGGAGAAATAATCCATAGGGAAGCAATCTTATGAATACTGACATTCAGTTTTTCTAAAATTATTGTCAGATAATAAATCTTTTAGGACATAAAAATCAAAAATCCATCAAATTGATTCCAGACTTGGTAGGAGGGATACAGTATAATAAAACATAGTAGGATATTCTTACTCAAAAGGTGAATTATAATTGCTATAACATTCTTATTATACATTCCAGATTGCTCCAAAGCTTACTTTTAGATTTTAAACAAAATTGGTGTGCCTACTCTGTTTTTCTCTTTTACAAAACTATTTCGACAATAATGCTGGACCTAGAAATCCCACAATTAGGGAAATATTTTTGACTACTTTTCTAAGAGCCAGGTATGTTATATAAAGAGAAAAATAAAAAAGGAAAATGAGCAGTTTAGGGTCATTAATTTCAGCAGAGGGTTATCTAATTGGGGGGTATTTTGCTGCTAGACAAAATGTTCCAGGACAATCTCAGAAAAGATCAAAGCAGGTATTTAGAGGATCACATGCTAGATAGACCACCAGGTTCGGTCAGGCCTCACTGTTCCAGGCTGAGGAGGAGAATAGTAAAAGCAGGGAGGGGGAGAGAGAGAGAGAGAGAGAGAGAGAGAGAGAGAGAGAGAGAGAGATCCAGTTCGTTTATTGTAAGAAGACCTAGATACGGAATTGTTTGTCCAGTGGGGGAAGGGTTAGATAACCCTTAGTTCAGGGCCACTTCTAACCTGAAAGGCTACGCTGTCAGCCTGGAAAACATATTGAAGTCAGTATTTTTCAGTCTTCGAATCAGACGGAGAAAATGAGCAGAGAGACAAACCAGCTAGGATGTCTGGGTTGGAGAGCGTTACTAAAAGGAAGAATTGGAGTAGAGAGCTGAGTTCTGGACTCGCGGGCTGTGGCTGTTGGTCTTAGCTGGTTTCCTTTAAATCAAGGGTTTAGGGTCTACACTCCTGTTCAGCCTACGACAGATTTTCTTAACCTAACCTGTTCTAGATGAGTGGAAATTCTTGCGGAGATATTTCACTCCACGATAGCAGAGTGATTAAAAGTAAGAACAGAATACAAGCTGAAGACACGGCAAGAAACAAACAAGTGTTTAGGATCCCAGAAGACCTTATACATGATATAAAGAGTTTATGTAAGTCACTGAGGCTACATTAAATGTGATCATTTTTGAAGTTATTGAATACATGTTAGATTAAAAGTAAAAGACACAGTCACAAAGCACATATATATGCATTATGTAAACACAAAAATAATATTTTATTTATCAGTTCCTGCTCCTAAAGTAAAAATTTTCAATCTTGAAGATGCCCCCCTGCCACACACACAGAGCATCATGAAATATTTTAAAAAGAGGAAGTGTAATTTTACAGGGAGCCCTGTTGACCTTCCGACAAGGATGTGCACAGTAAGCCCACAGAGCAGCAGGGCTGGCCATGGTACACCTGTGGAACCCAGAGGGAGGAGGAATAAACAGCCTTTTGAGAATGTGTATCAGTCGTTATACGGTTTCTCCTCAAATTTCTCTTAGCCTCGGAGTATTTCCTGCTCAGTGGGAAGTGGTTTTCATCCTGGGGAGAAGGTGCTTGACCCTCCAGACCAGGCATGTGGTGCTTCCTCAGCCCGTCGCTGTGCCGTGTAAGGTGCCACTCCACAGCCACCCGCTGCTCCGAGCCCCCTCTGTGTAGACAGTTTGAAGCCACCACTGTCTGAGAGGGCCAGTGTTGAGTCACCCTTTATAATCCGCACCACTCTTCATACTGCACAGAACGGGCTGGCCACCACCAAACACTACTCATTTATAGCCCAATGGATCACACCAGCACACCACAGGACCAACTGTAGCAAACTGTCCATGACCATGTCGTATTTTTTAAATGACGGACATTAAAAAATCCATTTGGAACAAACCATTCTTTGGATTTTTCCAGAGTTTCAATATTAATGATGATTTGTACGCACATATGCCAAATGGTCTTTCTGAACACAGTGTCTAACGCCAGCTGAGAGTAGTCCAAGGAAATTCGTGAAGACAAATACACTTTGAGCAGGATTATTTTGGGAGGAGGAAAAGGGCATACTCTCCCAGTAAGAAGTCGTAGGTGACATTTGACCAGAAAGAGGGCATTCTACCAGGAGAGAAGGTAGCTGAAGATACCCAGGGTAGTGGTGAGGAGCTGGCAAAGAGTGCTGGAACGGGACCTCAAGGAAAACTGAAGCCCACGAATCCATGGAGATGTTTAAGTCAATCTAGCTATTTCAAAAACTTCTAACTTTTAGACTCAAATGAATTATATTCCATAGGCTCAAAGAGCTTGCTGATGGAGTCTCTGAATTATTTGGAGATCTTTAGAAACTGTGAAACAATGCCATAGGGTCCAGAAAACTAGAAATGAGCAAGGTCAACAGTTTCATAACTATTTTTGAACACTTATGTTGTGCTAGGGTGACAATGGTGAAGAAGACACAGTTCCTGCCCTCGCGGAGTTCCGAGCCCAGGCGGGAGGAGGGAGGAGGCGGAGTCTTTGTAGAGGCGGGAACCCTCAGTGAGAAGTAGGACTTGGCTACACTGGAGGTGAGAAAGACGGAAAAACTTCCTTTCACAGACCACAGACTGCCGGTGCGATGAATCTGTAGGGGACCCAGTGAGCCTAGGTTTTCAGACTTTTACTCCATAAATAAAAGTCATCTACTGTCAACTTAAAAGAAAAAACATATTTGGAAAAGGACAAGTTAATATTTTTTATACCAAGGCCTAAGAAAGGATCTGAAAAAGGATGATTAAATAATGGCCAATAAGCAATTAGGAAAGAACCATCATTGATTGACCTTAAACTAATTTTGTTTGCTTTTCTCATAGGGTTATAACAATTCATAGATGAGTGACCTCATTTTATTTAGTAAAGTCTCCCAAAATATCCTGTGCGATATAAAGAAGAACTGAAGGAATATGAAAGTATTTGGAGTAAAGCCAATTTGAAAATACCCATAACTGTTACCAATGACTAGAGTGTTGTGGTGGCTTCATGGAGTGTTGTACTGCCCTACTTGATCTCTTACGCATCACTTGGGTGAGGATGTACAAGATATTTTTATTCGTAGATAGCACAAAATTGAAAAGAAATCAAGATCTGAAATTATCTCAATGGATTGTAATGTTGGGGTAAAAAACCTAATCAAATGCAGGCATCAAATAAGTGTGTGTGTGTGTGTGTGTGTGTGTTCTATAGATACTCCATAGCATGGTTAAAAGGCTGGAGTAAATATGGTATAACACTTCATGTGCTATTTACTGGCAACATTTGCGTTAGATTGTCTAGATTCCAGTGTCTTCTGCTATGGTTAGGATACTTTTGAAAGAATATATTTCATTCAGAGTAGGAAAGTGCCACTTTTAAAAGTGTTTGATAAACAGTTGCATAAGACACAGTTGAAGAAACTAGAGATATTGAGTCTTAGGGATCATGGCAGTTTAATTCAGGGATGTAGGTGGGATTGACATAATCAAATATGTCTTTTAAAAGTGGTATTCTGTCTGCAAGGTGAACAATTGAAGGAGACAGAGTAAAAATGGGAGACTGGGAAGAGACCGTAGTGACCCAGGTGAGAAGGAAAGGCTATTCAGAGATGGAGAAAAGTGAAGGTATATTAAACAGAAATGGGGTGGGTTGGACATCCATTTGTGGGACACAGATTGAGGTAACATGATGAGGTTGCTTTGGAAAATATTAGGTTCATGATATTGGTAAGACATTTTAGAGACAATTAATAGTCAAGCTCTTAGACATTCTAATCTGGTGTACAGGAAAAAAAATGGGGTTGCAAATAAGGATATGGGAGACATTTGAATAGAGTGACTATCAACAGTGATGGACATTTACATGAGCTTTTCAGTGCAAGGACCACTTCAACACTGAGTAACTCAGCTGCTATTTAGCACAATTCTTTGCAGCAAAGCAAGTCTTATTATGGTATTACAAAGATAGGAAGACTGAACTTTGGGTAAATTTGCTTAAGATTTCAACACTAGTAAGTGATGGAACCAGACTTAAAATCAGGTCATTCAGTACCAAATTCTTAAGATGTTTTTTCTTTAGAAAATTAAGTTATAGTCGACATACAATATTATATTAGTTTCAGGTATACAGCATAGCGACTCAACATTTATGTGCCTTATGAAGTGATCACTATAGTAAGTCTCGTAACCACCTGTCATTGTGCATAGTTATTATGGTATTATTGGCTGTATCCCCTAGGCTCTACAGTTTATAGCATGGCTTATTTTATAACTGAAAGTTTGTGCTTCTTAATCCCCTCCCCCTTCAGTGTCCCTCCCCCTCCCCTCTGGCAATCATCAGTTTGTTCCCTGTATTGATGAGCTCGTTTCTGTTTCCTTTTATTCATTTGTTTTGTTTTTTAGATTCTACATAAGTGAAACCATACAGTATTTGTCTTTCTCTGGCTGACTTATTTCAGTTACCATAATAGTTTCCAGGTTCATCCATGTTGTCCCAAATGGCAAGGTTTCTTTTTTATGGCCAAGTAGTATTCCACTCTGTGTGTGTGTGTGTGTGAGAGAGAGAGAGAGAGAGAGAGAAAGAGAGAGAGAGAGAGAGATTTGGTAAAGAGAGTGTGTGTGTGTGTGTGTGAGAGAGAGAGAGAGAGAGAGAGATTGGGTAAAGAAAACATGGTTATGTGTGTGTATCTCTCTCTCTCTCTCTCTCTCTCTCTCTCTCTCTCTCTATATATATATATATATATATATATCACATTTTCTTTCATTATTCTTCTTTTTCCAAGTGAAACGAGGGGAGATAGACAGACTCCAACATGCTCCCTGACTGGGATCCACATAGCCATCCCCATCTGGGGCCGATGCTTGCCCATCTAGGGCCATGCTACACAGCCAAACTATTTTTAGCACCTGAGACAGAGGCTCAATAAAGCCATCCTCAGTGCCCAGGGTCAAAGTGCTCGAACCAATTAAGCCATGGCTGAGAGGGGTGGGGAAAAGAGAGAGCAAAGGGGAAGGGGGAGGGGTGGAGAGGAAGATGGTTGCTTCTCCTGTGTGCCCTGATTGGGAATCCAACCAGACATCCACACACCAGTCAATGCTCTACCACTGAGCACACCAGCCAGGGCCACATTTTCATATATACATATATATATATATATATATATATATATATATATATATATATATACACACACACACACACATAGAAAGAGAGATGATCTATCTATCATCTATCTATCATCTATCTATCTATCTATCTATCTATTTGTCAATAGATATATAATACATTTTCTTTATCCATTTCTCTATTGATGGGTACTTAGGTTGTTTCCATATCTTGGCTCTTGTAAACAATGAAAATCAAATGAGCTATTACCTCACACATGCCAGAATGACTATTTTCAACAATACAACAAAGAACAAGTGTTGGTGAGGATGTGCTCTGTTGGATTGTAAGCTAGTACAGCCGCTATGCAAAATAGTATGGACATTCCTCAAAAAAGTAAATAGAGCCTGGGTCAGATAGCTTGTTGGCTGGAGCATTGTCCTGAGGCACAGAGGTTGCTGGTTCAATCCCCAGTCAGGACACATACAAGAACAGATGTTCCTGTCTCTTTCTTGCTCTCTCCCTTCTCCTAAAATCAATAAAATAAACATTAAAAAAATTTAAGCCCTGCCTGGTTAGCTCAGCCAGTTAGTGTGTTGTCTCAATATGATAAGGTTGTGGGTTCGATCCCCAGTCAGGGCACACACAGGAAGCAACCCATGAATACACATCTAAGTGGAACAACAGATGGCTGCTTCCCTTCCCCCTTCTGTCTCTCTCCCTTCCTTTCTCTGTCTCTCTAAAATCATTAGAAATTAAGCCCTGGCCGGATAGCTCAACTGGTTGGAGCATCGTCCAGAAGAGCAGAGGTTGCCGGTTCAATCCCCAGTCAGGGCACATACAGGAGCAGTTCAATGTTCCTGTCTCTCTCTCCCTGCCTCTTGCTTTAAAAAAAAAAGAAAGAAAGAAAGAAAGAAAGAATTAAATAGAACTGCCATATAACCCAGCAATTCCACTTCTGAGTGTTTATCAAAAGAAAACAAAAACACTAATTTAAAAAGATAGACACCTTCATGTTCATCACAAATTCCAAGGTTTTTGATGTGTGGTTTGTAGCTACACTACAGTGGCCAGCAATGAGAATTAGAACAACTGAAGGAAGAGTTCCCCAAGGGAAAGAAATCTGATGACCAGAGCTTGGGACCTATTTCAGGGACTGGGACAAAAGGGACCCATAAAGGAGAAGGAGACAGGAAAGTACCAGCAGAGAGTTTGACTCTAGAGACCAGGGAGTGGCAGGGAGAGGACGCTTCCTGAGTGCGGGCATAGCTACCGTTCTTAAGTCTTACCAGCTCGGTGCGCGGTGCTGCCAGCATTCTTAGGTATTACCAGCTCAGGGTGCTTGGTGCTGCCGGCATTCTTAGGTATTACCAGCTCAGGTGCTCGGTGCTGCCGGTATTCTTAGGTATTACCAGCTCAGGTGCTCGGTGCTGCCGGTATTCTTAGGTATTACCAGATCAGGTGCTCGGTCTTGCCAGCATTCTTAGGTATTACCAGATCAGGTGCTCCGTGCTGCCGGCATTCTTAGGTATTACCAGCTCAGGTGCTCTGTGCCGCCAGCATTCTTAGGTATTATCAGATCAGGTGCTCGGTGCCGCCAGCATTCTTAGGTATTACCAGATCAGGTGCTCGGTGCCGCCAGCATTCTTAGGTGTTACCAGATCAGGTGCTGGGTGCCGCCGGCATTCTTAGGTATTACCAGATCAGGGTGCTCCGTGCCGCCGGCATTCTTAGGTATTACCAGATCAGGTGCTCAGTGCCGCCGGCATTCTTAGGTATTACCAGATCAGGTGCTCGGTGCCGCCGGCATTCTTAGGTATTACCAGATCAGGTGCTTGGTGCCGCCGGCATTCTTAGGTATTACCAGATCAGGTGCTCGGTGCCGCCGGCATTCTTAGGTATTACCAGATCAGGTGCTCGGTGCTGCCAGCATTCTTAGGTATTACCAGATCAGGTGCTCGGTGCTGCCAGTATTCTTAGGTATTACCAGATCAGGTGCTCGGTGCTGCAGCATTCTTAGGTATTACCAGATCAGGTGCTCAGTGCTGCCAGCATTCTTAGGTATTACCAGATCAGGGTGCTCAGTGCTGCCAGCATTCTTAGGTATTACCAGATCAGGTGCTCGGTGCTGCCAGCATTCTTAGGTATTACCAGATCAGGTGCTCGGTGCCGCCAGCATTCTTAGGTATTACCAGATCAGGATGCTCGGTGCTGCCGGCATTCTTAGGTATTACCAGATCAGGTGCTCGGTGCTGCCAGCATTCTTAGGTATTACCAGATCAGGTGCTCGGTGCCGCCAGCATTCTTAGGTATTACCAGATCAGGGTGCTCGGTGCTGCAGCATTCTTAGGTATTACCAGATCAGGTGCTCGGTGCTGCAGCATTCTTAGGTATTACCAGATCAGGTGCTCGGTGCCGCCAGCATTCTTAGGTATTACCAGATCAGGTGCTCGGTGCTGCACAGGTCACTTTCTTCACTGTGCATCTGCCTTTGTCTCCTCGTTTACGCTCATTTGGCACGTTTTGTCTTTAGCTCCTGAACTAGATGATAAATTCCTTGAGGGCAAGGTCTGCGTCCTCTTTTCCTTCTCTCCGTGCTGCCGAGCACAGGGCCGTGTACATGCACCGAGATGAAATGTGAGAGGTCTCTGCGTGGGGTGATTAATCATCACTAGGATTTTTCCAAGGCACAGTCTCTAGTGCCAAGAGCACATTTGTTTAAAACGTGCGCCTAAATTTGAACGAGTCTGCCTAAATGGTGCCATCTGTTCTCAGACTGTTTCAGCAATGTTCTAATACAATCTTACCTTTAAAAGGACAAACGGAGGGGCGTGCCCAGGGGACACAGAGACATCCTTAAACAAACACGGAGCAGACACCCGCACATTCAGTCCCCCTTAAACAGCTGCCCGTAAGGAATGTTTTCTGAGGTGGAAGGAAATTTTAGCTCAGAGGACACCAACTGCTACTTCATGCAGAAAATATTTATGAGAAGTTACAAAATTGTAGGCATGGACTCCCGACACCGTATTATGGCATTTTAATTACATACTCCAGAAATCCAGTTTAATTGATGGAAGTCTACGTTCTTCTGAAATGGGTGCACTTCCCAGGACTCACTGCTGGCCTGCGCTGTCCTGGGAGTTCAGTCTGCGCGTGTAGAAGCTGAGGACAGCTGCTGGGGAGAGTCCCTCGGGTTTTCCTTCGCAGCGAATCGATTGTCAGCCTGACCTTCATCACAGTCCTGGAGGATTTATTGTTGTGTGAACGTTAACAGTGAGATGAAACCCATGTTTAAGTTCTGCAAATAACCTACAGTCACTTCCAAAACACCTCAACTTCGGTTCTAAATTTGAGTCTGCGGTTTTACATGCACAGTGATTTTCTGATCCACTTTAGCATGCAAAATCACACACTGCCTAGGTTGGGTATAGTTATTGCGGCAAAAAGTAATGGGTCAAATTCTCAGCCTATTTAACTCACCAGCTCCGTCCGTCCTCATCGCCAAAGCTGTGCCAGCATTTTCCTCTCTGTGTGTTTTGCTCATTGGCGCACGGCAACCATGGTGTCTATGAAGAATTGATACTTACGGACCGACTCCCCGGTTGAAATAGCATCTGCGTATGTTAACCTGTCTGCACACACGTACGGACACAGGGGGAGTCTGGTTAAATTCCATTTTGCAGAAGCGGAGCTCTAGACACATCTACTCCTACAAACATTCATTTGGAATATTTTAAAAACAATTTTAGGTATTTTTGAACATCAGAATTTGCTATCAAGTTTTTTTATTTTTTATTTTATTTATTCATTTTAGAGATGAGAGAGAGAGACAGAGAGAGAGAGAGAGAGAGAGAGAGGAGAGAGAGACAGGGGGGAGGAGCTGGAAGCATCAACTCCCATATGTGCCTTGACCAGGCAAGCCCAGGGTTTTGAACCGGCAACCTCAGCATTTCCAGGTCGATGCTTTATCCACTGCGCCACCACAGGTCAGGCCACTATCAATAGTTTTTTTTTTGTTTGTTTTTTCATTTTTCTGAAGCTGGAAACAGGGAGAGAGAGTCAGACAGACTCCCGCATGCGCCCGACCGGGATCCACCCGGCACGCCCACCATGGGGCGACGCTCTGCCCACCAGGGGGCGATGCTCTGCCCATCCTGGGCATCGCCATGTTGCAACCAGAGCCACTCTAGCGCCTGGGCCATCTTTGCTCCAATGGAGCCTTGGCTGCGGGAGGGAAAGAGAGAGACAGAGAGGAAGGCGCGGCGGAGGGGTGGAGAAGCAAATGGGCGCTTCTCCTATATGCCCTGGCCCGGAATTGAACCCGGGTCCTCCGCACGCTAGGCCGACGCTCTACCGCTGAGCCAACCGGCCAGGGCCTACTATCAATAGTTTTTAAAAGAAGTAGGATGACGCCGGAGCCCCCTTGTCGGCGTTTCACCGCCGTCGCTGACGGAAACTGCAGCCATCAACTCACTGTGCCCTTTCAGTCCGTACTTCTATTCTTTTCACGACCTAAGTTGTAGCATCATGGGTAAAGATTTCTAGATCACCTGTTACCTTTTAATTTTATCAATTCTATCATGGCATTGATATCATTTTTTAACTTGCTCTTTTTCGTCACCAGCCTTCTGTTATAGAACTCAAGTCTCGGTCAGTTCTCTCCAAAAGTTGCTTCGTTTTTAACGTCTCCATAGTTGGAATTATCCCAGTTTATTCGTCTTTTCCAGCGGAGATGTTCATGCAGGTTGTAACCCCGATTTCTTGCTATGCCGGTGTTTCAGTGACTGTCTCTCCCTCTCTCAAACCCCGCCACCCCCCTGGCACCTGTCCCGGACTTCTCTCTAGGAAATATACCTTATAGTTTATGGTCGGGCTGCGGAGTACAGGCATTTGCAAGTTGACTGCATATTATCAAATTCTTCTCAAAAAAACGTTCTTAATTTCCATTCTCACCAGCAGCATATACAGGTTTCCAATTCTTTATATTCTTACAAACACTTTTGTCCAATTTATTTTTTAATATTTTTGCCAGTAGGATGGAGATGTAAGAAATAGATGACTTTGATTATTGTTCCTGCTCTAATTATTTTGGCCTACTTGTGAAATGAAACATTTTTTTTCCCCTAAATACTTCCTGACCAGTTGTAGGTTCACTCTCGATAGGTTGCCTGTTCCAGAGAGAAGACCTGTGGCATTTTCATTTCCACTGCATTAAATACGCAGCTGAATACAGAGACAAAACACGTAGATTAATTTTGTTTTTCCGCCCATGAAACCGTATTTTAAGATTTAGCACACCATTTATTCAGGCTTCCTTTTTGTATCTTTAATATGATTTTGTCTTCTTCCCTACCCAGTGTACATTTTTATAGGCTCAGTCCCTCATCATCTCATTCCATTTGCTGCCATTACGATGGTGCTTTCTGATCAGCTACTGCTGGGTCATCAGAGCCTCACTGACTTCGCGTTTCGATTGTGCATCCAGCAACCCTGCTTCACTTCTTAGCTCTTAACAGTCTGAAGATGCTCTTGTGTTTCCTATGCAGACCACCATGTTTTCTGTATATATAACGACACGGCATTCCTTATTTTCCTATCACTATACCTTGTATTTTTTTTAATTTTATTTAGAAGATTACATGTAAAGGGGTGACATTGATTGATAAGAGTACATAGGCCCTGGCCGGTTTCTCAATGGTAGAGCGTCGGCCTGGCGTGCGGGAGTCCCGGGTTCAATTCCCAACCAGGGCACACAGGAGAAGCGCCCATCTGTTTCTCCACCCCTCCCCCTCTGCTTCCTCTCTTCCCCTCCCATAGCCAAGGCTCCATTGGAGCAAAGTTAGCCTGGGCACTGAGGATGGCTCTATGGCCTCTGCCTCAGGCGCTAGAATGGCTCTGGACGCAACAGAGCGATGCCCCAGATGGGCAGAGCATCGCCCCCTGGTGGGCATGCCAGGTGGATCCCGGTTGGGCGCATGCGGGAGTCTGTCTGACTGCCTCCCCGTTTCCAACTTCAGAAAAATACCAAAAAAAAAAAAGAGTACATAGGTTTCAAGTAAACATTTCTAAAGCATTTGGACTGTTGATTATGTTGTATCCCCATGAGCCAAAGTCAGATCATTTTCTGTCACCTTATATTTGTCCCTCTTTACTCCCTTTCCCTCCCCCTCACCCCCCACCCCACATCCCTCTCCCACTGGTAATCACTTCATTTTTATCTGTGTCCAGAAGTCTCAGTTTTATATCCCGCCTATGTGTGAAATCATATAGTTCTTAGCTTTTTCTGATTTACTTATTTCACTCAGTATAATGTTCTCCAGGTCCATCCATGTTGTCATAAATGTCACTATGTCATCATTTCTTATGGCTGAGTAGTATTCTGTTGTAGATACATTCCACATCTTCTTTAGCCAATGCTCTATAGAGGGACACTTTGGTTGTTTCCATGTCTTGGTCACTGTGGATAATGCTGCAATGAACATGGGGGTGCATGTGTCTTTAGTACCAATGTTTTTAAGTTTTTTGGGTAGATACCCAGTAGAGGGATTGCTGGGTCATATGTACCTTGTATTTCTTTCTCTTGTTGATTACGCTGTCGGGGACCTCCAGTTCACTGTTAGGTAGTAGCCGTGGTGCTGGGCACCCTTGTCCACGGTCGTGTTTCAATGTGAAATGAATTTTCTCAATGGGTCTGTTCTCCCAGGACGGTCTGTTCTCCCAGGCTGGCCAAGGCGAAGTTATGAATTGTCATCATATAATGAAATAAAATTATCACATTGGTAAGAGGACCCAAGAGTTAGCTCATTCAAACTCTTTTCTCCTTTTCTGAAGTAACCCATTCACATTTGTTACCAAGCATTCAAGATGTAACACAGTGAAAATAACTCAAAAGGGTCCCAGCTGTAGGTGTTTTTAATTTTCTCCATTGGTCAGTATCAGCCTCATGGGAAATACCTTATCGGAAATAGAAATGTAAATCTGTTGATTTTCTTCAAAACTTGTCATTTTCACATTGTTTTTGAGTTTCTTTTTGGTTTTTAATTTTATTTAGAAAATTCAATTCCACAGGGGGCCATTGATCAATGAGAATACATAGGTTTCAGGTAGACATTTCTATCACCTTTGAACTGCTGATTGTGTGGAATCTCTTCTTTGCAGACGCCTATGAACCAAGCTTCAACGCGTTCCCACTGTATTTTCACCATTCACCTGTCAAGCAAAGAGCCAGGCTCGGCAACCGTCCGGCATGCCAAGCTTCACCTGGTGGACCTGGCCGGGTCGGAGCGCGTCGCCAAGACGGGGGTCGGGGGCCAGCTTCTGACGGAGGCCAAGTACATCAACCTGTCGCTGCACTTCCTAGAGCAGGTAAAACGGGCGGAACGGCGCAGAGCGGGGCCCACCACCTGCTGGCCGCGCGTTTTTCACCTGGCCTTCTCCTAGCTGCTTTGTCTTGTTTGGCCTCTGTTCTTCTTTCATTTGGGGTAAAATGTACGTAAGATAAACTTTGCCATGATGATCGTTTTTAAGTGCACAATTCCGGGGCAGTAAGTACATTGACGACGTTGGGCGATGATCGCCACCATTTGTTTATTCCTGGAACTTTTTCATCATCTCGAACAGAAACTCTGTACCCATGAGACAGTAGCTCCCCATCTCCTTGGAGCCCCAGCCCCTGGTAACTGTTATTCTAGTGTCTGTCTCTCGGAATTGGCCTAGAAGTGAAACCATACAGTATTTGGCCTTTTGCATCTGGTTTATCTCCCTTAGGGTAATGTGTTCGCGGTTTATCTGTGCTGTGGTGTGTATCTGAGTTTATTCCATTTTATGGCTGAACACTGTCCCGCTGTACCTACACACCACGTTTTTTTCTATCCGCTCATCTAAATACGGACACTTGGGTTGTCTCTGCCTTTTGATCATTGTGAATAGCACTGCTGCGTTTGGTAAATACCATTTCATTTGAACCTCACCACAGTCCTACACTCTGGGCGTGAGTTATTACCCCCATCTTACACATTTAAAAACCCAGGTCTTGCCTGACCAGGCGGTGGCGCAGTGGACTGGGATGCGGAAGGACTCAGGTTCGAGACCCCGAGGTCTCCAGCTTGAGCGTGGGCTCATCTGGTTTGAGCAAAAGCTCACCAGCTTGGACCCAGGGTTGCTGGCTCAAGCAAGGGGTTACTCGGTCTACTGAAGGTCCATGGTCAAGGCACATATGAGAAAGCAATCAATGAACAACTAAGGTGTCGCAACGAAAAACTAATGATTGATGCTTCTCATCTCTCCATTCCTGTCTGTCTGTCCCTGTCTAATCCTCTCTCTGACTTTCTCTGTCCCTGTAAAAAAAACAAAAACAAACAAAAAACAACAACAACAATAAAACCCAGGTCTTCCCAAAGCCTTCCCAAGGTTACCCAGTCAGCAGTAAGATGAGGACTTGAACCTAGAATTTCCTGGCTCTGAAGCCTACTGTTTATTTCATTTCACTATGCTTCCTTGTTGTTGTTGTAAAATTAGTCCTGGGTGCGAACCTGGTGATAAATGGCCTCCTGTGACCTATTCCTTTGTGCTAGTAGGTTAGCAATGGGAACAAAGTTTAGAGACATGGTCAGGTTCTGGTGACTTCACCCGGGTGGTGGTCGGGCTCGGTGGTGGTTCTCTCTGCCTTAGCTCCCCTCCCTCCGCCCACCCCGGTACCTGCTCCATTTTTAATTTCTGGATTTGACATAGAGGGTAGAGAAAGCTCATCTGAATTTTAGCTAAATAAATCTCCCAGAAAAAAGTTCTCATCTCTAACACCAGTGAATTGAATGAGATGATTTCTCAAATTCCTTTCAGCTCTGTGAGTATGAGGGCTGTGACTTGAATGTTAAAGACGGCAACTCCTTCCAAATTCTAAATAAGAGAGAAACATGATCAAAAACCGGAGTGGGAAACTACAAAGTGTATTGGCAAGGCAGAAGGACTTGTTAATGAACGTTGGAGGCTATAAGATTGGAGGGAGGAAATACCCAACTTTTTTGTAACTGCGTAGTGAACCTTTTTTGAGACCAATGTGTTTTGGTCTTAGATGCTTTGTAACGGTTAAGTTGGCTGAAGAGGCAGGTTGCGAGAAGACCTCGGGGTGCTGTGTATGAACAAGTGAGGAGCACATGGTCAGCCTCTGACCAAACGACCCCAAGGCTGCAGCCCCCAGGGGTGAGAGCCCACGTGTGTCTCCGACAGGGGTCGGCATTCCTGAGCCCTTTCTTGCTCAGATATTCCACACTACTTCTACTTACCAGGACACTTACACTGCATTGGTGTGAAAACATAATGGACTGCATTTAAAGTGCTTTATTTCAGAGAAATGTCCCTACTTGTTTCAGATGGTGGCACTATTTTAATTCCCATTACGTCCGTCTGCTCATACGAAATGACATTCGTCAGTTGAATCAGCATTTTCCCCCATTGTTATCACTCAAGGGGAATGAGCTGCCCCTAATCCTTTCTTTTTCTTTATTTTACGCAATCTTTGTGAGCTGCCACTTGTCATTCAAACTCTTTCCCTCCCCACATACCTTCTCTTCAAAATCCTTCCTCGTGGGGGTAATGTTGGTGGCTCCAGCGGCATTTGATTTTCTCTAGAACGAGTTTATTTACTTAGCAGATGTTTACAAGGAACAATCACGTGCTGGGATCGGTGCTAGCGCTGGAGGACAGCCGTGAGCCAAACAGCAGCGGCCATGGCCCCAGAGGTCCGCTGGTCCAGCGCAGGGAGACGCATATGGACTAGTGATAACAAAGCATACGCCTGGAATCCAGGGGAGCGCTGTGCACGGGGTCCGCGGACCGAGGGGAGCTGGGACAGGGACTTCGCCTGAGGAGGGGGAGGAGCCGAGGCTCTCCCGGGACTGACGTTCAGCAGACACCTGAGGAACGAATAGGAGTGAGGCGGACCAGGATGGGGCTGGGGTATACCAGGCACCGGGAACCTGGTGCCAGTCCGCCCTGAGTGCCAGTCCCGCGCGATCATTCACCGGGGGTTGCGGTGGCGTTCGCGTGTCCTTGACCTGTGGTTCTCTGAGTGTAATGTGTCTGTTTCATATTCACCCCCGGCATCACTCTAGTTGTTAACTGTGTACACTCACAGGAAAGCCTCTTCACAGAGGTTACAGCATGAGATGATGGAGAGGAGGAGGAGGAGATGAGCATGGGAGGAAGAAGAGCATAATAGAGGGAGCTGTAGTGTGTGGACGTGATCCGTGGGGCTGAGGAAGCCCAGGAGTAGCCTCCAGTGAGAAGGTAGAGGAGTAGTAGGGAAATTTTGGAATTTCACAAAGAAAGTGATGAGAGAGAGAGAGAGAGAGAGAGAGAGAGAGAGAGATCCAAAGGGTACACAGGAACGAGAATAATAAAAAGAGCAGGCAGATCCTCTTAATGAAGTAACAATTCAAAGACTTTTCTAATCAAATTTTTTTATGCGTCTAATGAAACTGGAAGTGTAACACAAATTAGTTTAATTAGCTTCATTCGTGCATTCATTTATCCATTTAACAAACTGTGATTGAGTGTCCACTGGGTGCTGTGAGTTATGTTAGGCAAAGGGGATAAATGTCTGATTGAGAAATAGTCTGTGCTGTCATGTTATCCAGAGAAAGGGCAAATCAGAAAGCACAGTCTCCCAATACAGCAAGATAAAATGCTGTCCTAGAAATTCATGTGTCGGCAATTAATTACATCCTCTCTGTCTCCGCTTCAATGTACAAGATGGAGATGGATTAGGCAGCGGGCATTTTGGCAACCTCTGTTCCGTTAATTAGCGCCCACTGGTGATAGAAATTCTCTGCAGAATTGTGACTGCCCTCTGGCCGTAATGGTGAGACCTTCCACCTGCTCGCAGGGCACTCAGACTTTCCGAGCTGAATGCACCTTACTGTGCTCTCAAGTAAATAACATTCCGTGCGCCAGTGCATTGTTGGTTTTGGAGTTCTCTTTGTGTATGCAGTACTTTTTCCAAAAGGTCTCCTCCTCAAAAACATTTTCAACCACAATAACAGGGTACATCTCGGCCCGGAAATCAAGCCCATGGAGGAAAAAGGGGCCGTGCATAGTTGTTCCAACCATAAGCCTCCCGAGTGCTCCTGGTGTGACCGCCATCTCCATCAGCCCAAACACGCAGTGAGAAATCCCCCGGGAGCAGGGAGGGTATGCTGTCTACCTGCGCAGGAATCCGGCTCGGGTCGCTGCAGCCAGCCAGCGGGGGTTTCAGGTTCCGCTTGGCTCGCACTGAACGTGTTGTGCTCAGAGAAGAAACTACGGGTGCCAGTGCCCACTGCGACCGCTCAGACCTTTTCAGTTTGCAGAGGATAATTTTCCATGCACTCCTGAGCTCTTCAAAGTCAGCCTCTTTAATTTATTCAATAGCAAACCGAATTACTGACTTTAGGTATGTTTTCTAGGTATTTGGAGATGTTACTAAGTATAATGAATTATTAAGTATAATATTATTAAGTATACACTCTTTGTATACTTTGTCACTTAAAGAATGCCTTCAGGAACGTGCTATTGTATTTATACATATGGAATCCAAAATGGAAGTAAACATTAAAAAAAATATCCAGGTTGTATGACCACCTCCTTACCCTGTGCCATTCAGATCCCTTGGGTCCTGCGCAATTTAGAGAGCCCAGAGCCCCCACCTCGCCTCTTCCCAGAGACCAGCCATTTCTGGGCATTCTGAAGAGCTGTGTCCGGACAGACTGGGGCACTCCCAAGCTCTTTAGCTCTGAGAAGATACCTGCTCAGAGTCCCATTCTGAAGAAATGGCCTAAGACTGGGTCTCTGTGGCTAAAACAAGTTTCCAAAGGGTTCAGAAAGAACATAACCTAGAGGCCCCTCCACAATCCATGTTTTTTTGTTTTACTAAGAACTGTCTCAGAAATAATCTCTATCAGATGTTTACCTGAAACCTCTGTGTTCTTATGAACCAAGTCACCCTATTAAATTAAATTTCTAAATTAACTAATTAAATAAATAATAAAATGTGCTTGACCAGGCAGTGGCACAGTGGATAGAGCATCAGACTAGGATGCAGAGGACCCAGGTTCAAAACCCCGAGGTCGCTGGTTTGAGCTTAGGCTCACCAGCTTGAGCGTGGGATCGCTGGCTTGAGCATGGGATCATAGACATGACCCCATGGTCGCTGGCTTGAGCCCAAAGGTTGCTAGCTTGAACTCAAGGTCGCTGGCTTGAGCAAGGGGTCACTCACTCTGCTGCGCGTCCCCCCCCCCATCAAGGCACATATGAGAAAGCAATTAATGAACAACTAACGAGCTGCAACAAAGAATTAATGCTTCTCATCTCTCTTCCTGTCTGTCTGTCCCTATTTGCCTCTCTCTCTGTCTCTGTCACACAAAAATAAATAAATAAATAAAATAATAAAATGTTTACAGAAATAAAAATAATATATAAAACAGGTATGATAAATTCTTGATAGTTTTTGAATCTGAGTAATAAATATTTGGGGATGTGCTGTATCATTCTCTGTACTTTTGTGTATTTAAAAAAATTTTTTTAAAGATACCCTCCAAATAGTCAAATGCAAAGCATCCAAGGGTGTGGTGGGAAATGATGCTCAAAGTATATAAACAGGTACTTAAAGAAAAGATACATATATACAATAAACATTTGAGAAGATATTCAGCTTTACTGGTAGTTGTAGAAATTCAAATTAAAGCAATAAGGAAACACTATTTTTATTCAAAACGCTGGCAAAATAAAAAAAACAACATTGGTCAGATTATATTGAGACCATCTAGTTCTGGCCATTTCTGTGAGGGCACATTGCCCCCCCCCCCCAGTATTTATTAAGTATAGTATTAAGTAGTTACAAAGAGTAAACACGGTATTAGACACAGCAATATTCTGGAGAAATAACTACCAGAAATTAATGCTCTGTACATGAGGATGTCTTTTGTATGATCAAAACAATGTTGGCCTTGACTAGTTTGCTCAGTGGATCGAGCATTGGCCCGGCCTGCTGACATCCCCGGTTCAATTCCTGGTCAGTGCACGCATGAGAAATGACCATCTGCTTCTCTTCCCCGTCTCCCCCTTCTTGCTCACTTTTCCTCCTGCAGCCAGTGGCTCAATTGGTCCAAGCATCAGCCCTAGACACTGAGGATAGCTTGGTTAATACCAGCATCGGCACCAGATGGGGGGTTGCTGGGTGGATCCTGGTCAGAGTGCTTGTGGGAGTCTATCTCCCCTCCTCTCACATAAAAATAATATTGAAAATAACCTGAATTATTATAGAGGATTGGTAAAATTATTGTTTATCCATACTAGGGAACATTATGTTGTTTAATAAACTTTTTTTCTATAATCAAAAGAAAGAAAGAAGAGACAATCTCTACTGATTTCTAAACATTTCCAAGAGCTTGACAGGCATTCTCATCCCACTTTTATTGGTGGCAATTTTACAGGTGAAGAAACTGAGGCTAATACATGTCAGAGGTTTGCCTAAGATCACACAAGTGGGGAAGCTAGATTCTGACTCTAAATCCTGGGCTCTTTCTTTTCTCATGAACTGGCTTCCTTTCCCCCATTTTTAACGACCATATTTCTAATTCAGAGTCCCATTTTGAATTTTCATTCTTTCCTTTAACAATTTTAGAACCCTTTCTAGAAAGGACATTGGGATTGTTGCTACACCATTCGTTCCAGGGTGTAGCAACCAGGAGCCATCCAGCCCCAGGAGCCAATTGGAGCCTGCCTTTCTCCTGGTCTAAGCCAATTGGAGCCTGCCTTTCTCCTGGTCTAAGCCAATTGGAGCCTGCCTTTCTCCTGGTCTAAGCCAATTGGAGCCTGCCTTTCTCCTGGTCTAAGCCAATTGGAACCTGCCTTTCTCCTGGGTACTGTGACTAGTTCATGGATGGGCCCATTGACCCAGGCTGGTCCCTAGAATCTCAGGACTGTTGTTTAATGATTAGAAAAGAAAATCCCTTTCCCACCGCATTTATGAATAAGGAAGTTTGTAACATCAGGGCATTTGGTAGCCGTCCTGTGGCCCTGGGAGAAGCGGACTTCTACCACGTGAAAGACAGAACAGAGATATGGGCATAAACTAAGTCTTTGGTGGCAGCACTGAGCCAGTAAATTTCCCTTATTTATGATTGAAGCCAACTCAGGTTGTATTTCCTGTTACTGCGACCAAAGGCAAGCCAGCTAACACACCATTTCATGTCAACAGGAAGGTTAATAAGCATATTCTCCATGTTATCTGAAGTTGTCAGAGGCGCTGAATAGATGTCAATATTGTTTCTTAGAGTGGGAAAAACAGTGACAATTGTTTTGTGAACGGACTTCAAAGTGCTCAGAACACTGTTAAAGATTTAATTGATGGTCCATAAACAGCCCTGCCACTCTCTCTGCCCATCTGTCAGACCTGCCATGCCTCTTTCAGATACTTTGTGTCCCCTTGACTCTGGGGACCTGGAGCTCTGCTCGGCGCCCCATGCGGTCACCGTGCCACACAGGCCTGGGGCTGTCACATTCCCCACTTCTTGTCCAGTTACACTGAAACTTAGTCCTCTCAACTTTCATTCCATACTAATGACCCCCCCCCCCTGGCTTCCCAGGTGAAACCAATTAGTCATTTATCTGTTCAGATTCATTTCACAAAAATGTGTTGAGCACATGTTGTATTAGTCAGATTTCTTAGTTGCAAACTGGAAAATCCACTCTAATTTAAGCCGCATAGAGTTCATTAAACATCAGGACTCTGAAGAAAAGTTAGGAAACTGGGCTTGGATCCGACCCAGCGGGGAGCCAGGGGAAGGCGGAGCCGCCTCTCACCACACCACCGACGGGACTGCAGACTCGGCAGTTATCTCACTGGCCACTTAGGCCGTTACGTCCTGGATTCCAGAAACTTCCTGCAGCTGCCTCAGGAAAACCAGATGCCTCTGTTACCACAACTGCCCTATAAAGTCTGATCCTGCTTACGGCGACCACCTCTCCTCAGTCACCCCCAAATCCCACCCAGGGGTGTCTGCTAGATGGAACTGTCTCACTGCAAAACCTGAGTTGCAAGCGAGACTAGGAAATGTAGTTTTACAGGAAGTACCACCAGAACGGGGATTCATCGTGGGAGCTGAGTGAGACGATTCAGTGTCTGCCACACACACTGGGTGCTGGGCGCTGTTCAAGGCCGCGGGGACAGAGCCCTGAGCAGGAGAAACAGAGCCCCCGGCCTTGTGGGGAGAAAGGCTAGTGGGGAGGCCGATAACTAACAGCTTAATACGTAAAATTTCAGATGGTGGTAAGTACCAGACAAAAAATAAAATGGAGTAATAGCTTGGAATAGGGGTGCTGCTTTTTATCGGGGAGTCAGGGAAAGCCCTTGTGAAGGAATAAAGCTTGAGCAAAGGTTTGAATGATGAGAAACAGGAAGGTGTATAAACATCTGGAGCAAGAATGTTCCAGGTAAAAGGAACAATGAGCTCAAAGGCTGGGGATTGGGGGTAAGCTTGACACGGCGAGGGTGCTGTGAGCCAAGTATGACAGGAGATGAGGTCAGACAGGTAGACGGGGACCAGATCACACGGGGGCTGGGTCATGACACTGAGTGTATCGGGAAGGCTGTAAGCAAGGCAAGACTTGGCGTAACCTACATTTTCTAAAGATCCCTCTGGCTGCCATCTGGAGAGTGGCCCACGGGAGGGCAAACAGAGAGGCCAGGAGGCTGATTCAAGGACATGTGCAGTTGTCCAAGGAAGGGATGATGGAGGCCTGAACTGGAGTGGTGGCCGAGAGGTGGCAAAAGGTGGTGCCATTCTGACTAAGTTTTGTAGTTAAACCTGGTAGAAAGTCACTCTGAGTCGGATATTGGAGGTGAGGGGAAGTCAAGAGTGGTGACTCAGATTCCGGACTGGGCCAATAGCGGATGGTGGTGCCATAAATCACATTGGGTAAAGTCTGGGAAAGAATCCGGTTTATGGGTAGAGGGAGGATAAAGTCAAGAACGGACATGCCTGACCAAGCGGTGGCATAGTGGATAGAGCATCAACCTGGGATGCTGAGGACCCAGGTTCAAAACCCCATTGTTGGCTTGAGTGCAGGCACTCATCCAGCTTGAGCACAGGGTTGCTGGCTTGAGTGTGGGGTTATAGACATGACCCCATGGTCACTGGCTTGAAGCCCAAGGTCACTGGCTTGAGCCCACGGTTGCTGGCTTGAGCAAGGGGTCTCTGGCTCAGCTGGAGTCCTTGCCCCCAGTCAGGGCACATATGGAAAAGCAATCAATGAACAACTAAAGTGCTGCAATAACAAGTTGATGCTTCTCATCTCTCTCCCTTCCTGTCTGTCTCTGTCCCTCTCTTTCTCTCTCTCAAAAGAAAAAAAAAAAAAGAATGGACATCCAAGACATAGAGTGGCCATTGGGATAAGCTCAGGGAAGAAGTTGAGGCTAATGTTATAAACTAGGGAGACATCAGGAGGTAGACGTGTTTAAAACCAGGGAAGCCCTGGCTGGGCAGCTCAGTTGCTTAGAGCATCTTCCTGGTACACAGAGGTTGTGGGTTCAGTCCCCAGTCAGGGCACATACAAGAAGTAACCAATGGATGCATAACTAAGTGGAACAATAAATCGATGCTTCTTTCTCTCTTTCCCCCCTTTCCCTCTCGCTCTCTCTAAGATCAATAAATCCATTTTTAAAAGAGCCAGGGGATTGGGTGAGTCTACATAGGGAGAGCGTGGAGATAAAAAAGCCAGGAGGATCAAGAATGGAACCCTGGGGCACTCCGATATTTCTAATTTGGGAAGAAGAAAAGGAAGCATCTCTTAACTAGTCTTTGAAGAAAGATGAAAACCCAGGAAGTGCAGTGTCCTGATCACTAAGTGAGTAATGTTTCCTGAAGGAGGCGATGAGCACCTGTGGTGAATGCTTTCTCGACTCAGAAGTCTAGTAAGACGGCACCTGATGCTTTTGGCTCAATGGGGGTTGCTGACAGCCTTGCAAAGAGCCATCTCCCTTTGTTACTCTGGTGGCGTGCAGGATGGGGAAGATCCAGGTGGGAGAGAGAAACTGATTAGAGGAGAGAAGGGTTCATTGTAGGAGCAGTACAGGTGAGGAGGAGGAAGGAGAGGAAGGAGGGCTGGCCGTAGACTGGCAGGACAGTAACAGAAGGGAGGGTAGAATGTGGGTTGAGTGACGGGGCATGAGAAGGCCAGGCTGCTTACATCGTAGTGAGAAGGGGGTGTGGCCATCAGCTCAGACGGAAGGCTGGGATTGGAGGCTGCAGAGAGGTTTGAAACAAGAGAATAAGGCGTGACAGCCTAGTTTCTGAGAGTGGAAAAATGTCTTTGGGGAGAAATGCCACAGAATTTCTGGTCTGTAGTGAGATCTGCGATCATGAATGTAAAACAAGACCAGTGGTATAAGTTGTATGGTTTTGCTCAAAACAGCCTTCAAAAATAATGCTCCCAGCTTGTTCTGTAAACAAAAGGAGTCGAAGTTCTGATGAGGGAAATTACACACCTGGGAGGAGGGAAAACTAGAAGAACGGCAGGTCTTGGCAGTATTTTCGAGAGCCAGGGCATTGTGGCGCCCCTGAAGTCACCTCTGTGGTGACTGATTCCTGAGGCTTTGCAGTGGGCATCCTGGCACTGGGTTCCTTTTCCCGGGGTAACCCTGAACCTCTGGTGGCTCCTTTCAAGGTCAGCCCACAGCAGCCTTTCATTCATCTGCCATCCACTCATCTAGCACCCCCTATTAAGCACCTAAGACACTCGGGAGTGAGATGAGCAAGCCTTAGTTGAAACAACATAAATTACCTCTATCACCTATACTGATAGCAAACATGTAGACTGCACTTATTATAAGCTAAGTACCTCTCAAAATAATTTGCACATCTTAACTCATTTCATTGTCCCAGCTACCTATGAGGTAAGTGCTATTTCCCCCTAGACTGCCCCCGAGAGGCAGAGAGCTTGAGTGATGTGATCCTCATAAGCCTGGAATTTGGACCTGGACAATCTGGCACCAGAATCTGGGTCTCCACCACTCACCCCTACCATCTCTTTATTTATGTATTACTTATGAATCTGTAAGTTTTATTTTAAAAAAATATTATTCAGAAACATGCACACACTCCAGTGAGACATTAGTACCCTATTAAATTTTACATTTTGATCACCAGAGAATCCGCCTTCATGAATAGATGCATTTTATAAAACTGAGATTGTTATCATTCTAGAGGCAAGTGTAATTTCCTCATCAAGTATCCACTATTCCAAATATCAAGGGCTTTAAGCAGAGATCTGCTGGAAATGTTATAATTAAAAATAATTCACCAAGAGAAGCAGCTTCTAATAAATCAGTGTGTAGTTTTTACTGTTAAAGTAATATTTAATTTTGATTTGCTTACAGATTTAAGTTGAGTTTAATAGGTTGAGGCCAACTTTATTAGTTAAAAATTATCATTTTGTAGTCTTTAAAAATACCATATTGTCAATTAAATTTTTTTACCTCTCTGGTGAAGGCTACTTCAAATAGGAAAGGTATGGAAATAACACTTATCTGCCTCCTTTACCTTGAAGATGAGCAGACAGACCGACTTTGGTAGGATTTTTCAAATCTGGCATGATTTCCTTTTGAGTATGTGAATTTCCCAACTGCTGAGAACAGAATCCTATTGTATCCAGTTCTGTACAAATTATATCATCTGTCCAGAAATTGCAGGGTTCATCTCAGTATGTTTTGCTACCTCCATTGCATCTTCACCATTACTGCTCTGAATATTTTTTCAGAGCCTGAGTTCTGGGTGTCGCCCTGCGTTTGGTTGTATTCCCTTTAGTATTTTTCTTAATCACAACTTGCCAACAATACTTTATTTTTTCTTTTCAACATCCTCTTCTGCAACGTCCTTGGCTCCTTTTTGCCCAGATGCCAAGAACCAGGAGCACCAACGCAGGCCATGCGCAGGCACAAACGCCTTGACCTTCTTCTCTTTCTCTATGATATGACCCTGGCCTTTCTCTCCTTCTTGGACACATTCCCTATGGGCATGAGCAGCCCTGTCACCTGGGTGGCCGACTTGAGTTCCTCAGCAGACCTGTCTCCCTCCTTGGGGGCCGAGGCCTATCGGGACGAGTGAGCTTGGAGCGGCACTCCTGCAGCCTCTGCGTGCTGACCTGCAGGGACTCGGTGCACCTGTTCCTCCTTCTCCGGTCCACCGAGACCCCAGTGGTCCCGGCCACCTCTTTGTAGCCTCTGCCAGCTCACACTCTGGTGTGGTACCTCACCACGGGCATCTCACTATGGGCCGGAGGGGTCCAGATGGGTCCGGATGGGTCTGGATGCAGGGTGCGGATGGGTCTGGATGCAGGGTGAGGGTGGATCTGGATGCAGGGTGCGGATGAGTCTGGATGGGTCTGGATGCAGGGTGAGGATGGGTCTGGATGGGTCTGGATGCAGGGTGCGGATGGGTCTGGGTGCAGGGTGCGGATGGGTCTGGATGCAGGGTGAGGATGGGTCTGGATGGGTCTGGATGCAGGGTGCAGATGGGTCTGGATGCAGGGTGAGGATGGGTCTGGATGGGTCTGGATGCAGGGTGTGGATGGGTCTGGATACAGGGTGAGGATGGGTCTGGATGCAGGGTGCGGATGGGTCTGGATGCAGGGTGAGGATGGGTCTGGATGCAGGGTGAGGATGGGTCTGGATGGGTCTGGATGCAGGGTGTGGATGGGTCTGGATGCAGGGTGAGGATGGGTCTGGATGGGTCTGGATGCAGGGTGCGGAGGGTCTGGATGGGTCTGGATGCAGGGTGCGGATGGGTCTGGGTGCAGGGTGCGGATGGGTCTGGGTGCAGGGTATGGATGGGTCTGGATGGGTCTGGATGCAGGGTGCGGATGGGTCTGGGTGCAGGGTGCGGATGGGTCTGGGTGCAGGGTGTGGATGGGTCTGGATGGGTCTGGATGCAGGGTGCGGATGGGTCTGGATGCAGGGTGAGGATGGGTCTGGATGCAGGGTGCGGATGGGTCTGGGTGCAGGGTGAGGATGGGTCTGGATGCAGGGTGTGGATGGGTCTGGATGCAGGGTGTGGATGGGTCTGGATGGGTCTGGGTGCAGGGTGCGGATGGGTCTGGGTGCAGGGTGTGGATGGGTCTGGATGGGTCTGGATGGGTCTGGATGCAGGGTGCGGATGGGTCTGGATGCGGGGTGCGGATGGGTCTGGGTGCGGGGTGCGGATGGGTCTGGGTGCGGATGGGTCTGGGTGCGGGGTGCGGATGGGTCTGGATGCAGGGTGCGGGACGATGCGCACGCTTTGGCTTGCCGGCCTCATGTCCACCATCTTCTGCCGCGGCTGGTAAAACCACGTGGCAACACGCCCCTGCCAGCCCATGTGGCCGTGCAGCTTTAGGATCATGCCGTTCCAGCTGGGCCCATGGTTGGCTGCTCACGGACCCCCTTTCTCCGAGGGAGACCGGCCACCAGGAAGTCCTTTGGGATTTTTGCCGCTCGGTGGTCGGATGTGCGTCTCCTGCTAAGCCGCTGACGCCCTCTTTCCGCCCCGCCACAGGTGATCATTGCCCTGTCAGAGAAGCACCGCTCGCACATCCCGTACAGGAACTCCATGATGACCAGTGTCCTACGGGACAGCCTGGGAGGGAACTGCATGACGACCATGATTGCAACACTCTCCCTGGAGAAAAGGAACATCGACGTATGTCACTTCTTTATTCTGGAGCGTTTAGTCGGGGTCTTTAACGTTCGCCTGTGAGATGGAGTTGGGCTTCCTGGTCAGGTTTCCATCTTTTCAGCTGGGTGCGGGAGTGCCTTCAGGTGAGGGTGTATCCTATAGATTTACAGCTTTGGGTTTCGGCATTGTAATCACCCCCGCTGGGAAATGACTTCACATAGCACAGGACGGTTTGCAGTAGCCTCGAGCACAAATTTCAGCAGACCTGCTGACGGGTTGGTTGGCTCCCTTGGCCAGAGACGTAGAGAGGAGACTCAGCGGCTTCCCCTGCTCCATTTCGCTCTGGCTTACTGAGGTACCTTGGAGACATCTCCAAGATGCATCCCTCAACGTGTCACCAGGCACAAGACCCGGGATGCTTTGGCAGGGGCTGGCTCCCGAATGGCTCTCCTGGGTTGCTTTAGAGATAGCTGATTTTATTTCATTTGAATGTTTGGAATCCAGACTTTCTCCAAAAGAGACATGGCAGGATGCCTCTCAGATCAAGGCTGAGCCCCAAGAAGCATGCCTTGGACATATCTCTTTTTGGTCTGTTCAAAATATAATATTTCTTTAGTAGTCTTTCATGTTTATGGATTGTGGTACCTGCTCTGACTTTGATTTGCGTATGTGGTTCTGCTGTAACAGTCAGTAGTTCAGAATCTCATACCAGTTGCCACTTAGGACCCCGGGAGCTCCCACAGTTTTGGCATTGATCATTTGTTAAGCCCAAACAACATTTTAATAAAAAAGAAAATAGGCCCTGGCTGGTTGGCTCAGCGGTAGAGCATTGGCATAGTGTGTGGAAGTCCCGGGTTCGATTCCCGGTCAGGACACACAGGAGAGGCGCCCATCTGCTTCTCCACCCTTCCTTCTCTCCTTTCTCTATCTCTCTCTCTCTTCCCCTCTCTCAGCCAGGGCTCCATTGGAGCAAAGTTGGCCCCGGGGAATGAGGATGGCTCCATGGCCTCGGCCTCAGGTGCTAGAAGCTAGAATGGTTCCTGTCGCAATGAAGCAACGCCTCCTGGTGGGCATGCCGAATGGATCCTGGTCGGGAGCATGCGGGAGTCTGTCTGACTGTCTCCCCGCTTCTAACTTTGGAAAAATACCAAAAAAGAAAGAAAAAAAAGAAAATAATGTTCTAGAGCAAACTGCCTGATTGGGAGGCATGTTCCATCATTGTGTTCTGTACTCATGCTCTTTAGATGCGCATCTTTTCACTGTGAACAACAATTAAGTTTTCTCTCTCGGTGCCGTAACATTGTAAGGTGTTATTTTGCTTTCTCAGGAGTCCATATCTACCTGCAGATTTGCACAGCGGGTGGCGCTCATAAAGAATGAAGCTGTTCTCAATGAAGAAATTGACCCCAGATTGGTAAGCAACTTTTACCTGACTGTGTTGTTTTTTTAAAAAAAATTAAAGTGCTATATCAAAGATTAGCTCAACTCTGGTGGCACGTACTCCCCCAAACCAGGCCAATGTTCTAAGTCCTGGAAACATGTTAACTCATTAATTCTCACAACAACCTTATGAGTAGATATCATCCCTATCCCATTTTTACAGGTGACAAAACTGAGGCACGGAAATCTTAAGTAACTTGCTCAGAGTCACAGTGCTAATAAGTAGCAGAGCCGGGATTCAGACACAGCCTGACTCAGGGCCTGGGCGCTTTCTACCTACGGTCCCCCGTCCCTCCACTAGGAAGGTGTGTGGTGAGTCCCGAGGGCGTAGTGGGATCGGACACAGTTACATTTGTATGCAGGTCGTAGCCTCTCGGGAACCGTCTAGCTTTCTAGAGATAATAATAATAGAACATCTTTTGAAAAACTTGTAGAGAAAAAGAAGTCCTAGTGATTATTAAACAGAACCATATTTTGCATAACTGTTCTGTTATTTTTCCACAAATTTTAAAAATTAGTAATGGTTTGACCCATAGAAAAATGACCAAGCTTCTAGATTTATAACAATGAACTGTGCTTTATTAACGTGCTTTTTTGAACAAAAATATTGGCAAGTGACATGATTCAGCTGCTCATTACAAATGCAGGTACTTTGTTTTTTCTCTATTTTGTTAGTTTGCCATAAATGAATTGCTAGGTGGAATCAACTCATGCCAACACTGAAAATGTTGAAATAAAATATTTCAAGTTTTTAAAATTCCAAAATTAAGATCATACTATATACTTTGCAAGTCACTCAGCTTTTTTTGTAAAAAAGAATTTTTTTTTTCTAGGACATAACCTGGTGTAACCTTAGTATTATGCACTATAAAAGATGTGAAATCTTGCCAACATGTTTTATTTACAAATTTCTCAAATTCCAAAAGAAAGATCTCGAGTTCCCTGTTTCCCATATTTACTACTTCCCCTTGATTGCTGGCCCTTCCTTCCCTGAAGCACCCAGGGAAGCGCAGAGCAGGCTGAGGACAGAGAACAATGGAGCGATGTTCCATCCCGCAGGCCTCCGGGAGCCTGAGCCTGAGCCTGAGCCTGGCCTGGAGGAAATCTCTTCAGGGAAAGCCAGTGGGTGGGGCGGGTGTATTTCCAGGACAGGCCCTGGTCAGATGCAGCAAGGCCCCCCCCCCCCACTCCTTGGATAAAGTAGACAGAATTTTCAAAAGAATCGAGTCAAGTGGAATTGAACTCCTAGGATGAGTTCTGCTGTCCCAACCCTGTCAACAGCCCTGTCACGTTACTGTGCAGAAGGAGAAGGACAGTAATGGGGTTATTAGCCAGAGTCCAAAAACTAGTCTATAATGAAGGAAAACAAACATATTATACATTGAGTGGTTTTTATTATTATTATTATTTTTTTTTTTTGTATTTTTCTGAAGCTGGAAACAGGGAGGCAGTCAGACAGACTCCCTCATGCACCCGACCGGGATCCACCCGGCACGATCCACCCGGCATGCCCACCAGGGGGCGAAGCTCTGCCCATCCGGGGTGTTGTTCTGTTGCATCCAGAGCCATTCTAGTGCCTGAGGCAGAGGCCACAGAGCCATCCTCAGCACCTGGCCAACTTTGCTCCAATGGAGCCTCGGCGGGGAAGAGAGAGACAGAGAGGAAGGAGAGGGGGAGGGGTGGAGAAGCAGATGGGCGCTTCTCCTGTGTGCCCTGGCTGGGAATCGAACCCGCACGCCAGGCTGACGCTCTACCACTGAGCCAACCGGCCAGGACTATTATTATTCTTTTAAATTTGGCTGGAGACTCTTCTTTAAAGGAACTTGAGGAATTTGAAGAAAGGTAAACATTATGATGTATTTGATGTAGGGCTGTCAGATTAAAAAAAAAAAGAAATTGGAGTCAAAAGCTAAGCTAATAGCTGATAATTGAATACATGTTGAGGTCTGCCTGGTGCAGAACAGGCTGGTAACTGACAAGTGCTGTTTCCTGGTCCCTTTTATAATTGCTTCTAAAAACTGACGTTACTGTTCATTATTACATGAAGTACAGAGCATTTCTGGAGCACAAGTGACAATTCAGAATTTGTCCCCCAAACCCACCCATAATAGAATTTGAGTGGGATATTCTGTATCTTACTCTCAAACCGTAGTGTGGCAAACATGGGTCAGCCCCGTAAGATTGGATCAGCAAGGATTTGACTTGCTTTTCCTTCCAAGTATCAGTGCCTCGGAGAGACAGGTGATGCAGGAACTGCGAACAGGCGAGTCTCAGGGCCCTGGGCACCTGCTGAGATCTTCTTCTCGGGGTGGCTCTCGTTCCAGGATCCCTGCAGAAACGGGAGGGCTGACATAATGTCAAAATTGTGAAAAGTTGACTTAGTTGTAAGGTTTCTGCTCAGTAAAACAGAAGATAATTTGTTTGTTAGATGTGACTTTGCTAGCCTCAGTAGCAGGAGGAAACGCAGCATCAAGATTGCTTTAGCAGAGGGAGGGCACAGACGAGTGGCTCACCAAGGTCCTGCCCACCGACTCTCATTCTGCATAGCTTAATGAGACCTGAGGGTGTTTTTGAAAAGAAGCAAACAACCAAAACCCAGTCGATTCTGCACATGTAGGTGACATGAAATTCTAGGAGCGCTGACATGTTCAAAGTACTCATCTGATCTTCTTTGGAACGTCTGGCCCCGTTGATGTGGTACAGAGAATATGCAACTCACCTGCATAAAATTTAACAAGCATCTTTTGAAGATGTGTGTCTGAGGCTGGAGGAAGTAAGGGAATTTTGCAGGGCCCAGCAATAAAGCTGAGGCGGCCATCATCATTCAGAGAGGAAGGGTGAAGGGGGTTTTAATAAAAGCATAGAAGTCAAAGCCCTCCGGAACATGGTTGATGAACCCAAGGCCCCTCTTCTCTCCCCGGTGTAACGCCAGGGAAAGGACGTCCCTTCACGGGCCTAGGGAGATGCCAGGGCAGCTTGTCTGCCTTAGCCTGCACCCCAGGGGGAATAAAACCTGGTTTCTCTGGAGGTTTGAAATACTAAGGCTTCTCACATGGGTTTGAAGGTCAAATTAGCACAACTTCCTTGGCTTGGTTGGTAGACCTCAAGCCAAGAAGTTAGAAAATGAGCAATTAAGTAAATTCAAAAAATTAGAAATACGGAAATTTGCAAGTATAAATATGAGTGGGGAAAAAAGCCAAAGCAAAGATACAGTGGAGATAAGCAAGAAAACGTGAAGTTTATTTTTTCATAAATTAATAGAATGAACAAATCCCTGGAAAGACTAATGGAAAAAGTCAATAAAGAAGGCGCAGATTGGTATAATAATATTTGGAATACAAGGGGACTTCCCTATAGGTCCAGTAAATATCTTAAAATAATAATAAAAATTTTTGAATGACTTTATGATATAAATTTGGAAACCAATGAAATGGACACCTCCCTAGAAAAACATAATTGAAACTAAAGCAAGAGCAAATTTAAAACATAAGTAGATCTATAGCTAAGAAATAAATGAACTCAGTAACAACAGAATTATCAAAAAGACAGAGAGAGAGAAGTGGAGAGGAAGAGAAGGACCAGAGTCAGTGTTTTTTTTTTTTTTTAATATATTGACCAAATACTGAAGGAAGAATAAAAATTGGATTTAACCTGCTAATTTTTATTTGAGGAACTTTGCATTATGATTGACCATATGATCGTTAATATAATATGTGCTCTCGTGACCTAGTTGAGTTTATTTGAGGCATGTAAGGATAATCTGTCATTAAAAAATAAATGAGGCCCTGGCCGGTTTTCTCAGTGGATAGAGCATCAGCCTGGCATCTGGACGTCCCAGTCAGAGCGCACAAGATAAGGGACCGTCTGCTTTTTTCCTCCTCCCTCTCCCCCTTTTTACTCTCTTCTCCTCCCACAGTCAGTGGCTTAATTGGTTCAAGCATCAGCACCAGGCGCTAAGGATGGTGTTGACTTCAGGCACTGAGGATAGCTCAGTTGACTCAAGCATCGGCCCCAGACGGATCCCCAGGTTGCTGGTGGATCCTCGTTGGGGCACATGTGGGAGTCTGTTTCTCTATCTCCCCGTTCTCTCACCTAAAAAATGAATGAATGAATAAATAAACAAATGTATAGTAAAAGGAAAATAGTCATGGGAAAAATAAACAAATTTAGGGTAATGATGATGGAAAATTCATTTAGAGATGGCTATACAGGGGTGAGGGCTTCAAAAGAATTTGTTATGTTTTATTTCCTAGACTAAGTAGTAAGTGTATTGCTTCTTCACTTAAGTTATGTAGTATGTACTTTTTTTGTATATCTGAGGTAATTCATACTAACAAAAAAATAACACAAATTAAGGTTTATCTCATTTATAGTTTAAAACAGAAAATTTACATGATCACATCACTAGACACAGGAAAAAAGTATTTGATAACATTAACCATTCATACATAGATTGAATAAGACCCATCAAACTTTGAATATAACTGAACATCCTTAAAGTGATTAAGGGTCTCAACCAAAACTGCAGCCAACATGGTAAAAGTGGAATAAGACAGAATGTCTTTTTTTTTAACCTCTTCTCCCTTTTTACATATTTAATCATCTGAACAGATAGGAAGATCTAATTTCTAAAAGTTAAACAAAATAAAATGAAACAAAATATCCTAAACCAGCACTATTTACACTCTATTTTTCGTATCATTCTGAAGCACTGTTTTTGGAAGTCCTAGCTAGGGCAGAGATGAAAAAAAAAAAAAAAAAAAAATTATTGAGGATTCGAAAAGAAGAAAAACATCTATCATTACTTGCAGACAATTTGATTGCTTACATAGAACATTCAAGAACATTTAATGATAAACAGAACCAAAATAATGTTCAGAAAATTATTTGGTTACATAATCCATATATATATCAAATGAATTGCCTTCCTATACATCAAAAACCAACAATTATAAAATGCAACTTTACAAAAATTGCATTTACAATAGCAACAAACACTTTAAAATTCTAAGAAAAATATCTAAAGACAAAAGCTACTTATAAAGAAAATTATAAGTCTTTATTGAAAGGAATCAGCGGAAAACCATACCATATTTATGGATATGATGATTCAGTATCATTAATTTGATAAGTCTTACCAAGTTTATTTTATTTACTTGAATCAAAGTTATTTCCTGTGAAGATTTGAGGAGGGCCTTTGGCAAAGCTTGACAAGCTGGGCCGAAAATTTGTATGAAAGAGCAAATGACTAAAAATATCCAAGTCTATCTTACAGCAGAACAAGATGGAAGAGTCTTGTTTTATCCAGATGCCAGAACTTCTTAAGCTATAGTAATATAAACAATGTGGTATTACCATACATATTGTCAAATAGACACACTTTTTTTTCATTAAGTGAGAGGTGGGGAGGCAGAGATAGACTCCTGCATGCTCCCCGACTGGAATCCATCCGACAAGCCCCTACCAGGCAATGCTCTGCCCGTCTGGGCCACTGCTCTGTTGCTCAGCAACTGAGCTATTTAAGCACCTAAAGTGTGAGGCCATGGAACTATCCTTAGTGCCTGGAGCCAACTTTTGCTCTAACCATTCAAGCCATGGATGCGGGAGGAGAAAGGAGGGGTGGGGAAGCAGATGGTCACTTCTGTGTGCCCTGACTGGGAATCAAACCTGGGACTTCCACACAGTGGACCAATGCTCTACCATTGAGCCAACTGGCCAGGACCGACAAATGTCTTTAATTAACCAAACGCCCAGAAAAAGACACATTTATATGTGGAAACATATTATATAAGAGAATTATAATAACAAGCCTTGTGTGGTTAGCTGAATCAAAAATAAATTAAAATTAGATCCATAGCTCATACTTTATACAAAATCAACCTAAATTTAAAAGCAATGCTTAAAACTTTTATAAGAACATACAGGAGGCCCTGGCCAGTTGGCTCAGTGGTAGAGCGTCAGCCTGGCGTGCAGAAGTCCTGGGTTCGATTCCCGGCCAGGGCACACAGGAGAGGCGCCCATCTGCTTCTCCACCCCTCCCCCTCTCCTTCCTCTCTGTCTCTCTCTTCCCCTCCCGCAACCAAGGCTCCATTGGAGCAAAGATGGCCCGGGTGCTGGGGATGGCTCCTTGGCCTCTGCCCCAGGCGCTGGAGTGGCTCTGGTCTTGACAGAGTGACGCCCCGGAGGGGCAGAGCGTCGCCCCCTGGTGGGCGTGCCGGGTGGATCCCAGTCGGGCGCATGCAGGAGTCTGTCTGTCTATCCCCGTTTCCAGCTTCAGAAAGATATTGATACCAAAAAAAAAAAAAAAAGGAAAAAAAAAAAAAAAAGAACATACAGGAAAATATTCCTGTGATTTTAGGTAAAATAGATTTTCTTTAAGAAGACACAGATATAACTCATAAGGGAAGAAGTTTATAATAAAATTATATTGACATTTAAAACTTTCATTTACCAGAAAGAACAACACAAAGTGAAAAAATATGACAAAGTGGGAGAAAATATGTGCATTGCATAAAATTAATAAAGCTTTAGCACCCAGAATATATAAAGAAGCCTACAAATGTAAGAATTAAAACAGCCCAGTTGAACATGAGGAACAATGTGAATAAATAATTCACAGAAAAGGAGACCCAAACAGCCCATATATATGCACAAAGATAACCTCTGTAGTCATGAACATGCAGATTAAAACTGATTGAGATACCATTTTACACCTACCTGATTGACAAAATTCATGTTTTTCTATACTACATACATAATGACAAAAAAGGTGGGGAAACAGGAACTTATATATATAGCTGATGAGAATGGAAATTTACACAATGACCCCAAAGAACAATTTAACAATATATTTATATAATAAAGATGCAATACTCTATAACCGCACAATTCTTTTTTTTTTTTTTAGGTGAGAGGGGGGGGAAATAGTGAGACAGATTCCCACATGCACCCCAAGCAGGATCTATCCAGCAACCTCATCTAGGGCTGATGCTCTAGTACCGAGCTATTTTTAGTGCCCGAGGCTGATGTGATACAACAGAGCTATCCTCAGCACCCAGGCAGTTGAGTCACTGGTTGGGGGAGAGGAAGAGGGAAAGAAAGGGGAGAAGTAAGGGGGAAAAGGTGATGTTTGCTTCTCCTGTGTGCCCTGACTGGAATCAAACCCAGAATGTCCATACATTGGGCCAACGTTCTATCCACTTAGCCACTGACCAGGGCCCAGACATGCAGTTAATTCTGTGTGTGCTATGGAGAAGCTCACATACGTGCCGAGACTTAGAACGTTCACAGTAGCAACACTGTTTGTAACAGCAAAAGTAAAAATCCTAAGTATCCCTCAACAGAAGACATGGATAAATAGATTGGGGTCTATTCTTTACCGAAATACTATATATCTATGAAAATTAATAAACTAGAGCCACATGAAGCAATAAAAATAATCTCAGAAACATAATGTGAGGAGCAGGGAAGTTGTAATCACATGCAGCATAGTAATATTTACATAAAGTGTAAGGCATATGAAATGATACCATACATTATTTATTGTTACATCCTTCCTCATGGAGTAAATATCTGAAAACCCGGGGAAATCTTCCTGACAGCATGCAGCATAGTGATCACCCCAGGAAGGACAGAAGGGGACCAGGAATAAGGCGTTGGAGTTATATCTGTACTGTTTTATCTGTTAAACAGAATTCTAAAACTGTTTCGACAAAATGTTCAGATTTAGCCGTGCTCGGGGGTGGGTGCGGGAGTGCTTCTATATCATTCTCTATGCGTTCTTGCATCCGCAAAATACATAGTTTATCATTTGAACAGATGTGTGGTTCTCTGTCACCGAGTTCCCCTTCATGAGGAGCTGACACTCCCTCTCCGCCTCACCCTCCGTAGATGATCGCGCGCCTGCAGAAGGAGATCCAGCAGCTGAGGGATGAGCTGGCCGTGGTCACCGGGGAGCCGAGGACGGAGGCGCTCACGGAAGCAGAGCTCCTGCAGTAAGCCCGCAGACTCTTTCTCTTCTCCTTTCACAGTAAAAGTGTGTGTTAAGGTCTTTGTTGGCCCTTCCCTCGGAGCGTGGAAGTCTCCCGGGATGGTCTGAAATTGCGCTCAGGCGCCGGGGTAAGAGTGGCGGCTTCCCCTGAGAGGCCGGCTCGGGGCTGGCAGCGTTTCTGTCACCTCAGCACTGAGGAAGTCAAGCACAGAGCCCGGAGAAGGCGGAAACGTCCCTCTCGTGCCAGCTGAAGAACAGGGACTGTACCATAGCCATGCAGTTTTAAAACGCGTCCACCAACCACTGAAGCTGTGGGCCTTGGGTCTGAAGGGGATTCAAGAAACGTCCTTTGTATCAGACACCATTTCTGCTGCACCAAAGTGAGCTCTCTGCTTCCGTGAACAGATGGCCCATGTGTTCTAGTCCAAACACTCGAAGTGGGAATGAAAGCAGCTATTCAGGGCTCTATACGAGGGTGGCACCGTCCAGAGCCTTCAGGGGTGTGGCCAGATGGCCGGCCGGGGCGCGGTGTGGCTTTCTCGTGGTTTCTGAGCTGCTTATAGAGAAAGCATTTGCACGGTGATAATAATGAACCAGGCTCAGAAGGCGGTGCTAGTTTTTGTTTCCAAATAAGAAATTGAGCTGCACAAGATCTTCCTGACGGTGTATGGCCGTTTCACCTAACCCTCCCTCCACAGAGAAAATGGTCAATGATAGAGATGATAAAAATATTTTCCTCAGACTTATTTCATGGCTGCCCGTGGAGGTGGGTCTAGAGCCAAGTTCCCTGTTATGCACTAAGCTTTTCCTCCTCTGGATAACATGTCCTGATTCTAGAACACTATTTAATAATATGAGAGGTTCCTAAGGCTTTTCTCACGAAACTGCTTCATGGCATGTATGCAACTAAGCTGAAATATATTGCCAAAATTCACATTTAAAAAATAACCTCGGGGTCTGGCCAGGAAGATAAAATCATCCTAGCCCTTTCCACAAAAGGAATTTATTAGAGAGAAACATATTGTACAGGAGATGGTATCGTGGACTCGGTGTGGCGCCCAGAGATCGGGACAGCAGGAGCTCCGACAGCCCTGGGACCAGAGGGGCAGTGGTGGAAGGTGCGACCCCAGTGCCTGAGGGCCAGCAGGAGCTGGACCCCGCCGAGCGCTGCCCGCTGCAAGCCGGGCACCCACGAGCCACGGGTGCCTCCGTGAGAGACATCATCCCGGCGGGAGCCCGGGCCTCTCCCCCCTCTCCCTCCCATTCTTCCCCCAGTGCCTCCCATTGGCCAAACTGACCCGAAGCCAGCTCTTAAAGGAGTCAGGGAATGTAGTTTACAAGAGCAAAAAGGGAAATGACCAGCATACAAATAAGTGACCGGGTTTTTCTGATTCCTGTGTATCCTGCAGGTGGCTTAGCAGGCTCCGTTTAAGGGTAAAAGTCTGAATGTGTTGGTTGTTCAAGATGTCAGACTGAGGAAGTGTAGGTTCCGGCGCCCTGCGCTGCACTGAGTCTGGGAGTGATAGAATGGGTATAAAAACTTCTGCATCTCTAGCCACCCCCAGAACAAGAAGTAAGTTTCTCAAGGGACTAGAGGTTTGAAAGAATTACTGGGAGACGGAAAGCTGGGCTTGAGATGGGCAAGAGAACAGGACAGACCACGACAGAGATGCCGCACCAGGGAGGCTGCAGGTCTGAAAGGAGGCCGTGGCAGCCGGGCAGGGCGGGAGCCGCCGGCGAGGGGGAGGCTGTCGCGGCTGGAGCAGTTTGTCCTGTGAGCTCTGAGCTCTCCTTTCCTTCTCCATCCAGAGTTTAGGTTCCCGGTCAGGATGGAGAAAGAGGACAGGGCCTCAGGTAGCTGATGGTGGCCAGGACAAAGAGGGACCTCATAAGATCTGGACACCAGCTGCTGTCCTCAGCTCTGCCCGTCCCCCATTCTCACTGGAAAAAGTAAGGAGCCAGGACACGCACAGGTGCTTCGGCCCCCTGTCCACCCCTGGCTGTCCAGGCTGAGCCAGCCGAGGGTCCGGGAAGGATGAGCTCACATCGGGACTGGCTAGGATTGTGAGGACTGCCAACGTGGGGAATGACAAGAACAGGAAGATGGCAGCCTGGACGGCATCAGAGCTGCACTCCACAGCAAGAGAGATTAATGTCTTTAAAGCTATAAAAGACAAAACAACAACAGGATCTTGATTTTTCTATTTTTTATCGAGAGACAGGGAGGCAGGGAGACTCCTGCATGTGCCCTGACCAGGATTCACCCGGCAACCCCCATCTGGGGCCACTGCTCCTTTGTTCAGCAACTGAGCTATTTTAGTGCCTGAGGCAAGGCCAGAAGCCATCCTCAGTGCCCTCAGTGCCCGGGGCCAACCTGCTCATTCAAGCCATGGCTGTGGGTGGGGAGAAGCAGATGTTTGCTTCTCCTGTGTGCCCTGACCTGGAATCAAACCTGGGACTTTCACATGCCAGGTGGACGCTCTACCACTTAGCCAACCAGCTATGACCAGGATCTTTATAAAACAGAATCAAGAGATCTTGGAAATTAATAAAAATTAATTATTGCCATTGAGAACTAAATAGATGGGTCAACAGTAGAATGAAGAAAATGAAGGACAAATTGGTGAACTAAGACGATCAGACCAAGGGATTCCTTCAAAATATAAGGTAAAAGCAGAAAGAGAAAGTTTAAAAAAAAGGATCGCAGAGAATAGCTCTATATTTACCAAAATCTAACAAATAGGAGTTTGAAGAGGAGAAACAGAGGTAATGCAGTCAAGGCAAGAGTTAAAGAAGTAATAGTTAGGACTGTCTTAGAACTAACGAAAGGACATAAGACTTCAGAATGAAAGGGTCTGTGTGTGCTCAGCAATATAATAATACAGAAAAAATTTAGAGCCTTAAAATATAGAAAAGAATCCCAAAAGTTATCAGCGAAGAAAAATGTTATTAATAATCAACAATCTGATTAACAGTTGACCTGTCAACAACAACTCTGGAAACAGGAACTTTTCTAGTGCTGAAAAACAAAACCCCCAAAAAAAGGCTTTGAACGGAAGTGTTTGTGTCTAGCCAAAGTAGTATTCAAATGTATGTACAGATTAAATAAAGGCATTTTTCAGACATAAAGACTTTCGGACAGAAAGATTACCACTCTAAAGTCTCTCTTGAAAGACACTACCATAAATGATACTTTCACACACACACATAAAAATGTATAAAGTGTAAGAAACACTGAGCAAATTTTGGTATATCTTCTTTATAATACATTGTATCTTTTACTAACTTGTCATTTATTATATAAACATGTTTCCATTTAAAAGTTACTGACAATAATTGAATGCCATGCAAGGGAGTTTGGGGGGTAGAATGCAGAGAAATAAAGTTGTGACAACAGATTTAGAATACTGAAGCACTCTTAGTTTGTGAATTGCTTTCCCTTAATCCATAGCTAACAAATGTCAACTGGAACAGTTTCTGCATAGAATCTGTACGGTTGCCATTAGTTTTTCTGGGCAATTCATTCATTCACTCGTTCATTCCTTCATTCATTAAACATTTGTTGTTCATCTAGTATTCACAAAAATCTATGCAAGACCCTGAGAAGAACACAGCGATGACCTGGACCCAGCTCTCAAGGGGTTCACAATTTAGTGGCAGTAATAGCTATAAGCACAAGTAATTATGATGCAATATGTGTGTTATGAAAGATATAAATAAAACATAAGATTGCAGAGATAGTGATGATTAATTCTGAGCTCAGAAGCCATGTAAAATTAGTTTGTGTGCATACAAGTAAACTTCAACAGTTCCCAATGAAATGACTTTCCTGCTCTCAAGATAACCATATAGCATTGCTTTTGTTAATGATTTCTAGTCCGTGGTTAGGGGAGTGTTGCAGTCTGCACCCTCCCCCACCCCTCGCCAAAGCAAAGCGCGGGGTCTCACGTGCCAATCCGTGGACTTCCATGCTTGTTCAAACCGACAGTGAGGATGGTTCAGATAATAGGGGTTTGGTTACTGTTTTTGTTGTACTGTTGTAGTTAGGTTTTGCCATAATTACCTAGACTGAATGTTGAGGCTACTTAAAATTCATCAGATTTAAGAGTCCTTTATCATCCAGAAGTAAAAGAGAGAAATTAAAATCTGCCCGAGTGTGGCAGTGCTGTTCCCTGTCATTAGACTGTGCTACTCCGTCTTCTGGGGCTGCAGCACCTGTGCTCAGCAATGTGAATCAGCTTCAGTCCCCTCCTTGTGCCCGGACTCCCAGGGGGCAAGGACGAGAGGGCGTGGCGGTGCTGGAGAGAGGCGGGGCGGGGGGGCGTGGCAGGACAGGACGCAGGGCAGAAACGTGCTGACTTGGGTCTGCTTCTCCGTGCACTGATTCCCAGGCTGATGCCGGCCAGCGTGGCGTAAGGACATTCCTGTCAGGGACTCTGGGAAGGATGTCAGAAAGCAGGTATTTATGGATAATGTGTTCTGTGGTGTAGGCATCAGACAGTTCGGAGATGTTGGTTAACATCTAGCCCTATCAAAAGTTTTTGAACGATTTCCCAACATTGCAGTTCTTAATGTCAATATTTGGTGCGTTGACTCGGATGCCTCGTTTGAAGATTTCAGAAGTCGGCCTCCAGTTATTGTGATGTTTTTAGTTTACACGTCTCTCTTTTTATTTGCCCGTGTAAATTTGAAAGGAGACAGCTGGATGAAGTCTGTACAGTCAAGTTAATGTTTATATAGAGTTTCTTGGGCGAATATTTAATTCCGACAGACTCTCTAAACACATACCTCTTTCTTCCTCTGGTAAAAAGAAAAACACAAAAACACAAAACTGTTAGCTGTCTGGCTAAGATGGAAACACCTATCCTGGCCCAAGTGTACGTGACTAGAATGTTCGGGAATATTCGCAGCACAGCAACGTCTGTGATGGAATTCAGTTGGAGTTCATGGGCTCAGGTTCGCCGAAAGCGAACTTCCAAACCTCTGCATCATATTCTTCTCTTTTTTTCCCTCAATTTGATTGAAATATAATTGACCTATATAATGTTACCTTTAAGGTGTACGACGTGATGATTTTAATAATATCCATATATATTGTGAAATGATTCTCGCAGTGAGCTTTGTTACCACACCCATCACCTCACCCAGTTACCTTTGCGTGTGTGGGGGTGCACATGCATGTGGTATGAACATTTAAGATCTACTTTCTTTTGCAGCTTCAAGCGTACAATTCTGTACTGTTAGCTGCAGTCACCAGGCTGTAGACCCTGAGAAAGTATTCACCGTCCAACGGGGAGCTGGTGCCCTGTGACTTCCATTTCCTTATCTTCCTCACCCTTAGTCCCTGCCAACTGCCAACCTAATCTTTGTTTCTCAACCTTTTTTATTTTCGAGGTTAATATCAACTTTATTAAATATTATCTCATGCTTTAATAAACAGGCACATATAGTTTTTTTAAATTTATTTTTTAACTTACTGTGTTGACATGGATTCAAGTGTACAAATCAATGTAACACCATCTACATGCTGCATTATCCGCCCCCACGCCCCCTACAAAGTCTCTTTCCCCCCCTTTGCCCTCCTCTGCCCGCCGCCCCCTCTTCTCCCCCAGTCCCTGCTGCCCTGTTGTCTGTATAGATGTGTGATGTATGGATGTTTTTGGCTAATCCCTTTACCTTCTTTGATCCAGTTCCCTCTCCTCCTTCCCTCTGACAGATGTCCATCTGTTTCCTGTGACCCCATCTCTGTTTCTATTTTATTCCTCAGTTTATTGTCTTCATTAGATTCCAGATATAGGTGAGGTCATAGGGTACTTGTTTTTTTCTGACTAGCTGATTTCACTCAGCATAATACTCTCTAGGCCCAGCCTGACCAGGTGGTGGTGCAGTGGATAGAGCATTGGCCTGGGACACTGAGGACCCAGGTTTGAAACTCTGAGATTGCCAGCTTGAGCATGGGCTCACCAGCTTGAGTGTAGGGTCGCCAGCTTGAGCATGGGATCATTGACCTGACCCTATGGTTGCTAACGTGAGCCCAAAGGTCACTGGCTTGAAGTCCAAGGTTGCTGACTTGAGCCCAAGGTCACTGTTTAAACAAGGTCAATGACTGGAGCAAGGGGTCACTGACTCAGCTGGGCCCCCCCTTGTCAAAGCACATATGAGAAAGCAATCAGTGAACAACTAAGGAGCCATGATTATGAGTTGATGCTTCTCACCTCTCTCTCTCCTGTCTGTCTGTTCCTCTCTGTCACCCCCCCGTCTCTCTCTCTCTCTCTCTCTCTCTCATTAAAAATAATGATAATAATAATCTCTAGGTCCATTTATGCTGTCACTGAAGGAAAATTTTCTTCTTTTTTTACAACCATTCCATTGTGTAAATATACCACATATTCTTTATTTTACACATATGAGTTCATACAGTATTTGTTTTTGCCTTATTTCTGTTTAATTTTGCAAATCAATTAATCTTTCAACCTGAATGTTTTGAGCACCTCGTAGATGCTAATCATTTTAATAGGTACTTTAGGGGGATTCAGGAATATAAAATACAGAAGCTAATTCCAAGAAGTTACCATTTTATTGGGGAAGTAATACATATACACAATGCACTCATTTATACCCACATATATATGTATACTTAAAACAGAAAGCGAGACTATATTAGCGGAAAGAGGAAATGGACATTGAGAACTGCAAAACCTTACCTCCAGTTAGTTCTAATGCTGCTCACACCAGTTTTGAAATGGTTCTCTAGACCTGTTTCCCTGTGTGGACGGTGAGCGAATTGGACTACATGCTCTCTGTGCACCCTTTCAGCTCTGTGCTTTTCAACCAAATAGCAGCAGTTGGTTACACATGGTTTCATACGTTATTGACTCATCATCTATGAAACTCAGAAACTCAGTCATTATGTCGGAGCTCAGATGGGGGAAGTCATGGCAGACGGCACCCACTGAGCAAGCTAAATAAGCCTTAAAGGATGTCAAGAAGGAGAGGGTACCGTTCCGAGATGAAGGGGCCATGTAAATGGTGGTGCTGAGAGGGAGTGAGCGTGGTGTGGGGCGGACAGAACCCAGCAGGAGACCGGTGTGGGGCCCGCAGGGAAGGGGCACTGCCAGCCAGGATCTGGATTGACGTTGGCCCGGCAGGAGCCTGGGGTTCTTATGGAAGTACTGAAGAGCAGAACGAGGCAGGTAAACGGTGACTTCATCGTGGGCTGTGAATACCGTAAGACAGGAGCTACTACGTTATTTAATGGTGGCTAGGAAGCAGTGCGACTTAAGAGCATTGCAATTCACTCACTTATTCAATGATGTTTCTTGCGCACTCTCTTTATGCTTGGCTGTGTCCTCGGTGCTCCACCACAGGCATGAACGGAACAAAGGCCTCGCCCTCGGGGAGCTGTGTTCTCAGGGGGAGAGAGATAGTACACAGCATCAGTACCGAAGATGCACTTCAGAGAGCAGAAGGTGCCAGGAGAGAAATAAAACAGGGGGTGCAATTCTTACAGGGAGACCATGAAAGAACTTACACGGTGAAGATGCTGTGCAGCTGCTACCAGAAATAGAGTCAGCAGGAGTGGGAAAGCAGGAATGAATCACAATCAGGTTTGGAGTGACGCTGAGAGGGAAGGCTCCGTATCAGCAGTGAGAGGACGAGACAAACGCTAGAGACGTTGTTGGGGGAGAATCAACAGAAGTGATGGCTGCAGATATAAAAGAGACAAAGAAGGAGGATAGTAAATAGGAAAAGCTCAAGACTTAAAACAGCTTATCAGGGAGTGAAAAAAATTTGGAAAAAGCAGTTGGTTGAGAATAAGAAATGTTCACATAACAACACAATGAAAGCATATACAAGATACAGGTTGAATTCCGGAACTTTAAAGGAAGGTTGAAGCTGGAGCTCTGAATCTTGGACTGACATACTGGGTTGATATAATACTGAAATCAAGTGCAAAAGTCAGCTCAGAAATTCTCTGATCTGATTTGTAATCAGGATCCACACAAGTGCATCTCCCTTTATTCAAACTTACTGCAGAAAGCATGCCAACTGAATTTATCTTTTTACTTAGCTTACCATCCTCATTCCCTCCCTTTGTGTCTATTTATATCTACACGATTAAATATTCCCTTCATTGAATATATTTCAATGGGGAAAACAACTCGTTTTCTTTTTATAACTCAGTATTACTAGTAAACAATGTAGAAAGATCAGACATTAAAAGGATAACAGGAGAATATTATGAATGACTTAGAACAATATATTTGATAAATTTGACAGATTTTTAAAAGACGCAAACTACAAAACTCCCTCAAGATAACCTGAATAGTCCTATATCTACATATGCAAATGACCTTGTTGTAAAAGTCTTCCAACAAAGAAAATTCAAGGCCAGATAGCATCACAGAAATGCTGCCACACATTTAAGGCATGAATAATACCAATTCAACACAAACTTTTCCAGGAAACAGAGAAGGAAGGAACAATTTCCAACTCATTTATAAGGTCAGTGTTGTCTTAATATCAAAGGCAGACAAATATAAGAAAAAAAAAAACTACAAACCAACATCACTTGTAAATAAAAATATTTAATGAAGTATTTGCAAATTGAGTTCAACAAATATAAAGAAGATAATAAATCATGGGACTTATCCCAGGAATGCAAGATGGGTTTAACATCCAAAAATCAGTTCAGCATATCAACAAACTAAACAACGAGAAAAAAAAACCCATTTGATCATCTCAGAGTCAAAGTATTTGACAAAATTCAACTTATACTCATGGTCAAAACTCTGCAAAATAGAAATAGAAGGGAACTTTCACACCTTCTCCTCATCATCATAATAAGGGATCTAGTTAATGCAATAAGGCAAGAAAAATAAAATATATAAAGAATAAGAAAAGGAAATAAAACTGTCTTTATTCACAGACAACATGATGGTCTATACAGAAAACACCAAGGAATCCACAAAAAAAAGGATACTAGACTTAATAAAAGAGGTTAACAAAGTTGTAGATACAAGGTCAGTATGTAAACTTGACTGTACTTCTATATATCAATACTAACAGTGAACAATTGGAACTTGAAATAAAATGCCAGTATAATGTACAATAACATAAAAAAAACCCATAAAACACCTAAGGATAATTCTAACAAAGTACAGTGTGTCCGTAAAGTCATGGTGCACTTTTGACCAGTCACAGGAAAGCAACAAAAGATGATAGAAATGTGAAATCTGCACCAAATAAAAGGAAAACTCTCCTAGTTTTATATCTATTCAGTGCAGTTCGATGTGGGCTCACGCACAGATTTTTTAGGGCTCCTTAGGTAGCTATCCTGTATAGCCTCTACAGACTCATCACTGACTGATGGCCTACCAGAACGGGGTTTCTCCACCAAACTGCCAGTTTCCTTCAACTGCTTATCCCACCGTGTAATGTTATTCCTATGTGGTGGCGCTTCGTTTATAAACGCGCCAATATTCACGTTGCACTTTGGTCACGGATTCAAATTTAGCGAGCCACAGAACACACTGAACTTTCCTCTGTACCGCCCACATCTCCACTGGCATGGCCGTGGGCTGCTCCGCTGTATACATGGTGTTACATCATCATCTGCACATGCGCACTTGCTGCCACATCATCCTACAGAAACTGGGAGGGTTTTCCTTTTATTTGGTGCAGATTTCACATTTCTATCATCTTTTGTTGCTTTCCTGTGACCGGTCAAAAGTACACCATGACTTTACGGACACACTGTATATGCAAGATTTATGTGCTAAAAACTATAAAACATTGAAGAAAATATCAAAGAACATTTAAACAAGTAGAGAGATACCATATTCATGGATAGGGCCATTTAATACTTAGATAAAAGTTCTCCCAAAGTTGACCTGTACATTTAATGCAAATGTACATTTAAGCCCAGTTAAAATTCCAGCAGGCTTTTGTATATATGTGAAAATTGACAAGCTGCTTCTGAAATTCACAGAAATGAAGCAGAACTTGAATAGATAAAACAATTTTTGTACAAAAATAACAACCTATACCTTACACTATCTACAAACTTATTTAAAATGAATCTTAGACCCAAATGTAAAACCTAAAATATGAAACTTCAAAAAATAAAAAGATAAGAGAAAGCCTTTGTGACTTTGAGTTAGGCAAAAATTTTGTAGGACATTAAAAGCACTAACCATAAAAGAAAAAATGGTAAACTGGACTTCATTAAAATTTAGTGTTTGTTCTCTGAAATATACTGTGAAGAATATATTAAAAAAATGCTAACTTGAAAAAAAACATTTTCAAAAACATGTATCTAACAAAGGACCTGTATCCAGAATATTTTTTAAATTATCACAATTTAATAATAAGAAAACATACAATAAAATGGACAAAATATTAGGACTGATACTATATCATGATAAACAGAGGGCAAGTGAGGACATGAAAACGCAACATCATTAGTCATTAGGGAAATCAAATTATAACCTTAGCAAGATAATACTATACAATTATTGGAATAGCTTTTTAAAACGAACAGTAACAAATACTAGTGAGGTTGAGAAGCTGGAACTCCCATACATTGCTGATGGGGATGTAACCTGCTATGTCCCTTTGGATGAACTATTTTTCAGTTTCTGACAACATTAAACATAACACCATAAATTGCGGGCAATTCCATTACTAGGTAATTATCTATGAGAAATGAAAACATATGCCCACCAAAGGCTTCTGCATGAATATTTACAGCAGCTTTACTTGTAATCTCCCAGAGTTGGAAACAGCCTAAACCAGGGATTGGCTAAGCAAAGTTGTGGTTTAGCTAAACAATTAAATCTTACTTAGCAATAAAAATAGCATGAACTATTGATACATTCAGCTACTTTGAATGACTCTCAGAAGTGTTATGATAAGTAACAGAAGCCAGACACAGAAGGCCACATAGTTTATGATTCCATCTATATGACATTCTGTGAAAGGCAAAAGTAATGTATAGGAGTAGAAACCAGTTTAGTGGTGGCCAAGGTTGCTGGTGGGGGGTGGGGGGGTGGGGGAGGAATGCTTATAATGGAGCAAGAGGGACTTGTTTAGGGTGATTGAAATATTCTGTCTTGATTTTAGTGATGGTTATAAAACTGTACACGTTTGTCAAAATTCATAGTAATACACAACTAGAAAGGGTGAATTGAAAATATTACTATCCGTAAATTTAATCTCAAGTCACCTGACATTTTTTGGACAAAAAAAAAAAAAATCTGTATGATAAAAGATAACATAAAGTTAAAAGACCAGTAATTATACAAACCAGAGCCAAATAAAACAAAACTGCACAGGGAGGAATTTCACTTTTTCTGTCGTTAGTTAATAATAGCAACTTGTCTTTGACCGCAAGCCCCTCAGTGCACAGAAACGTATCTTTTTACAATTAATCGCTCCGTGCAGGAGTTGAGAACTCCCTCATTCCCTGCGCTGCCCCCAAACCTACATTCCAACCCACATCAGCGGCCACCCTCTCCTTCCTTCCCATCGCTGCGGAGTGTGGCCCGTCGCCTGGTTAGAGCTGGCCTCACCAGCTACTCTCAATCCCAGCTCCTTCTGACATGTCAGGAGCCTCAACTATCCTTCTACTTTTTTTTTTTTAATTTATTTTCATCTTCTCCTTCTTTGCTGGACATTTTTTTTAAAATTAGTATTTGAAAGGGCTCAAGTTTTCCCCGTATTTAAATCCCAAATACTCCCCCTTGACCCACCGTCCCCCACCACCTGCTGTCCGTATTCCTCTCCTTGAAGCCTCGCTGCTCCCAGAAGTCGCCTTCCCTCGAGGTCTCCGCCCCTCCCTCCACTCACTTCTCAACACGCCCCCGTCTGGTGGTGCCCGTCACACTGGCCCCTCCCTCCACTCACTTCTCAACACGCCCCCGTCTGGTGGTGCCCGTCACACTGGCCCCTCCCTCCACTCACTTCTTAGCACGCCCCCGTCTGGCTGGTGCCCGGCACACTGCAGTGCTGTTACAGTTACTGGTGGCCTTGCAGTGGGTGGATTTAGTGGACTTCTTTCAGGCCTCGTCTTCCTGACCCCTCAGCAGCACGCGGCATTCTTACTGACCCCTGTCCATCGAAACGTTCTCCTCTCCCGTCTTTCCATCTCCGCCTGCCCCCTGGCTCCGTGGGCCAGTCCCCTTCCTTTACGTTGGCATTCCTTCAGGCACTGTCCCCGGGCCCCTTCCTCCTCTCGCACTATCCTTTTTCCTAGACGAGCTCCTCAACGCCCTCCCTCCAGGTGCCATCCAGATGCTGGTGACACATACTTGTGTTACTTGCCTGTGTCTGTTCTCTGAACGCCATACTTGTTGGGTCGCCTGCCTGCCTCACAGCTGGTCGTGAGCTCAATGTCCCGCGGACTGAATTCTCCTCCAGCTTTCCCCAGATCCGGTCCTTCGGTGACTTTGCAAGCCCTGTGAGTTGCCCAGACTTGACACGTTGACGTCACCCCTGTTTCTCTTCTTGTTCTCGTGCCCCTCAGCCCAACCCACGTGGACATTCTGTTGACTCCGTCTTGAAAACGTGTCCCGGATTGGACTGCTCCACCACGACCCGCCCCCCTGGCCCAGCCTCAGTCACCTGTCCTCCCGCTCCTCACGGGGTCATGCTGGAGCTCCCAGAATCCACTTTGTCCCAATACTCTCTGTGCAGCTAGAGTATTCCTTTCTAAAAAGGGATTCTCATGATTTCACTCTCTTCCTAAAACTCTTCAGTGCCTTTTAACTTCACCTGGTTTGGGGGGAAAGACCAGAGTTTTTTATGTGGCCCATAACTGTCTGTCTGGTCGGGTCCTTCTCTGTGTTTTCAGCCACATTTCGCATTCCGGTCCCCTCTTCCCCTTCACCTGAGCATGACTGGCCTTTCAGTTACTTAAATGTTGCATGCTGCCTCTCATCCTGAGGCCTTTGCACATGCTATTGCTCCTGACTTCTGAGTGGGGTGATTTGTGACACACAACACACACACACACACACACACACACATGCCTTGTTTTCATTGCTCTATTCATCCTTCAAACCTTAGTTTACATTGTTGTTCCTCAAAGCCACCTGCTCTGACACGCCACCCTAACTAAATCATGACTGCGCTACACATTTTTATCTCTTCCGTGCCTTGTCTTAGTTTAGAGCACTTATCTCCAGTTATAACCCTGCGCCTGTGGCCTTGCTTGGCTGTCATCTGTGTCCTCGGCCATGCTCCCCGGCCGGCGAGGGCCAGAGCCGTGTCTGCTCCCGGTGAAACAGCACAGCACCTTTTCTCATGTCATTCTGTGGCATGGAATCAAAGGGCAGCAGTGAGTATTAGTGCAGCAGAGATGATGCACGTTGCGTTCCAAGCCCAGAGGGAAAACCTTGAGAGGTGTTTGACCGGCTCACGAGCATGTCATCACACAATTTAAGGTACTAAGCTATTGGAACCCATCCAAGCAGGCAGGTGTGACCGTAAGTAAACAAATCATTCCGCGTGGGGCACTGGCCAGGGCAGCCTCTGTCCCTGCTCCTTAGGGGTGCTCGGGCCCTGTGGCTCCACCCACTGCTCCTGTCGGGGATAACACGTCCTCCCAGGCCCAAACAGAGGGAAAGCGGGGGGCTGTGCTGGAGGTGACCCTCAGACCCTGAAACCATTTGCAAAACGGAGGGAGTGCCTTCACTTTCCATCCTTGGGGCTTTGCTCTGTATCTGGACTTATTTGGAAATCATTATCTGATGGGATTTCTTCTTTTATTCTTCATAAAATTAAATAATTCAAGACTAAATATAGTTTCAAGGTAAAACCGAACATTATGTTCTCAGACTCGCAAACACGGAATTTGTTTCAAAAGGACATATATCTGTACTAATAGAAATTTTCATTGACATCCACACTTTTATTTAAATGCAAATAAATATGCCTAAAGGAAGAGTCCTGAATCCTCATTTTCCTACCAAATAAATCTCGCTTTGTGATGAAACTCATTTACACCTTTATTCATTCTTTCTAATGAAAAGCACTGATTGAATACTGGGCACACACCAGGTCAGGCCCTGGGTTAGGAGCTGGAGAGCTCAGAGACAAACCAGAGGTCCGGCAGAAGTTTAGCAGTGGGAGAGAGAGGCCAGGTGACCAGAGAGAGCACTTCTCAGTGGTAGATAGAGGTGCTGTAACAGACACCAGGGTGCAGGACAGGGACCCGGGTGTTTTGCAAAGGGCAGGAGGAACAGGGAGGAAAGACTTTATAGAGGAAGTGACGTAAAGAAAACCATCAGGGCTTTCACCCCCTTTAAAGTAAGCATTTCCATCATATTTAACTTGCAGTTCAATTTTTTTTATTAGACTAGGCTAATAAAAGTTTAATGGGGTTCAGTTTCTCAATATGTTTGAACTGGATTAGGACCATAAAACACATTTCAACTACAGGTGTAGTGGCTCTCTTGAACCTAAAATTTTCTTTTAAGATTTTGTTTATCACCTGACCAGGTGGTGGCGCAGTGGATAGAGCATCGGACTGGGATACAGAGGACCCAGGGTCGAGACCCCGAGGTCGCCAGCTTGAGCACGGGCTCCTCGGGTTTGAGCAAAAGCTCACCAGCTTGAACCCAAGGTCACTGGTTCCAGCCAGGGCTTACTCGGTCTGCTGAAGGCCCACGGTCAAGGCACATATGAGAAAGCAATCAATGAACAACTAAGCTGTCGCAACGAAAAAATGATGATTGATGCTTCTCATCTCTCTTCATTCCTGTCTGTCTGTCCCTGTCTATCCCTCTCTCTGACTCTTTCTCTATTCCTGTAAAAAAAAAAGAAAAAAAAAGATTTTGTTTATTCATTTTAGAGGGAAGAGAGAGAGAGAGAAGGGGGAAAGAGCAGGAAACATCAACTCCCATTTGTGCCTTGACCAGGCAAGCCCAGGATTTCAACCCGGTGACCTCAGCGTTCCAGGTCAACGCTTTATCCAATGCACCACCACAGGTCAGGTTTGAACCTAAAATTTGATTATTTCTTCCAAAAAGTATGGGACAGAACAATTAAAATCAAGACCATCCCATATAATTTGAGACGGATCATCACGATAATTATAAATCTCGTAATGTGACCCTCGGGCTACTTTAGAAATGAAATGAAGCCAACAAACAAGTAAATAAATACCCTGCAGTATTCGAGTGAATAGCATCCTAGTGAGAACTCGATGCCGGGCCAGTCAGTTAGGGAGAGTTTCCTGTTACTACGTACTTCATTTTGGATCAACAATGCTTGATCCTTTTTACATTCAGTTTATTGTCACTGGCCTCCCAAAATGGTTTTATTTGTCAAACTACTATTAAGAATATGTTTCAGAATTACAACATGCTGTGACTATGGCAGGCTGAGCCCTCCTGACTGTCCCCTGGAAGTGTCTTCTATGAGGGGTCCATGTCAGCAAACCAGGCTCCACGGGGGTGTGAGATGGGGCTGGAGAGAGAGACAGAGAGAGAAAGAGAGAGAGAGAGAGAGAGAGAGAGATGGGGCTACGGTGTAGAGCAGGGGTCGGGAACCTTTTTGGCTGAGAGAGCATGAACGCCACATATTTTAAAATGTAATTCCATGGGAGCCATACAATGACTCGTGTACATTACGCATTATCCAATAAAAATTTGGTGTTGTCCCGGAGGACAGCTGTGATTGGCTCCAGTCACCCGCAACCATGAATATGAGTGGTAGGAAATGAAGGGATTGTAATACATGAGAATGTTTTTTATATATATATATATATTTTTTTATATTTATATACTTTATATAAATATAAAAATGTAAAAATTTATTTATATATATATATATATATATATATATATTGTATTCTTCTGAAGCTGGAAACGGGGAGAGACAGTCAGACTCCCGCATGCACCCGACCGGGATCCACCCGGCACGCCCACCAGGGGGCAACGCTCTGCCCACTAGGGGGCGATGCTCTGCCCCTCCGGGGCGTCGCTCTGTTGCGACCAGAGCCACTCTAGCGCCTGGGGCAGAGGCCAAGGAGCCATCCCCAGCGCCCGGGCCATCTTTGCTCCAATGGAGCCTTGGCTGCGGGAGGGGAAGAGAGAGACAGAGAGGAAGGAGAGGGGGAGGGGTGGAGAAGCAGATGGGCGCTTCTCCTGTGTGCCCTGGCCGGGAATCAAACCCGGGACTCCTGCACGCCAGGCCGACGCTCTACTGCTGAGCCAACTGGCCAGGGCCGAGAATGTTTTATATTTTTAACGTTATTATTTTTTTAATTAAAGATTTGTCTGCGAGCCAGATACAGCCTTCAAAAGAGCCACACCTGGATCACGAGCCATAGGTTCCCGACCCCTGGTGTAGAGAGACAGATAGAGAGAGAGGAGTTTGGAGAGAGAATAAAAGAGAGGCGTCCTATGCACGAGTCTGAACAATCTTGAAAGTTAAAATATGAATGAATTCTGTCCTACACCAAACTGCTTATTAAAAAGGGAAAAATGACAAGAACATGGGGCCTAACGACTTGTCATTGTGGGTGAAATTGTGCCAGGGACCACGATAATGACTATCCCCTCACACTCTAGAACCTGATCCCATGACCGGCAGAGACCCCATATGGCCCGGCCCCTGGCCATCTCTGGGGCCTCATGCTCTCTCATGCCTCCCCTCGGTCACCCTGGTCTTCTCACCACCCTCCGCCACAACATTCTTCATTCAGATGTCACAGTGCTAGGAAGACCTCCCCAGGCCACCTTATCTAAAATACTCCTTCCCATGTCACTCTAGGCCCTGTATGCTACGTTGGTTTTCTTCATAGCAGCAACATTGTATTTGATGTTTGTCTGTTGTCTGTCTGTCTCTGCTTTGCGAGGGAGCATCCTTGGGACAGGGACCCTGTGCTATGTCCCATCATGCCCCTGTCACCAAGAAAAGTGCTTGGCTCACTGTAGACCCTCACTGTGTGAATTAGTGAGCCCTCTGCCAGGGCCTCAGTTTCTGCTCTGCTTCTTTCAGGCGCCATTCATCCGTTATCTCCAGGACCTGCCCTCAGATCCGCCCGGGGGTTGGGCATCATCGGGAGCCCTCAGAACCAGCCTCCGCTGATGGAGAGCACTTCCCGACATCCAGACTCGGTGCGCACCAGTCTGCCAGCCGCCATAGGCCTTGCGAATATCACCTTATGAGTGAGAATGGCTGGGACATGAACCTGAAATAGTCAGAATTTTGCCCACAATTATTTTCTGAACTCTGCCCAGAGTCACTGAGATGAGTCAGAGAAGGTATGAATGGACTGAGAGTCAAGAGACCTGAATTCTAACCTTGACTCTCCTGGTCTAAGGTGATGCATTATCTTCAAATGATCACTCCACCTCAACCTTCTAATCTTAGCTGCGTGACCATGGGCAAGTCACACTGTCTCTGTGTTTCCTTTACTCACGTCTTGTGGGACAGCGGTGCTCCTGCCCACTCACAGGGCTGTTGTGAGGACTGAGGAAGTATCTCAGGCTCTGCACTAAGCACAGACATTCTTACTATTTCTCTATTATTTCCTTGATTCCACTGAGGAGTCTGCTCACTCAGACAGATCTTTGGTCAGTCTTCTCTACTAGAACAAAAGGGTAAACTCTGTTTTACTGTCTGTTTTATAAAAACTTTATTTAGAAAATTAAATTTAACAGGGTAACGTTGATCAATAAGAGTACAAAGGTTTCAGGTAAACATTTCTGTAGCATTTGAGCTGTTGATTATGTTGTGTACCCATCACCCAAAGTCAAATCATTTTCTGTCACTATATATTTGTCCCTCTTTACTCCTTTCTCCCCACCCCTCTCGGAGGCCCCCTCCCCATGGTAACCACTTATTGGCTCTTTTTAGACTATACACACATAACACATTCATGCACTAAAAGAGTACTGAAAGAAAACCACAAAAAATGTTATTGGAATTACAAGTGTTTTTTTTAATAATTATTATTATTTTGCGGTTTATTCTTTTAGGTTTTTTAAAACATAAATATATTTTCTATAATTTCTACAGAAAATTAAAGATTATTTCTAAATGAAAGACAACCTACTGAATAGAACATATTCACAAAAGATGCATCTGCTCAGGGATTAATATCCAAAATGTATAAAGAACTTATAAAACGCAAGACCAAAAATCCAATTAAAACATGGGCAAAGGACCCGAATAGACACTTTTCCAAAGAGGTAATACAGATGGCCAATAGACATATGAAAAGATGCTCATTGTCACTAATCATCAGAGAAATGCGAATTAAAACCACAATGAGATACCACCTCACACCTGCCAGAATGTCTGTTATCAATAAATCTGCAAGTGTTGTCGAGGATGTGGAGAAAAGGAAACCCTTGTGCACTGCTGGTGGGAATGCAGACAGTGCAGCCACTGTGGGAAGCAGTAGGGAGGTTCCTTAAAAAATTAAAAATGGAACTGCTTTATGACCCAGCAATTCCACTTCTAGGAATATATCTGAAGAGACCCGAAACACAAATTTGAAAGCATATATGCACCCCTGTATTCACTGCAGTGTTAATTACAATATTCAAGATCTGGAAACAGCCCAAGTGCCCATCAGTAGATGAGTGGATAAAAAAGCTTTAGTACATTTACACAATGGAATACTGTTGAGCCATAAAAAAAGAAGGAAATCTTACCTTTTGCGACAGACAATAAGAATGAACCCAGAGCGTATTATGCTAAGCGAAATAAGCCAGTCAGAGAAAGACAAATACCATACGATTTCACTTATGTGGAATTGAATGAATAAAATACACTATCAAACAAAATCGAAACAGACCCATAGATACTGAGAACAGACTGACAGCTGTCAGAGGGGCGGGTGTTGTGGGGCTGGGTGGAAAAGGTGAGCGGAGTAAGCAAAGAAAAAAACAACGAACTCCTAGACACAGTCAACAGCATGGTGACTACCAGCAGGAGAGGGGTTGTGGAGGTAGGAGAGGGTAAAGGGGACGAATGGTGATGGAAGGAGACGTGACTTGGGGTGGGGAACACACCATACAAACAACAGCATGGTGACTACCAGGAGGAGAGGGGCTGTGGAGGTAGGAGAGGGTAAAGGGGACGAATGGTGAGGGAAGGAGACGTGACTTGGGGTGGGGAACACACCATACAAACAACAGCATGGTGACTACCAGGAGGAAAGGGGTTGTGGAGGTAGGAGAGGGTAAAGGGGACGAATGGTGAGGGAAGGAGACGTGACTTGGGGTGGGGAACACACCATACAAACAACAGCATGGTGACTACCAGGAGGAAAGGGGTTGTGGAGGTAGGAGAGGGTAAAGGGGACGAATGGTGAGGGAAGGAGACGTGACTTGGGGTGGGGAACACACCATACAAACAACAGCATGGTGACTACCAGGAGGAAAGGGGTTGTGGAGGTAGGAGAGGGTAAAGGGGATGAATGGTGAGGGAAGGAGACGTGACTTGGAGTGGGGAACACACCATACAACACACCGATGATGTGTTCTAGAATTGTACACCTGAAACCTATATAATTTTATTAACCAATGTCACCATTTTATTTAATTCAATAAAATTGTTAAGAGGTGATTTCTAAATGAATTAATATCACTTGCCAATTTTACACCTCCAAGTGGCAGGATAAAATTGTTTCACTTAATTAATGGACAGCAGGAAAAAATGCCTTTCTCTGTTAAGTCGACACTAAATTTCCTAGCTGAGTCAAATGCAAACATTCTCCCTCGGCGGGTAACAAATGATTGCGCAACCTGCATCGTTGGTTCTGAGGTCTGCATGGATCTGCCTCTGGACTTTCAACTTTATTTTTATAGTTACTATTTGTATCATTCTTTGTATGTTTGTGCTATAATGTTGTATACAATTAATCAGCTGCTTCAGAGCAGTGTTTTTATTACACAGTTGATATAAGACTGTATGTTTAATTGGATAAATAAAACAAAAATTCTAAATTTCCAGAATGGAATGTCCGTAAAATGCTTCCAAACTGGAGTTGTTTGCGATGCATCTTACTGCCCACTTCTTTAACCATCACAGAGCTCTGCACACTCCCCGAGTGAGAAAACTTGGCTGAAATCTAAGGTCTTTGGAAATTTAAAGATAAAGGGAACTGATGCATAAATAAAATAAGTTTAAAACCAGAACCTTTGTAAATATGTGTATGCATGTTTACATGACTTACTATACCTAAGTGTATGAGGATGATGTGCTCATTGTAAAAATTCTAAAAAAATGCAGACAGACATGAGGAAGAAAAAAACGTGTGTATGTCCGTGCCCGTATCGAGTGCATGAGAGATATGCCCAAAGTAAAAGGCCAACAGTTTTTCCTTGATGTCAGGGAAGGCTTTATCCCCCCTGACTCTGCAGGTGACTTAGAATCGTTCCATCCGACGTGAAGCTGGCCGGCCAGCCCCTGCTCGCTCCTCCACCCAGTTCAGGACTCCGCCAGGTGCAATTCTCTCCATCTCTCTGCAGAAGCTTGATATGAACATTCTGTATTAATACCTCAATACTTCCTCCGGTTACTTTCCCGTTTTTTTTGTTTGTTTGTTTGTTTGTTTTTTGCATTTTTCTGAAGCTGGAAACAGGGAGAGACAGTCAGACAGACTCCCGCATGCGCCCGACCGGGATCCACCCGGCACGCCCACCAGGGGCGACGCTCTGCCCACCAGGGGGCGATGCTCTGCCCATCCTGGGTGTCGCCATATTGCGACCAGAGCCACTCTAGCGCCTGAGGCAGAGGCCACAGAGCCATCCCCAGCGCCCGGGCCATCTTTGCTCCAATGGAGCCTTGGCTGCGGGAGGGGAAGAGAGAGACAGAGAGGAAGGCGCGGCAGAGGGGTGGAGAAGCAAATGGGCTCTTCTCCTGTGTGCCCTGGCCGGGAATCGAACCCGGGTCCTCTGCACACTAGGCCGACGCTCTACCGCTGAGCCAACCAGCCAGGGCTCGTTGTTCTTTTGAAATCTCCACTTTCTTTTTTCTTTCAAATGCCGGACATGTCCACAAAGCCTTCGGTTTTCCATCTGCTGCATTTAGCATTTCAACATCTGTAAACAGTGTACTGAAAATACACAAACAGAAAATTATTAGTGAACATCTTAAAATCCTACAAATGGGCAAGAGGGAGTAGGTTGAGGTTTTTTTCTTGTTACAGAGAAGGTTTTTGTTTGATTCCTTATTTGGGCGGGTGGGGGGGGGTAACATGTTGAATGACCTTAGAACTTAGCCTTTGGGTATATCTTCTAATTTATCTTTAAAATAATTTTTTTTTTTACTTTTAGAGAGGAGAGAGAGTGAGAGAGAGAGAGAAAGAGAGAAGGGGGAGGGAGGAGCAGAAAGCATCAACTCCCATATGTGTCTTGACCAGGCAAGCCCAGGGTTTGGAACCGGCGACCTCAGCATTCCAGGTCAACGCTTTATCCACTGCGCCACCACAGGTCAAGCGAATTTATCTCATTTGCTTACAAATCCATGGGCTAAAGAGAGTTCAGAGAGAACAGCTTGTTTTCCCTTTATCCCCCAAGGCGTGGGAGAGGAGGTGTGGAGATTTTCCCTTCTATTTCATGCCTGAGTCTCCCCAAAAACTGACATTCAGACCCTGGGGACTTACTTCTCAGTCTCTGAGTATGAGTAAGCTCTACTCAGCACTGTGAGGGGACAATGGCGCCTGCTCAGAAGGAACTATGTGAGGAGAGTGGCATCTGCTTTTGAAAAAAAAATTAAAGATTAAGATAAAATGGGCAGTAAAAACCAGGAAGGTAAAGGTCTTCATGAAAGATTAGTTAATTAACCAAATCACTGTCTGTATAGATCATGCATTTTAATAAAATGCAAAAAGAAAAAGAAAAAAGAAAAAAAAAAGAACCCTGGTCTAAGAATTACCATATTTCCCCATGTATAAGATGCACTATTTAAAAAAAAAAAAAATTGGGGGTCTCAAAACTGGGTGCATCTCATACAGCGGTTGTAGATTTTTTTTTTTACCTGCATTTCCCGCTTTTTCGCGCCTGTTTTTGCGCTCATTGTTGAAGACAGGGACTCGTCATCAGACACAGATGAGGACAAGCTAATGGATGGGAGTTCTGACAGTGATGAGGAGTTGTATGAATTTTATGATGAATAGAAGTTGCGTTCAGTAACTTTATGTAATACATTTTTCCCCAAATTTCGGGCCCAAAATTAAGGTGCATCATACACGTGGGGAAATACGGTATTTATACACAGTATCAGAGCAAACTGAAGGACTTCCAGAAACGTTACTGAGTTACATGGACACCCACCCCCAGACATTCAGGGAAGGATCCAAGAACTTGTGAGAAAGTCCAAAGCTTTTTTGCTAGTAAAGAATTTCAGTGCAGGACATCCCGGTGCCGATTAACTTAAGGCCCCCATGTTGAACCAGGACAATGCGTCAGTCACGGGGCTATGAGCTGGTGGTCATCTTTGTATCCAGCTAAACAGTGGGGACAATTCCACTTCTTTTTCATTTTACACCTGTCCAAAAGTGGTAGTTTGACAGACCCTTTTTTTTTTCGCACCACATAGTAGAAAATGATCCCCAAATAGTATGTACATCTGAGTTCACAGTATAGATTCAGCTCCTGACTGAGACACAACAAAATGAAAGGTCAGGTGCCTCCGGCACGTGCCCCACTTCCTCCTCTAGCTGACCCGGCTGGGTGTCCGGAGCCCTTCTCCCGGGCACTCCCCGGCTCCCCTGGAAGGGCCCTGCTTTCCTGCCACCTGTCTACCCTTAGAGGCTAGTGGCAGCGTCCCCCCACCCCCAGGACAATGCTGCCCCGACTGGCCCACAGACAGCCCGTCCTACATAACTCCAGCCCCAAGCTCTCAGGAGCTAAGCTCGGTGATGACTCAGACTGGGCATCTTTATACCCTTTATACCCTGTATCTCTGGGCGTTCACTGTTCTCACTCCCATCCTCCCAGCCCAGTTTGCTGGTGGTTCTCCCTGTGTTTATTATTAACGGAGCATACCGACGATGACTTTTGCCACAGCCTCCAAAACGCGTCATCATTAATGTCAAAGCAGCTACTGCCTGACGTCTAATGTCTTGCGCTTACAGGGCAGAACTCAGCTTTCTCCCTGTTCGTGAGCCCGCCTCCTGCCATTGGTGCTTTCCGACCGCTGTCTTCATGGGGGTGGGCTTTCCAGACCGTCAGCCAGCAGGTGCTGGATTCTGACTTCCTGTCTCATCTGAAACCCCAGGTTGAAATTAACAACCTCATGTTTCCTCTTCCTTCTGCGTCTCTCTTTTTCTCGTCCCCTGTCTGATAGCTGTGACTTTTCCTGTATGTTCGGAAGAAGAAAGCAACCAAAGGTGTTGACTATCTAAGAAACACAAATTAAAACAAGATGTCATTTTTTTTTTCCAGTCTTGTTGGCAAAGCCCGAGAGGGGTGATGGTGGCCTATGTCGGCGAGCCCTCAGCCTGCAGGTGGTAAGGCAGGGCGGGGGGGGGGGGCAGCAGACAGGGCCGTGCTGGCCCGAGGGCCGAGCAGACCCCACGGGCTGTTTCTAGCTCATTCCCCATGCTGGACAGCTCGGGGAAGCATTTGCGCAGACTTCTCACATGGCTCTGCTTTTCGGCTCAGGAATTTAACTTCTACAGATCTGTCCTGAAGGACACGAAGATATATGGATGAAGGCATTCATCATCCCCTTTATAATAAGAGAATCGGGTTATGATCTAGTCACTTGGGAATATGCCGCAGCAAATGTCAATGTCAATGAAAACCTGTATGTATAGACACCGACCTAGGAACTATGTATTTTATTACTTTTATAACAAAAATGCATCTGCATGTGTGCGCATATGCACCCCCACGTACATACACTTACAAACCAGTCTGGAAGGATACCCATCAAAATGTTCATGGTATTATTTTGAGGTTCCCGTACTGGAATAAATTTCTTATTCTGTACTTTCTAAACTTTTTGCGTGATACAGGCGGAAAGTTAACGATGAGACAAAATAAAGATTTAAAAACACGTTAAAAGATACAGTAAGTTCACTCATCACATTTTCCATAAGTTATAATCAAATCACTCAGCAAACATGTCGTAATAACGATGATAAAAATAAATACCATTTATTGAGCATTTGCCAATAGGCATTGCATTACATTTTTTTGATAGACATAGTCGAATAAAAAAAAATTCCACAATAACGTCCCGAGGCAAACAGCACCGAGCAGCCAGCCGGGATGCAGAGTCAGGATTTGCATTCCGCTTGGGGCGTCTCTGGAGCCGTTTTTTCCTGGTCCCTGAGGTTCGCAGGATGACCAGGATGACGTAAACCTGAATCCTGCCTCGAAGGCGTCGGCGGGGCAGCGCGGACCAGAAGCCGCGTTCCGCGTTGGCTCGATTTTTCTGTCTTGCTCGTTTTCAGAAACTAAGGTCTGTCTGGAATTGGGATTTTCTTCGCCCTGGCTCACCCTCTCCGACGATGCCGGTGCAGAAAGGGTTTTAGGGACGTCCGATAAGAGACAAGGAAGGGGCTCGTGGGGGGAATGTGTCCTCCTCTCCATCCTGAGGGATTGGCTTCTGAGCGAGACAGAGAACAGGACCGTACGGTCAACATCCACCCACTGCGGCTGGCCCGTTTTCGGTGGGCTCGAAGTATATTCACCAGCGCTTGTTTTCCTGTGAGACAGTTTATGTAGAAGCAACCACAGCTGATAAAACTCAAGAGTTCAGGCCAGGAAAGAAATTCCTCACAGTTCAAGTAATCATGGGGCCACTAACCTCTGAGGTATTTACTAAGAAACAGGGCCAGATCCTAATTATTATTATTTAGCCACGATTTGGGTCAAATGATTAACTTGTCCAAAGTTCATTCATTCCCTCATTGGTCCTTGTTATCAGCCAAAGAGGGAGAACGGAAATGGGTGGGATTTTTGTTTTGTTTTGTTTGAGTGGGTATCGCTGATTTCACAGAAACACGTTCTCACGTGGCTTCCGTTGGGGTCACCTGCTGCCGACCTCGTAAACACAGGACATCACCTGGCTCTGGGAGGACCCTCTGGTGGCCCCATCCTGCCCGTGGCTTCCCCAGGCACCCGTCCAGGGGTCGAGCAGAGCCTGCCTTCCTCCTGAGCGGAGCTGGGCTGTGACCCTCCTGAGCGCTGGTTGCGTTTCCTCACCGAGTTCGGAGAGCGAAGGCGGCTCAGAATTTCTTTCTGAAAGGCTGGTGTTTGATGTCTGCGTCCTAGCATTGTCAGTGTTCTTTTCTGGAAAGAGAAAAAAAACAAAACAAAACCCTAGTTTATGACTTACACTCGCTTTTGTAAATATTCCTCGTAAAGAATATATAGTTATAAAGGTTTGTAATAACTTACTGTGTGGGTCTAGGTTCAGCTGTGGGTCCTCACCTAGGATTCTGATTCCGGCCGAGGTACTTTATCTTCCATGGTTCTGGTTCTGGTTCTGCCTTGTCCCCTGGTTCCAGTGAGCAGCCCTCTGCATCCCCACCGGCCCTGCCGCCTGGTTTGAATGCCGGTCTGTATTTTTGCCCTAGAAGCAATGTATCCGCTGGGTCCCTCCCTAAGTGACCCCGGTCAGCCTTTTAAAAGTCAGTCACACAGCCACGAGAATGTACGCAGTAGGGTTTTCACTGCTTGGCTATTTCGGTTCCCGTTTGCTGCTGCTCCGATCCGTTCAAAGGGTGGACATTTTGGAGAGTCAGATTTGAATCAGAAAATGCGCAAGCAGCGACTTGTGCAGAATGTCCCCTAAAAAGGTTGCTTCCCTCGGAGGCACACAAAGCCTGTTGTCCTCGGCCCACGGCAGGGCATCCAGCTAGACGGGGCGCTCGGTGCTGGGATGGCAGGGTGAGGGGTGCAAAGATGAATCAGCGGCATTCTGGCTTTAGGGAGGTTCCGCCTTGTAAAGGAGACAAGGACATGAATATCACCTAAGGCAGCAGTTCTCAACCTGTGGGTCGCGACCCCGGCGGGTCGGGTCGCGACCCACAGGTTGAGAACCGCTGACCTAAGGTAACAAGTGGTGCCCGAACAGGAGAAGTGCGGGGTCGCTGGAGGCTGCAGAGGTCACGTTTGAGCGGGATCTGGGGCGACGTTCCGCAGACCCGTCCACTGAGAACCACTGAGAAGAGCCAAGTTAACGCAGGGAGGACATTTCAGCTAGAGGGAGGGAACAGTAGGACCGAAGCCATAGTCTGACTTCCTTACCTCATAGATTCCTAAAGGGATCCGGGAAGCGAGGTGACTTTCAGAAGGTCTCTACCAGGTTGGATTTGTTCCTGAGAACATCAGCCTTCACACATTCTGCGCCGCCCCCCCCCCTCCCCACCGGGGGCTCTAAACTGTCTTCCAGCTCTCCGAATTTTTTGCTTTAAAATCAAGTTGCAAATGGAGCGTATTATTGGTGGGGAAACGCCTGGGCACTGTGGGCAATGCCTGCAGGACCTGTTTATTTTCTCAGAAAAAGCCATGGACAAGGCCTCTTTGGCCGTCCTTACTGCTGGCGAGCGGGCTAGTAACCGGCCACAGTGGTCAGGTCCCCCCTGGTGTCTGGGTCCGCCCAGCCCAACACGGTGCACCCACCGGCCAGCTTGGAACTGGAAAGCCGACCGACACAGTCTTCCTGCCTTTCCGCTTGGGGTGGCCAGGGTTAGCAACAGAAATGTAGGACACGCCCTTGGGTCTGAACTGAACGCGAACCACAAATAATTTTCTAGCGTGTCCGCCCGATGGAATATGCGTACCCCTATTTCCTTCCCGTTTCACGGGGTCAGTCTTTATGTCATTTGCATAATTTCCGTAAGCAGTTCTGCCTTGCACACCATTCATTGATAGCTGCATCTACCCCTTTTTATTTTTAAGGACCGTTGCACACCAGCTCAGAGCTATTTACAGACCGAGAGCCCGGGGAAGTGCAGGCGGAGAGGCTGGGACGTGCCCTTCTCATCTCTTCTGTCCCCGACACCTGTTTCGCGGAAGGCAGGCAGCAGCCGCTACCCGGACAGATGTCAAATGAAGGCTTTGGCACGTTCTTGATTTCTATTCTCCGTCTTCTTAGGATCCCCCTTGATGCAGTGACAAATACAAGCCGCTAACATAGCTCTTTTCTAAAATGTCTCAGCGGGTAGCAAATTGAGAAACGTCTGGTGCTATGGTCAACATTTACAAAATATTCTCCTCCTGAGGAGAAGACCAAGTCATCGGACAATGTTTTTTTTTTTGTTTTTTTTTTAATAATTTTATTTTTTTTAATGGGGCAACATCAATAAATCAGGATACATATATTCAAAGATAACAAGTCCAGGCTATCTTGTTGTTCAATTATGTTGCATACCCATCACCCAAAGTCAGATTTTCCTCTGTCACCTTCTATCTAGTTTTCTTTGTGCCCCTCCCCCTCCCCTTTCCCTCTCCCTTTTCCCCCTCCCCCCGTAACCACCACACTCTTATCAATGTCTCTTAGTTTCACTTTTATGTCCCACCTACGTATGGAATAATGCAGTTCCTGGTTTTTTTCTGATTTACTTATTTCACTTCGTATCATGTTATCAAGATCCCACCATTTTGCTGTAAATGATCCGATGTCATCATTTCTTATGGCTGAGTAGTATTCCATAGTGTATATGTGCCACATCTTCTTTATCCAGTCATCTATTGACGGGCTTTTTGGTTGTTTCCATGTCCTGGCCACTGTGAACAATGCTGCAATGAACATGGGGATACATGGGACAATGTTTGTTTTTTTTTTAAAAAAAAAAAAAAAAGCCTGACAGATGATCTGCTCACGTTCTGAACTCACATCTCTTGGACCGTAGGCATCCTTACACAACCTCTAGTAGTGGCTGGGTATAGAGCACTAACCTAAGCTTTGTGGGTTAAATATCTCAGAGGCCACTAAAGGCTAATGACGCCTCTCTCATTTTATAAAAAAATCAGATCTCTGAAATCATTCATGAGGTGTAATTCACCACAGATGAGGTTTCTCTGCTTCAGTACAAAGCGTTTCTGGTCCGACAACTGCATTTTGAAGCTATTAAAACCCAACACTAAGAGCGTGGTCTGCAGCTTGCGTTAATTACCCTGGGGTAGTTTAGGGAAGCGTGCGAGTTCTTAAGACGCAGTTATCTAGGATGATTAAAAGGGCCTGTCTCCATCTCAGGGCTGCCCCTGTGCTGTAATGATTATTTTATTCTCCTCAGCTTTAAGTGCTTTGGATTCTGATGGGCTGAATGAGTGAATATGGACAGCAGATAAAAGAAGGATGAGGCACGCCTGTCAGTTCCGTGGACTGGACCCTGGTTGACACACAGGACTCTTTTGGCCTCCTCAGCGCCTTTCATCGGAAGTTCAGGCACCTGACGCTCCGTGAGAGAGTCCCGATTGTGAGAGCAGGAACCAGTGTTTCAGTCTTCAGTTATTTCATGCTTCTTCATGTTAATGCTTTTTGCTTTTTTGTTGTTGTTTTTTAGTTTGTTTGGGGTTTTTTTTGTGTTTGTGTTTTTTTTTGTTGTTGTTTGTTTGTTTTGAGTTCCAGGGAATCATTGAGAAAGAAGAAATAGGACCCTGCCTCCCAACCAGGAACATTTGTATTTCTGTCTCGCTTTCCCCAATAAACCGCTTCGCAGGAAACGTTTGCCTCTACCTGCAGCGAGCATTTTTAAAGGCTTCCTGAAACAAATGTTTGTTCTAATTATGATTTGATATGGTTAACTCCACATGAGGAAACCCCGCGGTGTGAAAATGGGCACTGATGGAAATAATAAATTACAGCATCGTCTAACGCCGGGTCCCGGAGAGCCTGCTCCAAGGACGGGTGCACAAAGGCGGCGATAGCGCCAAGAGATTGTAATCAGGACCATAAAATAAGTAATTAGATCATATCAACAAACCGAACCCATCTGCAAGCTGCGGAGAGGAACAAATTTGCCTTTTAACTGTGGGTTTTGTTTCAAGGACCTCATATCCAATAAAGCGTTTCTCCCTCCCACACCGCTCTCTGCCTTCAGGGAAAGTTAACTTGAATTTACCTGAACAAGAGTTGTAGAATTTCATCCATTCTTTAAAATTTTGATGCGAGAGTTGTAGGGGGCAGGCTTTATAATTTTTTTTAAGTTTACCAAAAACCCATGTTCCTTGTGAAAAAGTGATAGTGGATAAAGAAAAAGAAAAAAAAAAGAGCGAAATCACTTGTAATTCCAGCACTCAGAGATAACAGTACTTATTCTTTGGTTGTCATCCTTCCGAGTTTTCAATGAATACATCTAAATAAGGGTTTTCATAAAGATGAACTCATACTTGACTGGAGTACTCCAGCCCGCTGGGAACTACCAGCGTCGCGTGGAAGAAACCTACTCAAGACACAAACTGATGTCGAGAGGAAGAGGGGGAGGCCTGCCCAGGGAGGCAAAGAAGACCTCCTGGATTTCCTTCCCCCTCAGCTTTTATTGATCAGAAGCAGAACAGAGGGAACAGGATTGCAAGGGAGGGAGATCAGGTGACAAGGGGAAGAATGACTAATGGCCGATGGGCTGACATGGAGAAAGGGCTAATTTGGGTCAGTACATTCTTTTTTCTTTTCTTTTATTTTTTTTGCTAATTATCAAACACAGAGGAAGAGGCCATCTATTGTAGAACATCTAGGCTAATTTTCTAAAGCCCGTTCACATGTATTTCTTTGTGTCTGCACAAAGGTCACTCACTCACACAGCTTCTTGGTGGTTGCATCCAGGAGACATTCACTCAGGGCTTTTAACTCAAATTCCCCAATCCAAGTCATAGAGGGTTCAAAGTTAGATGGGTGATTCCCTACCTACACTTGACTGTTTTCTAACCTGTATTTTTTTTAACTGATTTTTAACATCTTCTATTGATATATATGTACATCTCCAAACAGAGGTTCTATGGAGCCCATGTATAGATTTAGGGATATTTCTGGGTCCTTTGCCCCTCAAAATATATAGGAAATACTTGGGTTGTATGTCTGTATTTATTTATTTTGGAAAAAATGCATTAGGGATTTTATTGTATTTAGTTTAACCCTTTTGTGACAGAGACAGAGAGCAACAGAGAGAGGGACAGATAGGGACAGACAGACAGGAAGCTAGAGAGATGAGAAGCATCAATTCTTTGTTGCTATGCCTTAGTTGTTCATTGATTGCTTTCTCATATGTGCCTTGACTGGAGGGCTACAGCGGAGCAAGTGACCCCTTGCTCAAGCGAGCAACCTTGGGCTCAAGCCAAAGAGCATGAGGTCATGTCTATGATCCCACGCTCAAGCCGGCGACCCCACACTCAAGTTGGCGAGCCCGCACTCAAGCCAGATGAGCCTGCACTCAAGTCGGCGACCTTGGGGTTATGAACCTGGGTCCTCCACGTCCCAGTCTGAGGCTCTATCCACTGTGCCACCTCCTGTCAGGCAGACTTAGTTTAACTTTTCTTGATAAATTTAGGAAGAGATGACAGTCCTACATCTTTCCACTCAAAAGCTTGGTAAGACTCTCAGAGTTCCTGTCCTCTTTGCTCCTGTTCTAAATTTTTGCTTTTCTACATGTAGATCCTGCATCATTGTTTTAATAATTTACTGGTCATTTAGGGATAAAAAGACATCTAAGTTATTAAGGTGTCAATATTTTTTACTGTGATTGTATTGCATTTTAGGGTCTCTGTCTTTACCTCGTAAACCCATCTTCCATTTAATATAGAACTTGATGATAACATATGATTCAACTTACATAAGTTTGCTTCAGGTTTTATATTACACGAACACATTTCCAAATAACTATATACTATTTTTCATAAGCTCGAGTAAAGTCAATTATTTGTTATCAAATGTGAGTATACCCACAAGAGTTTACTTTGTATTTTTACATAACAAAATCTTTGGAAATATTTTAAAACTTTTGCACGTTTTCTGTCTAATTGTGTGTGTGTTTGTGTGTGTGTGTTCTGCATTTTTGTATATAAACCAAGGCTGTTATTTAGAATTTTTGCTAATGAGTCAGCTGAGAAATGTTTATCTTTAAAGTTTAATGTTGCCTACAAATATAATTTCATACAAGTCAGAATTACAGAAAGAGGCCAGAGAGTTGGTGTGAAAGATAGATGAAGCTTTTACTACTCTTTCCAGTTAATGAAGGAAAATCTATAGTTCCGAAACTTGAACCATGGAGATATATATATATATATATATATATATATATATATATATATATATATATATATATATGTAGTGATGGTAGAGCCCAGCCCTATTTCTAACTGGCCCTATTTCTCCAAATTTCCCAATAAATTTTTGTTCCATAGGTATGTTCTGATTTTATCTACCTGTAGTGGGTCTTTCTCTCCTCTCTTCTCTTTCCCTCCCCTCCCATCCCTTCCCCTCTGCCCTCCTCCTCTCCCCTCCACTTTGCTCCTCTCCTCCCCTCCCCTCTACTCCCCTCCCCTGTGCTCTCCTCTGCTCTCCTCCCCTCCCCTCCCCTCCCCTCCACCCTCATCCTCTCCCCTCCACTCTGCTCTCCTCTCCTCCCCTCCCTCCCCTCCCCTCCATCTTCATCCTCTCCCCTCCACTCTGCTCCTCTCCTCCCCTCCCCTCCCCTCCCCTCCCCTGTGCTCTCCTCTGCTCTCCTCTCCTCCTCTCCCCTCTCCTCCCCTCCCCTCCCCTCCGCCCTCATCCTCTCCCCTCTCCTCTGCTCCCCTCTCCTCCCCTCCCCTCCCCCCCTCCCCTGTGCTCTCCTCTGCTCTCCTCTCCTCCTCTCCCCTCTCCTCCCCTCCCCTCCCCTGTGCTCTCCTCTGCTCCCCTCCCCTCCCCTGTGCTCTCCTCTGCTCTCCTCTCCTCCCCTCTCCTCCCCTCCCCTCTGCTCTCCTGTGCTCCCCTCCCCTCCCCTGTGCTCCCCTCCCCTCCCCTGTACTCCCCTCCCCTCCCCTGTGCTCCCCTCTGCTCCCCTCCCCTGTGCTCCCCTCCCCTCTGCTCCCCTCTGCTCCCCTCCCCTCCCCTGTGCTCTCCTCTGCTCCCCTCCCCTCCCCTCCCCTCCCCTCCGCCTTCCCTCCTCCCCTCCGCCTTCCTCCTCTCCCCTCCTGCTCCCAGACTTGATCCACTCACGGTCCCCAGTGTTCTCCTCCGAGGGGCTCTCTAGGTAGCTTCTCCCCGTTCTAATCCGACTCTTTCCCCCAGTCCTTCCCCTGAGCATCTGTCTCTCTACCGCAGTCTCCTCTAAGCTTTAGTCCGGTTGAACTCTCAGCTCTTTTGGTCTCTGTCATGAAGACAGGAAGCCTTTTCTGCCTGTTTCTGTTGACTGTCACTGCTGCCTTCCTGAATGTGACTTGTCTTCTGTATTTTCCTGCCACCCACCATTCTGTTCACAAACTAGCCTCTCTGCCCCATCCCAGCAGACCCCCTTCTCCCCCCTGGACATCGGTTTCTTCTTTATTGTGGAATTAAGTCGGTGAGTGCCCCGGTTTACATTAAACACAGGCTACACAGTGTTTGCCTCTAGCAAGCAAGGGGCTCGAAAGATACGTGTGGAATTTAAAAAGGGAGTTATTGATGCATATGCATCGAGTAATTTGTTATTTTCATCTCTTATTTACATTTGTTCTAAACCGCTGAGACTTCCTTTGTGTACTCAAGCCAAAATGTTTCATCGTATCAAGATATACATGCCTTTAAGGAAATGGGATATATGACGATATGGATTGACAACATCAGAATTGATTTTTATAACTCTTCAAAAGCCTTCATCATTGCATTATAAAAGAGTGTTTAAAATACGTCTTTGGTAGCTTTAAAGTTGTATAATTTAATTTTTAAAATTATTTCAAAAATGTTTTGAAGTTTCCATAAACTGAAGTACACGGCCACCAGTGCGTTTTCTCTAAATCAGCCCCGTCTTCACCCTGACAGGAGGCCGGCCAGTGTCGAGGGGCATGGGGTTTTCACGTTTGCTGTTTCGGAACTCTGAAAGCCGCCGGCGGGCACGTGCCTCCGCCTCCGCGTTGGCCGCGCTCCTGACGCGCCCACGCCCACGCGGAGGAGGCAGAGGAAATGCACACCCCCGGGTGCATCTTAAAGGAAACTGCACAGGAATTTGCGTCCCCCAAACCACGAGCTTTCTGGCCTCCCACTGCTACTAAACGGAGCTCATTCCAACACAGAGGCTGACATGGAACTCTGTTCCCTGTACATGAGGGGCCGTGTCTTTCACTTACTGGACAGGGCTGGGAAGGGGGTGGGTAATGTGTATAATTCTTGTCACAGAGCAGAGATTTCTAAAAGACAAAAATCTTGAAGCAACTACCTCCAAGCCAGTTGGGAATCGTTCTTTCAGCAGAGTCTAACAATAAACAAACACGAAACTAATGACCTGTAACGTATCTGTGTCATTTCCTTTGGTCGTAGTTTTGTTGATACAAGCTCACTCAGCCTCTAGTTTTTCATGTCCCATGGATTGTAGTTAATCATATATTGTGAACTTATTGTTCTCATCTGAACTTTCCTTTTCTAACTTACATGCTATCCCAGCACCGTCTTCTAGAGGGTCCCGCCCCGTGAAAGGGGCCCATCCTGTTAGCAAAGTCAATACAGGCCTTCCCGGGTCCTCACGCCAGGGGGTCTCAGGAATCTCCATTACTGCATCCTGTTAAGAAAGTTCTTCTTTGAGAGGCCAGACACAAATTCATTTGACGATCTCACTGACCTTGATATTTGCATCTTCACTTGTCTTTAAAAATATACCTGACCAGAGAAGAGTGATTATGTTCTAGGAGGATACCATGCTGTAGGAGAGCAGAGAGAGGCCACGTGGAGGAGAGGAGAAGCAGTCAAGATGGCAGAGTGCTGAAGGAGAAGCCAGTTTGTGCAGAGAGAAGGAGATGGGGAACAGAGGTGAATAAGGCTAGTGAGGTTAGAAACTTTTCATTCTAGAAAACTTGGATAAGTCAGTGGCTTTGGGAGCTCTGAATGGAAAGGGAAGTGTTTTCTGTTAGATTCAGGGAGTACTGGAGCTGCCAAAGAGTGTAACTATTGCAGGAACAGTAAGTGCTGATATGGCTCCTGTGAGGCTGGGAACAAAGAAGGTCAGAGACCCTTATCAGAAGTTTAGGTTTGAAATTCGCCACTAAGCTAAAACCGGCCCCTGTTGCTATGCCGGCCCCTGTTGCTATGCTGCGTGTGACCTCCCTAGCCAATAGCTAAACTGCCACATCTGCTTCTGTCTATGCTTGCTCACTTAGGATATATATAAGGGCCTGGCTGTAAGCTCCAGGCGCGGCTCCCATTTGCAGCTCCTTGTGGGCAAGGTGTCTCCGGACATCTCGGGAGTTCGCCCCTGCGCAGGTTAAACTGGCCAATAAAGTAACATCTTAACTCCTGAAAGTCTCCAACATTTGTTCTCATACCCGGTGGATGCTACATTTTCCAACTGTGTGTATTTCTTGCCCGCCGGTAGAAGCTAGGATTAAAGCTAATGTGGTTCTGTGGATAGAGCGTCGGACGTGGAGGAACCGGGTTCAAAACCCCGAGGTCACCGGCTTGAGCGCGGGCTCATCTGGTTTGAGCAAGGTTCACCAGCTTGAGCCCAAGGTCACTGGCTTGAGCAAGGGGTCACTCAGTCTGCTGTAGCCCCAAGGCACATATGAGAAAGCAATCAATGAACAACTAAGGAGTCGCAACAAGGAACTGATGCTTCTCATCTCTCTCCCTGTCTGTCTGTCCCTCTCTCTCTCTGTCACACACACAAAAAAAATGTATAGAGCAGGCTGACAGCTGTCAGTACTAGGGGTTGCTGGACAACGGAAGTGGAGGGATTAAGGCAAATACAAAGCAGAGAGAGAAGTCTCGTGGGTGCGGACAACAGTGTGCTGATTGCCGAGGGGGCGGGGTGTGGCGAGGGGGAGGAGGGTACAGGGAGACAAGTGCTGATGGATGGAGACTCTACTTGGCGTGGTGACAGATGATGTATTGTAGAATTGTGCACCGGAAACCTGTATAATTTTGTTAACCAGTTGCCACCTCAATATATACAATATAGAAAATTATAGAAAAGTCCTGAACTGAAAATACAAAAGTAGTGTATCAGGGATTATGACAAAGTGGAGACATTGTTTTGGAACTAAGAGGTTTCATGTGGAAAGAACGGGGGTCCCTAATTCAAAAGACCTGTTTCTAAAGCCCCTGTGTTCAGTGCCCTCACTTTGTAACTGTGTGCTACTTACGCAGCTTCTCCGGGCTTCCCTGTCCTCATCTATGAAAGGGAGAGAGTAATTTATAGGTCTGTTGTACCAATAAATAACAAAAAACACGTGAGAGCACCTAGTGTGTAAAGGACATTCAATAAAAGTAATAATAAAATGATTGGGAGAAGACAGTTATAAAGAAAACCTGATTATGATATTCTCTTTAATTCTTCTTTCCATTTAAATAAGAAAACATATGCAAAAGCCACTAGCACAGTGGCCGGGACATAGCTGACCAGCCAAGGATATTAGTCACTCTTCCATGTGACATTTCAAGTTATTTGTTTGGTTTCCAGGATGGAAAAGATGTATATATATATATTCTTGACTCAACATTCAACAGCAGGTTGCCTTGTAATGCTTCCTGAACATTAACTGGTGTGAGCACAGGTCACCGAGGAATGTTGTTTAAATGCGGATTCAGCAGGTCTGGGCTGGGGCTTCAGTTCTGGTCCAGTAGATCTGAGATGGAGGCTGCGATTTCACACCTCTGACGGGCTCCCGGGTGATGCTGTCAGGCTGCCCCCCGGTTCACACTTTGAATAGCAAGGTATTAGTGAGCCAGGCAGTGAGTCCCTCCCTTTGTTCCTTGCCTTCTCTTCTTTCATAGAGCTTGAAGAGTTTAAAGATGACGTTATTTTGTACACTTTACAGATGAGAAATCTGTGACCCATATTGGATGGTGAATTAGTTAATAACTGAGATTATTCAACCTAATAGTTCAGTTACATCTCTTATCTACCCGAATCACTTTTTGAAATGTATAACTATCCATTCCTTCTTCCTATGCAATTGTCATATTCCTGGACGTTAGGAGTTACCAAGTTCCCTGTTACATCTTTAGCACTGTTATTCGGGTCTTTCTGACATCTTTGTTCAGGCTGATACGCAGCTGCAGTTTGTTGGTACCCGTTACGTAACCCTGCTAGAGGCAGCCCATCCTGGATGAAGCCGTCCTTCGTGGCAAAGTGACTGGCAGGGGTCAGGCAGGTTTTGATATTCTTTGGTGTAGTTGATGCCAATTAAATTCTTAAATCAGAACTCCTTCCTGGTTCTTTGAAATGAGCTGCCCTCTCCCCTCCCAGAGCCAGTGAGAAGCCAGATGAGCTCAGTGCCATCAGCTCAGGGAGACTAGCCATTTCCCTGATCCTCCCACAGAACAGCTCTGTCCCTCCCACTGGGATAAACATATATATATATATATATATATATATATATATATATATATATATATATATATATATATATATATATGTATGTATATTGAGAGGAGGGGAGATAGTAAGGCAGACTCCCACATGTGCCCTGTCTGGAGCCAATGCTCAAATCAACCGAGCTATCCTCAGCTCCTGAGGCTAACGCTTATACCAGTGAACTATCCTTAGCGCCTGGGGTGGTGGGAGCTTAAACCAATCGAGCCACTGGCTATGAGAGTGGAAGAGGGAGAGAATGGAGGGGGGGAGAAGCAGATGGTCTCTTCTCCTGTGTGCCTTGACCAGGAATAGAAACCGGGATGTCCACACGCCAAGCTGATGCTCTACCCACTGGGAAAACCAGCCAGGCCCACACGCCAGGCCGATGCTCTACCCACTGGGAAAACCAGCCAGGGCCGACTGGGATATTTTTCATCCACCTCACTTCTTCCAGATCCAGATTAGAGGACAAGGTCCTGTTAACGTTTAGCTTCCTAGCCTTGTTTCTTAGTAAAGCCCCTGGAGTAATGCTGTACTGCGGGATACTGCTGGAATCTTGTCTCCCAGTTACAAGGGCATGCCCCTCTCCCGCCCCCGGGGCACAGCTCGACGGCTGCCCAGTGGCTCAGAGCCAGTCAGGGTTCCCATGCCTCAGCTTAGGTATGCTGTTTGTGCCGACGCTGTTCCCCTTCTCTGACTTTCCCACATCAGGACCATAGACATGTGGCTTCTAGCCCATTTTTAGAAGCTAACACTGACAGGAACATGTTTATAAAACTTTTTTAGAAACAAAGATTATTTCAGAATAATGAAAACATAATCACACTCAATGTATACATAATGAACTTAATTTAATAAACAGTTAAACATAACATAATCATAAAAATATTACAAAAGAGCGAGTTGAGCTTGGATGGTAACAGTGTTTCTTTTCACAGGGAGATAATAAATGTTCCTGGGCCGAAGGCAGCGGGGCAGGAGGCTCAGGATTGCTTCTCTCCCTCCTTCCTTGTCGCCCTTTCTCCCTCTGCCCATCGTTCCCTTCCTCCCTCCCTCCCTCTCTCGCTTCCTCTCTCCCTTCCTTCTTCCTTCCTTCCTCCTTCCTTCTTTCCTTTTTCATCTATTTTCTTCTGTCATTTTGACTGTACAGGGTACTTGCAGAATCCCTGTAAAGGGATTTATTGTTAACCTATCATAATATAGTATGTTTTTTTGTTGTTGTTCTTCTTTTTATTCAGTGAGAGGAGGGGAGGCAGAGACAGGCTCCCGCATGTGCCCCGACTGGGATCCACCCAGCAAGCCCACTAGGGGGCGATGCCCTGCCCATCTGGGGCGTTGCTCCATTGCTCAACAACCAAGCTCTTCTTAGCACCTGAGGTGGAGGCCATGGAGCTATCTCCAGACCCTGGGGCCAACTTGCTTCAATAGAGCCATGGCTGCAGAAGGGGAAGAAAGAGAGAGAGAGAAGTGAGAGGGGGAGGGTTGGAGAAGCAGATGGGTGTTTCTCCTGTGTGTCCTGACCGGAAATTGAACCCAGGACATCCACACATGGGGCAGATGCTCTACCACTGAGCAAACTGGCCAGGGCCATATAAGTATTTTTAATGTCAATAAATGTACCTCTCTCTTCACTACCATTTTAAATACACAGTTATTTAACACAGTACATGACTGTGCCACCATTTATTTAATTAATTTCCTAATGTGGGGCATTCTGATTGTTTCCTAACTTCTTTTACTGTTATAAATCATGGTCTTGTTAAGATCTAAGCAACTGCTTCTCAGTTACTTCCTGCTTTTCTATTCCTCTCTTTACCTCCTCAAAGAATTCCAGTAGGTATGGTATTCCTTTTTATGGACACATTGCCCAATGTGATATTTAATTAAATTTAATAATTTGCTATAGTACGATAAATATAGTGCTTAAAAAAAACTTGGATTCTAAAGTCAGTCTACCTGAGTTTAAATCCAGCCCTGCAGTTTGTTAGCTGTGTGACCTTGGATGAGATACTTAACCTCTCTGTCCTGTTTCTGTACCTAGGACATGAGGATAATAATAGCACTTGTTTCATCTAGTTATGAGGATTAAAGAAATGATATATTCAAAGGCACAGAACAGTAGCGAGCATTTGGTGCTCACTCAAATAATATTAGCTATTGTTTAAAATAATTACCATATTTTTTGCTCCATAAGACGCACTTTTCCCCCAAAAAAGTGAAGGGGGAAATGCCCGTACATCTTATAGAGTGAAAAATTAAGTATTTCATTAAATATTTTAACACACCATTTGGTTCAGATTTTTTTTTTCTTATTTTCCTCCTTAAAACACGAGGTATGTCTTATGATCAGGTGCGTCTTATGGAGCGAAAAATACGGTAGCTTGCTTTATCCTTCTTATTCACAGTATTAAATGTAAATGTCCACACACATATGGCTGCAGACCGAACTTCCCTTTGGGGCAGGAAATTCTGGGAGCAGAAAGGAGTGGAGTGGTCTCAAGCGGGTAACGCACATATTAAGAAATACGGCCAATTCTTAAGACGTGGCCCGGTATCAGACCCTGTAACACAATCGGGTTGCTGAGCGAGGCTGCACGCAGTGCGGTGGAGACACGTGCGGTCACCAAGGGTCCAGCAGTCGCCCGCCACCCCGCACAGGTGCTCACACACGTGCAGATCCTCCGCCATCTTTCCCGTGTGTGTGACCTAGAACGGACTGGCATGCACTTCTTTTCACTTCTCCCCTGGGGTTCTCTTCTCTTCCCTCTTTTCTCTTCATGAAAGGAGAGAGAAAGTAGTTTCTTGCTTACTTGGGCTTTTCCTAAGGAGCAGACTTGATCGTGCTCACTGGACCTCCCAGTGAGCCTGTCTGTGCGCAGTTCTTCCTGTCCAGCGGGGCTCTGGCCCTCGGGGGACCCCGCACTGGGAGCGGGCGCCACAGATGGACTTGGGACCTATTTTTGGAGATAGGAAAATACAAGGAATTTGGGGTCAATTGTTCGCTCCTAACTACTAGAGAAGTACATCAGAAACATCTAAATTGTGTGTGTGTGTGTGTGTGTATATATATATATATATATATATAAACATTTTCATTATTAGACCAAGTCCTCGGTTGATAAGAAAATACATTCAACAACACATCAGTGTATGGAGGAAAGACCAGGTGTTTTTCTTGCCTATCAAGGCCCTGTGGGCTCAAGCACTGAGAAAAAAAACAAAACAAAACTGCTTGTCACAAGGCTGATTTTTATTCTTAGTTTTGCAGCAGACTATAGTCGAGTCCAAGGAAGGATAAAGCAATTCAGTTCTTTCATTTGGGAAGACGTTTTCCTTTGGCCCGTGTCCCTGGTCCTCCTTGTATCCTATGCTATTATTTTGTGAGACATGACCCTTGACGGGACAGCCACAGCCCCAGAGATTGGCGGCCAGCGGTCAACGCCCGGAGCAGCGGGCTCAGTGTTTTCTCGTGAACCGGGGCTCCACGTCAGCCTCCTGCACAGAACGATTCCTAGAGTAGATAGATACTTTGTAATCAAACTGCTCGGAAGAGACTATTTTCTATAGAAAAAGCAAGAAGGAGGAGCTGATTGATTAACCGTTGCTTCTAACCTAATATCGTCTGTTGGAAATATTACAGACACTGGAAACCACAAAATGCTTTCTACTCCAGAAAATGAGTATATCCTAGAACTAATGGTGAGTTTCAGAGGCCCAGAAAGCCATCCAAGTATTTAGGGAAAAATACAAGGAGATCAACATTACTACTTGTTTGAAGCCTCATTAAGAGGAAATTTTAGCTCCAGGACTCCCGGGTTACAGAGCAAAGTAGCAACTACGAACATGTCGCCACAATGTCCACCACGAGAGGACCCACAGACCCGAGCTGTCGGGTATTCTGTGGCCCTATGGTATTCCACGGAAGAATGTATGTTATAAATGGGTTAGAAAGATAGTGATGCAGCACACTATTCAGAGTGCGATCTAATTTTTGTAAAAACAAACAAAATCTGCAAACACGTGGGTACCTGCTTTGTTACGAGCTAGAAGAACTTATTTCGCTGTTAACCATGGATCCCCCAGATAGCGAGAGTGGATAAAGAAAACAGGATTGGTGGCAGGGGCGGGGGAAGAGAGGAAAGTCTAGTTATTAATGTACGCACGTGTGTATTGTTTGGATTGGTCATAAATATGGATTTGATAATATTTTACATAAAAAACATATAAAACTCTTTGTATCAGCAATGACTCTCCTTGTGTGGTGGTTTGAAGCTCTCTGTTCTGTAAAGAAACATGGTATCAATTGGTAAATAGTAGAAATGACAGGTATCCTTCCACCTGAAGAAACTGCTTAAAATAACAGTATAAATTGTCTCACACTTGTCAACACCAGCCATTCCATGTCACAGAGTCTAGGAAGAGATACAAATGAAATCCGAAGCTGCTGTCTCATGAAAGCCGTTACATCTTGCTGGAGTGGGCTGGCTGATGGTAACAGTAGAAGTTAAAAAACAGATGCTGAAAGTATGCAAATATGTTCATAATAATGTGAGAAAGATATGCTGCTGCCCAATTATGATACTTAGCACCTTAGATACTGATTGCCATCCTTACAACTTCCTCATGAAGAGCTCCATCGCCACAGAGAGGGGAATAATTTCCCTGGAACTGAATCCATTAACTCATTAACCCATTTGCACTGAGAACCTAGCGTGTGCACAGCTCTATACCTACAGGCTGGGGGAGAGGAAACACGGAATGAGTAAGAGCCAAGAATTTTCTCATGCTGCTTATGAACCAGCGGGGCAGCTAGGGTGGTACACGGGCTCTGGAAGGCAGGTTGGGCTGCAGGAAGCACACACAGCTACGGACCAAAGCAGGACTTCCGCAGAGAGTGGCTGGGTGGCCCCTCCAAAGGGAGGTGTTTCCTGGTCCATTTTGTTTTGTTTTAGAATAGGAAAAACATGAAAATCATTGTGAGAAGAGGGGAAAGAGTCAGGATGGAGAGGCGATCAGGAGGAATTTCATCGGGTAACCCTGGAAGAAGCCGAAAGAGAGCCCAAAGGGAGGAGTCGGTCAAGAGAAGGAGGTTGGGTGTTATCCAAAACCTGTAAGAGCAGGAGGAGGTCCAGAGTGGCGAGGCAGAGGCCCTCTGGGGGGAAGAGAGAGGAAACCAGAGGAGCCCACTCGGCAGAGCTTTGATGTCTCAGTCTAGAGAGAAGGTGCATTATTAACAGAGTGAAAGGGCGGGGGTGGGTAGGAGATTGGGAATAGCCACAGTGAAACATGCAAATCAGCCAGGAATGATGAAACGGGTTGTGCAGCCTCAAGGAGGTCATTGCTGAGGCTGAGTAGCATGAATTTTTAATGAAACTAATAAATTTTTTCATTACTTTCTCTAGCGATGTTGCAGGTAGGCACGAGGGAGTAGAAATTTAGCTTGGCTGGAATGCACGTTTTGTAGAAATCAAATGATTCTTATATTGACAACTGCCTATGAAAATTCATGGGGGGAGCACAGAGGCTATAACATAGTCATACTATCCTGCTAATTTTGCACATCTGATATTCTGTATAATACAAAGTTTCAAACATTGCCAAAAAAAATAGACGATTGAGCACAGGAACTGTGACATTGAGATCTCTGTTCCTGGCCTAAGCATAATCCCAGCACTCAAAAGATACTGAATACTTATTGAATAAATAAGTACAAATAAATAAAAATATTCAAACAATGGGAAAAAAGAAGAAGAAAATTCATTGGAAAGTAATTTCAAATAAGTGTATCACTTCAAATTTCACTTTGTCAATTTGTTTCTTTCCCCTTAATATTTAGAGTCAAATCATTCAGATAATTATATTTTCATAAAGAAGTAAGAATATCCTGTACTTCAAATGTTAACCAAACAAGAAATGCTATTAGAATTTCTAAAAAGTTTCTAGCTCATCGTTGCTTCTCATACATTATGTATTTTTAGGCTGGAAAAACTAATCACATCCTTTTTGGAAGACCAGGATCCAGAGAGTAGACTGGAGGTTGGCGCCGATATGCGTAAAATCCATCACTGTTTCCATCATTTAAAGGTAAATGCAAGCATTTCCTCTCTCGTAGAAGCCATCATCTGCTACCTTCAAGCTACAATACACTTTCCTAGTTGACGAACTTTTCCAAGGTCGGGACCCAGCCTGACACAGCCAAGAACGGTGTGATCTTTGAACCCAGGCTGTGATTATCACTGAATTTCTTCAGAGCTTGTCTCTTACTAATGCCAATGAATAAGCTCGAGCCGTAGGCTTCTAATTCTTTTGCCAGGAATCTCTACCTTCTACGCAGAATCGTCCCATGTTCCGTTTCTTTTCAAGCTATATGAAGAAAATAGTGTTTTTCGTTTTTCTCTCAGCAGTTTTGATTTACCCATATAAAGCCTCAGTTTTTTTCTCTGCCTTAGATCTTACCTTTGATAATGAGACTATCATTAACCTTTCCTTCTACCTCACTTATAATTTGGCCTACTTCTTTAAGAGGATGCCCACTTGTTGTGAGTCTGCTATGGGGCTGGGCAAAGCGGAGGAAGGAAGCCATGGGGAAGAAAGAAATGTAAGGAATAATTACGGTACACAGGGAGTGGGTACACAAAACCGGGTTTGGGGTTCCGGAGAAAGGGAAGGAAGTTCAAGAGGAGATCATGTTTGAGCAAGAATGTCCCAGTTCAGGGAAGAAGAGGTCAGATAGCGAAGAGGAGGGTGGTGACGGAGGACGGAGAGAGGACGGTAGAGAGGGAAGACATGCCAAGCAAAGGCAACGCATTGCACAGACAAGGAGCCGGAAAGGAGATGCCCGTCTGACTCACGGGAACCGTTGGTACCAGCGTAAGAGTCAACGAAACAAGTCTGGAGTAGAGTTACGGACGCTTGCTCTTACTTCGTTTTCCAGAAACTACTGAATGACAAGAGCACACACGGGAAGAGCACCGTGTCCTCCGACACCCAGGATCAGGGCTGCCAGGAACCGGTGGAAGAGGAAAAATATAAAAAGCTACAGGAGATTCTGCAGCAGAGAGACAATGAAATCAGTATCCTTTCTGAAGCAACCAGAAACTGTCCCTGCACGGGCTTGAGCAGGGCAGTGGGAGTGCTGAGGGGTCTTTCCCTGGCCACGGCACCTAGCTGCCCACCCTGCTCCCAGCCCACACCTCTTCCATTTAGAAGGAAAATTCCCTCCAGCAAACAAAGTGTAGCAACTAGTGAAAAATGGGGTTGCTAGTAAAGAAAACATTCTACTGTGTTTTCAGTCAGATATAATTACTATGTTTCAGAGAAATATATGCACATGTATATATATGTATATATGTATATATATATATAGAGAGAGAGAGAGGGAGGGAGAGAGAGAGAGAGATAAAGTCTAAAATTTCAGTTTGTTGAAGAGTAGGAGCTTTTCATACACCATCTTTTAACATGAAATTTTTAAAAATATGTTTTGACTTCCCTGCGGCGCTCTCTCTGGGTTAGTCCCGAGCCAGTAAGTTAGCTGGTTATCTTTAGCTAGCTGACCGGACACCGGGCTGACCGCAGCCTCGCCGTGGCCCAGAATGTGTGGCTTGTGTGTGGGTGAAACCCCAAGGAGGGCTGAAAAATGACAAATGGTATTTAGCTTATGAAGAGCAGAGATTGATTTAAATGAAACTTTTTATTTGAAAGCCAGATCTACCGCTCTGGGGTTCCGCTTACAAATGTTCCCAAATTTGGAACTGAGTGTGGATGAGTGTTCAGGATGGAACTCCGGCGGGCTCCGGGGGGCGGCGTCCTGCGGGTGCGGAGCGGGGCGGCCGCCTCGGGAGCGGCCCCCAGTGACAGGCGAGGTGGCCACTTCTAAAGAGCCCCTGTTGGTTGAGGTAGACCTCAGGGCTCCCCAACATTTCTTCAGTATTGTTTCTTATTTTATCTTTCAAGCTTCTTAGGAAAGAGTTGACATTTTTATTACATTTGCAGACGTTTCAACACACACAGAGATTATTCTGGTCTTTTTTTTTTTTTTTTTTTATGAACAGACATATTGGTTCAATTTTGGAAAAAAATCACTAAAAAGGCATTTTAGCTTCAGCTACTGTGCAAAAATGCATAGAAATAACCTGCATGAAGGGAGTCCAGGGGCAAAGAGATAAAAAAAAATAAGGAAATAAAAATCAAATAAGAGGGAACACTGGCTGATGAAGTTCAGTCTAATTTTAGTTGAGTGTGAGCGGACCCTGTGTGCCTGAGTGTTAGCGGCTCTGTCATCCAGCCAGTAATAGTAGGTTCAACTGTGAATGGCACCGACCCGCACACGCCCTTGTCTGTGAGAGCTGCCCACAGGTGCTGTGACCCCCGCGTCCCTGTTCCTCGCCCCTCCCTCAGCCTCGTCCCCAGGGCTGGACCCCCCCAGCGCCGGTCCCCGCCCAGGTCTCAGGGCTGGCCCAGTCCCAGCCTGGGCTCTGCTTCCTTTCCCAGCCACGACCCTGACTTAGGGTCTTCTCCCCCAGATACTCCCGCCAACCTCTTCACCCCCTTCTGGGCTTACGAATGTCCCTGCGTATAGGGGGGTGGGCATCATGGGATCTGACAGGGAGGGAGCGGGCTAGGCTTGTTCGTGTATATATACGTTTATCTTCAGAAGAGAGTGAGAGAGAGACATAAACCACCGCCCTCCTTCCCGGGCAAATCCAGGCTCCGCTGTTCCTGGAATGGGGGGTGGGGGGTGGGGGGCGGAGGGTGGGGGAGGAGGTTCCCTGGATTCTTTCCTGACTGTGAATAACACGAGCAGGGTCCCCTCCTTCTGAGACTTGTTCTAAAGGATGGCGTGCCGGTGGCCTGGGGACAAGGGCACTGGACTTCACGTCACAGCAGGTTGACACCCTGGCTCTCCGGGCATCAGCTGCACGCGCAGCCCGCGAGGCGTCCCGTCCTCCCCAGCGTGCTGAGCGCAGCCAGGGCTGTCCCCTGGGAGGTGTCCGAGCCCTCGGCAGAGTCGGGGAGTGGGGGGTGTGACCGCAGGCGGAGTGGGGGGTGTGACCGCAGGCGGCGGGGAACTCTGAGGGAGGGAAAACGGCAGCTGAGACGGACTCATTGCAGTGTGTACACTCGCCCAGGGCTCACCACCAAGAAAGGTGCCCGAGATGTCACAGTTTTTCCCAGTTGGGTTGAAGGATATTTTTCAGACTTTTTTTTTTTTTTTTGAGGAGCTAGGAGGACAGGAGGAATAAGAAAGGTACGATTTAACAGGGGAGAAAACGTGGTCATACTGGAGGTCAATGAAAGGCAGTCATGTGACCAAAATAACAGCGGATGACACTGAGCTTGTGTCTTGGAAAGAGGAAGTGACGTCATTTCGGTGACATTAGCAGTGGGAAGACAGTTCAGACACCCCTTCGGAAGACAGACGACAGGGTGTCGCTCAGTACCCCGCACACCCAGGTTCAACAGAGTGCGGAGGGGAAGAGGAGAAGGGAAGGGAAGAAGGGGGGAAGCAGCAAAGCGGATGAAGTTGTGTGTGATCTCTGTGCAGTCTGAGTCGGAGCAGGTCGGTGGTCGGTTACAGTCTTCCGCGGCTTCTCATTAAACCTGGGTTACATTCAGACTTCTTCCTACAGCTCCAGAGGCCCTGCGTCATCGCGCCCCTGCCCACCTCTCCGACTTCATGTCTTACGCCCCTGTCCCGTGGGTAAGGCCACGGTCACAGTGACCTTTCTGCTGTTCTAACAGGGTTTTCCAGCCGAGGGCACTGCTGACCTGGGGGCCCTATGAGTCTCTGCTGGGGGCTGTCCTGTGCCTTGTAGGACGCCCAGTGTCATCTCTCGCCTCTACCCACCGGAGTTCAGTAACAGTCCCTACCCATCCTCCAGTATGACAAATAAAGGTGTCTCCAGACCTGGCCGGATGTCCCCTGGGTGGTAAGGAGCCTCTGTGTGGGGACCCCTGCCAAGCCCCCTTCCCCTTAGGGTGTTAGCGCCAGCATTTTCTCTGCTTACGTCCCCTTCCCTCTGCTGCATTCTTTCTGTCACTCAGATCTCAGTGTCAATGTCACTCTTAGAAAGGGTGGCACCCAGGGTACAGTAGCCGCTCAGTTGATCTCGACCTTTTAAAATACATAAGCAATCCGGCACTTTCAGTCTCTCACTTTTCTCTGTGTGCGCGCGTGCCTGTGTGCCTATGTGTGTGACCTGTCTTTCCCCAGGAGGACACCTTCTTCATGAGAGGCTGCCCCTTCGTTGTGCCAGTGCAGTCCCCAGAGTACCCCCAGGCATGCAGTGCCAGCCCCCGTGAGCATCGCGGGACGGGAGAAGGGAAACCTGGTCACACTGCAGCGTGTGAGCTGATACGGACCAAGAGTGCACGGAGCTGTTGGGGACCAGGAGTGGACCGAGAGTGCACGGAGCTGTTGGGGACAGGGGTGGACCGAGAGTGCACGGAGCTGTTGGGGACAGGGGTGGACCGAGAGTGCACGGAGCTGTTGGGGACAGGGGTGGACCGAGAGTGCACGGAGCTGTTGGGGACAGGGGTGGACCGAGAGTGCACGGAGCTGTTGGGGACAGGGGTGGACCGAGAGTGCACGGAGCTGTTGGGGACCAGGGGTGGACCGAGAGTGCACGGAGCTGTTGGGGACCAGGGGGTGGACTGAGAGTGCACGGAGCTGTTGGGGACCAGGAGTGGACCGAGAGTGCACGGAGCTGTCGGGGACCAGGGGCGGACCGAGAGTGCACGGAGCTGTTGGGGACCAGGGGCGGACCGAGAGTGCACGGAGCTGTTGGGGACCAGGGGTGGACCGAGAGTGCACGGAGCTGTTGGGGACCAGGGGTGGACCGAGAGTGCACAGAGCTGTTGGGGACAGGGGCGGACCGAGAGTGCACGGAGCTGTTGGGGACCAGGGGTGGACCGAGAGTGCACAGAGCTGTTGGGGACAGGGGTGGACCGAGAGTGCACGGAGCTGTTGGGGACCAGGGGTGGACCGAGAGTGCACAGAGCTGTTGGGGACAGGGGTGGACCGAGAGTGCACGGAGCTGTTGGGGACCAGGGGTGGACTGAGAGTGCACGGAGCTGTTGGGGACCAGGGGTGGACTGAGAGTGCATGGAGCTGTTGGGGACCAGGGGTGGACCGAGAGGAGTGGGAGGTCTGGGCAGACCCTGCTCTTCTCTGTCGGGCCGATGCCTAGACGCCGCAGAAGGGGTGAACCGCTTCGGCGGCTACACGTTGGTTTGGGTGGGCAAATAGAGGCCACGTTGGATTGTAAGAGGAAAACTGATTATCCCTCTGGAAATCGAAAAGTTGGGGTCATAACATAACAGGCGGAAGATGGAGGTCGAACGATTTCCATGTTACTTGGCAAGCATGAGTGTGCCCCGTGCTTCCTCGCCTCTGTGGTGTCGCCTTCCCTCCTGCATGACCTCGGGCTTGCACGCCCTTCTGCACCCACTCTGCTCCGGGGAGGGCGCAGGCCGCGGCTCCACCTTCCTGCACCTGCAGTTAGAGTGCTGACACTCCCGGAGGGACTGTAGTGCCTCCTTGTGGCCTCGGCAGAAGTCCCTAAAAGTCTTATGCATCCTGAACCCAGTACAGTGATTCTATCACTTATCATCAGAATCCACAGTATGTCTAAATGGCCTGCAGACCGTGCATTTAAAATAATAATCTATACTAATAGCTTACCTCATTCCAGTTCAATTTCAGATGCCAAATTAGAGATGTTAAACAAAGTGACTCTGAAGTCCCATTGGAAGGTACTGTGACTGGGCAGGGGGGTCTCTGGCCACCATGGTTGATCCAGTGGGTCCGCTGGTGGGGCAGGTCCTGGCCTCCTCTCTCCCTGGGTACATTCTCACTCACTTACTGATGAATACATAGCTCCATTGCCTACTGCTACTCAGTGTTCATTTTATTTTAATAAACTGTCCATAAAAATTTTAAGGCTTACCTGGTTTAAACTCGGAGCATTTTAAAGACCTATGGGCTTGCCGTCTTTTCCTATAAGGGCACCATATTGAAAGGCCAATAGCCTCCTAAACTGTCCACAGACTCCATCTGTGACTCCCGGAAATTAAACACTACCTTCTGTCAGTCTTTACCATGTGCGGCATAGTCAACCTGATGGGGAATATTAATCTCACTTGTAACACGCACGTCTTGATCATCATAACCTAACATGCATCAGGAAATCCTTAGCTCGAGTCTCAGATATCCTGGTCAATATGTTGAAGAAGGAAAAGAAGAAAGCTCAGGACGCCCTCCGCCTGTCTAGCCTGGAGAGCAAGGACGTCAGACCCCCCCAGAAGTCCCCCTCCACAGCCGGGGACCCAGACGGCCCGAGGCCGCTGCTGCCCTCGGCTCCCACGCGGGTCCCGGACGCCCCCGATTTGGGACACAGACCCAGTTCGCTCCACAGAAGAACAGGTCAGTGATATTTATTTATAACTACAGATCATGCAATCCTAAATAGAAAACAGAGACTATCAGAAATTATACACCGATATAAAAAGTAAAAAAAAAAAGAAGTAAACAATTATAATTTTACCGTTACCTTCGTCATTGAAATTCTTATCGTTTTTATTATTACTATTTCTTGAGACTTTGTAGTGATAGCAGTTGTAGATAGATGTGTATCCATCCTCAAAAAATAAAAAAATCCAGAATGCCTCATTCTCCGTAATGGAACTCAGTGTAGCACCCTTTTAGTTTTTAGTGTGCAAGGACGAGGCTCTCTCAATTTATCTGTAGAACATTTTATTACAATTATTAAGTAAATGAAATACCGGTTTCCGAAACGGATGGCGGAACTGAAGAAACAGCGTCTGAGTTGTCACAGAGTTTCGGGGGCAGAATGGATGGGCCCCGGGCAACGGAGGAAAGGTTACCCTCGAGGGAGGGGGCAGCACCTGTCCTCTGACGTGGGAGGCAGAGAGTGAGGACAGGTGTTGCACCGCTGGTTGGACAACGCAGCGCTTCCCTTTAAATCCGAATGAGCTCTCTGCAGCAAAGTCACTCAGACCTGTGACCACAGGCTGCCGCGGAGGGCAGCGCACCAACAAAACTTCGTCAGATGGTTTCACGGGGCTGCGCCGCCGACTCAGAGGCTCCGGCCCCGTGGGCAGCTTTGCTGAGTGTGTCAGTATCACATGTGTCAGTACCACAGCTGCGGAAGCACGCGGCAGCCCAGGTTGCTCTGTGCGCTTCTCTTCTTCTATTAGACCAGCAGAGCACGCTGAACGGTGACCCATGCCTTTCTCCTAAAAGCATGAACGAGTCGGAGGTATGGCATGCGCTGGAAAAAAAGGGTGAAACGCTTCCCTTCTGGGCAACATAGGTGAAATTTTCGGCGTAAACGTTCGTTGGGATGGGCGATCTGTCATGCATGGTTTCCTAACGGGTTTAGCTTGGGAATATTAGAGTATGGTACTTATTAAGAAAGACGTTTTTAGTTAATAAAGATGAGACTTAGGAGCCTGGGCATATAGTGTATGATATTATATGCCTTTATCTCTCTTTTTTTTTAATTAAATTTATCGGGGTAACGTTGGTTCGTGACATCGTATCATGTTCAGGTGTGCACGATTGTAATTCGATGTCTGTGCACCCTACTGCGTGCACCCCACCTGGCGTCTGCTCCCCTTCACCTACCGTATACCTGGCCTCCTTTATCTTCTCATTCTAGATCTTCTTGCTTTGAATCTTTTTTAGTAACAGCGTGGGATAAATTCAAAATCAGAGGAAACCAAAGACACGGTCCTTGCCGTTTGTCAGGGGGGGTTGTAGACAGGGAGAAGCTCGTATTCCTCTCTGTGCTCCATACGGCGTTCGATGCTCCGTGTGGTGACAGCTGCTTGGAAAAGGAGGAGGCCCACTGGATTAATGAATGTGTTAGTTCATTCGTCAATTCATTCATTACTTTGTTTACTCAGCATCTATTTATTGAGCACACCCTTTGGTCTAGGTCCCGTGCTCATTACTATTATTATGGCTAACATTTCCATAGCCCTTAAATGTATCAGGCGGTATTCAAAGGTCTCTGCTTGGATTAATTTATCTAATCCTTACCCCACGAGTTCTGGTTTTACCCCATATTACAGACGAGGACGTACATGGACAAACACAGTCTCTGACCTCAGAGCCCTCACAGACTGGTGGAAGAGAACCTGGAACACCTCACTGCAAAGCGCACCTCTGTGTTGTTGAGGGAACATACCAGGGAGCCTTACTTCGCATTAAGACCAGAAAGATCCAGAAAGGGGCAAGGGGGTGGGAGTGCGGCTGGAGGGAACATTGCAAACAGAACAATCGCCAGCCAGCGTAGCTCTCAGGCAGAGGCGGACTTAACCTTAACGGTGGCGCGCAGGGCGCGCGCCCTGGGCCCCGAGTTCTGAAGGGCCCCGCAAAACCCCAACTTGACACTTTTTTCTAACGACACCAAGTTTGGTTTCATATGTGCAATTTTAACAGTAATAGTACTAATATTTTTTATTTATTTGAAAATATGGTTAACATGTATTTTTATTTTCCCTGTCTCTCTCTTTTTTTTTTTTTTAAGGGGCCCAATATTTTCTTCTGCACCTGGGACCTCAACTGACCTTAATCTGCCTCTGCTCTCAGGGCCTTTGTGATGGAAAGCAGCATTTTAGGAAGCTGAAGGCCAGGGTGGTTGGGATCTGGGGAGTGAGGGTCTGGGAAGAAATGACTGACAGAGGACACACCGTTTGCATATCCAGTTAGAAGGCCATTCTAGTGCAGTCGTCCTGGGCAAAGGGTGGGGACATGAGAGAGAGGTGGGAGATCAGAAGCCTTAGGAGGTAGAGTAAACAGGGCGTGGTGATTAAAGGTCAGGGGGGGATGGTGGTTGGAGTGGGTTGGCCTCCAGGTCTCTGAGTGGCTGGTCAGGCCTTTATGGAGGTAAAGAACAGTGCCTCCCCTGGCTTGCCGCAGCTGGCATTTTTGACTATAGAGAACTTACTATTGGCATCTCTGCCAAAGTGAAAAGTCACAATCAGTACGTACTCATGTTAGATCCCTTGGCTCATGACAGAACGTACTCCGTTTACTGGGTTTTTCCAAAGACGCACACCCTGTGCCCATGCAGAAATGGCCTGTGACATGGCCGCCCAGCCCCTCGCTGTGTGTGCCAGACCTTTCCTATTTCTGTTTTCTCTTGCCCACACCACCTCTCGCCTCATAATTCTTCTTCCCTGTGGCACCTCATAATCTGTCTCCTAACTTATAATTATAGTCAGCTTTCAGTATCTCTCTCCCTCCCTTGGTACTGCTATTAAGAAAGACCATAGTTCCGTTTGGAGAATGAATTAAGTTTGCCTGAACAGAAAATCGCTGAAAAAAAATCATGGAAACCGTGTGTCAGGTCCGAGCACAAATGAAGTAAAAGAGTTTTGGAGAAAAGCCTCACCCAGTTCAAAGGGTTTCTGAGTTGTTTTAACTGACATTGGATATAACTCTGAATAGGAGTCGGATCACAAATGGATTGATAATGATCTAGGCATTTGGAAGGGGGATTGATGGGGGATAGATTTTATTTTTTCGGCGAAACCACAGCCAGGATGAAAGTCGCCGTGGAGCAGGCGTCCCCAAACTACGGCCCGCAGACCGCAATGCGGCCCCCTGAGGCCATTTTTCCAGCCCCCACTGCACTTCTGTAAGGGGCACCTCTTTCATTGGTGGTCAGTGAGAGGACCACTGTATTTGGCAGCCCTCCAATGGTCTGAGGGACAGTGAACTGGGCCCCTGTGTCAAAAGTTTGGAGACCCCTGCCGTGGAGGGACCAATGCTCCGAGGTAAGGGGATACTGCATCTGGATCCCAGGGGTTTACTCGGCTCTTATTATCACATTATTTTATGCACAAGCAGCTTGTGTCCCCTAAAGCAAATGCAAAAAATTAATAAGCATGTTGTTGTGAAGGCATTTCTGCCTTACGTAGAAGCTGTCCGTTTCTGGGCACCATCCCTGCGGCTGTCTTTAAGGCAGAAAGCAAGTCAGTTTGACTACCTCCTACTCTGAGACTCTTGTGAAAGCGTCTTTCCTTTTCGATGACAGCCCCCCTCCTCCACTTCCCACCTCTCTGTGCTCACAATGACTCCTTTCCAATCTCCCTTGTTAAAGGAACACGAAACCGAATTCCTGGTTCACTAGAGAGTCCCCCAGAGTCACTGGGCACGGCAGAGGCAGGCTCACTAGAGAGTCCCCCAGAGTCACTGGGCACGGCAGAGGCAGGGTCACTAGGAGTCCCCCAGAGTCACTGGGCACGGCAGAGGCAGGCTCACTAGGAGTCCCCCAGAGTCACTGGGAAGGCAGAGGCAGGCTCACTAGGAGTCCCCCAGAGTCACTGGGCACGGCAGAGGCAGGCTCACTAGAGTCCCCAGAGTCATTGGGCACGGCAGAGGCAGGCTCACTAGAGAGTCCCCCAGAGTCACTGGGCACGGCAGAGGCAGGGTCACTAGGAGTCCCCCAGAGTCACTGGGCACGGCAGAGGCAGGCTCACTAGAGTCCCCCAGAGTCACTGGGCACGGCAGAGGCAGGCTCACTAGGAGTCCCCCAGAGTCACTGGGCACGGCAGAGGCAGGCTCACTAGAGAGTCCCCCAGAGTCACTGGGCACGGCAGAGGCAGGCTCACTAGAGAGTCCCCCAGAGTCACTGGGAAGGCAGAGACAGGCTCACTAGGAGTCCCCCAGAGTCACTGGGCACGGCAGAGGCAGGCTCACTAGAGAGTCCCCCAGAGTCACTGGGCACGGCAGAGGCAGGCTCACTAGAGAGTCCCCCAGAGTCACTGGGCACGGCAGAGGCAGGCTCACTAGAGAGTCCCCCAGAGTCACTGGGCACGGCAGAGACAGGCTCACTAGGAGTCCCCCAGAGTCACTGGGCACGGCAGAGGCAGGCTCACTAGGAGTCCCCCAGAGTCACTGGGCACGGCAGAGGCAGGCTCACTAGGAGTCCCCCAGAGTCACTGGGCACGGCAGAGGCAGGCTCACTAGAGAGTCCCCCAGAGTCACTGGGCACGGCAGAGGCAGGCTCACTAGAGAGTCCCCCAGAGTCACTGGGCACGGCAGAGGCAGGCTCACTAGAGTCCCCCAGAGTCACTGGGCACGGCAGAGGCAGGCTCACTAGGAGTCCCCCAGAGTCATTGGGCACGGCAGAGGCAGGCTCACTAGAGAGTCCCCCAGAGTCACTGGGCACGGCAGAGGCAGGGTCACTAGGAGTCCCCCAGAGTCACTGGGCACGGCAGAGGCAGGCTCACTAGAGTCCCCCAGAGTCACTGGGCACGGCAGAGGCAGGCTCACTAGAGTCCCCCAGAGTCACTGGGCACGGCAGAGGCAGGCTCACTAGGAGTCCCCCAGAGTCACTGGGCACGGCAGAGGCAGGCTCACTAGAGAGTCCCCCAGAGTCACTGGGCACGGCAGAGGCAGGCTCACTAGAGAGTCCCCCAGAGTCACTGGGAAGGCAGAGACAGGCTCACTAGGAGTCCCCCAGAGTCACTGGGCACGGCAGAGGCAGGCTCACTAGAGAGTCCCCCAGAGTCACTGGGCACGGCAGAGGCAGGCTCACTAGAGAGTCCCCCAGAGTCACTGGGCACGGCAGAGGCAGGCTCACTAGAGAGTCCCCCAGAGTCACTGGGCACGGCAGAGGCAGGCTCACTAGAGAGTCCCCCACAGTCACTGGGCACGGCAGAGGCAGGCTCACTAGGAGTCCCCCAGAGTCACTGGGAAGGCAGAGGCAGGCTCTAGTTCACTAGAGAGTCCCCCAGAGTCACTGGGCACGGCAGAGGCAGGCTCACTAGGAGTCCCCCAGAGTCACTGGGCACGGCAGAGGCAGGCTCACTAGGAGTCCCCCAGAGTCACTGGGCACGGCAGAGGCAGGCTCACTAGAGAGTCCCCCAGAGTCACTGGGCACGGCAGAGGCAGGCTCTAGTTCACTAGAGAGTCCCCCAGAGTCACTGGGCACGGCAAAGGCAGGCTCACTAGGAGTCCCCCAGAGTCACTGGGCACGGCAGAGGCAGGCTCACTAGAGAGTCCCCCAGAGTCACTGGGCACGGCAGAGGCAGGCTCACTAGAGAGTCCCCCACAGTCACTGGGCACGGCAGAGGCAGGCTCACTAGGAGTCCCCCAGAGTCACTGGGAAGGCAGAGGCAGGCTCACTAGAGAGTCCCCCACAGTCACTGGGAAGGCAGAGGCAGGCTCACTAGGAGTCCCCCAGAGTCACTGGGCACGGCAGAGGCAGGCTCACTAGAGAGTCCCCCAGAGTCACTGGGAAGGCAGAGGCAGGCTCACTAGGAGTCCCCCAGAGTCACTGGGCACGGCAGAGGCAGGCTCACTAGAGAGTCCCCCAGAGTCACTGGGCACGGCAGAGGCAGGCTCACTAGAGAGTCCCCCAGAGTCACTGGGAAGGCAGAGGCAGGCTCACTAGGAGTCCCCCAGAGTCACTGGGCACGGCAGAGGCAGGCTCACTAGAGAGTCCCCCAGAGTCACTGGGAAGGCAGAGGCAGGCTCACTAGGAGTCCCCCAGAGTCACTGGGCACGGCAGAGGCAGGCTCACTAGAGAGTCCCCCAGAGTCACTGGGCACGGCAGAGGCAGGCTCACTAGAGAGTCCCCCAGAGTCACTGGGCACGGCAGAGGCAGGCTCACTAGAGAGTCCCCCAGAGTCACAGGGCACGGCAGAGGCAGGCTCACTAGGAGTCCCCCAGAGTCACTGGGCACGGCAGAGGCAGGCTCACTAGGAGTCCCCCAGAGTCACTGGGCACGGCAGAGGCAGGCTCACTAGAGAGTCCCCCAGAGTCACTGGGAAGGCAGAGGCAGGCTCACTAGGAGTCCCCCAGAGTCACTGGGCACGGCAGAGGCAGGCTCACTAGAGAGTCCCCCAGAGTCACTGGGCACGGCAGAGGCAGGCTCACTAGAGAGTCCCCCAGAGTCACTGGGAAGGCAGAGGCAGGCTCACTAGGAGTCCCCCAGAGTCACTGGGCACGGCAGAGGCAGGCTCACTAGAGAGTCCCCCAGAGTCACTGGGAAGGCAGAGGCAGGCTCACTAGGAGTCCCCCAGAGTCACTGGGCACGGCAGAGGCAGGCTCACTAGAGAGTCCCCCAGAGTCACTGGGCACGGCAGAGGCAGGCTCACTAGAGAGTCCCCCAGAGTCACTGGGCACGGCAGAGGCAGGCTCACTAGAGAGTCCCCCAGAGTCACTGGGCACGGCAGAGGCAGGCTCACTAGAGAGTCCCCCAGAGTCACTGGGAAGGCAGAGGCAGGCTCACTAGAGAGTCCCCCACAGTCACTGGGAAGGCAGAGGCAGGCTCACTAGAGTCCCCCAGAGTCACTGGGCACGGCAGAGGCAGGCTCACTAGAGAGTCCCCCAGAGTCACTGGGAAGGCAGAGGCAGGCTCACTAGAGAGTCCCCCAGAGTCACTGGGCACGGCAGAGGCAGGCTCACTAGGAGTCCCCCAGAGTCACTGGGCACGGCAGAGGCAGGCTCACTAGGAGTCCCCCAGAGTCACTGGGCACGGCAGAGGCAGGCTCACTAGAGAGTCCCCCAGAGTCACTGGGCACGGCAGAGGCAGGCTCTAGTTCACTAGAGAGTCCCCCAGAGTCACTGGGCACGGCAGAGGCAGGGTCACTAGAGAGTCCCCCAGAGTCACTGGGCACGGCAGAGGCAGGCTCACTAGAGTCCCCCAGAGTCACTGGGCACGGCAGAGGCAGGCTCACTAGGAGTCCCCCAGAGTCACTGGGCACGGCAGAGGCAGGCTCACTAGGAGTCCCCCAGAGTCACTGGGCACGGCAGAGGCAGGCTCACTAGAGAGTCCCACAGTCACTGGGCACGGCAGAGGCAGGCTCTAGTTCACTAGAGAGTCCCCCAGAGTCACTGGGCACGGCAGAGGCAGGCGCTGGGGTTGTGTGTGTCGCTGTGGAGGTCAAGTGTCTCTTGTGGTTTTATTGAAATAATAGGAGGGATTGTTCAGCTTCACAGTTTGCAGAGAGTCATATTGTTCTCCTTAAAATAGCAGAAGTTTTTTGGTTTGGGGGGAGTCTTTGTTTGTTTGTTTTGGAATCTTTTAAAGGTTTTTTTTGTCGTTGTTTTGTTTGTTTTAATTTTTATTTTTCTGTGTCGGTTTTCTGAAAGTTCCAAATAGTCACCTGGAGCCAGACAGTATTCCAAAGCTCCCTGAGGACTCAGCTCGCCCTTGGACCATTTGAGAAGCAAACGGAACCCACTCATCACAGGTGATGCCACTGGCACTTTAAAAGGTGAATTAAAAGCCAAAGCCACAGCTCCAGGCTCTTTTCTCTGACTCCCAAGAACTTACTAAGTCTCCACCACGTCCATGGAAGTCCAAGGGCACCTGCTGTGGGGGTCCCAAGGTGGGCAGAGCCACGTCTCGGATTTGGGGTGCTCACATTTACGTAAAGGAGCCCGCCTTGGTACCCAGAGAGCAGGAAATAAAATAACAGGTGCTATAAGCAGGAACCAGAAGAAATGCTGTGAGAATTCAACGGAGAAGAGAAGAATTTTACTAAGTAGAACAGGAAAAGCATTACAGAGCCAGTGACACGGAAGCTAGATCTCAAAGGACTGGCAGAACTGGATCAGAGGTGGAGGGGAGAGCATTCCAAACAGCCCAGGTTTAAAGGGCATTATGAACAGCCTGCCCAGGCGGTGGCACAGTGGATAGAGCGTCGGACTGGGACACGGAGGACCCAGACTTGAGACCCCGAGGTCACCAGCTTGGGGGTGGGCTCATCTGGCTTGAGAGTGGGATCATAGACGTGACCCCAGGGTTGCTGGCTTGAAGCCCAGGGTCGCTGGCTTGAGCAAGGGGTCACTCGCTCTGCTGTAGCCCCCCCAGTCAAGGCACATATGAGAAAGCAATCAATGAGCAACTAAGGAGCCACAACGAAGAATTGATGCTTCTCATCTCTCTCCCTTCCTTTCTATCTCTATCTATCCCTCTCTCTGTCTCTTTCTCTGTCTCTGTCACACAAAATAAAGGGAAAAAAAATTATGAAAAAAGGCTTGGGAACAAAAGCTAGAGTTGGCAGGGACATTGTTTAGCTGAGGCCTTGGAAAGATACAGGAAGTCAGAAGAAATAAGGCTACAGTACAACAATTAGCGGGAGATTGTTAGGATGACTGCTGGGAATGGGGCTTGAGGGGTAGACAGGGAATTTTCCCGTTTAACTTTCTATGCTTTCCTGCTGTTTTAATCTCTTACCTTTCTTTATTGAATAAGTAGGGACACGTTATGAAAACCACTGAATGCCAGGCCAGGGAATTGTCTTCGTTTGGATGCGTAGTGACGGCTGTGCTCAGGGCGGTATTTCCAGAAGAAATCTGTAGGGTAGTTTGGAGACGAGTAAATGGTCCCTGGAGACTTGGGCACACGCCTTAGGAAATATCCTAAGAGTCTGAGTTGCGAATGGTGGACACAGAAGAGGCGAGAAGTGTGAAGAGCTGTATGGAGGAGCCCGGGGCCGTCTGCATGGCATTAAAGGCAGCTCTGTCCCTCCTCCTCCTTCCTGGCCCAGTCCTCCTGGCACTGGGTCGCAGCCAGAGGCACAGGCAGGGGACCCGGGAGCTGGCACTTCTCCGGGGTGCTGCTTCCGGCCTGAGCCAGCTCCCCGAGTTTGCTTTAGTCTTGCTCAGATCATTGCTCTCCAGACCAAAGCTACTATTATCAAGGCTTAAAATCCCCAACCCTCCACGAAGTTGAAAATAAAAGCTCAAAGGGCATTCGATGGAGGCAAACCATACTTGCCCGTGAAACGACTGGAGGAGAAGGATTGAGGTTAGATTTTCTAAGCTCCTTTCCAGCTTGCGTTGTGTCAGGCCTCAGGCTCAAATGCCCACCTCTTGCATTTCAGGTCTCTCCTGACCCATCTTACCTTACCTTTGGGCACTGATCACACTCTCAGCTTTGCACTCTCCCATAAATGCAGTTAAAGGGACAGTCAGTAAAGAGATCGTGGCCCTCTCTCTAGCTCTGTGGCCACGCCAGTCTCACCCCGGAAGAGCCCGGTACTCACCCGTTAGCCAGGGTGTGCGCCTAGGTTACCCCTTCCCATCCCTCCTGTTCGAAGTGTCTAAAGGTGAAAAGAAATGAGTAAATAACGAGAGAGAGAATGTGAGAACAGCCTCTGCTTTTAAGTCCAAAATCAAAGCTCACGTCCATTTCGGAATGTTTATTTCATCTGATAATGTTTGTGATTCCAGTCAGGCAGTGATTTGCAACCTGTGTCATCTCGTGGCACACGTAAACTAAATACTAAAATTCTGCAGCACACCAAAAAATATTTTTGCCAATCTGACAAAAAAAAAAAAAAAAAGGTACACAGTAATTTTGATTCATTCACATGGGATGGCTATTGTTGTGTTGGCTGTTGTCGTTTTTTTTTTTTAATTTAACTGTAAGGCAAAAGAGGTCAGTGCCCCTGACTAGTAAGGTATTGCGTGTGTTAGAAATTCTAGCAACACACTGGTTGAAAATCACGTCGGTGAGGTCTTTAACAATTAATAAGTGAACAAACAGAAGTCAATGTGTTTTCTGAAGGAAAGTGGCCCAGCCGTGGATGGGGCTCAACTTCTGACACTCAGATTCAGCAGACACCCACGAGCACCCACACACCTTACCTATCTCGCTCTCTATCTGTTGTGGAAGTCACGGTCTATGAGCAGCTTGGGAATGTTGAACGCAGCGGGGGAGAGAAATAGATAAAACTGTCTTTCAGTACAATGAATGCTCAAGGAAAGGGCCTGGAGAGTGGAAGGTTCCTGCCAGACCACAGTACAGTCAGCCATCAGCGCCCTACTCTGGGGGAAGACATTACGGTCAGAAAGGGGAACACAGACTCCAGATGTGGGGAGAATTATGAGAATTAGAGGTATCAAAGAGGCAGGAAGTGGTCTGATAAAATGGATTCTTATGCCCTATGGACATTAAAATCGTGTATTAAAACTGCTAGGTTAGCCCTGGCCTGATAGCTCAGTTGGGTAGAGAATGATCCCGATGTGCAGAGGTTGCTGGTTCTGGCCCTGGTGAGGGCACACACAGGAACAGTTCGATGTTTCTGTCTCTGTCTCTCTGAAATCAATAAATAAAAATATTTTTTTTAAAACTGCTGGGTTATACATATAAAGAGAAGCCATGAAGGCTCTGGCCAGTGGTTAAGCAGTAAAGCGTCGGCCCAGCGTGTGAAAGTCCCAGGTTCGATTCCCGGCCAGGGCACACAGGAGAAGCACCCATCTGCTTCTCCACCCCTCCCCCTCTCCTTCCTCTCTGTCTCTCTCTTCCCCTCCCGCAGCCAAGGCTCCACTGGAGCAAAGTTGGCCTGGGCACTGAGGATGGCTACATGGCCTTCACCTCAGGTGCTAGAATGGCCCCAGTAGCAGCGGAGCAACGCCCCAGCTGGGCAGAGCATCGCCCCCTGGTGGGCATGCTGGGTGGATCCCGGTCGGGCACATGTGGGAGTCTGTCTCTCTGCTTACCCGCTTCTAACTTCGGAAAAGTACAAAAAAAAAAAGAAGGGAAACCATGAACCTGGAACCCAAGTGCTCAATGAAATGACTAAGAAGAAAGATCTGCACAAGGGGGTGGGGGGAAGGGAATTATATTGAATGGGACACTTGAATTCATGTTAACACAATAAATTAAAATTAATAAAAATATTTTTAATTAAAAAAAAAGAAGAAAGATCTGCAGATGACAGTGAGGAGAAAATGGAAGAGGAGGACCAAGCCATATAGAACCCATTTCTGTTTTTAAGAATCCACATATGAGAGAGATCACATGTTATTTGTCTTTTCTTGTTGGACTCATTTCACTTAACATAATACCCTCGACTCGAGCTCATCCATGTTGTTACAAATGGCAAGAAGAGTTCATTCTCTTTTAAGACAGAATGATAATCCGTTGTGTCTGTGTGTTTGTGTTTGCATCATCTTTTCTTTATCCATTCATCTATCAAGGAGAACGTCCGTTGTTTACATATGTTGGTTATGGTAAATAATGTTGCAGTGAACAATGAAATGCATGTATCTTTATGGGTTAGCGTTTTTGTTTTCTTTGGATAAATACCTAAAAGTGGAACTGCTGATCATATGGTAGTGCTATTTTCAATTTTTTGAGGAACCTGCATCCTGTTTTCCATGTGGCTGCACCGTTTACATGTCCACCAACAGTGCATAAGGCTGCCCTCTTCTCCAAAGCCTCACCAACACTTGTTATTTTTTGTTTGTTTTTTAATAATAGCCATTCAGACCGATGTGAGGTGATACTCATTGCGGTTTTGATCTGCATTTCCCCTGGTGATTAATCATGTTCAGAATTTTTTCATGTACCTGTTGGCCATCTGTATGTGTCTTTGTTGGAAACTGTCTGTTCAGGTCTTCTGCTGATTTTTAAATTGGATTGTTTGGGTCTTTTTGTTATTGAGTTGTATGAGTGCTTTATGTATTTTGGATATTAGCTCCTCAGATATATGATGTGAAAACATCTTCCCTCATTGAATAGGTTCCCTTTTTATTTGATCATTTCCTTTGCTGTGCAGAGGCCTTTTAGTTTGGCATAGTTACACTTGTTTATTTTTGCTTTCTTAAAAAAAATTATTGATTGATTTTAGAGAGAGAATCATTGATCTGTTCCTGTATGTGCCCTGCCCAGGGATCAAACCTGCAACCTTTGTGCATCTGGACAATGCTCCAACCACCTGGTTAAACGGCCAGGGCTATTTTTTCTTTCGTTGCTTTTGCTTTTGGTGTTAGATTCAATAAGTCATTGCCAAGACCTACGTCTTGGAGCTTACAGCTTATGCTTTCTTCTGGGGGTTTTATGATTTCAGATCTTATGTTCATGGCTTTAATCCATTTTGAGTTCATTTTTGTGTATGGTATCAAACAGTAGTTCAGTTCTATTCATTTTCATGTGGCTTCCAGTTTTTCCAACACCATTTATTGAAAGACTATCCTTCCCCTATTGTATATTCTTGGCTCCTTTATTGTAAATTAATTGGCCATATATATATGAATTCATTTCTGGGCTTTCAATTCTGTTTCAATTATCTATGTATCTATTTTTAATGCCAACGCCATACTGTTTGTAATATAGTTTGAAGTCAGGGAGTGGATGCCTCCAGATATTTTTTCTCAAGATTGCTATGGCTATTTGTTTTTCTGCTTTTGTTCTTGTTTTTTCTTTCTGGTTCCATGAGAATTTTACTATTCCTTTGAAGAATGCCATTGGAATTTTGATAAGAGTTACATTGAACCAGTAGATTGCTTTGGGTGGTATGGGCACTATAACAATATTGATTCTTCTAATTCATGGTATAGCTTTCCATTTATTTGTATCTTCTTCAATTTCTTTCATTAATGTCTTAATGGAAATATATAGATCTTTCCACCTCATTGTTTAAATTAATTCCTGGGTATTTTGTTCTTGACGTCCTTGATTCTTGAAGGGGTATCTGGATGGCACATGACAGTAGCCACCACGAGTCGTATGTTTCCCACAACTTCCAGAATACCAATGTAATCCTAATTAACTAAGCTGCCTAGCTTTATAGCGCATAATGTAACTCCATGGTAATATGACTCATAAAGCTGCATAAATATAGGAATTGTGTGATCACTATTTTTAGCATTGTTTTCATGACAAAATATCTTCTGCATTTCTACTTGGGATGCCGAAACACAAGCTGTATCACTCTGGCGGCAGAGAGAGCAGGGAAACAGTAGGTCTCTCTCTCTCTCTCTCTCTCTCTTCTCTCTCTCTCTCACACACACACACACACATACATACATGTGCACATGCACTTACCCATGCAGTCTTGTCCAGGCTGGGGCACTCTGCCTGAGGTCGGAATTGTAGACATTCTACAACAGAGGCTCTGGGAAACGTGAAGGTCTGTCCTCAGCTGCAGGAGCAGGGCAGTGGCTACTATTAATTCATTCAATAAACACTGCAGTTAAGCCATTTAGTAGGCATTGTGCTGGGTGCTGTAAATTAGACAGTGGAGGAGATCCAGCACCTGTTAGTGGGCTTACGGTCCGGAAGGGGACCTGTGGTGCGCATGCGCAGATGGCGCCGTGAGACAAGGAAGAGGAATGCCCGAGTTTTCCTCGTTGGGTTTAGGAAAACCTGAATGAAAGAGCTGGTGCTTAAAACCTTCAGAGTCGTCACACTTATGGGTGGCAGAATGAATAGACGAGGGAAGAAAGGAACAGGGCACCGTGGCCTGGGAAACCCCTCATGCATAAACGCGGAGGTGTGGAACCGTGGTATGTTCATGAGGTTTCAAGAATCTGGTCTGGCTGGATTGGGGCTTGAACGGATATAGTGATGTTTAGCAAAAAATAAAGCTGAAGGGGGATCAGCTCGCAAGAAGCTTGAAAGCCATCTTCTTATGGTTAGAACTTTATTTTCTTGGCAGTGGGGAGTCATTACATGTAGCTTTGTAGCCGGAGAGTAACGTAGTCAGATTTCTGTTAAAGATCCCTGAGAGCGATGTGCAGACCGGAAACTGGAAGGCAGGGAGGGAGGATGTTGTATCTAGTTGCACTCAAGGTAGGGAATGATGAAGGCCTGCATCTAAGCAGCCACCGTAGGGATCGGAAAGATGAGCTATGTGTTAGAGGTGCCTCAGGAAGGAGAACTCTGCAACTGACTAGAATGGGGGTGCGATGGACAATCTGGGATGACTCCCAGGTTTCCGAGGGGACATGAGGCCATTCACCAAAACAGTGACTCCATGAAGAGGAGCAGGTTTGGAGAGAGAGGTTATTGGTTTGATTATGAATCTGTTGAGAATGAGTATGAAATGGGAGTGTCTAAGCTATAAATATGATATATAGCTTTAATGCTCAAGGCAAGAAGCTAACCAGAGATCTGGATCATGGACTTGTAGCCATGAGAGTGGACAGGGTCGCCCAAAGGGGCCGTTAGCACAGATAAAGAGGAAGAAAGGACCAATGGGAGAACACTTAGGATCCCCGGTGCTAATGGAGTAGGCTGCAGCAGAAGAATCTGCAAAGGAGGATTAAGAAAGGCGACAGAGAGAGAGAGAGAGAGAGAGAGAGAGAGAGAGAGAGAAAGTTGAGAGAGAGAGTGAGATCTCAGAAGCCAGGCTAGAGATGGAGTTGCAAGGAAATGGGTGTGGTTAACAGTGTTGAACGTTGCAGAGCGTCAAGTTCGATGAGAACTACAAGGTCTATTGAATTTGATGGTAAGTGATCACTGACCTTTGCCAAAGCAACTTCAAAGAGTGTGGAGGCAGAAAGCTCGCTGGACCAGGTTGAAGAAGAGTAGGAGGTAAGGAAGCAAGGGGGAGTGGTCACACAGATGGTTGGAGGTGAAGGACTTTTGAGTGGAGGCTTGTGAAACACAGTTTCTCTGAGGATGCTGAAATCATTTGGGATATTGGCGAGAAATGAGGTGGAAAACAGAGCTGTGAGCCAGGAGCCCATGTCTGCTTAGGGTCGCTGGGGGTTTTGTGCACTCATTGGACCAGTAGATACTGAGTAACCTTAAATTTCAACATCAGAGAGAGTGGGCAGCAGGACCAAATGGCACACATCTCAAAGGAGGGAAATTTTGGGCCTTGGCCCTAAGAAGTCGTGGTTTTGAAATGGTATTGGTGAGTCAGAGACAGGCCAACCCCGTCTCTGGCCCTTGTGTATTTGCACGGTAGGGGAACAAACGTTCTCCTTGGGAGGGCTCCAGATAAGGCAATTGTCCTTGACGGAAAGTCAGAGTTCGGTGAAGAGAAAGAGCGGAAGGGGGTGTTGCATGAAAATATCGAGCATGTGGGAGGGGAGGTCATTCGCAAGGGGCCGTGGGGTCCACAGAGCAGGGCAGGACAGGTTCTCCGGGAGGCCGGTGGTGGTGGAGGGAAGGGTGGGAGCAGACAGAGGGAAGGTGAGGAGGTCGAGTCACCTGTGAGATGACAGTTCCTGGAGTGAGTGGGAGAGGGGGCTTGTATTCTGTGGGTGGCCAAAGACGACAGAGATTAAAGTGCTGGTGAGACTGATTAACCTTGCGGCTCCAGGCCGGGTGAGTGTAGCAGAGTCCTCTCTTACTGGCGTTCAGGTGGGGTGCTCGGAGCATCGCCTCTGAAACGAACTCTCCCTGGACGGTGTTGGCATGCAGGTGCGGAGGAATCCGCTGGCCCCCGGCGTGCGGCATGCGGGTGCGGAAGAATCCTGTGGCCCCCGGCGTGCGGCATGCAGGTGCCGAAGAATCCGCGGGCCCCCGGCGTGCGGCATGCAGGTGTGGAAGAATCCGCGGGCCCCCGGCGTGCGGCATGCAGGTGCCGAAGAATCCGCTGGCCCCCGGCGTGCGGCACGCAGGTGCGGAGGAATCCGCTGGCCCCCGGCGTGCGGCACGCAGGTGCGGAGGAATCCGCTGGCCCCCGGCGTGCGGCATGCAGGTGCGGAGGAATCCTGTGGCCCCCGGCGTGCGGCATGCAGGTGCGGAGGAATCCTGTGGCCTTTGGCGTGCGGCATGCAGGTGCCGAAGAATCCTGTGGACTTCGGCGTGCGGCATGCAGGTGCGGAAGAATCCTGTGGCCCCCGGCGTGCGGCATGCAGGTGCGGAGGAATCCGCTGGCCCCCGGCGTGCGGCACTCCCAGCGCAATCACAGGCCCCTGCGAGGTTCGGGCGAAGACACAGCGTGGACAAGCTTGGGGAGGCTTTGGGAAAGCCGTCGGTTAGTGTTTCCCCACATTGTGGGAGGTGCCGGGACTGCCCCACGTGCTCGCCTCTCGATGGGGTCCTAGTGGATTCCAGCAGCAGCACATCGAGCGATGGGGGCACGGTTTGGGGGCTGTTCTTCCATCATTGGCAGTAATTTGTGGCTCTGTAGGTATGAGTCATCCCTAAACCTGATCTTTATAAACTGAGGATTGTATTTTGTACAACGTAAGCTCCTAAGGATGTCCTCACCGCTCAGAGACCTCGTCAGAGCCTCCTCTGGAGGTAACACAGTGACACTACAGCACGAGAAACAGACCTGAATCCAGGGCACTCGGTTTTCTGGTCTGTTTTACGCGGCTCAGGCGCAGAGCTGAGCATGCTCTGACGATATTGGCTGTTACTTCCCATGGCCACAACATGATCAGACTTCACCTCGCGACCAGAGGCAGGGATCACCCTGGGTGGCGTCTCCCGCCCTCGCCCCAGAGTGTGAGAATTCCATCAGCACTCCCTCTTTCAAATATGATTTTCCGGGATTTATACTGACAGAGATGAAAATGCTCTCCGTCAGTGCGTTCAGCAGAGAATGTATTTTGGAAACATGATAGAGGAACCCTGACTTTCTTTGTGGCATAAGACATGATCTTTATAAAACATCTGTCAATTGCCCTGACAAGCCAAGCCGGAATTTACCACTGTGCTCCGACTAGAGTTAGACCGAGTTTCATGTTTGCGATTATATTCTAAACATTTACTTCAATCAGCATACAGGCCGAGGTGGGAAAGGTCAGGTGCGACGGGAAGGTCACCTTGGAAGCCCTGTGGCCTTCTCCACTGTGCACTCCATAGGCTGGTATTTCTGTTAGAACCTCTGTCACAGTTTGTCACCGATGACTCCACCTCCCCACCTCCCCCAGCCAGAAAGCTCTGCCCGGATACCCTTCTTCGCCCCTCCCCGCTGCTACGTGTCACGTGATCTCGCCCCTCATCTCGTCCGCCCCTTCCCCCATTTCTAGTGATACTTCCGGGAATCTGTTAAGTTCTTTGCTTTTAGTTGTTTTGCTTCATTCTGGGGAAGAGAGGTCTCTTGGGAATCCTCCAGCACCCCGTTTTCCGAACGTGTCGCACTCCGTAAAACTGACGTGCTGAGCGCTGTCCTGGAACCTCTGCAGGAGACGGGTCCTTCCGGCTGCGGCTCCCAGAATTAGAAGTAAAGGCACAGGGCCCTCGGTCCTATTTGAATCGAAAATAAACAACAAATTTTATTGTTTTCATATAAATGGGAGCCATTCAATATTTGGGGCATACTTATACTAAAAAGTGATTCACTGTTTACCTGAAACTCAAATTTAACTGGGAAGCCTTGTATCTTATCTGACAGCAGTGCCCCAGGCCCTTCTCTGTAAGGAGAGGCGGCCTGTGGGCTCATTAACAAGGTAGACTGCTACAGGGCCCTCTTTTGGGGGTGGGGGATAGGGTGGGTGTGCAGGGGCGAGGGTAGAGGGGTGGAGTTGATCTTCATGTTAGCACCAAACACGGAAACTTCCTATTCGTTGCCCATCATCTGTTTCTTTCTGGACTAGTGGAATTCCATGTTTCTGGTCCCAGGAGCGGAACAGGGGTGTTAGAGTACGTAGCGTTTCTCGAACTTTTGCCTGGGACTGCCGGTCAGCGTCTCACAGGGTGCTGCGTTGTGCAGAACACTGTGTGGGAAAACGTGCTGTGCCCTGTTCCCTGTGAACACGTCTTTGCTGCGTGTAGAGCTCACCGGGTACCACAGTGCCCAGCTACTGGTCATTGTTCATGCCCGGGGCTGACTCAGGCCGTGGCGTGATACACTCCATATCTTGTTGTGAGTGTAGTCCCAGAGCCCAGTCATCTTATTTTTGGAAATATGTCTTATAACCAATACTTTTATTAATAATGTGGCTTATTCCTTTGGGGATTTTTCAGATGCCCAGAAAGACTCAAAGTCCGGGTAGTCTCCTCAGGCTGACAAACAGACGGGAACTGATCTCTATGCTGCTTTCTTCCTCAGTGGTACTCTCCACTCTAACTTGACTCGTCATACGGTCAGGTCCACTTAGGGGTGTCAGTGAAGGTAGCCGGATGTAGAAGCTTCCGGAGCTCAGTTCTGAGCACGATGCCCTACGTCTCTGTGAAGCTGACAGATAGGACAGAGGGATGTTGACATTTAACATTGAAGTTCTCCCATCTTCACTGTTTGATGAAAATCAACTCAAGGCTACCCTGAGTTTTTAGAGGACGGAGTTCCCTTTTCCAGTTGTGCCGTTGAGATGTGTTTGCTATCCCTTTTTAGAGGTTTTATTTCTGTACAAAGTCAACATTTACCATTTGAATGTGTTTGAGTGACATCTTGCAGCATATGAATGACTTTATCCACAAGTGTGTAATAGGAGCCAGACAGCGGTCCTTCCAAGAAGTGTCATGTCGCCACGGGCTCACCCTTCAGGTCTGATTACCAGACAGTGACCTAACTGAGGTGTAAGCCCCATCTGAACATTGACTGCAGGCATGGTGCTTTTTTCTTTTTCCTTTCAGTAGAAATGTGTATTAGTGACCACAAGCTAATGCCTGACATATTTTTATAAGACTATAGTGTAGTACTTCATATTTCAAGTCCACTGTTGCTCAATCACCCTCCCATAGTACAGCAAAATCGCAGTGGGATTTGTCACCTCAATATTTTACAGTCCACTGATAGGACATGAGAAAGAGCAATGGAGGCCTTTTTAACCATTAGTCTGCGATGCTCGTGACTTAACTCAGATACAGAGTGACTGACTCATTCCTGTCGATCACAGCTGTGCAAAATGTATATATGTTTGTATGTTTTCATGCACACGCCACAGACACACGCACCACACACACAGGCACAACACACAACATAACACACACACACATATCACACACAGGCACAGGCTGGCCCTGTTGGTTTTTGTGCCTTTCTAGTGCATCCTGACCTGTTCCGGTCTCCTCGGTCTGTACTAAGTTAAACAAATGTCCTGCCATACTTACCGGCCCAGCACTATCTGAAGGGTTGATTTACTGACTCACAGGCTGAATTTCCATTTCTTTCCATTCCATTAAGTCGCGCAGCTCCTGGTTGCTATGCTCTAGCGTTTCCGTTGCCCTTGATGATCTCAATGAATTCCTTTGCCCCACTTCAGTCTGTAAACACAAGCAGGATCTGAACAGCATTTGGTATGTATGAGATAATGGAAAAGTGATGCTCTGCTTAATGTGTGTGTGTGTGTAGGGGGTTGTGCGATTTTTCTTGCTGAGGCTCAAAATAGTTTTTTGATAAAATCCCACAGGGAGATAGACAGGATTTACCGGTCTGCTGCTTTCTCCAAAATCATCAAGGTCTGTTAAATTGATCGTGTTAGCCTGGGTATACAATAGAAATCCTGAAAAATATTGTTTTAAGCAGAAGTAAAAAAACCTAATTGCTACTTCATTCATTTCATGACTTCGTCGCTCATCACCCCTTCTAGTTTAATTACATGTACGGTGCGAAATAATCAATTCTTGCCATTAGCAAACAGAACCTGTAGGACCTCATTATCCTCAGACTCATTGCTTTGGTGTTGAATTAACCATATTTGTGGAATAGTTTTGTTTGACAGAAGACTGACTCTGGGGTTGAAAACCCCATTTTTCACCAAGGGCTGGCAGGTGACAGTGCTGTAGATGGGGTTTGACACATCCCGAGAGAGACACTTCCTTCCGTCTGTGCCGTTCACTGTCACACGCCGAATCCGACAGAGGCTAAGGTGCGAGATGGCCAGCGGATCCCGGCTGCAGCCTGCATTCTCAATGTAGCTGCCTCCCCTTCACCCCTTCCTGATCCCACAGCAAAGACCTCAGCAGGGGGCAGGGGTGGTAGGGATGCTGCACTCAACATGTCCTCCGTCCGCCCCTAAGCTTGAAATTGCCTCCGGGCAATTTTATTTCATCAACTTCTTTCTCAGCTAAGATAAACAGAGGTAATTTGAGGAAAGGACACATGGGTGGAATACTACAGCAATGGAGGTCTGTCCTTCAGAGCCTGGGAGAGCAGAGACACGAGAGAGCAAGGACAATGACATTTGCTCCAGAAATGCTGCTGCTCTTACCCATCCTCGCCCTGGGGCTCACTGCGAGTCAGGTAGATGTCACCTGACTGGGCGTTAACTCCTGGGATGACAGAGGTCGGGAAACCACCCACAGTCAGCCGGCTTCCTGGCCCCCGATGCAGGCGTCTGGAGATGTGTCAGGACTGAGCGCGGGTTTGCCGTGTGCCGCGTGCAGATGGAGTTTCTCAGGCTGTTTTATGTTGTACGCAGCCACACATCCACGTGGCTTAGCAAGAATGAATGAGGCCATAGAACTTTTCATTTTTAATTTTGCAAGTAATCCTTGCATGCATTTTCCTTCTAAAAATCTAAAACCTTACAAGTAACACCAAGTTTGCTTTGACAACCTACTCCAGACTTCCAATCCCCACCTCCCCAATTATAACTGTGTATATGAGATCATTTCTTCTACTTATTTTCCCTTCTTTTCCAAGTGAGAGGAGGGGAGATAGAGAGACGGACTCCAGCATGTGCCCTGATGGGGATCCACCCACAGCCCACATCTGGGACTGATGCTCCGCCCACGTGGAACCATGCTTTCAACTGAGCTACTTTTAGCACCCAAAGCGGAGGCTCCACAGAGCCATCCTTAGCTCCCAGGGCCAATGAGCTCTAATCAATGGAGGCCTGGCTGAGGGAGGAGAAGAGAGAGCGGAGAAAAGAGGGAAGGGGAAGGGTGGAGAAGCAGATGGGCACTTCTCCTGTGTGCCCTGGCCAGGAATCAAACCCAGGACATCCACACACTAGGCTGAAGCTCTGCCACTGAGCCACAGGCCAGGGCCTACTTTTTTTTAATATTTGTATTTGTGTATATTTGCATATAAGTAATATATGATTCAAAATTTATAAATACTGAAATATTTATTTTATAATATAATGTATTTTACATAATTTATAATATATTTATCATACATAATATATAATACAATTAAAATATATAAATAATATAAATATATTTATTGCATATAAATACATGTTTTTCTTTATATGTAATAAACCCATAGAAAACATAGAACATTATTTTATCTGACTATATTTGTATGAGCCCATAAATTTATTTCTTTAATATTCAGCAAAGCCTGACCAGGCGGTGGTGCAGTGGATAAAGCATCAGACTGGGATGCAGAAGGACCCAGGTTCGAGACCTAAAGGTCGCCAGCTTGAGTGCGGGCTCATCTGGTTTGAGCAAGGCTCACCAGCTTGGACCCAAGGTCGCTGGCTCCAGCAAGGGGTTGCTCAGTCTGCTGAAGGCCCGCGGTCAAGGCACATGTGAGAAAGCAATCAATGAACAACTACGGTGTTGCAACGCACAATGAAAAACTAATGTTTGATGCTTCTCATCTCTCTCCATTCCTGTCTGTCTGTCCCTGTCTATCCCTCTCTCTGACTCTCTCTCTCTGTCTCTGTAAAAAAAATAAATAAATAAATAAAATTTTAAAAAAAATTAAAAAAAAATATTCAGCAAAGTTTAAGTGCCTGGTCTGTACTGGATTTGTTCTAGGTTCGTGATGGCGAACCTTTTTATAAAAACCACCCACCTTTGCAGTGCTGGTCAACCTGGTCGTCCCTCCCGCCCACTAGTGGGCATTCCAGCTTTCATGGTGGGCGGTAGGGGAGCTACCAAATGGCACCTGACTGGCCCACCATGAAAGCTGGAACGCCCGCTAGTGGGCGGGAGGGACCAGGTTGACCAGCACTGCAAAAGTGGGCAGTTTTTATAAAAACGTTCGCCATCACGGTTCTAGGTGCTAGATGCTGAATTCTAAATAAAACAAAGATATTTTCCAATATGAAACTTACATCAGAGTAAACACTATCATTCTGAAACGGTTTTTACTCAATGATATGTCTTGGAGGCTTATCCACTGTCATACACACAGACCTACCTCCGTCATTCTAAATGATACATAACCGTGGTTACATCACAGGTGAGTTCGACACTCCCCTGCTGATGGAATGACTGCCGTGAGGTTGCGACCAGCGTCTGTCTGCTGGATCTTTCTCTGCAGCTGGCCGGCAGTGCAGGGAGCCGCGGGAACGGAGCCTCTTCCGTCCCTCTGCTGATCTTGTCAGGGGCAGTCTGTGTCTTCAGACCAGAGGCGCAATGCAAGAGACGTATTTGAGGGTGCTGGTGCGGAAAAGGTTTCCTGTCCTGCTTAGGGCAATAATGCATCAGAGGTTTCCTGGTAAGCATCAAAATTAGAGCGGTGACCAGGACAGTAGGGATGGGAGAGGATCGTGGGCAGGACACCTGGGAAGGGACGGCATACGCCTGGGCCACCACGGAGGGTGAACACAGTCACACCAGAGAGGCAGGCAGGCCGGTTTCATCGGAGTCCAGATCGAAGACCGGAGGAAGGTCTATTTTGGTGTTAAATTCCATTTCTCGTCTTCCAGTATGGTTCCTATTCATGACATCAGCTACTTCTCTCTTTAAATCCTGCTGCACTGTGAGAGCCTGCATTCCTGTCTCTAGACACTCGGGTCTGATAAGCTGCGAACAAGCTCTCCTCTGTCTGAGCAAACAGGACGAGGCTTACACGGAGAGGCTTCGGAATAGAACGAAATCCAGTCCTCATAATTGAAATACTTTCCTTACCTCGTTCCCATCCACATGATTTTAATGTGCATTATGTATTCAAGTTTTTTCATGTAGTTAAAAAAATTAATAGGTTGCATAGTTTTTCTAGCTGAGGTTTCGGAGCACTTACTTTTCTGTGCGTCTGCTTCATCACAACTTAACCATAAAGACATTGTGTTTTTGTTTTTGTTTTTGTTTGGTTTTTTGACAGAGACAGAGTGACAGATCGGGACAGACAGACAGGAAGAGAGAGAGATGAGAAGCATCAACTCATAGTTGCAGCACCTTAGTTGTTCATTGATTGCTTTCTCATATGTGCCTTGACTGGGGGCTACAGCAGAGTGAGTGACCCCTTGCTCAAGCCAGTGACCTTGGGCTCAAGCTGCTGAGCCTGTGCTCAAGCCAGCGACCTCAGGGTTTCGAACCTCAGCCCTCCGCGTCCCAGTCCGACACTCTATCCACTGCGCCACCGCCTGGTCAGGCCATAAAGACATTACAGTATTTAGGCTTTCCTTTGGTTTGTTCCCTTTAACCGTCAGTGCAAACAAGGCTGGTTTTTCCATCATTAATCAATCAGTTTCGATGTTCAAATTAGTATTATGTTATTTTCCGCGTTTCCATTCGTTCACTTCACCTGAAAACCAAAGTAGTAAGGAAAATCATCGAGTTTTCAGTTTAGACGATGATTTTCATGGAAATTCACTCAAGTAAGGTTCATCAGTGAGATAATCAAGTGTTTCTCATTACATCCTCTCTTCGTGGGACTATATTATGTATGGCTTCTCTATGTGTGCTTATTAGCAAGAAAAATATTGGTAGACTTAACTGAAGTTTTAATGATTTCATTTCTTTGTACTCCAGTGTTAGAAATTCTAAGGCATGCCAAAATTAAATCTCACACATTTTTCTGTGTGTGGACGTATGTGATTAATGGGCATTTGGGGAACACTCTTGCGTTCTTTCCCAACGCTGTGCCCTACGTGAGAGGTCTCTCCGCCTTCCTATCTTCCCCCCACCCCACCCCGGTCCTTCTCTCTGAGGAAATGCTCATGCCGAGATGGAGGCAACAGCAAAGCACGGGGTCTGCGCCTCACTGGAGCCCTTTCACTTCCCAAGGGAAAGAGAGAAACAACAACGCAACTTTAAAAAGGAAAGCTTGCCAACTTTTACACCTGGCACCCCTCGGTCTAGACTGGACAACTCTTTTTTTAAATGCCACTATAGGGGAGGACCCAGGTTCTGTGGGGCCTGAAGCTTATGCAATTTGGGGAGTTCTCTTTAAGAAAAAGAGTACAAAATTATTCATTCCAAAGTAGAAATAAAATTAAATGTGAAATAATGAGGAGAAACAGTCATGACACATCACAAATTTTAAAAAGCTAAAAAAGAACAAAATCCAGAAAAAAAAACCAATTTTTAATTAATTAACACACCTCTATAATACTTTTTCTCTGCATTTTTTTTTTTTTTTTTTTGGCGGCGTGATCTTTGCTCGCTACTTCATATAACCGCTTTGTGATATCATTTTCTGTGGAGAGGGTAGAAAGATGAGACTCAGTTTTCCTTCTCAGCATGGTGCGCTGAAACTTGCGTATATTATCGGCAGTTTAGAAAAGACTCTTCGGGCCTGACCTGTGGTGGCGCAGTGGATAAAGTGTCGACCTGGAAATGCTGAGGTCGCTGGTTTGAAACCCTGGGCTTGCCTGGTCAAAGCACATATGGGAGTTGATGCTTCCAGCTCCTCCCCCCTTCTCTCTCTCTCTCTCTCTCTCTCTCTCTCTCTCTCTCTCTGTCTCTCCCTCTCCTCTCTAAAATGAAAAAATAACAAATAAAAATTAAAATAAACAAAAAAAAAAGAAAGAAATGACTCTTCGGGCTTTGCGACGTTGTTAATGTCAGGTAGATTGTCGTGTGGAACTGTCAACATTGGGGGGAAATGTCATATTTCTTTTGCACGTGAGCTGTCAGATTTGGAGGAATTTCCCACCTCCTCAGACCCGCCCCGGTGTTCATGCCTTCAGACCTTGTTTCTATCCCCGTACCAAAGCCTTCCGGCGCTGGGTGACGCGGTGCATGTTCGTATCATAGTGTGACCTCTAGACCTAGGCTGTGCCTCCAGGCCACGGTGCCGGGTGAGTGGGCACAGTGAGGGGGAAACAGATTGCAGAGACTATTGCCACACCAGGGCCACCGTTGTCCTGTCCCTGTCTGCACCTCCCAGATGGCCAGCGCTCCCCACCCTCAACTTTGCGTCCCCTGCGGGAGGAGAGCGTTCACCCCATGGAGCAGAGCTGCTGGCAGCCGGCCCAGGGGCAGTGTAGGAGGGAGATGAGGGAACCGTGCGGGCCAGTGCTTTTCAAGTGAGGCCTGTGGCTCAGCAGCGTCCAAATCATCTGAGGAGCTTTAGAGAAAGAGGACTGGGAACGGGGGGGGGGGGGGGCGGGGGGGGACAGGGGGACAGGCCTGGTGTCTGACAAGCCCGCGTTCCCCAAAGTGCCACACGCTGAGCTCCGTGCGGGCGGCTGGAGAACGTGGGCCCCACTGCAGGCGGACTGTGTTCACACGAGTTACGGTTCTGACCCACCCCGAAGGTTGAAGTAAGAGATCCTAGAGTCCTAGCGGATAGGCTAGAACAACCAAGACTAAGTCACCAAAATTAGTCAGTCGACTCTGCAATCCCCAACTGCTTTTAATCTGTTTGTGAGTGAGATGCTCACGCGCAGAATGTGGAGAGGAACAGGGCGGGCGGGCGGCTGCGCGGCGTGGAGGACAGGGAGGGGCATCTGTGACGAGGCTATGGGAAAGTTAGGGGATAACTTGGGGCAGGAGGGGGTTGACAGGAGAGTGAAGGATTGTCAAAAGTGACTTCAGTAATGACTCTGTCTGGAGGTCTGGCCCCATGGGGCCCCATGGAAGCTGTCACTACGGTTGAAATGTCTCACTTTTTAATGTATGAAACAAGCTTGGTTCTGAGCCTGCCTGGGACCGGTGCAGAGAAACCTGGAGCACAGTGCTTTGTGCTGGAATTGACTGAGTGGTAAACAGATCCAAGGAGCTCTCCCTCTCCACCAGACGCATCTGCCTGCGAGGTTCAAAAGAAGGTCTGGTGAGCCCAAGCAAGGGGTCTGTGAAGAAGGCTGCACGTCCTAGGGTCTTCCTCAGACTGGGCTCACGAGAATGGGCTTGAACGGCATTGACTTCTCTGTTTGACAGCTCGACCCGCTCTCACGCTGACAGATCTGTTTTTCTTGGATCTGGAAAGCCATCTTGGAGTACGGGCTGGCGGGGAGCAGCATCACTCTAATTCGGTGTATTAGCCACGGAATGCCGGGGGTTTACGTTGGACCAGATTCTGACGCTGACATTTTGGCAGGCTGGCTCCTGTCCCTGACGAACTTATCAGGATTGCAAAAGGGAGTTGGTAGAAGGAGCAGTCTCCCACACTTGGCGTAGTCCGGCCGCTGCCCCGCGGAGGAGCTGGACGGGCCACGCGAACTCTGCACTCAGCCTGCCACCTTTTAAGCTGGCAACGCACTTAAAGCTCCAGTTTGCAATTTCTGTGTTGTGATCCTCACAATTAGTTTAGCTTGGTGATGGGTGAGTAAATCTGGTACAGGGCTTAGCCCTTTTAAGTAATTTCATTAAATACTATAGATCAAAGTAGCGTTTCTAAATTTGCTAATTCTCTGATGGCTCTTGAAAAAGCAGAGTTTCTAAAGCATAAACATGTATTAATCCAGTTTTTGACTTATTTCAGTTGTGTAATATTTGAGCTAAATTTATACTCATCATTCTGGGCTCAGTGTGAAAATATTAATAATTTACCATTGTGAAGTGGCTTCTGTTTAGACATTGAGCATCATGAGTAGTTTCCCTGTAAGCAAGCCTTTCACATAAAATAGATTAGCTTACCCTATGATTGTCTCAGATTTGAAAATGGGGGGCTTGCTTTTGTCTAAACCTCATTCCTTCAACTGCATGTGAACAGAAATAACAGGGTAAAGACTTGTACTTCTGCCTTTTACAAGAAAGGAGGACGTCTCTTAACCCTCACAGGGTTACTGTGAGTCTTAAATGTATATGTTGATAGGTAGGTAGATAGATAGATAGATAAGTAGACATGTAGCTAATGCTAAAATTATGGCTGAGCAGAGTAAGTACTCAAGGAATGCTGCCAATCCCATCACCATGGCTGTCATTACGGAAGGCAGCGAGCCATCTGAGGACATAGTCTAGATGTGGGAGGCTCTACCTTTCCCTTTGACTTCCATCAGCCCTCTGGGCACATGGCAAATGAAGTGTGAGGTGACAGGAAAATCTGAGGGACTTTAGGTGGATCTCCTTCAGTGGATGTGGGTGTGGAAGGCAGAAAGCAATGGGTTGCAGTTGGCATGGGGTTTGAAGAAGTGGAGCCGAGAGCGTAAGGGTTTTGAATTAACAGAAAGAAGACAGATGGGCTGGCATCTCGAAGGGAAGGACAAATCAAAGAAATCAATTGTGACAGAAAGACTTTTGCGGGTCTAGTTCAAGTTCTCCCAGACCGCTGCGGCCTGAGATGAAATGGCCGTCACCCCTACCCCCTCTTCTGGGGTCCGCAGCCCCCCGAGAGCTGCCCTTCCATTGATTTTAAGAGTCCGCCAACAGCGTTTCTCATTTCCCCGTGACGGAGGTTTCTCAGCCCAGGTCCTGGCTAGCTGTTTTCCTCGTCCCCTGCTCTGGCCTCCACGGGCCACCTGCTGCCCAGCCAAGTGAGGACGCCACACCTCTATCCCCTGACGTTAGTGTCCACAAAGCCAGTGCCAATATCTGTGCTGGTGCTGTCCATATTGCCTCTTTTTAAATTTTGTATTTATTATTTTTTCAAGCTTTCTTGAGGTATAATGCCAGAAGTTGTACACACTTAAAGTACACAACATACTGTTTTGCTGTATGTATACATTGTCAAATGATTACCACAATCAAACTCATTGACACACCCATCACTTCACATAATTACCTTTTTGTGTGTGGTGAGAACATTTAAGATTTACTCTGTTAGCAAATTTCAAGAATGCAATATAGTCTTAACAACTATAGTCACCATGCTGTACATCAGATCCCAGAACTTGTTCTGAATGTGTTCTTGAATAAGGCTTGGTCAAAGGCTTCAAAATTTCAATTATGTGGGATGAATAATTTCCAAAGATCCAGTGTCCAGTATGGTGACCATAGTTAATAATACTGCCTTGCCCTAGCCCCTGGCAACCACTACCCTTCTTTCTGCTTCCATGACACTTTTAGATTCCTCATGTAAGTGAGGTCAGGACGCTATTTGTCTTCATGTGCCCACACTGTTTCATTTAACACAATGTCCTCCAGGTTCGTCGGCATTGTGTAAATGACAGGATTTCCTTCTTTCTAAAGGTTGAATCATATTCTACTGTACATACACCACCATTCACCCATTGATGGGCACTTGCCTTGTTTCCACAGCTTCGCTATTGTGAATGATGCTGCAATGAGTGTGCAAATTCAGATACCTCTTCAAAATGCTACTGATTTTGTTTCCTTTGGATACATACCCCAGAGTGAAACTGCTGGATTATATATATATATATATATGGTTCTGTTTTTAATTTTTTTTAAGAACCTCCATACTCTTTTTTTTTTTTAAGATTATTTATTTATTTATTTATTTACAGAGACAGAGAGAGAGTCAGTGAGAGGGATAGACAGGACAGACAGACAGGAACGGAGAGATGAGAAGCATCAATCATTAGTTTTTCGTTGCGCATTGCGACACTTTTAGTTGTTCATTGAATGCTTTCTCATATGTGCCTTGACCGTGGGGCTACAGCAGACTGAGTAACCCCTTGCTCGAGCCAGCGACCTTGGGTCCAAGTTGGCGACCTCGGGTCTTGAACCTGGGTCCTCCGCATCCCAGTCCAACGCTCTATCCACTGCGCCACCGCCTGGTCAGGCTCCATACTCTTTTAACAATGGTTGTCCCTCCATTGCTTCTCAAGGCTGTATCTTCATTGCTCTCTTGTCTATGGGTGTGGCCTCTTGGTACTATGAAGAGGCAGGTTCTGGGTGCCACTGCCACCACTGTTAGTATCTTGGTGCCCTAGACATTTTAATGGCATCAGTGTTGTTTAACATTCATATCAGTGAAAGACACATAACTAGCTTACCAAAGTTGCAGATTCATATCATGTCTTAATTTTACCAACTTTTATTGAATGCAGAACACCAGATACTGTGAAAACTTCTGGCAGTAAAAAGATGAATTATAAAGAAAATGCTCTAAAACAGTGATTTTCAACCTTTGTTTCTCATGCATTCATAAACTAATTACTAAAGAAAAAGGGGCCCTGACCTCTTCTTCTTTAGTAACTAATTTAGTTGTGCCATGAGATGAAAATGGTTGTATTTAGTCAGGGGCACTGACTTTAGTAATTAGTGTGTGTTTGTGCCATGAAAAAAAAAGGTTGAAAATCACCGCTCTAAAAGACAGTAAAATTTTTTTAAAAACCATACTATGGGTTAAGACAAAATTAAATGGGATAAAAAAAATTTTACTCTTAGTATTAAAATGTCAACCTTATAAAAGGCATTCTGACTGGAAAGGAAAAAGTAAAAAACTGTCTTTATTCACAGATGACATGATCTGATATATAGATAATTCTGAAGAATCCACTAAAAAATAACTACTGGAACTAACAAAAGAGTTCAGCAAGGTTGTAAAGTACAAAATAAATATGTAAAAGTCTATTGTATTTCTATACATTTTGCTGTGAACAATTTGAAAATAAAAATAAGAAAACAATTCCATTTATAACACTGTCAAAAAATAAAATATTTAGAAATAAATGTAATAAAGGAAGTATAAAGCTTATACTCTGAAAACTACACAACATTATTGAAAGAAATTGAAGAACATCTAAATAAATAGAAAGGTAGCCCATGTTCATGGATCAGAAGACTTCATATATATGTTTATATGTTTGTGCATGTGTGTGTATTTTTAGGTGAGAGGAGGAGAGATAGTGAGGCAGACTTCCACATACATCCCAACTGGGATCCACTGGGATCCCTGTCTGGGCTGATGCTGGAGTACCAAGCTATTTTTAGCATCTCACGCTGATGCACTCAGACCAACCAAGCTATCCTCAGCACCTGAGGCCATGCTTGAAGCAATCAAGCCACTGGCTGTGGGAGGGGAAGAGGGAAAGAAGGGGGAGGAGGGAGAAGCAGATGGTTGCCTCTCCTATGTGCCCTGACTGGGCATTGAACCCAGGACGTCCATACACGGGGTTGACACTCTGTCTACTGAACTACCAGCCAGAGCCAGAACACTTAATATTGTTAAAGATGGTAATGCTCCCCAAATTGGTCTACAGAGGCAATGCCATCTCTATCAGATTCCCAGCTGGCTTCTTTGTAGAAAGTACAAGTTCATCCTAAAATCTATATGAAAATTCAAAGGACCCAAACAGCCCAAATGTTTTTGTAAAAGGAAAAGCTAGAGGACTCACCACTTTCTAATTCCAAAACTTACAGCAAAGCAACAGTAATCAAGAAAGTATAGTAATAGTATAAGTAGATAGACCAATGTAATATAATTGGAAGTCCAGAAATAAACCCACATATATATAGTTGATTGGTTTTCAATAAGGATGCCAAGACCATGCAATGAAAAAAGGATGGTCTCTTCAACAGTAGCACTTGGACAACTGGATACTCACATTCAAAAGAATTAAGTTGAACCCTGATCTCATACCACATGCAAAAATTATTCCCAAATAGGTTGAAGAGCTAAACTTATAAATTGTTAGAATAACACATAGGGATAGATCTTCATGACCTTGGGTTTGGCAATGATTTTGTGGATACGACATGTAAAACATAAGCAACAAAAGAGAAAATAGATAAACTGGACTTCACCAAATTCAAAACTTTTGTACTTCAAAGAATATCATCAAACAAGTGAAAAGACAACCTACAAAATTGAAGAAAAGTATTTAAAAATTGATATATCTGATAAAGGTCTGGTATCCAGAATATACAAAGAATGCTTATAACTCAACAAGAAAAAGTCAAATAACCTGGTATAAAAATGGGCATTGGATTTGGATAGAAATTTCTCTAAAGAAAATACGTAAATGACTAATAGGTCAATGAAAAGATACTCAAGCTCATTAGTCACCGGGAATAGCTAATCAAAACCACAGTGAGACACCACTTCACATCCACGATCAAAGAGCCGAGTGCCAGAGAGGATGGGGAAGAATTGGAGCTCTCATACACTGCTGTGAGGAATGTAAAATGGTGCAGTCACTTTGGACAACCGACTGGCAGTTCCTCAAGTCGTTGAACATGGACTTACCCTGTGGCTCAGCAATTCCGCTCCCAGGTATCCCCCCAAGAGAACTGAGAGCGTATGGTTACACAAAAACTTGCATATGAATGTTCATAACAGCATTCTTCACAATAGTAAACGGTAGAAACGACCCGAATGACCATCAATTGATGAGTATATAAACAAAATGAGATCTATCCATACAATGGGAAATTATTCAGCTCCAGAAATGAGTGCAACCATTGCACACACTACAACATGGGTGAACCTGGAAAATATTGCACTCAGTAGAGATGCCCATAAAAAAAATGCATATAATTCTATTTAAATGACATGTCTAAAATAGACTCACTAGTCCATAAAGACAGAAAGTGGATTAGCGGTTGCCAGGGGCCAGAAGGGATGAGGAGACTGGAGGTGATAAACGAGGGTTCAGGGCTGCTTTTTGGCACAATGATGGAAACGTCCTGAAATTGTGGGAATATTTGCACAACTTTGTGCATATACCAAAAATCATTAGTTTGTACACTTCAAGTGAGTAAAATTTATGCTATGTGAATTATATCCCAATAAAGCTGCTTTAAACAAACAGATAAAAAGAAAACGGCAAAAGCAGGGTATCAGGAGAAGAAGCTCTCGTGCTGAAGGGGCAGGAATGGCGACCAGCTGCTCACTTGGTGTGAGTCAGCAGGATCTTGCGACAGCCGCCAGCAAAGTCGATGGGATCCCTGGCCGGTGGAGCGAGGCAGTGTCCAGAGCACAGCAGGAGGGACGGTCTCACCTGCCGGATTGCCTTAGTCACTTGGATGGCCTCTGAAAGGGCAGCTCCAGACTGCACACCCTATTCTTGAAGGCTGTTAGTGAGCATGCCCAGAAGAGGGAGCTCATGGGAACAGCTCATGTTGTGACAGCTCATGATGCCACAGGCCTTTAGACAGACTAAAAAAGGAATGAAGGATAAGAAAGTATGTCGGTCATTACAGGAGAAGCAAGTCTAAACAGAATATTTAACATGGAAAAGAAAACCAAGGAGAAATATGCTGAAGGAATAACAAGGGAAAAGGTAAGACCTGTTCTCCGTCTATTCAGTTCAAAACATGTGGAGCGGCGACCATGTGAAAGGTGTCATCCATTCATGCAAAGAATCCGTGAACTAGGTGTTCTCTGATCAGAAAGCTGGAGAGAAGGCAAAGAGTCCAGTCTCCCCGCTATAGAGTCTTGTCGTGCATTGACTTACTGACAGTCTAGGAAAATCCCATACAACTGTTAGTTTCGTTTAACCCATCGTTTTTTACGGCTTGCTTGATCACTGCACTTCCCTACCCTTTTACATGCATAAGACCTTTCACATGGCAGGGATCCACTGTTCCTTGCAGGGTACTGCAGGAAATGCTGGTACAAGGCGCCAGGGTGAGCACAGAGGAAAAGAGATGTGCAGTATAAAGCTGATGGTTACTCTGCCTGCCCTCAGGAAACTTACATTGTCCAGAGCTGGGAAACGTACCAGGCTCGGTAAATGCGTAACTGCTTGCCCTCAAAGAGCACACTCCTGCTTCCCTGTTTGTACCGAATGCTTCCTCTTCCACTCGACACGGGCTGCCGCTCTCTCTGCGGCTGCAAATTACCAGGTTCCATACCTTCCCCATTCTGGCTTCACTGCGGTATAGAGACGTGCAGAGCAGAGCCCAGACCCAGTCCCTCGGTTATCCCTGCCCTCATGCCTTCAAAGAACGAGGATCTGGAAACTGTTTTAATTACAGTAATTGGTCCATTTTGTGGCCGTTTGGGAATGCAGTTGTCTCATCTTCCGAAAATGTTGCTGGTGACTAGTTAGTTTTGGAGTGGCCACCAACACGGGGTGTGGGAGACACAGATGTTTTCCACCTTTATTTCCTTTCCCTAAATAGCTTTGGCAGCTCTGAGGCCTCCGATGTCCCCGTGTCCACTTCTCCCGAGAAGCTCCCGTGATGTGAAACGTCTGTTTGCAAGCTGGTCTGGGATGACCCTGGTGCCTGCCCTGCCTGGTGAGACAGTCGCTGTGGATTCACCAGTTCGTAGAGTGTGGCCTGTCAGTTTTGTCTATAAAGTCATGAGATTTCTTGTAGATTTTAACTATTTACCATTTCTTATCTATCTCACCATTAGTTCCTCTTGATTTTATTTTCTGCAGAAAGGACCAAGAAATAAGAATATATTGCAACTTTTTCTCTCCATGAATAAAATGCCCAATTCTTTTACATGTGAATATTAGACTTTCTTTAAAAAATTCAGAGTTTTTAAAGCATTAATTTTTTTTATCAAATATAAATTTTGCTTCAATGAATAGTTCTGTACTTTTCTTTTATGAAAATATTATTTCAAGTGTCTACCCCTTCTCTTGTACTCCAAGAAGGTCTATGATTATTTAACCTACAAAAAGCCCCAATATTTTCTTATTTGGTACTGAGTATTCATTTATTTTAATTTGTCACATTTTTTATTATAAACCATTTATTTTAGAAACTTCTTAAGGAAGAGGCTGTATCTATTCTTTAATATATAAACATCCAAGTGATAAAACTGAACAATATCCCCAGGACATCGTCAACGGAATCTTATACACACAAGGTAATACTGAATTCTCTTGAGTGCAGGATTGATCACACACCAGGCACTACCCAGAACCACTCACCAGATACCCCCTTACCTTCTAAGTTATGTAACTTATCAACAGTAAACAAGAAGGAAAGTGGGAAAGATTGGAGAATCCACAGTCCACACTTAGAATCCCCAAAGGGTTCAAGAGGATGTGGGTTCTTTAGTGGTATTTTCCCAAAGAGATCAAGAAAGTTCTTAATGTTCTTGGAGTCAGAGAATGTTCCTCATGTAAGGAGTTGTGCAACAAAGGTTTGGTTCCAGGAGTGGGAAAAATTCTGATGAACGAGGCCAAGACCTCACCAAGATGTGTGTAAAAAGAACACAAAAGAAGGTTCTGTGAGCCAGAAGGAGCGCCCAGTCGAGCTCCCATCTGTCTGAGCAGCAGCGATGGCTTTTGAGAAAGGCCAGGGAATAGGCCAAAGCAGCCGGTAAGAAGACTTGCTGTAAAATTTTGAATTAAATGGAGTTTGTACAATTTGAAGTTGGCCATATGAGAAAGAATATTCTACTTGGAAGAGAGCCAATTTATTTAGTTCCTGATTATCTGTGGTAAGGTGGTCGGTCTACAGGCCATCTGGCATAAATAATCAGAAATCGCAAATAATACCATGCCAAAGGCAATAGTTTTAACATCTCCACCCATCGAACGTTTTCCGGAGCAACTGAAAAAGAAGGGCGTCCATATACTGGCTGGAATGCCTGTCTGCGTCCTGATGCTGGTTAGCATCATCTAGTGAGTCTGACAGGGAGCCGGAGAGGGAAGGAATCTAACGCATGCCTCACTAATAGCAGGGTCTCGGAAAAGCCGGTCGAACGCAGGAAAGGAATGACAGGAGACATTTCTAGTCTTGACTCTGTCATTATTTACATGACCTTGGGCAGGTCACTTAACCACTTTATGGTAAATCATCCCACTGACAAACAAAACCTCAATGTCCTCATCTGTAAAATGAAAGGGTTGAACTATTGGACTTCTGAGGTCCCTTCCAGCTCTAAAATTCCAGAATATACAAGATTTATCCTCCATAAATAGTTTCTGAGTCATTCACGAAGCAAAAGTGTTGGAACTCAGAATTCTGCAGCCAGAAGTATAACCCTCTAGGTTCTGGAAACGGAGAAGGAGGAGAGAAAAGCTTTCACCACCTTTTTAATGATCATCAGGATAATGGAAGCAGTCAACTTCACAGAGGAAGTGAGACCTAAGTTAATGGTTTCGAAGTCAAGAAGAAAAGGAAGTCAAGACATTAAATATGACAGGTTCTGTGCTTTGAGCTATAATTTTTTTCCTATAAAAATCAAGAGCCTGAAGAAAGCATTAGGCTCAGGGTCTAGGCTCTAAATCAGGTCCTGGTGTACTTCCGTGGGTGCTTCTCTGTGAGTGCCATCCTTCCGTAACTGAAGACCAGTAGAGACAACTTACCTGCTCCAACACATGTAACATGCAATGGATATGCTGAGCTCAATCCCAAGCTCAGGTGACCATGACAGAAGCTCCCACTCAGAAAAGGGGATGATGGGACACACAGCAAGCACTGGGTCTTACTTGTTATAAAACCTATCCAGGCCCCCAGATCCAGGCCCCTCATTAGAACCCAGCCAAGCCCCTGAGAGTTCTTTTCCATGGCTTTGCCTCCTCCCTCGGGTCCAGTCTCTGGAGCATTGTTTTTTTCCATAAGAAGTGGTGAGGTTTGCAACTGAGCAACTTCTCAAGCTAACTTTCTACCCCCAAAAGGTTGAGGGTCCAAAGGCTTTCTTATATGTTGCACTCTCTGTCCCCTTCAGCCCAAACTGACCCAATTCCTTAAAAACTTTGTGGGCTGCCTGCACATCAGTTTATAATCCACTCCATTACACAAAACTCACACCCATGATTCTCTTTAAGGTAAAGTCCTCTACCTCTACAAGGATCTGTGAGCCATGCATGCCCTTATAATCCTTCGAGGTCCTTTTGTCTGTCTGAAAGGATCAAAGAGATCCCTGTGGGGTCTTAACAAAGAATCTTCTCGTCCCAACCTGGATGTCCTCTATTCCAGGAAGCCATTCCTTATTAGAGAACCCTTTGCTGGCTGAAAAGACTCTTCTGGATCCGTTAAAATTCCTACCACTTCTACTAAAAAAACTGAATGGCTTATGTTTTTTGTTTTGTTGTTGTTGTCTGTTTTTGTTGTTGTTTTTGTTTTTGAGAGAGGCAGGGATAGAGAGAGACAGGAACATTGAGCTGCTCCTGTATGTGCCCTGACCAGGGAATCAAACTCAACCTCCATGCTCGGGGATAACGCTCCAACCAACCAAGGTATCTGCAAGGCCTAATTTTTATTGATATTTTTAGAGACAAAGAAAGAAAGGAAGAGAGAGGAGAGGGAAGGGAGGCATTTGTTGTTCCATTCAGTCATGCGTTTTTTTGGTTGCTTCCCATGTGTGTCCTGACCAGGGATCGAACCTGCAACCTTGGTGTTTTGGGACGACACTCTTAACCAACTGAGCTAAACTGCCAGGGCGATACCTTGTTTCTTAGTTCATTTTTCTCCTGTCTCATTTAATATAGGCAGCTAGAAGAAGCCAGGCAGCACCTTGACACTCTTCCTGGGACTCCTCCTAGCTAAATCATTGAGTTCATTAGGTACAATTTATACTTTCTATATTATTGCTGGTGAGAAATTTGCTAAACTTCCCCCTACTACGTAACAGGAGTTTCCTTTCCTCCACCTCAAATAATATTTTCCTCTCTTTCTCTTAAGCCCTTACCAATAGTCTCCTTGAGGCTTCTGCTGACACTGTCTTTAAAACTCTTTAGGCTTTCTTGACCCCAAAGACTGCTGGCTTGAAGCCCAAGGTCACTGGCTTGAGCCCAAGGTTGCTGGCTTGAGCAAGGCTCAGCTTGAGCCCCGCCCCATTGATTGCACATCAGAAAAGCATTCAATGGACAACTGAAGTGCAGCAACTATGAGTCGATGCCTTGCATCTCTCTCCCACACCCTTCCTCTCTCTCTTTTTCTTTCTAAATTTTTTTTTTTTTAATTAAGGAATAACTCTTTCGGCTTTCATGAACAGGCTTTTCAGGTCCCTTCTAGCTTCCTGCAGCTGTCTAGACCCATATGTTACAGGTTTTTATTTGTAAAATACCCCAATTCCAAGTACCAAAGTTAGCAAGATCTACTGGTTAGCGGTAGCTAAGTACCAAATCACTCCAAACAGAGTAGCTGAAAATAATAATCATTTTATGATCTCTCATGCTTTCTCTGGATCAAGATTTTGGGAAGGGATTGGCTGGGTAAATCTGGTCTAGGGCCTCTCACCTGGGAGCTGGGGCTGGAACAGTGGGGAGAGGGAGTGCTGGAGAGGCTGGGAGCTGTCTAGCCACCTCTTTTCACCTTGTCCCAGGACCTGTCCATGTGGTCTCTGTCTGGGCTTTCTCTTTCTGTGCCTCTCTGCGCACTGATCCCCAGCTAGAGAGATGGAGGTCAGAGTCTCCCGCTAGGAGGTGGAGCGTGGGTGGTGCTTTTCCAAGCTCTCCACTTGAGAATTGCTAAATGTTAGGTTGTATCAATCCACTGCTATGTGCCAAGCCCTGTTCAAAGTGCTGGGGATCACAGCTTGGTTAAGACGCAAGGTCCCAGCCTTCAAGGGACTCATATTCAGCTGAACAGAACAGTTAACAATCTTATAAGCAAAGACATCATGTGTTCTTAGATGCTGAACACTTAGCGTTGAGGAGGATTGGGCGCAGGGGATGGTATTAGGTCAAGCTTTAGGGATGAGCTCTTTGATAAGACATGAGCGTTTCCACATTTCATAACTTGATTAAATTTCTAGAGCTTTCCTTTCTTCCTCAGTTTCTGGAGACGTTCTATGAAATAGCTTTGCAGGTGGCTAATCTCATCTGCTATATGTAGATTGCTATCGTGTGGCCCCCAAAAGTACCCAGGGTTCTAACCCTGGGGGCACCCCTGCAGGTCCCTTTCCACAAACTAGACTTGCCAGTGTGACAATGGACCAGTTGCTCAATGTCACTAAGCTTTAATTCCCTCATCTATAAAATGAAGAAAATTTCCAGCCGAGGGCAGAGCCCTGGGAAGGGGTGGGTGACAGTGAATTGCTGGGAAGATGGAAGCTGATAAGGGGGCGGGCGGTCAGAGTGGGGCGAAGAGGCCAGAAGGGGACCCGAGGGCCCCTCCTGCAGACTCGGGAGGAGTGGCTTCCCTGGGGAGGCAAACACCAGACCGAGGAGGGGCAGAGATGACAGCAGTCACAAACACAGGCTGACCGCCCGAGCGGCCCTGTTGCCCTGTGGCCTGGCCTGTGCATGAGGAAGTAGTCAAAGTGGTGATACTTTCATGTATAAAAGGCCCAGTCCTCGGATTAGGGGATGCAGCTTTAGTGCAGAGAAAAATCGCACAAGAGCCACAGTCCAGGTGGCTCTCAGCAATTATTGGACTTCAGTGATATTGCCCGATTTGCCATCCACATATATGTAAATATCTGGGACTGAAATGAATTACTTCCATCAAGCATCAGCAAGTTCCAGGTCCTCACCTGAGCATTGCCTGTCTAGGATTTCCCCATCTGCTGCTGCACCCCCACGGTTTTCTTGGCCGGGGCTCCCGCCATGCTGCCAGGTGCCCTCCGCGCGTCCGCCTTGCTGTTCCTCCCCGCGGACCTGGTCGCCCCTGGCCCCGCCTGCCCACAGCGCCCTCGTGTGTCTTGCTCCGGTGTCCTCTGTCACACCATGCCTCTCGTCTTCCCTGAACTGCAGTCTGGAACGTGGGAATTAATTTATTCCGTGTTGCAAGCCTCTGTTTTCGGTCTTACGCCAGGTAACCACCTGCTCGGTAAATATCTGTGGGCCTGATTATGCATCGAGCATCTGCTCGAGCTCGGCTGACCCTACAAAGGAAAGCACGTGGGCCCTGTGGCCCCGCCCACATAACTGGGGGGGGGGGGCAGCGTGCAGATGCGCGGGTAGGGCGCTGTGTAATAAGCGCAGAATCAATGTTAGCAGCCGCACGTCCTTCTAAGTGGCTTTGGAAAGTGTTCTCCTTGCTCTGTCCCCCCCGCCGTCATCATCACCTGTCACACCGTAATGGAGTCACCTGCTTACCCGCGGGTAGGCCTCCCTGGCTCCAGGACTTGACCTGCACAGAATATGACCGGTCCGCTTTTTTTAATCTCTGGTTTCTGGCCCTCAGTCAGAATGCAGTAAGTATTTTTGGAATAAATAGAGCAGCCAGTCACCGGGAAATGTCACTTTTGGATACCTTGTCTTCCATTAGAGCCGGTCTCATTTCATTTATTGATTCTGAAATGCCGGCCGGCTGTTCCCACTTCCTCTCTCCTCGGGCTCATCTGCGGGGACGGCCCTCGGGTCTCCCTCTGCGTCCTGTACAAGGCGGCGAGAGCAGCGGGGCGCAGGCCTGCGCCTCTTGTTGGGGTCAAAGCGTCCATCTCTTTCGGATGCTTGAGATGCACTAGTTCAAACCCTGCTCTGTATCGGGAGCTTTCAAATGGCTATTGTGGATGAAAGGCTGCTTTCTAAAACGGGAGCAGAGGACAGTTGGCACGTCAGGACAAAGGTCCCCCACTCACCCCGTGTGATGACTCACCATGTGATGTGGCAGGTGGGAAATCTGAAAAAAATCTCTGTTTGCTCATAAACCCTGCTGCAGCAATCAGGTGCGGGGCTGGGGGGGGGGGGTACGCGGCAGAGGGGGGAGGGGCGTCAGGAACAGGCAGTGGTGGGTGGGGAGGACCCGGGGCAAGGAGAGAGAGAGGGAGGGAGAGAGAGAGGGAGGGAGGGAGGGTCTGGGCACCCTGAGTCCCGGTGTATCAGCTCTATTCGTCTGTGGGCTCAAAAGGTAGGGAGAGAAGGGGCCCAACCTTGGTAGAGGGACCTTGGACCAGCCGCTTTTCTTCTCCAGGGCTCAGTTTCCTTGACTGTAAACACAGGGCCGGCGAGGACACAGCCACAGAAAGCGTGCCCTGCCGCTCGGAGCCCAGGCAGCCGTCTGTAATGGACCGCGGTGCTCTCTCCCGGTCAGCCCCCCTGGGCTTCAGTCCTTCTCAGTGGGACTCCAAGGGGGGGGATCATCACTCAGGGGGAAACCTGCTGTTGGATCCCAGCACTAGCTCTAAAACTCTCACCCAACCACATGTTCCTTATCAGTGAGATCATGGGCCGCACACCGCGGGAGGAGCCAGTTAATGAACATCAAGGTGAAGCTGAATTTCCCAAGGTGTCGTCTACTTGGGCTTGTGGACGAGGCTACACCAAAAGAAATAACCCCGATATCTTTGGCCCTTGCCACTCCCTGCTTCCACCCCCAGCCCCTTGCAGAACCATCTCGCCCCCCAGGGGTTTCCGGCAGCCCCTGTGGGTGTCTTACGGTGTTGCTCCAAACTGAAATCTCTGAGAATTCCGTGGCGGTCGCCCTCCCCGACGTCCATGGCTTGAGAACTCGCTTGTCCTGTCCTGGCCGTGCTGCCCCTGCTGGGGCTCTGGCTCCGCTGGCTCCCCACAGCTGCCACACCTGGAGAATGTCAAAGCCGCCCAAGTTCTCTCCATTTCTCACCGACCCAGAGCCCCCTCCCGGGAACGGCGGCCCCTCACAGAGCTGCTGGCCTTCCTCCTGGGCGTGGGTCCTGCGGGTTCCCCCGGCAGACTCCGGCTCCGGGGTGCTCAGACTGGGGCTTAGGTCGGGCACCGAAGCTGTCCCCTCTTCTCTCCCACCTCGTCCCTCAGTGGTGGGGATGGTGACAGTGGTGCAGGACCCACATGTGAATGAGCTCCACGTGGGACCACCCTCCAGTTCACCAGACACCACCAGTAATGTCTGGGTTTCCAAAGTGGTGCCTGTTACCTAAGTAACAGTTGACAGGAATCTAGACAGTGTAACTCAGGGCTCCTAAACCCCTATTTGAAGCAGCAAGTGAGGGATGGTTTGTGTTCTAGCCAGTTCTTCAAACTGTGACCTGGACAGCTTCTCCTTACTAGGACCCAGAAAGGTGGAAGTGTTTGAGGTTGACATCGCTTCCTGCCAAGGGTCACAGTGCTGCGTGTGCACGTGTGCGCGTGTGTGTGTGCGCGTGTGTGCGCATGTGCGCGTGTGCGTGTGTGCGCGTACACAGCTTTCCTTTGACTTTATCTCTCAAGACCTAACAATCTCACTGTGGAATCAGTTCAGCGTGGAGTACTTGCTGGTCTGTGCCATGGAGGTCACATAAGGAATACATCAACATTGACTTAAAATACAGTCTTTACAGATGGGCAGGGCCTTGGGAGATAGCGGGGCTCAGGACAGACAGAGGGCCTGATGGGAGCCCGGGAGCCAGGGAGCCCGGTGGGGACCTAGCAGTGGTCACGAGACCACGTCAGGTGGGCGAAGCGAGTGTGTGGGGAGCCCTGGAAGTCAGAGATGTCTGGGTTTGATGCAGAGACCATAAGGAAACGTTTCTGGCAACCTGTCTACAGGGGCGTTTGGGAAGATTCACCTGGCAAGAGGTTATAAGAGAGACTGGAGACAGAGAAACTGAGAGATTATCTTTAAGGGTTCTTATCTGATTCATCCCTCAAGGAGTTAAATTCAATTTAAAAATAAGGTAGCAATATGTGTTGTACCTATTATTAGAACGTGTGTGTCGTTTAAAATTTTTTTAAAACATACTTACTCCATTTTGTGAAGAGACTGTAGACCCACCTGGTTTTAAAATCCCAACAATATAAAGAGGTATTTACAGTAGAGGGTTTTCTCCTTCTCCGTCCCTGCCTGACACTCTGCCCACGGCCCCCACCACCACCCCTGCTCCAGACCACCTTCCTGACTTCCTTTTGAATGTTTCCAGAGTTTCTTCATGCAAACGCAAGCAAATACCAATGCAGATTTTCCTCTTCCTTCTTTTTTACAAAATAAATAAATAAATAAAAATAACGTGCTGCGCACAGTTACCTGGACTTCGCTTTTCTCACTTAAAAATAGACCTTGAAGATTTTCCCACATCCTTCTTCTTGTCTGCCGCATAGTATTCCATTACACAGAGAATCTTCCTGATGGATGTGTTTTTCTCTAATCATTTGCTATTACAGATAGTGCTGCAAAAAAATAACTTGCCCTTCTCTCATTTTGTATGTGTGCGTGCATATCCTTGACATACATTTCCACAAGGGAGCCCATTGCATCAAAGTCAACATATATTTAGAATTTTAACAGACGTGCAGGCTGCCCTCTTCAGGGAGCGGCGCTAATTTGCATTCTCGCCAGCGCTCCCTGGGCATGCCGCTTCCCGCAGCCTTGCCAACGCAGTGCATTACCACTTCGGGGGCTTTTCCAGTCACTTAGGTGAAATCTTTGTGCAGCCCTGACTTGCTTTAACTCTTATACGAATGAGGTTGAGCATCTTTTTATGTCGATAAAACCGGTGGATTTTAAGCTCCTTCTCGGGGAGCTGACTTCTCCGTCTCCCAGAGCTCTCCCCCTGCCTGGCTACAGAGCAGTTTTTCAGTAAATCCAATAAATGTTTGTATGAATGGGTAGCTAAATTATTGAATTAATGCTCCTGCGACTGGGGTTATAAATCTTCGATTAGATACGATTCTTCCCTCCAGCAGCATAAGATGTGATAAGCTCACAGAGCGGATGTACAGCACCGTGTAGACATTCAGAAAGTACAGGCAGCATCCTAAGAGTGAGTGATTCTCTTCCTTAGGCCGAAAACTAGAGAACCTGACGTGACTTGCCTTGTTTATCCCCAGAAAGGTGAGGGCTGGCGGAGGAAGGAATGCCACGCTCTGTTTCGTGGGTCCGTGCTCAGGTACAGAGTGTTTGGGAGCGGGTCTGGTTAAGTGGTCTCCCTGGAACTGAGTAAGAAGGCAGGAGAGATTAAATAAGGCCCAGCGGGCAGCTCCCACAGGCTCCTGCAGCCTGGGCCCCTCTCAGACCCCGCCTGAGCCCCTCCTGTGCCGGTGCAGACAGGCGGTCCCCAGCTGGAGTTCCCAGCCGGGGTGTCTCGGCTGTTCCGCTGCTGCGAGGCGTTCCTGCGTAAAAATACTGTAACCTACAAGTGTTGCGGGTCTGGTTGTCCGTCTGCCCTTCGCAGGGATGTTATGGAATTCCACTCTCCAGCGGTACATTTGCCGACTGTGTTCTGTTATATCTGCAAAGAGAAGCCGCTGTTACACCCGCAGAGAGTCAGAGCAGCGGTCAGCGAGACCTCAGCGGCGCTGGGAGCTTGCGGGGCGCATTGATACTTGCGGTGTCTTCCCTGCTACCTGGGTGACTTCCCTGCTACCTGGGTGACTTCCCTGCTACCTGCAGCGACTTCCCTGCTACCTGGGGTGACTTCCCTGCTACCTGGGGCGACTTCCCTGCTACCTGCGGCGACTTCCCTGCTACCTGGGGTGACTTCCCTGCTACCTGGGCGACTTCCCTGCTACCTGGGTGACTTCCCTGCTACCTGGGTGACTTCCCTGATACCTACAGCGACTTCCCTGATACCTACAGCGACTTCCCTGCTACCTGGGGTGACTTCCCTCCTACCTGGGGTGACTTCCCTGCTACCTGGGGTGACTTCCCTCCTACCTGGGGTGACTTCCCTGCTACCTGGGTGACTTCCCTGCTACCTGGGGCGACTTCCCTGCTACCTGGGGTGACTTCCCTGCTACCTGGGGTGACTTCCCTGCTACCTGGGGTGACTTCCCTGCTAACCTAAGTGACTTCCCTGCTACCTGGGTGACTTCCCTGCTACTTGGGGCGACTTCCCTGTTACCTGGGGCGACTTCCCTGCTACCTGTGGTGACTTCCCTGCTACCTGGGGTGACTTCCCTGATAACCTAAGTGACTTCCCTGCTACCTGGGTGACTTCCCTGCTACCTGGGGTGACTTCCCTGCTACCTGGGTGACTTCCCTGCTACCTCGGTGACTTCCCTGCTACCTGGGTGACTTCCCTCCTACCTGGGGTGACTTCCCTGCTACCTGGGGTGACTTCCCTGCTACCTACAGCGACTTCCCTGCTACCTGGGGTGACTTCCCTGCTACCTAGGGTGACTTCCCTGCTACCTGGGGCGACTTCCCTGCTACCTACAGCGACTTCCCTGCTACCTGGGGTGACTTCCCTGCTACCTGGGTGACTTCCCTGCTACCTAGGGTGACTTCCCTGCTACCTGCGGCGACTTCCCTGCTACCTGGGTGACTTCCCTGCTACCTGGGGTGACTTCCCTGCTACCTGGGGCGACTTCCCTGCTACCTGGGTGACTTCCCTGCTACCTGGGGTGACTTCCCTGCTACCTGGGTGACTTCCCTGCTACCTGGGGTGACTTCCCTGCTACCTGGGGTGACTTCCCTCATGACCGTGACCGAGTAGGGCCTGCCCCAGACACAGGCAGGTGGCCTCCACTGGGGACTGTGAGGGCCACCTTCCCAGACACAGGGGTCCCTACCACGGCGCCCAGCTCAGCGTGTCACCCTGCATCCAACCAGGGGCTGTGGCAGGAGCACAGCCACCCGGGGGACAGACAGTCAGGAAGGGCACAGGAGAAGAATGAGGCAGACCTGAAATTCAGGTACACCCTGACCCAGCACCAGACAACTATCCCAACAAATAGTGTCAGGGATCTAGGAAAATGATGTGACGGGGACTCTACCTGATAAGGAAATAGTTCTGTTAATGGAGGCTGTTTTAAATTAAGGACCTGGGAAAATTAAGTTACCTGAAAACTCTCCATCACTGGTTCTTTTCTGTTGCTCCGTGTGTGTGTGTGTGTGTGTGTGTGTGTGTGTGTGTGTGTGTGTGTGTTTGAATGACAGGTCAAGAAGAAACAACATTAACATATGCTCAGCATTTAACAGTCTACTTCATACATCTTTGTTCATTGTGTCACTTCCTCCCCAGAACACTGTGTTATTCCTGGGCCCGTCACCCACCCACTTGGTAAGCAAGGAGGAGCCAGGAGAGGTTGACTGACTGACCCAAGATCACACAGATTCTAAAGAGGAGCCAGGGCTTGACTCGAGTCTTCTGAAAGGGCCCAAACTGGGGTCCGTTTCAGAATTTATTTCTTAACTCATTGCAAAATTGATTTAAGGGAAGGAATTTGGGCCGTGAGAAGTGTGAGAAGTGTGAGAGGGGAAGCATTCCCCACACCCTCTGCAGCAGAATCACAATGAGACAGTTCTGTGATCGTCCGAAGGCATGGCAACTGCCCTGCCTCCAACCTCAGTGAGAACGAGTCATCAGTGCCTCTGGTGGCTTCCCTGGTGATCATGCCCCGGGGCAATGGGTCCGCTGTAAGGCTGTTCAACTAAAAGTTTGAGTTGGGACTGCTCTTTAAAAATGTGCCCCTTATTCAGAGCTAAGCTTATCCTGTCAAAATTCACAAACCACACATGGCAACATGCAGTTCCAACCAAGTATTTGTTTAGCCCTAGCATGTGCCCACAGTTCCCAGAGGAATGGTGAAAAAGAAAGAAATAGAGTGGCTTTCAGACCACAGCCCCTTCTCAGGACGAACTGGCCACCCACCTGCTTATCACTGTGCTTTAGTGATCAGGTATCAGCCCCATGGAAGTTATCAAGAGTCTGGCTTTCTGACATAAAATACAAGGTTTGTACAATGTATTTCAGCCTGACCAGGTGGTGGCGCAGTGGATAGAGAGTCGGACTGGGATGCAGAGGACCCAGATTCAAAACCAGGAAGTCGCCAGCTTGAGCGTAGGCTTATCTGGTTTGAGCAAAGCTTACCAGCTTGGACCCAAGGTCGCTGGCTCGAGCAAGGGGTCACTCAGTCTGCTGTGGCCGCCACGGTCAAGGCACATATGAGAAAGCAATCAATGAACAACTAAAGTGCCGCAACAGAGAATTGAAGCTTCTCATCTCTCTCTCCCTCCTGTCTGTCTGTCCCTGTCTGTGACTCTCCCTGATTCTCTCTCTGACTCTCTCTCTGTCTCTGTCAAAAAAAAAAGATGTATTTTATTCATACAAGTAAAGAAGGAAAATTTATTGAGTGCTTACTGTGTGCCAGTTACCTTAGTTGCTGCATAGCTGTGATTAAAGAGATCTCTTAACTAAGAAAGAAATTTACTTTAAGAATAAATATGTTAACCCCCAAATAGGCAATATCATCTTTATTAATTATTTTACCTACTTAGCATTACCAACTACACATCATGGTTTATACCAGGGGTTGGGAACCTATGGCTCGCGAGCAAGATGTGGCTCTTTTGATGGCTGCATCTGGCTTGCAGACAAATCTTTAATAAAAAGTAATAATGTTAAAAATATAAAACATTCTCATGTATTACACTCCATTCACTTCCTACCACTCATGTTCATGGTTGCGGGTGGCTTGAGCCAATCACAGCTGTCCTCCAGGACAACACCAAATTTTTATTAGATAATGCCTAACGTACATGGGTCGTTGTGAGGTCAGGAAGTAAACTTTCCTTCTTTTAATCAAGTAGTCAGCTAGCTAATTGCAGAAACCCTTTTGACGAAGAAGATGGCTAAAAGAAGAAAAGATAAGGAGTATCGTACTTTTCAACAGGAATGAACAGAGGAATTCACCTTTGTGGAGAGAGCAGGTTCTGCAGTGTGTCTAATATGCAATGATAAAATTGCATCGATGAACGGTCAAATATAAAGCGGCACTTCGACACACGCCATACTACATTTGCATCAAAATATCCAGTGGGGGACAGCAGGAAGAAAGCATGTCAAGAGCTACTGTGCAGAGTGCAAGCTAGTCAGGAGCAACTCCGTGTTCGGACCCAACAAGGTGACTGGAATTCAGCTAGCTTTGCTGGTGCTTTAGCAATTGTGAGAAACGGAAAGCCATTCACAGATGGGTGATATGCCAAAACATTCACGCTTGATGTTGCCAATGGACTTTTTGACGACTTTTCAGATAAAGACAAGATAATCAAACGAATAAAAGACATGCCTCTGTTGGCAAGAACTATTCACGATCGTACCATCATAATGGCAAATCAAATTGAGGCAACACAAGTGAAGGACATAAATGCAGCATCATTCTTTTCTCTAGCTTTGGATGAGCCAACAGACATAAGCCATTTATCCCAGTTCAGCGTGATTGCAAGGTATGCTGTTGGTGACACACTATGTGAGGAAAGTCTTGCTGTTTTGCCTATGAAAGAGACAACAAGAGGGGAGGATTTATTCAAGTCTTTCACTGAGTTCGCTAAAGAAAAAAATCTGATGGATAAACTTATTTCGGTGTGTACTGATGGTGCTCCGTGCATGGTGAGGAAAAACAGAGGATTTGTAGCACTTCTTCGTGAACATGAAGAGACTCATCCTAAGTTTTCACTGCATCCTACATCAGGAGGCGCTTTGTGCTCAGATGTGTAGTGAGCAGCATGGTGAGGTGATGTCGCTGGTCATTCGGTGGTCAACTTTATTGTTGCCTGAGCTTTAAATGATCTCCAGTTTAAAACACTGCTGGATGAAGTTGGGAATAATTATCCTGGTCTGCTTCTGCACAGCAATGTGTGTTGGTTGTCAAGAGAGAAGGTGCTCAGCTGTTTTGCGGCTTGTCTGAGCGAAATCTGGACTATTCTTAAAATGAAAAACGTCGAGCATCCTGAGTTAGCTAACACTGAGTGGCTCCTGAAGTTCTACTATCCCATAGACATGAGTGAACATCTGAACCAGCTCAATGTGAAAATGCAAGGCGTTGGAAATACAGTCTTATTCCTTCAACAAGCAGTGTTTGCATTTGAAAACAAGCTGGAACTCTTCATCGCCGACATTGAAACAGGTTGTTTACTACACTTTGAAAAACTGGGAGAGTTTAAAGATGCATGCACAGCAAGTGACTCTGCTCAACATCTTGATCTCCAGCAGCTAGCAGGCTTCACATCTAATTTTTTGCAGTCATTCAAAGCGCGCTTTGGAGAATTTCGTGAGCGCACTCGTCTTTTTAAGTTCATCCCCCATCCACACGAGTGTGCAGTAGACAGTGCTGACCTGAGTTACATCCCTGGTGTCTCTGTCAGAGATTCTGAGCTACAAGCTGCTGACCTGAAGGCCTCAGACATGTGGGTGAATAAGTTCAAGGCCTCAGACATGTGGGTAAATAAGTTCAAGTCACTGAATGAAGATTTGGAAAGACTTGCACAACAGCAAGCAGAGTTGGAGAGCAAACACAAGTGGGGAGAAATGAAAAAACTTCAACCCACAGACCAGCTGATTGTCAAAACTTGGAACGCGCTTCCCATCACATACCACACACTGCAGCGTGTGAATATTGCTGTACTGACAATGTTTGGCTCTACGTATGCATGTTAGCAGTCTTTCTCACATCTAAAGAACATTAAGACCAACATACGATCATGTTTAATGGATGGAAGTCTCAATGCCTGCATGAAGCTTAACCTCACCACGTATCAACCAGACTACAAAGCCGTCAGCAAAACCATGCAGCACCAGAAGTCGCATTAATGGTAAGAAGTACTTTATTCATCATTGGTTAGCAACAGCATAACAACATTATTAAAAAGAATTCAGAGACTTATTGTACTTTAAAAGTATTGATCTTACATAAAATGCACACATTTACTTGTATTTAGTGTTAAACATATTGTATGGCTCTCATGGAATTACATTTTAAAATATGGCCATTCATGGCTCTCTCAGCCAAAAAGGTTCCCGACCCCTGGTTTACACAAAACCAAAGATTTCAAAAATATTTCAGACTCTTAAAAATCACTCTCTTTAAACATTCCCTTGTCAGGCCTTGAGCAGGTGGCTCAGTGGATATAGCATCATCCTGGTGCACCAGAGGTCACAAGTTCGACCCCTGATCAGGGCACGTACAAGAAGCAATCAATGAGAGCACAACAAAATGAAACAACCAAGTGAAACAACGAGTTAATATTTCTCTCTTTCTTTCTCTCTCTCCCCTTTCCCATTCCCTCAAAACAATGGGAAAAAAATTTTCTTGTCAAAGATGCCCTCCTTCAGTTGTTGCCTGTTTTCAGATATTAGTTTTCCTATAGAGTCACACAGAAATAATATGAAACCTCTTAGAAAGTACACATCTATTTTATTTCCAAGATTGGGTTTTCCAAAGGCCAAATAAAGAACAGAAGCGGGTGGTATTGCCATGATCCTGGATCAAAACTCAGATGAATTTTCCACCAAGAAAATTATTCATTGAAAAAGATGTGACATGAGTTTTCTACCTTACTCAGGTTATCAAATTATTCGGTGAAGTCAAGGTAGAGATAGATATACCTAGTGTTCTAACCCTGAATTCCATTCCATTTTTGACCCAGACATCAAACAGAGTCATTTATCCTGTACTACTGGAAAATGAAGGTTTTTCAGTTAAGAAAAAAATTTATGAAAAACTGAAGCTTATCTCTTTTTCATTTTAATCAATTTTGATAAACATCATTCTAGAAATCAATTATAAAAAGAGTATAATATTATGCAACATTTCGTTTTCTTGTGATACATAGGACCCTGCATCTTAAACTCAATGTTTACAGGGAGGCAGCAGTCGGTCAAGAGAACTCAAAGGAATGGCGTGACCACGAAAGCAGCCCTCACGGGTTGCCTGTGAGACTGGGGAGCATGCAGGGGCGAGTGTGGGCTCCAGAGCTCGTTAAAGCTTTTGTCACAAGGCAACAGAATTAGCAAAATCTCACTTCTCTACATGTCAGTCTCTATCCTTTGAGTTTTCTGTAAATGTCTAGAAAGTAGAATTTTTATACTCAGTAAGTGATTGGAAAATGTGCAACACTCTTATTATTGGAGAAGCCGGTGGTATTGGCACTGCAGTTGCATCAGAACAAAAAAAAGGTGTGAAGAGTTTATCAGAGACGCCGCGAATCGCTCTGCCCTACTTGGCACAGCTTCACCTGCAGAAGCACGAAGTCTGGAGTGTTTGATTTCTCAGCAAGGCCAAGAAAGCCCAGGCAAAAGCCCTACAAGGTTATTTTATTTTCTACTGCAATTGGGAACAACCACAGATTCTGTTTATAACATGGGTCTGTGTTTATTTCCTCAATAATACGAAAGGCAAAAATCCCAACAGTTGATCTCTTGGGATCATTTATCATTTACCACATTAAAGGTAACAATTTTTGAATTACATTTTCACCCAATGACATGAAATTCTCTATTTAGAGTAGAAGAAAAAAAAGTGCCAGCATTTACAAAGAAAAGGATCATGCTGTGACCACGGAGTGGAACGGACAGGGGGACAGAGGACAACCAGCAGGGTGGAGTTCTGGGAACCAAGAGGACAGGTGGCATTAGTTGATAGTATCAAATAAAACAGGGACTGCAAAGAGGCTACTTCAGGGTCTCTGGTCCAGCCTGTGAAAAGTTTGGAAGTCACCACTCTCTCTTTCCTAACAATAATAAAAAGCTGAACAAATTGAAAAGCGAACAATTCGTCTTAGATCTATAAAAGAAGAGAGGTCACAAGGCCAACCACTGCCTCCAAAATGAGAGGGACCACTAGGCAAACACAGAGAGCCATAACTTACCAAAGCAGAAACCCATGTCCATAAAGCTCCACTGAGCCAGTGGCAGGGAAACCTGAGCTATAATTGATTAACTATTTGAGGTCCCGTGTAGACAACTCTGAGAGTTAGAAACTCCAGGGAATCCAGTTACGGAGAGAAGCACACTTTTGTGAGTTTTATCTCCAAGAGCTCGACAACATTTTCACAGTGAATGCCAGAGAAAAAAACTCCCTGGTGCTTCTGGCAGTGGGAGGGGAAAAGGAACAGCTTGAACTATGCCAGAGCATTCTGTTCTTCTTAACAAGGTCTGCCCTCAGGAGAAACTGTTTTACCTACTTTTCCGGGGGTTTCATCAGAGCCTGAGTGGCCGAGGGGAAGGAAAATACCCCACCCCAGCTCCTCCTAGCCTTCCATGTGGGAAAAGAGCAATACCCAGCTCCCGCCCCGCCCACTCTAGCCGCCCTATCCCACAAAGGGGGTGAGTAGGGGCAGTCGCTGGACAAGAAGCAGGTACGTAGGCCTCAGTCCAGAGGCATAGGCTCACTAAAAGACTGAGACCTGATCACGGTAGTGTAGAATGTTTTTCCTCTTCTCACACCTTACAACCACATTACTAAAGGCCTGTGTATAGCAGTTCCTTTTACCTAGTACGTTATGTCTGGCTATGAGGGGAAAAAAAACTTACAAGACATACAGAAAAGCAAAAACAAAAAGGGGAATAAAAAGATTTGAAAAAATGAGACACAGATACGGCAGAGATATTGGAATGACCAAATCAGGAATTTAAAACAGCTATGAGTAGTGTAGTAAGGGCTCTAGTGGGTCAAGTAGACATCATTCAGGAAGATACAGGCAATGTAAGCAGATAGATGGTAATTATAAAACTGCAAAGTGAAAGAAAAAGAGACTGAAAAAAAATAAGACAGAATATCTAAGAACAGTGAAACAACTACAAATGGTGTAACACGGTGGGTTTCAACCACTGGTTTACCAGAAATGCCATGCCAGTCTGTGAAAGTTAACCAAAACAACATCAGGACGGTAAATGCTTCGTGGACCAGCGTGAAATTTCTGACAGACCAGCAGTTGAAAGTCACTGGTGTCATGCTTGTGAATACCAGAACGAGAGGAGAGAAAGGAACGCAAAAATTACTTGAAACATTACTGATTCAGAATCTCCCCCAAAGTAATGTCAGACATCAGACCACAGATCCTGAAAGCTCAGAGGAAAAAAAAATAGAAAAAAATCCCTGAGAACTAAGTGGTTATAACAAAGTCGCAATATACAAAGTTAACATTGAAAAAAGTCAATCTCTTTCCTATATACTGGTCTTGAACAAATGGAATTTAAAATTAAAAACATCATACCAATTTCATTAACATCCAAAACAATGAAATACTTAGTTATAAATCTAACAGAATATATACAAGATCTTTATGAAAACTACAAAACTCTAATGAAAGAAATAGAACTAAATAAATGGAAAAATATTTCAGATTCATGGAAAAGAAAACTCAACATTGTCCAGATGTCAGTACTTCTCAACTTGATCTGTAGATCCAATGCAATCCCAATAAAATCCCAAAAACTTATTTTATGTATATGGATAAACTAATTTTAAAGTTTATATGGAGAGACAAAAGATCCAGCATAGTCAACACAATATTAAAGAAGATCAAAGTTGGAAGACTGACTCTACTCAGCATAGGGGATCTAGTCAATAATATTCTAATAAGTATATATGGTGTCAGATGAGTACTAGATATTGTCAGATGGTCACTTAATAAGTTATATAATGTCTAATCACTGGGTTGTACACCTGAAACTAATATAATATTGTATGTGAACTGTAATTTAAAAATAATTTAAAGTAAAAATTAAAATGAGCCAAAGACCTTAATAGACATTTCACCAAAGAAGAATTATAGATGGCAAATAAAAATCTGAAACAATGCTTCACATCATATGTCATCAGAGGAACACAAGTGAAAACAACAATGAGATACAACTACACACCTAGTACAATGGCCACATCCCAGAACACTGACAACACCAAACGCTGGGGAAGATGTGAAGCAACAGGAACCCTCATCCACTGCTGGTAGGAATACCACGTGGGTACAGCCACCTTAGAAGACAGTGTGACAGTTTCTTGCAAAACTAAACATACTCTTATCATTGGATCCCGCAGTCGCACCCCTTGGTTTGTAGCCAAAGAAGTTAAAAACATATGTCTACCAGTGGGAGGGGAAAAGAAACGGTGGTGTGTGTGTGTGTGTGTGTGTGTGTGTGTGTGTGTGTGTGTGTGTTTTGTTCACATTATGAAAAAGCCCTACAAGGTTATTTGATTTCCTACTGCAATTGGGAACAACCACGGATTCTGTTTATAACATGGGTCTGTGTTTATTTCCTCAATAATACGAAAGGCAAAAATCCCAACAGTTGATCTCTTGGGATCATTTATCATTTACCACATTAAAGGTAACAATTTTTGAATTACATTTTTACCCAATGACATGAAATTTTCTATTTAGAGTAGAAGAAAAAAATGCCAGCATTTACAAAGAGAAGGAGCATGCTGTGAACACGGAGTGGAACGGACAGGGGGACAGAGGACAACCAGCAGGGCGGAGTTCTGGGAACACCTGCACTGAGACGTTTATTTATTTATAACTTCCAAAACTTCGAAACAACTAAGAGGTGCTTCAGTAAATGAACGGATGAGTAAACTGTGTCACATGCAGACAATGGAATATTATTCCATGCTAAAAAGAAACGAACTATCAAGCCATGAAAAGACACGGAAGAACCTTAGATGTGTATCGCTCAGTGAAAGAAGGCAATCTGGGAAGGTTACAGACTGTACAACTCTAACCGTATGACGTTCCGGAAGTGGCAAAACTATGGTGAGGGTAGAAAGTTCACTGATTACCAGGAGCTGTGGGGAGAAAGGGAAAATTAGGCAGAGCATTTTTAGGGCAGCGAGACGACTCTCGACGATGGTGGGTAGACGTCATTATACATTTTTCCAAAGTCATAGAATACACGACCCCAAGAGCGAACCCAGATGTAAACTACGGAGTTCGGGTGATAACGACGTGTCAATGTAGGCTCCTCAGTTGTAATAAATGTGTCGCTTCGGTGGGAGATGTTGATAATGGGGAAGGTTATGCTTGTTGTGTGGGGGCACAGGACATATGGAAAATCTCAGTACCTTCTGCTCAGTTTTTCTGTGAACCCAAAACCGCTCTAAAAAATAAAGTCTATTAAAAAAAGCTGTAGGGTGTGGCAATAAGGAAGTGGTGGGCGACCTCAGAAGAGCAGCTCCAACGAGGTGCTGAGCAGAGAAACCAGACTGCACGAAATGAGGTGTGAAGAGTAGTTGGGGGAACGGAGCCAGGGAACTCCGACGGCCTTGCCAGGAGTCCCTCGTGAAGCACAAAGGAAGAAGACAAGTTAGTGGAGGGGTGGGAGGGGTGGGCGCAGAGCAGGGGTTCGCTGCTGTTTGTATTCTGATACGGTGTGCTCAGACATAGAGTCTAAGTGCCTCGTGGGCTAGCAGTCCTCGGCTTCGGGATACGGTCGGAATTCCTTGGCATCAGAAATGGCAGTGGCTTCATTAAACAATTGGAAAAGCAAGCCAAGTAGTTACAATTTACTCCACTTCCGATGGCGTCCTTGATGTTTGTTCATTCCTCGGAAAGGCTACACGTGTATCATCTCAACTTAGATGCTCAGCAAGTAGCTCTGTCAGTATCAAAGTAAATGTATGGGAAAAACCTCCCTTTTCCTAGAGTCAAAGTAGCTCCATGTCGGGGGGAGGGGGATACAAGGAGCTTGAGTTAGTTAGATCTTCTCTGCCTTGAACTGGTCCTCAGATCCTGGGAGAGGATGTTTGCGACTCTGACTGTCTCCTGATGGCTCCCAGGGCCAGGACACCTGATGGGTCTCAGGATCGCCTGCAGCCATCACAGGTCCACATTTACCGGACACACGTGGCTTCATGAACGGAGGACCTATACAGTGACCACGGATCAGAAGAACCCAACATGTGGAGTGCCCGGCTCTGGCCACGTGACCAGTGTCCTTGCCCAGAAATAGTATGTGTGGTAGGTCTGTGCGCATGACTGGCACCAAGGACGGGGAGTGCTCAGTGTCATGGCCAGACAGGAAGGCGGTGAGAAGGCTGGATGTGGGCCACGGGGGCATAATGGAAAGAAAGATCGGGGAGTCCAAGAGGAGGAAGCAGAAATAGATGGTCAGAAAGCACAGCCGCTCCGCACACCGCAGAGCCTCCCTGGGAAGGGGTGGCTTTGTGCGCCGCATAGACCGCCTGAAGGAGGAAACGCGGAGACCGTAAAGATACCAGGGGAAAAGAAGAACAGGAGAGAAAAGGAAATGAAAACAGAGGAGAAGGGTGTCACATTTCTTTTGGCATTTAAAACTCTTCCAGATTGCATCCTGAAATCTGGCTGGACCGAGAATTGCAGGCTTCTGGCAAAGCGAAGGCCTTAGCTTTGGCATCCCTGGCGCTGTAATATCAAATCACAGCTCAACATTAAGTTTTATAACTCAACGTGAATTAAAAGGTCGAGGCGGAAAAGAGCTCTGTGGTGTTCCATTAAAGGAAAAATCCGATCACCTTAAAGCAATATGATCTTAAAGGAGCCGTAGTTACAAAGGGCAGTACGTGAAGGAGTCCGGGCGGTTAGTGCCTGTCCCTGCCCTGGAAGCGCGTGGGCATGCGCGTGCACGCGCTGGGGAGGGTATTTATGGACGGAGTTAACACTTCCCTCCAGATGTCCCGCTCATGCGGAAGGGTGAGAACATCCGTTAGTGGACGATTTGCCACACAGGTGAAAAAATGGCATATTATTTCTTTTTCCTTCCCCCGAATCTGTTGTTTTATAAGCCTGACCCTGTAAATGTACGACATCTTCCGCGTCACCTGGGGAGCGTGCAAAGAGAGCCCTCATGATCCTTCTGGGAGTCGCAGGTGCCACCCTTAGAGAATCTCCAGGATTGTCATCCGGAAGGCTCCAGCTGGAAGTGCTCAGAGACAAGTTCACTGGTACACCCTGTTGCGTTTTCTGCTATGACCTATTCAGGTGCTCCCTCCGAGAAGTCTGTGACCTTCCGTGTCATCGGCAGGAGGTGCCAGGCAGGCTCTGGGTGGTACTTAGCCACATCATACAGCCCAGCCGCCGTCTGTCTGTGAGCTTCTGTCACTGCTTTTGGTCTTTCTTCCACGTGGAATTGCTCTTAGACCTCCAAACTTTGAACCACCAACCCTGGAGTTCCTTCCTCGGCCTCGTCACCTGTTCCTCCTTCATCCCTGGCATCCCAGCTCCTGGCCCTTCCCTTCTCTCTGCTCTGTGGTCCCCTCCGGCCTTCTCTGCCACCCATCTGTGGCTGGCGAACATAGGATTGAATCTGTTTGATTTTCAATCCTTGGAAATTTATAGAGGCTTGTTCTATGGTCTAAAACAGGGGTCTCAAACTCAACTCAGCATGTGGGCCGCAGAGCAAGATCACAGCCATTCGGCGGGCCGCACTAGGTCTACAAAAGGCAACTGTTACGCAACACTTTTCTCACTGCAGTTGAAAACAAAAAAAAAAAAATCAGTACAACAAGCACAGTCGTACATGCAGTTTACTCAGTGTCACAAAACGACCAGAAACTGTAGTTCGCATCACAACTGCTGTTAACTAAGCTAATATCTAGCTAGGATGCTAGAGAAATGAAAAATACAAGTAGGCCCTAGGCTTACTTAATTTTATCCAAAATATTTTGAACTTCGTGGATTAGTCTGCGGGCTGCACAAAATTGTTCAGTGGGCCGCAAGTTTTGAGACCCCTGGTCTAAAATATAACCTATCCTGGAGAGGGTTACACTTGAGACGGATGAGTATTTTGCTGCTTTTAGATAGAGAATTCTACAGAGGTCTGTTAGCTCTAGTTGATTTACAGTCTAGTTCAAGTCTTCTACAATATTTCCTTGTCGATCTTCTCCTTGGTTGTCCTATCCATTTTTGAATGTGACACATTGAAATCTTCAAATATTCTTGTTGAATTGTCTGTTTCTCCAATTCTGTCTGTTTCCTCTGTCTCGGGGCTCTGTTTTTAGCTGTATATATGTAATTGTCATATCTTCCTGGTGGATTAATCCTTGTTTTATTATAAAATGTCCCCCCTTACCTCTAGTAACTTTGTTTTGTAGTCTGTTTTGTCTCATATTAGTCTAGCCCCTTCAGCTTTCTTATGGTTGCTGTTTGCATGAACTATCTTTTCTATCCTTTTGCTTTTGACCTATTTGTACCTTTGGATGTAAACCTTGTCTCTTATATACTTGGATCTTGTTCTTTTTATTCCATCTGATAATCTTTTTTTTATTGGATTGTTTAATCCAGTCACATTCAATGTTATTATTGCTTTAGCTGGATTTATAGCTACAGTGTTACTTTTTGTTTTCTATGCATCATGTCTTTTTCCTTCCTCTCTTCCTCCTTAACTGCTTTATTTTGAATTAAGTGAATATTGTCTTGTGTAGCATTATTAATTTCTTTAACTAATGGGGGGTTTTTTTGCTACCAATTTTTGAGTCATTTTCTTATTGGTCACTTAGGTTTAAAATATGCATTTTAACTTTATCAGAATCTGCTTCAGATATACACTCATTGACCCCAGTGAGATAGAAAAATGTGAATTCTGTATAGCTCTATTTCACCTTTCCTTTTTGTGCTATTATTGATATATATATTACATCTTCATTTGTTACAAACCCAACGTGACATTGTTATATTTATTCCTTTATATAATTTTATATCTTAAAGGAGCTGAGAGAAGAAAGCTGAGCAATTATGTTTTTATAGATTTTATTATATTTCTGATTTACCATTTCTGGTTCTCTTTTATTTATTCCATGGATTCAAGTTCCCATCTGGTGTAACTTGGTGATTTCCTTACTTCTATAACAATAATCACCCACCACCTCCGTGCTTTAGTGTCAACTATATTAAATATCTGTATGTTATAAGCCACATGATACGATTACATACATACTGGTTTATACAGAGGCCTTTAAGGTCAGTGAAAAGAGGAAGTATGCAACATGATGTCTTTTATAATTACCCACATAATTACGTTTTCCGGTCTCCTTTGTTTTCTCGTATGGATTTTCATTAATGTCTTGAGTCACTTGTCTTTGGCCTAAAGAAATTTCTTCAGTATTTCTTATTAAACAAATTTAGCAATAAATTCTCTCCATTTTTTGTTTCAGGATATCTTTATTTCACCTTAATTTTTGAAAAAGAGTTTTTCTGGATGTAACTTCTTGGTTGGACGTTGAATGTACACTGCTCACAGACACGAGGGCATCAGGGACCGAGCAGGTGCTCCAGTGCTTCCGGCCTTTTGTGTGTGTGGTGCCTTTTCACCAATGAGATAGAAGTTGATTTTGCATCTCATTTGCATAACTGAACAACTTTTTTTGACTGTCATTTGCTTTTCTGATGTTCTGGTTTAATTAAAAAAAAAATCAAATGCTTCTTTTTTTTTTAAATCTCTTCCTATTCATTTTGCAATATCCTCTAAGTTTTGTGAGCGGTGTATAATCCCTCTGCCTTCTGGCCTCCCTCAGGTCTGAGCAGTTGGCTTTTAATCGTACTGCGGTCCCCTCATACACGACAAGCCACTTTTCTCTTGCAGCCTTCGAGGTCGTCTCTCTTCCGCTTTCATTTTGACGATGGTGTAGCTGGGCGTGGGTCTCACTTTTTGCATGTGTAAGTTAGTGTTTTTTCATCAGACTGGGGGAGTTTTTAGCATTATTTCCTGTGTCATACTTTCCTGTTTTTATGCGTTTCTCATGACTCTTTGAAACTGGACATTTTAGATAATATACTGTATCCACCGTGAGGACTGATCTCCGTCGTCTACCCCAGGGCATTGTGGGTTGATCTGGGTGGTACTTTGGCTGGACTATCTCAGCGAAGCCTTGTTCCCCTGCAGTGCGCGGCCTCCAGTGTCCGTCTCCAGGGGACAGGATCTTGGCTGTGTGCACAGTCACCCCAGGAGGACCGTGGGTTTAGCAGGTCTCTCTTTGACCGCTCTTCCTGATCTCTCTGGGAAGCTCTCTTCCTCTTGGTATCTCACCCAGCTGATAACCTCCGCTGATTGACAGCCGCTTGCGCTACTGTTGTCAACAAAGCTGAGCATAAAGGCTTGTTCCAGACTCAGGAGGGCTCTCGTTAGCCGTCTCTCTGTTAAACTCCTAGCCGGTCTCTGTTAAACTTAAACTCGTTTCATTTGTTGCCCTCATGGAGCTACCGCTCTCCTCTGAATTGCTTTCCACCGACATCTGCATTGTTCCAGTAGTTCCCTTGGAACAAACGTCTCCCTGCTCTCTGTTCCAGGGGAAGTCAGTTGCCCTGGGGAGAACCAGGCAGTTCTCTGCTGTTACCGCTGCCTCTTCTTCTGAGCCAGACCTGTGAGCCGCCCCGGAACTGACGGGGGCAGGACCATGATCTGCTTCTCTTGAAGTGACACTCCTGCCCTATGAGTGAGGTGCTGGCCAGGGACAAGTAGCCTTTTCCCTTCTCACTTTGCCTCTTCCAGCCTGGACCCATCACTTAGGAGCAAACTGAGGCAAAGGCAGTTAGGACCCAGGAGTCCTGGGCTGCAACAGCTGGTGTGGAGAGTCTGCCTCAAAGTGGCTGATGAGTGGAGGAAGGGAGCCCCCAACCTCTCAACTGCTCTCACCCGAAATAACGGTTCTGCAGCCCAGAGCTGGGGGTCGTGAGAAACACGGGCAGCCGCCCCCTCCTCGGAGATCTCATACCCTGGACCCAGAGCGAGGGGGGAGGGGTCTGTGTTCCCGACCGCACTCACCCGGAGCGAGGGGGGAGGGGCCTGTGTTCCCGACCGCACTCACCCGGAGCACAGCTACCGTCGTTGGGGGGATGGGATGGGAATGAGTTCTGGCTCAAACACAGCAATTCTCACTGTTCTGACAGAGATTTAGCAGATTTTTTACATAAATATTTTTCCATTTGCTATGTGCCCTTAGAATAATTTCCAGAAACTTTAATTAAAAAGAAATGCACTAGCTACGGTTGTTTTGCTAGAGAAAGAGCCTCTGAGACCCTCATATTACCATTTTGAAAATGCCAACTCATTTATGTTTTATTTTAACTTAGGGACCATTGCTGTATATTTTTCTAGGAAGTCCAGAAGAGTTTTGATGTTTGGAAGGAAGGAAGGAAGGGAGGGAGGAAGGGTGGAAGAAAGGGGGAGGGAAGGAGGGAAGGAGGAGGGGAGTCTGGTCTTTTTGTCACACTGTTTATCAGAAAAACTTCCTCTAGCACCATTTTTATGTCTTCAGCAAACTGAGTGAGCCCCGAGCCTATGCGAGGCTCTCCCAGTCCTGGAGCACAAAGCCCTGAGGTCCAGGAGCTCACAGAGAAGTCAGAGAGATAAGCAGAAGTAGAGGAGCCCTTCATAGACCGTGGCAGGGAATGAGAGAGGCTGCGTAGAATGCCACGCCCCAGGGAAGAGGGAGTCACATTCGTCCTGGAGGAATTAGTGGGCTTCGGGGCAGCAACATTTCAGCAGTCTCTTGAAATGAAGTCATCCCACGGACACGACAGAGGAGAAGATCTGAGGAACGGAGACTAGCGTGGTCAGAAAGAACAGCGGCCCGCAAAAGCGTGGTGCGTGTGAAATGCTTAGAGGACGCCAAGTGGTCGAGTGTATTTCCGACGACCCAAGGTGCGCTGTGCGGTGGGAGAGGCAGAGGAAAAGGTTTAGGTTGAGACCCAGTTATTAAAGTCGAGGTTCGGAAATAATACTTGTGAACAGAAACCTAGGGAGCCTCTGAACGTGTTTAAGCGTCACAGAGGAACAATCAGATTTTCAGAAAGGTCCTACTGGCAAGCGAAAAGAGAAGGCCGTCATGGGATCGGAGAGACTGATGAGGAAGGTGTGGTGCTTTGGCGTGAGCTGAGGAGGCTTTGAACCGGGGGAGGCAGGGGTGCAGGGGGGGTGGTGAAGAAGAGGTGAGCAGGAGAGCTCCATCTGGGACGAAATCGGAAGGTCCCCGTGACTAATGCAACGCCGGTGATCGGGAAGGAGTCGAGGGTGACTCAGAGGTTTCAACATTCTGCGACCGTGGTCCAGTTTCTGCTGCTGTTGCCTCTGGATAACACCCTTGTTTTGATTCCGGAGGCAAGGATTACTTGTTCAAAATTCTTCATTTGCCAAAGCGGGGTCTGTGTCACACTACGTGGTAACATCTGACCTTCCTCCCTGTCTGTCCCCCGTCGGCACCTTCACAGCCAGTTATGCTGGCGACCACCGAGGACAGAGCTGCCTCCGACGAGGCTCCTGCGTCCCTGAGGCATGGCATCCCTGTCCCCGCGCAGGGGCGGCAAAGTCAGTGCGTGTCCCCTTCTGGAAAACGAGGCATACTCTGCCATCTGCTGAGGCCGCAGACATTTGGAAAAGTGGGCTACTGGGAAAGAAGTCCCGACCAATTAAAGTTCACAAGTACATCTTCAAGTTGCTAACTCCATCCAGATCTGTGCTTAAGTGCCTAGTAAGCACGGAACCTGGTTTCCACGGAGCTCTCTTGTGCCATAAGCTGAGACAGTCACGCTCTCAGGACCAAAGTTTGTTGCCCATCGACGAGAGCAGAAATGGTCCGTTTAGAAAGGCAGTGTTTTTAAAGGCCTTTAGTCCACTCGAGGGTGTCACTGTGCTGAATTTAACAAGCTGCAGCGATCGCCCAAGACCAGTCCTGTGAGCACGAGCCCAGCTCCGTGAGTGGAGCTTGTAAGCAGTGCACCTGGCCCGGCCGGCCCCTCCGCCTGCTGGCATCCCCGGGGGCAGGGGGCGTCCAGGCAAACCGCCAGGTGATGCCGGCCCCTCCGCCTGCTGGCATCCCCAGGGGCAGGGGGGCGTCCAGGCAAACCACCAGGAGATGCCGGCCCCCTCCACCTGCTGGCATCCCCAGGGAGGGGTGGTCCAGGCAAACCGCCAGGTGATGCCGGCCCCTCCGCCTGCTGGCATCCCCGGGGGCAGGGGGGCGTCCAGGCAAACCGCCAGGTGATGATGGCCGGACAAGGCTGAGGAGGAGGCTAGCGGCTGCTTGGTATTCCAGACTCCGCTTTTAACCAAATGCTCACAATTTTCAACTATAAAAGAATAGCTTTGTGAGATAAAGGAACATTAGATGCAAACGTAGGGACGCTTCACCGGGCTGGTGCACAAGTCTACACTTAACACACTGGCTGATCTAAAGCAAATATTGGATTGAATTGAGATCTTTTTTTTTTTTTTTTTTATTCCCCAAAGGGAGGTTGAGCTTCCCATACCCACAGAGTTTCTCTCATCCTCCAGACACCCAGCAGCCAAAATAAACACGTTTTCATTTAGCCTGGAAATCCAGACGGCGTCCAAACACCTGACAGTCCATCCTGCTCATCAGACCCGGCCAACGTCACTCCCAGCCGCTCGGCTCTGAGCTCAAGGATAAGCCTCCCTTGTGCCCCCCTCCAAAGCAGAGGTACCACGGAGGGTCAAGGGGAAGCGGCCCCAGCCCACTGGCTCCACTTTCTCTGTGCCGGGCCCACCGTCCAGGCCCCTGGCCACCCTGGCAGACCATGCCACACATGGTAGAAACGTAAATACTGCCAGCTACAGGCTGCCGAAGCCATAACTGTGTACACCACCTAAACGGCGATGCGTGGAATACAAAGGAAGGGCCAGGGGGAGATCGTGGAATGACACCCGAGGTAAGTTTAAAGGAGCGTGATGGTTAGACAGAGACGGAAGAGGGAGAACATGAATATTGGGTCAGGGAGAGAAGCAAGTCCTGTGTGTGTGTGGGGGGGGAGTGAGCCGGTCCGCGGGGCGGCTCTGTGAGCCCCCAGCCGCCAGAGGGCGGAGGCCGCTGCGACAGGGCAGTCCCTGCCGGTCTGAGGGCTGGAACTCTTATCTCATACAGAAGACAACTGGCCAGGGCAGTCCCTGCCGGTCTGAGGGCTGGAACTCTTATCTCATACAGAAGACAACCGGCCGTCGCTGTGGGGAATTCAGGAAAGAGGAGTGATGAAACAAGAATACAGCTAAATACGTCCAGGACCGGCCAGCTGATGGAACATCACGCAGTTGTTTTTTAAATGCTTTTGAAGAATTTTAATTACACAGGAAATGTTTCACAGCATGATGAGAACTGAAAAAGATGAGTGCAAGTTTGTTTATAATACAATTTCAATCGTGGTGCAGAGATCAAAACGTGCATAGAAAATCTGAAAGAAAAGACACCAAAATGTAGTGATTATCTCTTGGTAGTCAGAGTAGAGATTGTTCTTTCTTTTTAAAGCTTATCCCAGATATTCTACAAAGAATATATTATTTTAAAATCTGGGGGAAAAAATTACATGTGACTTTAACAATAGTATCAGAGGAATTTTTTTTTTTTAAGTGAGAGGAGGGGAGATAGACAAAGTCCCACACGTGCCCCAACCAGGATCCACCTGGCAACCCCCTCCGTCTGGGGCCAATGCTCGAATGAACTGAGCTATCCTCAGCACCTGAGGCTGATGCTCGGACCAACTGAGCTATCCTCAGCACCCGGGGCCACGCTTGAACCAATTGAGTGACTGGCTGCAAGAGGGGAAAAGAGAGAGAAGGGGAGAGGGAGGGGGAGAGAAGCAGATGGTCACTTCTCATGTGTGGCCTGACCTGGAGTTGACCCCAGGACACGTCCTCACGCCCGGCTGGTGCTCTATGCACTGAGCAAACTTGCAGGGGCGAAGTAGAATTGGATTGGATTGTAGGTTGGGGTTGATGGAGCTGGAGGCAGTTTGGCCAATGGAGGTTTGCAGAGTGTTCAAGCTGTAAATGGGAGGCCTGGTCTCGCACTATGGGGGTGAGATAAAGGGGAGAAGTCGGAGCTTGGTTCAGAGGAATAACAGAAAGGACACGTGAGGTTAGGTGTTGCGTGTTCTAAGAGATAAAAATAGAAGCCAAGTGTCCAAGGCAGGACGAAGTGCTACCTAGTAGTTGAGTGGAAAGAAAAGAGGGTTGTGGAAAGAAAAGAGGGTTGTGCAAGCTTCAATTCAGTGTGGACCTTCCCGAAACCCTTACTAGGCGCTCTCACTGGGGCTTTGCTGTGCTGGATTTCCTTTCACGTGAAACATTTGATCTAAGCTGAGGAGCCAGTCTTGATACCACCGGCTGTAAATCCAATCAATATATACTGAATACTTTCTCTGTAAAAGTTCCCAGCCCTCATAATTTAGTAACAACAACAAACTGACAGACATACAACTTTACAGAAAAGACAGAATATGATAAGGTTCAAGGCAAGGACAACGATATTACTCTGAGCTTCTCTGTTAAGCTGTCTAGTGGGCCCCCCATTTTCTGACTCTTACCCCATCCCTGCAAACTTATCACTGTTCTTCAACATATACCTACCTCTGCCCAACTCGGGCTGCCTATTGTCTCTTTTTTCCAATGTGCCGTATTCATGGTATCATTAGGAATGCTTTCAGCTGCAAGTATTATCTGTCTCTTAATCACTTAAACCATAAGGACAGACATGATCCTCTTATCAAGAAGTCTAAAGATAGGCAGTTTCAGAATGGGAGCAGCAGCTCAGTGATTGTCCTGAGCCTTGGGTTATTGCTTCATCATTCCTAGTGTGTTGATTTTTCATCCATATGTGAATTGCCTCATGGTAATAAGATGTCTGCTCTAGCTTCAGGTAGCGCATAATGTTCACATTCAAAGAAAGAGGAGAAAGAAATGGTACCAGCAAATTCCCTTCTTATGTTTATGTCCTTTTCAAGAAAGCAAAACACTTTTCAGAAGGTCACTCTAAACTTGTCATACATTTCTTTGGCCAGAATGTATCACACAGCCACCATAGAGTACCAGGGAGGTTAGGAAGATGGATACGTGTTTTCTCCGTGTTTTCTCCAGCCTCTAGCACTGAACTGTCCAACGTTGTAGCCACTAGTTACTGTGACTATTGAGTGCTTGAGATGGGGTGAGTGCAACTGAGGCTCTGAATTTCTAATGTTATGTCACTTGAATTCATTTAAACATAACCATGAAAGCAGTAAAAAAAAAATAATTTTTTTTTCCCATTAACTTTATTGTTTTTGTAAGGCTGCGTTTCATTTTAATCATTCCATGGCACAGAATATTTGTGTTGTGGTACACGTGTCAACAGCCACACGCCTGGTTCCTAGCATTACACAAATATTTCACAGACCAGTTTTGTGACTATGAGTGCAAATGTTAAGGACAGTTTTTAGCACTCCTCTTGGTCGTTGGAAAACCTTTAAGAATGTTTGGAAAATTTGTAAATTTTAATGAAACACATACAGACCGTGTTTACCATGTCAATTCCGTGTCTGAAATGCAGTGTCCTAGAAGTATATAATATGCAAAGAAACTCAAGGATTTATTATAAAAAACAAATGTAAAATATCTTGATTTTTATAAATATTGATTACATGTTGAAGTTACAATAATTTGGTTATTTTGGGTTAAATAAAATATATTATTCAAATCCATTTCACCTGGCCCTGGCCGGGTATCCCAGTTGGTTAGTGTCATCCCGATACGCCAAGGTTGAGGGTTCAATCCTGGTCGGGGCACACACAAGAGTCAGTAGAGGAATGCATAAATAAGTGGAACAGCAAATTGATGTTTCTCTGTCTCCCTTCCTCTCTCTCTAAAATCAATCAATCAGTAAAATTTTAAAGTCAATTTTACCTGTTCCTTTTATATTTTTAATGGGCCCACTAGAAAAGTTAAAATTATATATATGGCTTGCATTCTATTTTTATTGCACAGTCCTTGTCTGGAGTGAGAGGAAGGCAGAGATGAGGAGGAGGATGGGAAGATCTGTAGGTGAACCAGCCAGTAGGGTTGGCCTCTCTCATATTGCCTGCGTCCTCTTCTCATGAGGAATACTTTCTCTCTCCTCACGTATGAACTGGTACAAAACAGCACTCAATAAATCTCACCTATAACTCGTTGTGGAGGTGACCCCCATTGCTATTAAATTGGGCTTCAAACAATATCTAGCTTGGCTTTAAGTAAATTCTAGCTCAAGGCTAAAACTCTTCTACAAACTTTCTTGGACCACCCAGTTGAGCGATTTTATTCATGCAGACACGCTCACTTGCACATGACAAGAGTTCATTGTGTATTGAAAGGAATGTGAAATAATGGAAGAATGAAGTTAATAACCCTGCAGAGGAGAAACGAAAGGGTTCCCAGAAGAGGAAGCGCTTGAACTGAAACAAGAACAAGTGGGAGCCCGCCATGTGGGGAAGGGCATGCGGGCCGAGGAGGCGGTGCTGCAAATGCCTGGAAATCAGAGTGTGTTTGGGTGCTGGTGACAATTTTGCGTAGCTAGAGAAAAGGGTGCTGGGAATTGAGGCAAGAATTTGAACTTGACCTAACCAGGAGGAGTGGAGAGTACGCAGGATACTTCTCTAGGCAGGGCAATGATGTAACCAGACTTGTTCCTATTATGTCCTACCTCTTTCTAATGTTTCTTTACCTTCTCAAGACATATATGCTTATTTTATTAAATTACATTCTTCCTTTTGGGGGAGGTAAGAGGAGGGGAGATAGTGAGGTAGACTCCTATATGGGCCCCGACGTGATCCACCCGGCATCCCCATCATGGGCCTGTGCTAGAGGACTGAGTTATGTTTAGTGCTTGAGGCTGATGCACTCCAACAGAGCTGTCCTCAGGGCATGCTCAAACCAATCAAGCCGCTGGCTGTGGGAGGGGAAAAGGGAGAGAAGGGGGGCGGAGAAGCAGATGGTCACTTCTTCTGTGTGCCCTGACTGGGAATTGAACCCAGTACATCCATACGCTGGGCCAACCCTCTATCCACTGAGCCACCAGCCAAGGCCACTTTTTTGTAATATAACCCTAAAGCTATAAATTTTCCATTATTTACTGACTTAGCTGCATTCCACAAGATCTGATATGAAAACATTAACATTGTTATAAATAGCATCTACTTTCTTTTTTAGTTTTATTTTGACCCATGAGTAATTTTGAGATGTTCTATAAGTGTTCAAACATACAAAGTTTTTAAGGGTGACTCTTGGTTTTAAATTTCTAATTTTATTGCACTGCTGACAGTGGTTTCTATGACTAACTCTATGTACTTGTTGAGACCTGGTTTGGAATATAGTACATGTCCCATTTCTGTCAGTATTCCATGTGTGCTTTAAAAGAATATCGATTTTCTCATTTGGGGGTATAGGTTTTTTGTGTATTCTTTGGCATTAAGCTTAGTCACTGTATTGTCTCAAATTCTCATTATTTTTATCTCTTTGATCTTTCAGTTATTGGGATGGAATATGAAGATGTTCCATTATGTTAATGGACTTGGCCAATATTTCCTATTACTTGTTAACTTTGTTTTTATAGTTTTGTGCTATATATTTGTGAATTATGTCTGCTTTGTGGTTTCTTCTTTTCATCAACATGTAGTGAGCCTGTTAGCCGCTAACAATGCACTTTGCTTACTATCCATGTTGCCTGATAATAATATTGCTACACTAGTTTGGGTTACACTTTGGGTTAGCATTTGCTTTAAATATTTTTTTTGATCCTGTTACTTTCAGCCTTTCCAAGTCCTTTTATTTTAGATCTGTCTCTTATAAATAGAATACATTTGAATTTTTAAAATCCAATCTGACAACATATATTGTTGCACTGGTGAATTTGATCTATTTCCATATATTGTGATTACTAATATCTTGGATTTTATTGTTTTATCTAATGTATCTTTTCTATTCGCTGTAATTTGTCTTTGTTTCTTTTTCTCTTTCTTTCTTACTTCCAGTAGGTTTATTGAGAGTTTTGCTTTTCAGTTTTCTGTATGGGCTTGGACAAGTTTATGTACTATATTTATTATTCTTTCATTTTATCACGCAACTTTTACTTTATGACATCTAAAGTTCTACCTTCTTTCTAAACAGTACAAGAACCTTAGAACAATTTATTTCAAAGTTCGCTTTATCTTAAACACTATTGTTGTCCAAGATAAGATTTTCCTGTCTATGTGTCAAGTTTTTTCTTACATCTCTCTCTCCCTCTCTCTCTCTCTTTCTCTCTCTTTTGGATTCAACATTCTTCTTCCTAAAGTAAAATAAAACAATAATCGGGGCTTGCAGGTGGAAGAGGGCTCCCCACACCAAGGAGGCAGGACTGCAGAAGCCCCAAGGTCAGGAGAGGACATCGTGTGTTTGGACACGGGAGAAATTGCTTGGAACTGGGGCTGAGTTTGGACTTCATATATGGGCAGAGTGGAGAGTAAGCATTTTTGTCGCCCCGCATTTGAGAGGCTATTTGGCTGAGGGTACTATTCTCCCTTTACAGATTTTCTCTCAAACGGCAATGATGCCATCCGACTGACTCTCTGTTTCCATCTTTATCATTGGGAAATACGCTATCAATCTCATTGTTATCCCTTAGTAGCAATACACCTTGTTAAGTGACCAACTACTGTTAAGATCTCTTGTCTTTGGTGCTTTTAGTATCAGTATTATGTCTAGTGAATGAAGGATTTTTAAAATTTGTTTTTGTGCCCAGGATTTATTGTGCTTCCTGAATACCAGGATTCACATATTTATTTTTCCTGGAAAATGTAAAACCATTCTCTCTTTTAGTACTGACTCTCCACCATTTTCTCTGGTCTTTGTAAACGCCTATTAGGCCTCTGTTGGACCTTATTAATCTATCTCTAGCATGTCAGTCTTTCCCATTTCCCACATCAGTAGATGTCTGTGCTTTATTTTCCGTGGTTTCCTCAGACCAGTCTTTCCTCCTTCTTTTCCTCTGGAGCCTCGGTATCAAAGCGTGCCTGAAACCAGTGCTGTCCTTGCAATTTTTCAATTACCTTTTCTAATACAGTCCATTCTTAATACCAGGTTGAATTTTATTTAGGTTTCTGTTATTCGCAACTCAAGAGTTCTAAACATATACCGACAGAGCTAGTTAGCGATCACGCTTCGTTAGAGATGTCTGCTGAATTTAACACTTCCTGTCCATCCACTGATCTCACTATCTGTTGTGCCACTTGGATAGGCAGGCCGCGTGGCAGCCAGGAAAGGAGGCTTACACCCCACAGTCAGAGACGTGGAGGGAGAGGAAGGAGGGAACCCTACCGAGATGCCATGGAAGAGACCCTCAGTGAATAAGGAATGTTCAAGTACTGCACAGAGGCCAGGAGATATGGGAGCTGCCAGTGTGCCCCGGGGTGGCCCTGCAGGAGACCACAGCTGACCGTTACATCCTGCCTCTACTTTTCATGGCTTTTACTGATTCTTTGTCCATTCTTGTGATTGGCAGACAGCATAGAAGATGGATGGATATCCTCCAAAATACTGAGTGGTGTTAAATTGATTATATGTGGGCGGTTTGGGAACATATGAAAATAGCCATTTAGAAACCATGGTTTCTATGGAAAGGGGCAAGAAATCATGTAATCAAGAAACAAGAAAGGCAGTTTTAAAATGGAACGTAATTCAGAAAAGATCTAAAATTTGTTTTTGTTTTAAGTTAGACAATTTAACCCAGAGCCAAGTTCCCCAGGTAGCTAATGGAATATTCTTCAGTCATATAGGTGAGTGGGTGGCTATTTAGAAGAGTTAATTTGAAATTTCAAACCCGTTGGTCCAAACAGTTTGCTCTGGGCCCATTTCCCCTCATTGTGGTCCTTGGGAGTGTGAATGGTTCCTAAGGCATCAGAGGAAGAAACTGCCGTTGTCTCAACAGCTCTGTTACTACTCTCTCAAGTGACAAAGAGGTAAAGATTGTTTCCAGTGTTTCCTCAGACAGAGACCATCAATGTAGCAGGTGTCCCCAGGAGAAGGCTCTCTAAGCAGAAGGCCTTGGAATTTTTTCCCTCCACCACAAGCCCATCACTAGATCACGTTTACTCTGACTGCTGTGTCTATCGGTCCATCTGTCAAAGTAACTACCTTTGGGGCAACTCAGATGCATCTATCATCACTGACTCTTTAACAGTGTTGAGGGCTAAACCAACCCCCACCCCCAGCCCCGCCAGAAGAATGGCCTCAATTAATTCCAGTGGGTCCCACTGCGTTGGAATGGAGGGCAGGACAGAATGCCCAGGAATCCTAGCAATATAGGAATTTTATGCTTTTGGCTGCAAAAGTGGGTTTTGCATCTGCTCCTGCTCCGAAATGAATTTTCCTGATCGTTTGCTTTCTGTGCCATTTTTACTATTTATTTTGCTGCTTGGCGCACGGCAGGCCTGAGCTTGACTGGGGTCCATGGGTCTGCAGAGCCTAGTCCAGTCCGGGCCTCCACACATCCCGCACTTTAATAAAACTGTTCCTCCCCCACCCCCTTCCCCAAACAAAACGGTTGATCACAGCAACTGGTAACAGGGCAAAAACTGATCATTTGTTTAAAATGAGTCACTTTTGCGCCAGACTGGGAGCCCCATGACTCATAATTACAAGTTCAAAGGCTGGCCGTTTGCAGCAAGAGGAGGCCCAGCCGGCCGGGGGGCGTTCAGCCTGCTCCCATCTGCGTGCGTTACATCCAGGTGAGTGGCTGCCCAGCGCGACCCGCAGCTCGCAGCGGACCCGCCCACTGAAAGGCGGCCCCCTGCGCACTGCCAACAGTTAACCCAGGGGTCCCCAAACTACGGCCCGCGGGCCACATGCGGCCCCCTGAGGCCATTTATCCGGCCCCCGCCGCACTTCTGGAAGGGGCACCTCTTTCATTGGTGGTCAGTGAGAGGAGCATAGTTCCCATTGAAATACTGGTCAGTTTGTTGATTTAAATTTACTTGTTTGTTATTTTAAATATTGTATTCCTTCCCGTTTTGTTTTTTTACTTTAAAATAAGATATGTACAGTGTGCATAGGGATTTGTTCATGGTTTTTTTGTAGTCCGGCCCTCCAATGGTCTGAGGGACGGTGAACTGGCCCCCTGTGTAAAAAGTTTGGGGACCCCTGAGTTAACCGGTGCCGGAGTATCCGCCAGTGAACCTTTTCTGCCACAGATGAACGCGGATTCTTCTTCCTCGCTCCTCCTCAACATTAGCACCCCGTTCCTTCTTCCTCCTCGTCCGGCCATTGTAGCAGATGGCGGCCATCGGGGCCCCAAGCCCTTGGCATTGTTTCCCGCAATCCAGTTCCGCTTCTGGCTTAAAGAAAAGACAGGATTAAAAAATAAAAACACAAATACAGTGAGGGAAGAAGTCAAACAAAAGCTATTACTGCAGGTACTGAGAGGAGAGGCACTCGCGTGTCCCTGCCACGTGAGGGGACACGGCAGAGAGAGGAAGACAAGCACAGGTGCGGGCGCGAGGCCGGCGGTGGGTGGAGCTGATCCGCGGTTCCCGAGGCGGCCCAGAGAGTCCCGCACACCTGACCCAGCGCCCCCGCCTGCAGGACCTCTCACAGGTCAGAATGATGGGGCGGGAGGTGCGACGCAGCGGAGAGGTTAGAACAGGGCCGTGGAGGTGGAAGGACCTAGATCTGAAGGAGAAAGTTCTGGAGAGAGCCAGCGGGCAGAAAGGGATATGATCTGAGCTGTGCTCCCTAAATCAGGCTAGCCACTTGTCGTGAGGACAGCTCTGAGGTCTGATGCCAAAAGGCACGCCTTCTAGAACCTTGCTTAACACCAGCCGTCAACCAACCCCTTCCTTGGAGGCTTTTGTTTGTTCGTTTCTTTGTTGCAACATTCATTATCTTACATGTTACAAAATCTTTTTACTACTAAAGATCAGATAACTCAAAAGAGTTCCGCCGGGTCTGGGGGCTGGGGAGATGCAGGTTCCTTAGAGCCCTCCCGCTGGGGGCTGCTGCCCCTCCTCTCACCGTCCTGACTGTCCCCTCCTACCTAGGAGTTGAGGGGGACCAGCGGCATTCCCCCAGGGCCGCCCTGACCGAGTCAGCGCCGTGCTCTTTCCGTATCCCAATCCCTTTTTGTCTCCTACACTGCCCTGTGAAGTCGGTATCATCAGCCCCATTTGATGATCGAGGAAGCTGATGATGCCACCTACTCTTGGGCTCACGAATGGAAAGAGTTCTCCTTGCAGAGTCTGGTACGCAGATCGTGAGCCGCGCTACTTGACCAGTGGTCCAAGACCTTCCCTTCCCTTCCCGGTCACCCAGTGTCAGTCAGCTCTTCTCAAGGGCTGGAGCTCTTCCTTCCATTCACTGTGCATTACGACCGCCTTCTATGTGAAGAATGCAGACACAGTGGGGGTTTATGCCACACATCCCAGAACCCTCCTTCAGACAGGTTTCCATCAGCTGGAATGCCCTGCGCACCTTTGCCAACCTGGTCGCTCCCTTTGCACAGATGTGTGTGTGTGTTTGCTCCCTGCCCCAGTCCTTCTGGGGTACAAGAACCTGACATCCTACCCCCACAGCCACCTCCAGCCTCCCCCCCCCCACACACACACACAGATGTACATGCATATTATCACTTCCACTTCACACAGGAAAACGAAGCCGTAGAGGGACTCAGCAACGTGCTCGAGATCGTCCCCTGGTAGGGCGCCTCTTCCGGGCTCTGCAGAGCACTGCTGTCGGGGGGGCAATCGGGCTTCCTAGAAAGCGAGAGCTTGAACTCTCAGAAACTCCCTCGAGGAATCTAGCCTCCGGAAATCATCCCAAATGCCTCTGTGCAAATGCCACTTCCTCAGAAAGAACTTCCTCTGATCTCTCTAAGGAGCTAGCCTCCCCATTATTCGGATCTCACACATCCCTTACTTTGCATTACCCCTCTTCATATAGCTAATTGATAGTATGTATCTATTCGCTCCTCTTGTCCATTACCCTCCACAGAATGGGAGCTCTCCGAAGAAGCAGGCCTTGGTTCACCATGGCCAGGAACAGGAACAGGTTATACTGGGTGCTCCATAAATACCTGTTGTGTTAGTTAATTAATTAATTTAATTTGATGTGTGTGGAATAAAATTTATACATCAATATGCTCACTGCAGCATTAGTTACATAGTGCATATACACACATACCTATATACACATATATATATGTGTATATATATATGTATATGTATATATGTAAAAGTCTAATATTAGGGAGTGGATTATAATAATGAACTATTACACAACCATAAAAAGTAGTATTTACAAAGAATTTAATAACCTAGAAAAAGGTATGAAATGTCAAATGAAATAAACAGGCTACAAAATTGTATATATATTATCATCTTCACTACATGGTAAAACAAAACAGAAAAAAACTGGAAAGCAGAGGGATTAAGAGATTTTTTTCATGCTTATTTACATCATTCTTTATTTTCCAATTCATTTTTTGCAATGGACAAGCTATACCTTGATAATTAGGGAAAGAAAAATGAGGTCTTGGACCTGTTCTTACCTTCTCAGCCAAAGGTATGGGGATTTAAATCTTTAAGACTTACCTTCAGCATCAACTCTATTCCTCTGCAAAATCTTATGGGAAAACGCATCTGTGAAAGAAAAAAATAGTCCTCAGAAACCTTTCTGAATGGCCGGGTGTGAATGGCTCGTAATGGTGAATCACACTGCTCACAGACACGAGGGGGCCAGGGACCGTGCAGCCGCTCCAGTGCTTCCGGCCTTTGGTACGGCGCATTTTCACCAATGAGATGGAAGTTGGATTGGCATCTCATTTGCAAAATGGAGCAACTTTCTTTGACTTGTCATTTGCTTTTCTGATGTTCTTGTTTAATAAAAAAAATCAAATGCTTCTTTTTTTTTTTATCTCTTCATGTTCGTTTGAAATATCCCCTAATATCTGTGAGCAGTATACTGCTCTCTGTTAGGTTCAGGTCGTAACATGACTGACCTGCGCTGAAACAGGGGCCGATATCCCCGAAGCTTCTCAGCTCTCTGTTTCAGAAATGGAAGCGCTTGCCAGGAGAAGGAAAAGAAAGCTAACTGTTCTCACAAGCCCTCTCCCCATTGATACACTCTGTTTCGGGTGGCTCCCTTTAGAAATAACTGCTTAGAGGTGCCGTAAGCAGATACAAAACAAAATAAACAAGCACAGAAGTGAACACCGAGTCAGAGAGACACAGCGGGAGTGTGAGGCAGTGAGGTTAATCAGGAGGCGGGTTAGCATGGGCCTGTGGGAGCTGACCCAGGCCCACCCCTGGAGGAGAGGGGGCACCTTCCTAACTGTGGTTGTGTGTGCGAAGGGGAGAAAGCCCCGCCCTGAGAGTCAGCATCTTCACAGGAGGGCAGCTCCTGCACGATTTGGAAGGGCCAGAGTACAAATCTGGTACCTGTTAGGGGGACCTATTTGCCATAGGACTGTGACCCTCTCTTCCTCCTTCCCTTTCTCCCTCCTTCTCAGTGCTGGAGAAGGTGCAGTGAATGAGCCGGGACAGTCTTTCATCTGTGGAGTGTTCATTTCACATAACACTTAGGCATACGTGTGGCTTCCGATGGTGGCAAAAGCTAGGAATTGGTGCAGGGACCAACTGAGGTGACACGTGAGCCGAGCAGCAAACGGTGCATTGATAGAAAGACTCAAGGGAAGAATGTTCCAGACAGAAGGATCAAATAGCAAGTGTGAAGGCCCCAAAGTAGGAATCTGATCGACATACTTGAGGTGCTGAAAGAAGGCCAGTGAGCCAAGGAGGCTGAGCAAAGGTCTGGGGGGTGACCTCCCGCCTGGCCTAGGAGGTGGCGGTTGTTCAGGGGTCGCAGGAGCCCCTGGAGAGATTAAAGCAGGGGAGTGACACGATTGCATTATTAATAAATCACTCAGGTCGTGCCAGACCAGGTGGTAGTGCAGTGAAGAGAGCTTCAGCCAGGGACGCTGAAGACCCAGGTTTGAAACCTGAGGTCACCACTTGAGCATGAGATCATAAACATGACCCCAAGGTCGCTGGCTTGAGCAAGGGGTCATTGGCTTGGTTGGAACCCCCTCTACCCCCGTCAAGACACATACAAGAAAGCAATCAATGAACAACTGAGGTGTGTGGCTCAATGAAGAATTGATGCTTCTCATCTCTCTCCCTTCCTCTCTCTCTCTCTCTCTCTCTCTCTCTCTCTCAAATAAAAATAAGTAGGTAAATAAATAAATCACTCAGGTTGCTATGTGCAGAATACATTGTAGGAGGGCAAGATGGGAAGCTGGCAAAACAGGTAAGAGATATTCCAGGTGAGAAACGGCAGTGCCTTAGATTGGGATTAAAAAAGGGAGGGAGGGACGGAGGGATGGAGGGAGGGAAAGAAGGAAGAGAGAGAGCAAAGAAGAATGTATTTTTAAAGGGCTGCAGACAGGACCGGAGGGTGGAGCTGACATGGGGCTGAGGAGTGGAAGAGTCGTTTTAGAGTTTTTGCTGGAGCAAGTGGTACCACTGACTGATATGGAAACAATTAGGGGAAACAGCCTGGGGCAGAGTTTGAAATGGAGTTGCAAATTAAGGGTTCTGTTTGGGGCATGTTCAGTTTGAGATGCCAAGTAGACATTCAAGTCGAGATTTCAAGTGGGCTATTAGATATCCCAAGCTAGCCCTCCATGGAGAGGTCAGAGCTAAAGACATAAATTTTGGAGCCATTGATGTATAATACGTATTAAAGCTGTGAGACTAAATGGAATCACCTGTTGAAAGAGACGAGTGCCCAGGCTGAGCCCCCCCCCCCCCCCCCGCACTAGCCCATCTGGAGGCTGGGAGAGGAAGGCAGGAAGGCAGGAGGGAGTGACGTCACCGGAGGCCAAGGACGGAAGTGCTTAGAGCAGCAGGGAGGCGACAGCTGTGTCAGACGCTGCTGCACACTGGTCAGGATAGACTGGGTACACCCTGGTAGTGAATTAACAGGATGCCTGACTGCTGTTGATGCAGCAGATAAAGACTGGACCCAGAATGCTGAGGCCGTCGGTTCAAAACCCCGAGATTGCTTGTTCTGAGCACAAGCTCATCAGCGTGAGGCCACTGGCTCGAGCGTGGAGGTGGGAGAGGGGGGAATTATCCACATGAATCCACAAGCTCGCCAGCTTGAGCCCGAAGGTCACTGGCATAAAAAGCCCAAGGTCGCTGGCTTGAGCAAGGGGATACTGGCTCGACCCCAGTCAAGGCACGTATTTATACAAGAAGGTCAATGCCCAACTAAAGTGAAAGCAACTACGAGTATATGCTTCTCTCTCTTGCTTTCTCTCTCAAAAAAAAATTAACAGTAAACCTCAGTAGCTTATCATAACACATTATTTCTTGTACACACAGCATGAATAAGGTGGTCAGAGGGCGGGCTCTCTGGTCCACCGTCACAGGGACCAGGCTGACACAGATGCTGGGTCTGGGATGACACCGTCACCAGTGAGTAGAGGGAACACGTGACTCTTCAGTGCTTTAGCCGTCACCGCGCTCCAAGCCCACTGGCCAGAACGGTCACACGCACCTCCCTAACTGCAGGGGACCTGGGCATGGATGGCGGTGTGTGGAGCTGTGTGTTGACCTCACTGCTCTACCGTTTACCGTGAGGTGAACTGAAATGAGAACAGGAAACTGGCCACTGGTTTTGGCAATGCTCAGATCACTGGGGACGCTCGATGGCGTCGAGGAGATGAGACAGCTTTGCAGAGAGAATGGGAGGTGACGGAGAGACGGTGAATACAGACAAACTCTGTCGAGGCATGTTCTATAAAAATGGACCTTTGATGAAATGGGTGTTGCTTGTTCCATTGTCACCAGAAGGGAGGCCGGGACTGAGGGTGCGGCCACCTGCAGACATGGCGTTGGGGAGATAAGGACGTCCCTGTCCTGTTGCATTCAATTTCTCCGTGAGGTGAGGTTATTGTGGGATGGGCCCGGCTGGTGTGGTCGGGAAGCGGAGAGCACAGCAGCGGAGCCCGCCTGACAGTTCAAGCCTCTCTCCCCATGTGATAACCCATAATTTTGCAACTACCTTCAGAATTCCCCGCGTGTGCTGAAGTACTTCTTGCACTCCAAACAGCTCGCCGTGCGTAGGTTTTCAGATGGCTTGTTATTACTCATGATGCTGATAATAACTCGTGTTTACACATTCACTTTTTATAGCATGTTCCATATTTATTCATTCATTCTGTCAGAGACTTTTAAGTAAATGAGCCATAGCTGTCATATTCTGCTTTCTTTGTTTTTATTTTTATAGAACATATACACAGAACACTGCATTAGAGATATAAGTACACTTAACAGATAATGCTTTGAAGAAAGACAAGCTAACTAGACCTATCTCATCCTTGCTCGCTCGATCTACAAACCTCGTCTGGAACGTTTGTGCTGCAGGCACGGGGCTTGGAGCTGGGGCTACAGACACATAAGGCAAAGTCACCTGCCGTCCAGAGTTCACGGTCTGAGGGGTGGGGGAGGGGGTGGGCAGGTGAGATGGTCACAGAGTTACATCATTGCGAAGGTGTTCAGTAGTTCCAAAATGGAGACAGACACCAAGTGTCGCCTCCTCTTCCACACACGTCATAATAACGTTAAGAGATAGGAGTTCTTATTCGCTTTGTCTTATAGATGAAGAGCCTGAGATTAGAGCAATTTAAATGGCAGAACCCGAGTCATACAGCCAATAGGTGAAACCAGCCCTCTCACCCTCATCTTCTGACGGCAACGTCTATTTCCTCTGCCCAGAGGCCCGGCAAGAGTCACAGAATAGCCCGATGTTACACTCTCAAGCAAAATTCTTTTTCCAGTCATTTGAGAGAGAATTCCCGGACAAGTGTGTGCAAAACTCCAGTGGCCCTCTGCCGGGGTATGCCCTGCGCACGCGGGGACCTAGTTAAGAGTGTGGTATATGAAGGCCCTGGCCGGTTGGCTCAGCGGTAGAGCGTCGGCCTGGCATGCGGGGGACCCGGGTTCGATTCCCGGCCAGGGCTCATAGGAGAAGCACCCATTTGCTTCTCCACTCCCCCCCCCCCCCTTCCTCTCTGTCTCTCTCTTCCCCTCCCACAGCCAAGGCTCCATTGGAGCAAAGATGGCCCGGGCGCTGGGGATGGCTCCTTGGCCTCTGCCCCAGGCGCTAGAGTGGCTCTGGTCGCGGCAGAGCGACGCCCCGGAGGGGCAGAGCATCCCCCCTGGTGGGCAGAGCATCGCCCCTGGTGTGCGTGCTGGGTGGATCCCAGTCGGGCGCATGCAGGAGTCTGTCTGTCTCTCCCGGTTTCCGGCTTCAGAGAAATACAAAAAAGAAAAGAAAAAATAAAAAGAGTGTGGTATATGGACCTAGAGGTCACTTGGGAACAAATTCCCGCATGCCAAAGAGAACCCCCAAGGTCCTGCCAGCCAATCTCGGCGCCGGATCTTGCGCACAGTGGCTCCGCCCACGGCCTCGGCTCCCGCTTTCTGTTTCCCACGCACTGAACGCAGGGAAGGACGTAGACCTCCTTCCCTCAGCTCCTACACCTCAGGTCTTTTGAAACCTGCCTGGGGAGGAATGTTCCTTCTAAAGTCCCTCTGCGATCTGATTAAATCCCCCCCTCTTCATTGTCCCTCACTGCCATCTACCCCATCTGTATCATATTACCATCCCTGCATTGTCTATGAGTATTTTTTTTTCCTTTATGCTATAAGCTTTGACCTTCCCTTAGCCCCAGTGCTTTGTATCATAAGTTCTAGGACAACATTTCCTTTATTTTTCTGTGACTGGCCGTAGTAGAGCATCGTCGATGGAATAGCTACCCAGTGCCGTTGACAGATGGTGGGCTTCACCAATTGACTCCCAGCTGAGCCAATAAACAAATGTTGCATTTAAATGATGAAATGCTTCCCAGAAAAAGCAGCAGTTAGGACGCAGGGTTTAGAAGGGAAAACGATGGCCTCCTGGGTCCTTTTCACCCCTTTTCCATGACTTGCTCATTTGCAGGTGGGAGACCCACTGCCAGAGACCGGGCGCCTCCCCTCTCTTCTGGGCGGGAACCCCCAGGCCCCCTGCTCCGGTCCAGTTTAACTGCACGAACCATCGTAGTATGAGTGCAAGCTCCGTGCCAATTAGGGAAAGATAATTACTTAACCGGACCTGACATAGTTGGCTAACTAATAACAAAGTCCTGATGGCAGAGGTTTTAGTCAGCCAACCCTCCCCTGAGCTCTGCTCCTTAGCCCGCCCCCAGGGTTGCCCGCTGAAGCAGCGAGTCCTGTCCTTCCAGGACCTTCCCCGATTTCCCACGCAACAGTCCCCGGCTCTTCTGAGCTCCCGGACCACCTGCAGTCACGGGTCCCAGCCCACGTCCCAGCCACAGTCCTCCAAAACCTGCCCCTTGCTCTCTGCCCTCTCTGACCTCCTGACCCTGTTGGTCTGACCTCGGTGGTATGTATGAGATTGTTTCTACTAGGCAAGTGGTTTTCATTTACAGCACAGTGTGCAGAAGGAGGGGCTTGGAGTCAGACGACCCTGTGAAGGCTTTTTGTTACTTTACAAACTGTTGTCTTGGGGTTACTGTTAACCTTTCTCAACTTGGACTGCCGTACCTCTAGAGTGGGCCCAATGCTACCTAGTTGACAGGGTCACTGTGAGAATGAAATGAGATGATACATGTCGTTCCTCCAGCACATGCAACGTTCTCAGTAAGCATTAGCTCCCACCACCACCAGTGCCATTGTGGTGACGACTAATTGAGCTAGTATTTGTGAGTTAGTGTTTGTGAACTACAGAATAGTGCCCGTCACTTAGAAGACAAAGAAAAAGTAATTTCCCCTTCCTCCCCACCCCCCGCCAAAGAGTGAACACGAGTGTATCCAAACTCCCGTTAGCCTTATGCTTCCTCCTAAGCCCGGGCAACGGAATTTTATTTAAATTCTCATGCATTTCGGGAAAGGGGCGTTTCTGCTACGATGCCAGATGGTAATTCTCTCATTCTCTTTTTAAAATGTGTCAAAATCAATTTGAGACTAGAGTGGAATCATCCCTAATTTAGGCAGAGAGAGAAAAGTGGCCCCATTTTTCGGACGACAGGAGGACACGTGGACGCGGCTTTAGCCGCTGCCTCCGAAGCACAGGCTGACAAGGGAACTGAACTCCTCGGGAGGAGGCCGGTCCACAGACCTCTGGACCGTGGCCTTGGGATGTGGCCCAGACATCGCAAACTCAGGGAGTCCTCTATGTTTCTGAGGGTCCAAAGAATTAATTTGGAGCTTCTTTCTAAGCTGAACAGGATACATTGCCTTTCTGCTCAGTGAGCCTGTCGGCCAACTGCCCTTGATCCCATACAAGGAGCTAGGACACACATGTCCCTCCACCAAAGGAGGGCTGGTGCAGATGTTGGGCATGGAGTTAGACACCCAGGCTCTTTCAGGGGCTGCTGCTTCTATGGACTGAAGTGGATGGAAAAGGCTCCACGGGTCCAGGTCAGCCTGGCAGCCTGCTGTCTTGTTGAATGGAAACGTTGCTGGCCTCCAGATTCCTAAGTCAACTCCAAATCACAGAAATGCCAACACGGCCCAGGCTGCTCTCCAAGCTCCGCGCCTCCGTCTGTCTCTGGGTTTCTCTAAGCCACCCACACGGCGGGCACTCTGTCCCGAAGGAGAAGGCTTGCGAAATGAAAACCCCGAGGTGCAGGGCTGGGGCTGGGGCGGGGGGCAGATGAGGGGCTGCTGCAGGCGACCTCTGGGATCATTGTGGAAAGGTCTGATCTTCCTGCTGAAAATGGGCAACCACCCTCAGGCAGCTGCCACCCCCTTAGGGGGCTCTAAGCCTGTCCACTCGGTTGGCACACCGGGCCTTTCTTCACCTGCTCAGGCTAACATCCAGGGCACAGTCGTGGCAGGGCGGGTGGCTCAAACACGGTTACCGAGACGACAGGGAAACACAGCCTGCCTCGAGCCCCGCCCCGGAATCCCACTCAGTCTCCTCGCTCGCACGTGGTCTGCGCCGTGGGCCCCTGAGGGCTGCTGGTGGGATGTGTGATTTCTGGCAGCCAGAGTCAGGAACCCATTTGATTTATTTAGATGTGGTGGCACCACTGGGTGGGTCTCCCAGTTTCTGTGGCTTTCCACTGGAGACTTTTCCTTCACTCCACTCCCTGGGGCCCTTGCCAAGCCTGCCATGCTTCCGCCCGGTCCAAGCCAGCCCCAAGAATCTACTAATGAAAGGTTCTCCATGTGGCAACGTAGGAAACTCCAAGGCAAGCCTCCCAACCTGCGGACTTGAGCCCAGCTGGTATCGTCTGGTTTGAACAGAGGCCTTTCGCCCCAAGGCCTTGGGGCACTGACCGATTCCAGCAGCTGTCAGTCAAAAGCAGGAAGTAGGTTGCGCAAGTGTCCTTGGTCACCCCCCTCCCCCCCAAAATCTACCCTCTGGTCTTCACATCTGTAGTCACTTTGGCCGTGGCTAAGTGGTTTCGTCTTCCCCTCATCCTCAGATTTCATACCCTGCTGTCCCCACCCAGCAGCCCCTCAAATTGTAGCCGAGCTGCTCCTGACCCTTAAAGTAAACAGAGTCATGGCACCTGGCACTGCTTCCTGCGGTAACCTCCATCACCGTGGCAGGCGGCGGAGAAGCGTGGACACAGGCCTCCCCGGCGTCTGTTCCCGGAGGGCCACCCTCAGTGACCCCAGGACAGGCTGTTCACTGTGTCCTGGAGAGAGTCACCTGCATGTCAGCTCCCGAGGCAATGGAACCTCAGTGACCCCAGGACAGGCTGTTCACTGTGTCCTGGAGAGAGTCACCTGCATGTCAGCTCCCGAGGCAATGGAACCTCAGTGACCCCAGGACAGGCTGTTCACTGTGTCCTGGAGAGAGTCACCTGCATGTCAGCTCCCGAGACAATGGAACCTCAGTGACCCCAGGACAGGCTGTTCACTGTGTCCTGGAGAGAGTCACCTGCATGTCAGCTCCCGAGGCAATGGAACCTCAGTGACCCCAGGACAGGCTGTTCACTGTGTCCTGGAGAGAGTCACCTGCATGTTAGCTCCCGAGGCAATGGAACCTCAGTGACCCCAGGACAGGCTGTTCACTGTGTCCTGGAGAGAGTCACCTGCATGTCAGCTCCCGAGGCAATGGAACCTCAGTGACCCCAGGACAGGCTGTTCACTGTGTCCTGGAGAGAGTCACCTGCATGTCAGCTCCCGAGGCAATGGAACCTCAGTGACCCCAGGACAGGCTGTTCACTGTGTCCTGGAGAGAGTCACCTGCATGTCAGCTCCCGAGGCAATGGAACCTCAGTGACCCCAGGACAGGCTGTTCACTGTGTCCTGGAGAGAGTCACCTGCATGTCAGCTCCCGAGGCAATGGAACCAGCAGCTGTTTCATCCCCAGAGCCCAGGACGGACGAAAGTAACAGCAGCTGTCTTTCAGTTGGGGAGCAATCTGGAAGCCATCTCCTAAACGAGGGGGTTCTGAGCCAGGGAGGGTTGGCTGGAGGAGCTGCCCGGAAAACTGTGCGGAACACCCTGGTGCCGTGATCAGTCTCCCCTGCAAAGGATGCTGCGCTGGGTTAGCACTGTCTCCCGTCGGCGGGAGGACGGGAAGTGGGAACACAGGGCCTAGGCGCGTGCCATCCCTGTCTGTCAGGTAACTTCTAGAAGCTCCTCCTTCCTAAATGACAGCATCCTCCCCGCAGTGGGGAGAAGGCGGTGAAGACAGTATCTCAGCTGCTCCCTCCGACCTTTCTCGGAGATCATCAGCTTCTCTTTACAGGACTCCCCATCTCATGAGTGTATTCACTTCGGCATCAGTGGGCCCTTTGCTCTCCGTGCTGGAAGCTGCTGACGTGCCCTCCGCCCCCGGGTTTTTCTGCTGCGGCCATCGCCTCCCCTGGGACGGCTTGTTCCCGGCACCGTGCCTGAGGGCGCTGGAACTGACCTCTCCTTGGGTTCTCATAGCCTCCTGACCTCTGTGTTTCTACTGCCCGGACAGATCCTCCCTTCCTCTCATCTCAGTTCTCCACGCCTCTCCCTCCTCCTATTGGCCCGTTCATTCTTACCTCTCCCCGCATTACTGGACGGACTTCTCTTCTGTTTATGTGAGATATTTTTGTGTGCTTCACCTACGTCAACGTTTACCAAGAACTCTCCGACCGTGCCTGTAGAACCTCGTATCAGACAGCGTCAACATTCACCAAGAACTCTCCGACCGCGCCTGTAGAACCTCGTATCAGACAGCGTCAACATTCACCAAGAACTCTCCGACCGTGCCTGTAGAACCTCGTATCAGACAGCACACAGAAACGCACCCGACCTCTCCTGCTGCTTCCCGTGACCGTAGGCCCGTCCATGGACGACGTATTGTAGGAATCCATCACTCTTCCCTCACCCACGGTGCGAAAGCTTCTGCCAGCAAGCCACAGAGAGTGCCAACCCCCCACATCCGCCTGCCTCCCGGCGTCAGCCCCGAGGGGCCCCGCCCGCCTCTGAGCCCTCTCGGGCTTTCAGCCCCTCTTCCTTGGGAATCCACCCCGTCTCTCACCTTCCCTCATTCCCTCTTGGTCTTCTTTCCTCCCCTCCCTTGCTCGGTCACAGGCACCAACATGAATACATGTCTTTCCCAAGGAAAATACATTTTTTTTTTTTGGCCCCGACTAGGAAATCATTTTTCAGCCTGAATAACACAACTCTCCATTATTTGACTTTCTGGTCAGTTTTTAAGGAATAGTTTCAGCAGCAGTTGGTTGTCTGGGAGCAGCCAGGAAAATGGGCTTCGGCCCACGGGCCCCAGACGAACGGAATCTGACAGCAGGCCCAAAGGCAGGAGTATGGACGCTCCACTTCCCGTGTTTTTCCTTCCCGTTTGGTTTCCATGGGACCCTGCGTTCAAGAGTGGAGAGGGCTTCCAAAAGCACTGATTGTGTTCTTTAGCAAAATAAGAAACCAAGTTTCAGGATGGAAAGAAAAAAAAAAAAAAAAAAGAGCGCATTCAGAAATGCACAAGACACCAGGGCCTAAGAACGTTGGACGCCTAACGTTTTCAGAAACCCAGCTCAAAGCCAGTGGGCAGCGTGTACCTGTAGACTGTCGTTTCTACCCGGGGGCTCCTGCATAGATGTCAGTATCCAGAACATGTGGCGCCTTAGGACTGGGGAGTGTTCTCCATCCAAGTCACAGCCCCCGTATCGCAATGTCGTGTTCCTGGGACTTAGACTGGGGCACTCCCCTCCTTCAGGGGTTTTCTGGTTTTGCTTTGTTTTGTTTGAAATTTCAGACCATCCTGTGATGCTTTCTTTGCTGCCTTCCAGGTCTTAAACAGTCCTGTGACTCAGCACGGCTTCTCTGAGTCATCCACATTTTCTGGGATTTGACACTGGGACCTATGGTTGAGATTCAGCGAAAGGAAGCAAAGAAGGGCTATGGAAATCGGAATGGGGTGTCAGATCTCCTCGGGGCCCACATTTTAATGAGCGGCCGAGGCCGTCAGACTAAACAGAGCTGGGAAGAAGGTACAAGGGCGTCTTCCCTTTCAAGCTCAGAGGCCCCTGCTTCTGGCACGGGCCCGAGACTCCGTCTTATGTCTCTCCTCTTTGCAAGACCTGTGAGCTAAATTGTCAGCAAATTACGGAATTTTTCTCTGCCTGCCCCCTAAATAGTGATGCCTTCGAGAGTATCTGCATTTGTATGAGAGCTTCTTGGCATTGGAATTCATCTCTAGCGGTGGGCTCTGAAGCATGGTGACAGGTGGTAGGGGGAAGACGGTGTGACATTTCTAAAATCACACTAGAGACACGGGATGGACCCGCCCAAGAGCACAGTGGTGGAGGGCGGGAAGGCAGTGGAGACATGCTTCGCTTCCCCCAGGAAGTCATAATAGGCTAGGTCCAAAAGAAAAACGTGAAGCTCCTAAATCATCCATTTGTTCATTCGAAAGACATTTGATCGAGTTCTTCCTGGGTGCCAGGTACTCCCCCCAGATGCTGGAAATATTGCAGCAGACAAAACTGATTTAAAAAATCCCTGCCCTCACAGAGCTTACACATTCTGGAAATAACTTTAGAACATATTAATAAATGAAGCAAACTAGGCAAATAGTAAATAAAATTCATGGTTCTGTTTTTTCCTGTGATGCTATAAAGACAACTCAAAGTTTTGGCCGTGAGAGGCACTCCTAGGAGCACGGTTTGGTGGGTAGATCTGTGCTCACCGGGTCATTTTGAGGTCTACCTCCCTGTCCCCCCCCTCTCTCAGGCCTGCGTTCCCTGGAGAAGCTGATCCGAGAGCAGAAGTGGCCTCCTCTAATCCCTGGGCAGTTTTTACCCTTATCACCATTTCTTTACTGACTCTCACTCAGTTCCCTCATCTATAAAAGGAAATTATGAGCAGAGATTCATGGAGAAGTTTATCAGGTAAAGTAATACAGGCAGACGGTGGAGATACTGTAAAAAAGCGAAGATCACAAAAGAAGTCACACAAAATTTTTTTGGTTTCCCAGTGCATATAAAAGCTATGATTGCATTTACTGTAGTCTATTAAGTGTACAATAGTATTATGTCTAAAAAAATGTACATACATTAATTTAGAAATAATTTATTGCTAAAAAAAAAAAGTACTAAATCATCTGAGTCTTCAGCAAGTCATGATCTTGTTGCGGGTGGTGGCTGATGACGCTCTGGGTGGCTGTGGCGATTTCTTAAAACGAAACGACAGTGTTTGCCCCCACGAGGGTCTCCTCCTGTCGTCCACGATTGCTCTCTAGGATGCAATGCTGTCCGACAGCATTTTACCAACAGGAGAGCTTTTACAAAACTGGAGCCAATCAACTCGAACCCTGATGCTGCTTTTTCAGCGGAGTTTGTCGTATTCTAAACCCTGTGTTGTCATTTCAGCAATCTTCGTAGCATCTTCACTGAGAGTTGATTCTGTCTCAAAAAGGGAAATAAACAGCCTGACCAGGCAGTGGCGCAGTGGATAGAGTGTCGGACTGGGATGCAGAGGACCCAGGTTCAAGACCCCAAGGTCACCAGCTTGAGCATGGATTCATCTGGTTTGAGCAAAAAAAGCTTACCAGCTTGGACCCAAGGTTTCTGGCTTGAGCAAGGGGTTAGTTGGTCTGCTGAAGGCCCACGGTCAAGGCGCATATGAGAAAGCAATCAATGAACTAAGGTGTTGCAATGAAAAACTGATGATTGATGCTTCTCATCTCTCTTTGTTCCTGTCTGTCTGTCCCTATCTATCCTTCTCTCTGACTCTCTCTCTGACTCTGTAAAAAAACAAAACAAACAAACAAAAAAAAGGGAAATAAACAACAACAAAACAACCTTCTTTCTTTGCTCATCCATAAAGAGCAACCCCTCCTCCTCTAAGTCCAGTGCTGTTGCTGTTTCTACCTCTGAAGTTACTTCCTTCACTGAAGCGTCGATCTCCTCGGAGTCACCCATGAGGGTGGGAGTCAGCTTTTTTCCCCAAACTCCTGTTACTATTGATATTTTGACCTCTTCCCATGAATCATAAATGTTTGGCATCTGGAATGGTGACTCCTTTCCAGAAGGTTTTCCATTTACTTTGCCCAGATCCATTAGAGGAATCACTATCTGTGGCAGTCAGAACCTTATGAAATGTTTTTCTTAAATAAGAAGACTTGAATATCAAAATTGCTCTTTGGTTCATGGGCTCTATAGAATGGAAATTGTATTTACAGGCATAAAAACAACTTTAATCTTATTGTACATCTCCATCAGAGCTCTGGGATAACCAAGTGCATTGTCAACAAGCCGTACTGTTTTGAAATGAATCATTTTCTGAGTACTAGGTCTCAACAGTGGGCTTAAAATATTCGGTAAATCATGTTGTGAACAGATGTGCTGTCATCCAGGCTCTGTTCTTCCATTTGTAGAGCACAAACAGAGTCAGAGTCGATTTAGTATAATTGCGAAGGGCCCTAGGATTTCTCAGAATGGTAAATGAGCATTGGCTTCGACTTCAACTCATCAGCTGCATTAGCCTCTAACAAATGAGTCAGCCTGTCCTTCGAAGCTGCGAGACCAGGCACTGACTCCTCCTCTCTGACGAGGGCAGTCCTGGGCCGTTCCGTCTCCATGGAGCTCTGTTCCTCAGCACGGCCACCTTCACAATCGTGTCAGCCAGCCCGTCTGGGGAACTTGCTGCAGCTGCTTCAGCAGCATGTGCTGCCTCCCGGGCACTCGTATGTCATGGAGATGGCTTCCTTCCTTAAACCTCAGGAACCAGCCTCTGCTAGCTTCCGACTCTCCTTCCGCAGGGTCCTCAGCTCTCTCAGCCTTCACGGAACTGAAGAGGGCTAAGGTCTTGCTGTGGAGCAGGCTCTGGCTTCTGGGAATGTTGTGTGTGGTTGGGTCTCCTCCCAGACCGGGGAAACTTTCTCCGTGTCAGCAGTCGGGCTGTTTCCCTTTCTTATCACTCACGCATTTACTGGAGCGCCACTTTTAACGTCCCTCAGAAGCTTTTCCTTCGCATTCACAACTTGGCTCACTGTTTGGCACAAGAGCCCTCAATTTTGGGCCTCTTTTGGCTTTGAACATGCCTTCCTCACTAAGCTTAATCACTTTTGGCTTTAGGTTTAAAGTGAGAGACAGGCTCATTATCACTTACGTCAGGGAAGACCCAGTGAAGCTGCCGGCTGATTGTAAGTTCACCAGGACCTACAGCTGTCACAATGTCACAGGTGCGGAGAAATCTCTACCTGCCTGGCCTTCCCACCCAGCTGTCAGTTCAGACTGTCGGCTCGACAAGAAAGCAGAGCCTGGGAGAGAAAACCCGTCTTCTTCACTGCAACCCTCCAGCCCCACCACCCCCTGCAGCCACTATTGGTCAATGGGAGCTTCTCACCCCTTCCTCTGTGGGAGGCAATTTGGGGAGTCCCACACGCAGGCCCCCATGTGGTCTCTGTGCAGCTTCCCCCTCCCCTCCCCCGACTCTATCCCAGACAGACTGTCCCCTCTGTTGTTACTGTATCACACAGGGAAAGGCACACCTCTGTTGCTAAAATGAGCACAGACCAGGGGCAGGGAGAGGGACTGTCCATCGTGAGTCCCTTCGCTCCTGGCGGAGGCAGAGTGCCCTCTGGGTATTGTCTCTCGCGCATCAGGGCTCATCCGTCCAAGTCTCACCCAGACCCGTTCCCAGCCCCCGCCCCCCCCGCCCCGATTCTGGGGTGTGCAGGGCAGGTGTGCAGACAGAACTGAGCTCTGCCCATTTGCTGCTGATGGATAAGGGTGGGGTGTCTTTGTGTGCCTCATCCTTCAGACATTTTTCATGGTGCTATTTTTATCAACAGTAATCATTAAATTGGTGTCAGATGGGCTGGTCCAGATCCTCACCCGGAGACTGAGTAATGGGGCTCAGAGGCAGGAGATGGGGTATGCGGCCCATAGGAATGCATCTCTGGTACCCTAGGCTTCAGAGCCCCCAGACCATGTCCCTGTGGCCATAAGAGCGAGGCTTGCCATCACTCCCAGTTCATTCTGGACCCGACTCGTTGACCAGACGTATGTTGAGCACATTCTCAATGCCAGTCATTGAACACGGCACCAAGGATTCACTAAAAAATATTCTCTCCACCCCTGGAGAAACTTGCGTTTCACCAGAAAGAACCATTATGTTGAGTGACAGGGGCTGCTGGGCTGTGCGTGTGGCACTGAGGCATCGCTAGGCACCTGGTGCGGGGAGGACTTGCTGTGCCTGGACCTCGGGGAGAGCTCCATGGAGATGCTCACTGGAACACGGGAGGGCCAGACCCAGACTGTGGATCTACTGTTGCTGCCGGATCCCAGAGAAACCACAAGGAGGGCGAGACTGAGCGGACAGAGCCTTTATTACTCACACGCAGGGGCTGCACCGGTGGTGGCTGGTGGGGGACCGTTCTGCGCCCCACTGGGTGGGGTTGCTGTTTAAATAGCTAAACCCTGGGTATTACTCAAGTGAATCTAAACAGGTGAGCAGGGGGTTGGGGGAAGGTTATGCGCCTGTTCTGTGTTACCCCTCCTCTACACATACCTGTGACTCCACCCCTTGTTCTTAGTGAGACCTTGGTTTCAGGTCCACTACCCTTTATCTCATGGCCTGAGGTCCGGATCCGTGACCTCGGTACCATGCCCCTGGGGAACGGGGAAGTGCCTTGTCCACGAACCCTGCAGTAGTAACACCCAGCCGGGGCTTCAAAGGTAAGTAGGGTGAAGTGGATTACACACATGGAGAAAGACAACGAGGGCATCCCGCCGTGAATGAATTCAGCTCCCGCCCTGAGAGGTCCAGGCACATTCCTGCGCCAGCCCTCGTCCTGAGAGACGTGGGGAGCAGAGCCTCGATGCAGAATGTCACCTGCTCCACAGGGGCCCTGGCCCTTCTGACTCTGGGTTCCAGACACTGGCCCCTGAGCAGGACCCGGCAGCGACGGTTAATCTGCTGGGATAGTAATGACCCAGGAAGCTGACAGTAGACAGGAACAAGGGACCCTCCACCACTGCCCGCTCAGGGGTCTTGCCACTGAGAACCTAAGCCCTGAGAAAGAACGGAGGGTCCTCATCAGCCACAGGAAACAAGGGTAGGTGGTTCCATGGAGACAAAGAGCAGAATTGTCTAGCTTCTAAATCTTTCAGTCTGAATTACACTTCTTTTCACAAAAGGCCTGGAAATTCGGGGTGAGATTTAACAGAAAACCAAAATGGGGAATTACAGGAAAACAGAGAACTGTGGCACTGACTGACGGCAGAAAGCGCATTTGCAGATGTTCCTGGCAGTCCCGGGCTTGGCACTCTGGTTCTCATTTCCTCTGACCAGACGTTCCGGACTCCACCCCCCCCCCCCCCCCACGAGTCACAGGGACTGGACAGGGAGGCACAGCCCTGCAGGGTGCCGCGGGCCTGGCTGGGAGGGCACCCTCCCCTCCTGGCCTGGCCGCCAGGGAAGAGCCTGGGGCCACCTGCCCGGTCGGAAGCCTCTCTGCTGGGGGCCTCTCGGGGCCGGGCTGGCTTTGCGAACTGACTCAAGTGACAATGGGATTAATGGGGCCTGGATGCTATAACTGAGGCCATTTCTCCGTGTCTCCAACAGGAACGAGAGAGGAAATGTCACTGGGACGCCAGGAGGCTTTTGAAATCTTCAAGAGAGACCATGCCGACAGCGTCACCATCGAGGACAACAAACAGATTCTGAAACAGAGGTAAAGCTGGGTCCAGGGGCCGCTGGTCCTCAAAGGCTCAGCCGGGCCGACCCAGAGGACACTTGCTCGGTCCGCTCTATGCAGCCCAACCGAGCTCCTCAAGGGAAGGCAGGACAGTTACTCGGTTTCGGTGAGCGGCGTCCATCCTGGCACGTTTTATTTCAGGCGTGTAAGCCTCATCGCCCCCGCGCTGCCGGGTATGTGCTGCTGGGTAAGCGAGGCCAGGGGCCAGTCCTGGCCACACCGACTCTCTATACAAGCCTCCCACTGTGCGCTTGCTCTCAGCAGCCTGTGACTCGATCCACATCTGACTGTTCTAAAGGCAGGAAAAACATCTACGGACTGAATTATCACAGTGTTAGAGCTCCAGGCCCTCCAGCAGCTCTGCAGGGTGGTCCCGCGCTATTTGGTCAAAGAAAGGGTGCCCGCCCCATCCGGTGACCCACAGCCTGGGCGCCTTCTCCAGGCCAGAGCGGAACCGGCAGCGTTTTGTTCCGAGCCCTTAGGAATAACCTGAGGCTGTGTTTCAGGTGACCCATAAATGAGCTACACACCCTCAAGCCGTAGCAAACAGAATGGCTCCAGAGCGCCAGAGCAAGAGAGTTCTAGACTGGAACCTCTCCTGTGTCCCCTGTGATTCTGGGTCTGAGCACACAGTAAATTTTCAAAAACTATTTGTTGAATCACGAGATCCAGGACTGAGAGTCCTATGCTCAGAAACGACAACTCAAGGACGCGGGAGAAGTGGACGAGCTCTCTCGGGATGAGGTGGCTGTGGAAAGGCTCGGAGGGCGGGGCCACAGGGGGGAGCCAGGAGGGACACGGGGAGGAAGAGGGGGCCGCGCCGCAGCCTGCGGGGAAGCAGGGAGAGGGGGAGACGGAGACCCAGACAGAACACTGCGGCCGGAGCCAGGAGGGGAGACTGCTCCCGGAAGCCGCACGTTGTCACCGGTGGCAGATGCCACCCAGGACGCAGCAGGTGGAGCTGGGAAGCGGTCACCGAGTCGGCACCTGGAAGAGCAGGAGCTGGAGTGTCCGGAGTGACGGAGCGAGTCAGAGGAAACTGAGCAAACAGCCAGAGAGAGCAAACGATGTGCTTGGAACATTTCTGATAGATGAAAGACACTTTGACAAAGGAAACAGGGAGGCAGCATTTCAGAACGGGAGAGAATCGGCCGAGACGACAGGCCACAGAAGCAAGCCCGTGACAGGCGACAGACAGAGACATGCCGAAAAGACTGCCCCAGCCAGGGTTTCTGGAGCGGGAGTCTGCTCTCGGCCAGGTTGGGAGGCAGTTAAGGTCAAGGCAGCAAGGCTGGGAGGAGCCTCCCTGGGAGCAAGGAAGCAAGAGACGCTGACATCGATACATTGAGGAGTGGAGGGAGGACGTCAAGGGACCTCTGTGCAAGCTGACGTGGAGGAAGAGACCTGAGGATGGTGGTGGAGGTTCAGCACAGCTGCCCCGGGAGCAGGGCAGAAGGCCGATTGGGAAGGGAAGAAGGAAGGCAGGCAGCTCTGAGGGCAGCTTCCACAAAGACCCAACGCTCTTACACTTGGTGGGAGGGTGGGAAGGGTCTTCCGTCCCTCTGGGAGTGCAGCGAAGGTGATAGGAGCGTGACCGGGAGCAGCGGTCTGGAGCACGGAGCCAGCCTTTGGTCCAAAGCAGTACATGCACCCCCTGGGGCCCAGCCATTCCACTTCCGGATAAACCTCCCACGAAGGCCTCAGGGTCCAGAAAGAGGCCTAGAGGGGGATGCCCAGAGCAGTTCTGTTTGTGGCCAGAGAGAGTCGGAAACCTGGGTGTCCCTCCCTGGGGGAGCAGCGAGGTGACATTACGGGGAGGGCTCCCGTGGGGCCGGACGCGGCAGGTGGGAGCGAAGACTTCATGCACGTAAACTAACAAGGATAGCCCTAAGAACACGCGATTCATATTTATATAAATTATAAGTGTATGCACGCAAAACAAACAGGAATAGTCAAACAAGCAGAGGCGAACTTAACGGCGAGTGCACCAGGCGTGCGCCCTGGGCCCCGACTTCTGAAGGCCCCCCGCAAAACCCCAACTTCACGCGTTTTTCTCACGACACCAAGTTTGGTATCATATATATGTGCAATTTTAACATTCATAGTACATAATATTTTTTATTTATTTAAAAATATGATTAACATGTATTTTCATTTTCCCTGTCTCTCTCCTTTTTTGTAAGGGGCCCCGTATTTTCTCCTGTGCCCCAGGGCCTCCACCGACCTTAATCTACCTCTGCAAACGAGAAGATAAACTGTAGCAGACTTTAACCATTAGAATGGTTACCTCGGTGGGGTAGCAGAACAGGAGCAAGACTCAGGGATATGAATGAATGAATGAATGAATGAATGAGTAAAACAGAGGTGGGGAGAAAAATACAGTGACGCTAGCAAAGGCTTGGACATATGCACCTCCACACAGGATTTGGCATATGAGCCCAGGGGTTTTCACAAGCTGGCTACTGCTGCTCCATGCTATAGACCAGGGGTCTCAAACTCGCGGCCCGCAGTAAACTGCATGTACGATTGTGCTTGTTGTACTGATTTTTTTTTGTTTTCAACTGCAGTGAGAAAAGTGTTGTGTAACAGTTGCCTTTTGTAGACCTAGTGCGGCCCGCCGAACAGCTGTGATCTTGCTCTGCGGCTCACGTGCTGACCATGCACTTTTATTTTATTTATTTTTTATTTAATTTATTTATTTAATTGAATGTATTAGAGTGACGTTGACTCACAAAACTGTACAGGTTTCAAGTGCACAGCTCCAAAATACATCACCTGTGCACTGTATCATGCACGTGCCACCCAAAGAAAAATATACAGTGTCTCCATAAAATCATGGTGCACTTTTGACCGGTCACAGGAAAGCAACAAAAGATGATAGAAGTGTGAAATCTGCACCAAATAAAAGGAAAACTCTCCCAGTGTCATACCTATTCAGTGCAGTTCGATGTGGGCTCAAGCACAGATTTTTTAGGGCTCCTTAGGTAGCTATCCCGTATAGCCTCTACAGACTCATCACTGACTGATGGCCTACCAGAACAGGGTTTCTCCACCAAACTGCCGGTTTCCTTCAACTGCTTATCCCACCGAGTCATGTTATTCCTATGTGGTGGCGCTTCATTATAAACGCGCCGATATTCACGTTGCACTTTGGTCACGGATTCAAATTTAGCGAGCCACAGAGCACACTGAACTTTCCTCTGTACCGTCCACATCTCGACGGGCATGGCCGTGGGCTGCTCTGCTGTGTACATGGTGTTACGTCATCATCTGCGCATATGCACATGCTGCCACGTCATCCTACAGAAACTGGGAGGGTTTTCCTTTTATTTGGTGCAGATTTCACATTTCTATCGTCTTTTGTTGCTTTCCTGTGACCAGCCAAAAGAGCACCATGACTTTATGGACACACTGTACTTTTCTGTATGGAAAGTTGTACTGCTCACAAAAATTAGGGGATATTTCCAAATGGATATGAAGCTATAAAATAGCCCTAATTTCTGTGAGCAGTATAACTTTCCATCTCCATTTATCCCCCTTTGCCCCCCTTCACCTAACCCCTGTCCCCCTTCCCAGCTGACTGTCACCACACTGTCCCCCTCTGCCCCCTTCACCTAACCCCTGTCCCCCTTCCCAGCTGACTGTCACCACACTGTCCCCCTCCGCCCCCTTCACCTAACCCCTGTCTCCTTCCCAGCTGACTGTCACCACACTGTCCCCCTCTGCCCCCTTCACCTAACCCCTGTCCCCCTTCCCAGCTGACTGTCACCACACTGTCCCCCTCTGCCCCCTTCACCTAACCCCTGTCTCCCTTCCCAGCTGACTGTCACCACATTGTCCCCCTCTGCCCCCTTCACCTAACCCCTGTCCCCCTTCCCAGCTGACTGTCACCACACTGTCCCCCTCTGCCCCCCTTCACCTAACCCCTGTCCCCCTTCCCAGCTGACTGTCACCACATTGTCCCCTTCTGCCCCCTTCACCTAACCCCTGTCCCCCTTCCCAGCTGACTGTCACCACACTGTCCCCTTCTGCCCCCTTCACCTAACCCCTGTCCCCCTTCCCAGCTGACTGTCACCACACTGTCCCCCTCTGCCCCCTTCACCTAACCCCTGTCTCCTTCCCAGCTGTCACCACACTGTCCCCCTCTGCCCCCTTCACCTAACCCCTGTCCCCCTTCCCAGCTGACTGTCACCACACTGTCCCCCTCTGCCCCCTTCACCTAACCCCTGTCCCCCTTCCCAGCTGACTGTCACCACACTGTCCCCCTCTGCCCCCTTCACCTAACCCCTGTCCCCCTTCCCAGCTGACTGTCACCACACTGTCCCCCTCTGCCCCCTTCACCTAACCCCTGTCCCCCTTCCCAGCTGACTGTCACCACACTGTCCCCCTCTGCCCCCTTCACCTAACCCCTGTCTCCTTCCCAGCTGACTGTCACCACACTGTCCCCCTCTGCCCCCTTCACCTAACCCCTGTCTCCCTTCCCAGCTGACTGTCACCACACTGTCCCCCTCTGCCCCCTTCACCTAACCCCTGTCTCCCTTCCCAGCTGACTGTCACCACACTGTTGTCTGTGTCTATGTGTTCTACATACATGTGTGTCCGTGTATGTATACATGTGTGTGTATATATGTATGTATGTATGTATGTATGTATACACACATATTTTTTTGCTTAATCCCTTCACCTTCCTTCATCCAGCCTCCCACCCCCGCCCCTCTGGCAGTTGTTAGTGTGTTCCCAGTATCTGTGCCTCTGTTTTTATTTTGTTTATTAGATTCTGCATATAAGTGAGATCATATGGTGTTTGTCTTTCTCTGCCTGGCTTATTTCACTTAGCGTAATAACCTCCAGGCCCATCCATACTGTTGCAAAAAGTAAGATTTCCTTCTTTTTTACGACCAAGCCATTCTATAAATATGCCACAGCTTTTTTATCCTCTCATCTGATGGGCTCTTGCGCTGCTTCCAGACCTCGGCTGCAATGAGCATAGGGGCGCATATCTCCTTTCAAATTAGTGGTCCAGGTCTGTTTGGATATATTCCAAGATCTGGGATCACTGGATCAAAAGACAGTTCCATTTTTAGTTGTTTGAGCAAACTCTGAACAGTTTTCCACAGTGGCTGCACCAGTCTGGATTCCCTTTTCTTCACACCCTCGCCAGCACTTATTGTTTGCCGACTTATTGATGATAGTCCTTCTGGCCGGTGTGAGGTGATATCGTATTGTAGTTTTAATTTGCATCTCTGTGATGATTAGTGACATTGAGCAATTTTTTCATATGGCTATTGGCCATCTGTATGTTTGTCTTGGAGAAGTATCTTTTCAGGAACTTTGCACGTTTTGTAATTGGGCTGTTTGTCTTCTTTGTTGGGGTGGGGGTGGCCAAGGATGTTGAGGTCTTTTGAAGCCCCCTAGTTCAGAGCTCATTAAACTCTAGTACAGTGGCGTTCTGACAACCCACCATGACGAATGTGCTGTTGGGTTTAAACGCAGCTACATCCCAGGGGAGGGGCTGATGGTACTGGTGGCCCCGTCTACCCCGAGGCCATTGAGCAAGGGCGTTAATGAAATTTGCACAAAGCTTTCCTCTGTAAAGAGGTTTTCCCAGCAGTAAATCAGTCTTTTTAAGTTAAATGAAAAGTTGGAAGACCTGCCCACATTAAAAAATTAAAAAAAAAATTTTTTTTAAAGTCACATCTGTTTGATGTTACTGTAATAACAATCATTAAAGGAGTATTTGTTCCTGGGGAGTTTAACCCAGGACCTGCCCCTTTCTCAGAATGGGGGCTTTTGTTTGCATTCATGGAGCGTATTCAATTATTGGATATGACATGTTCATAATTGCTTAAGGCAGAGGACTGAGAGAAAATGTGTTTATATGAAAATGTATTACTGTGAACCAGTGTTCGCACAGCAGACATCAAAATAAGGTCCCACAGAGGCTTACAGGGGTGACCTCCACGCCACCTTTAGTTTAGGAACTGGCCCACGGCAACCCTGATCCCCCCACACGCTTGTTCTCGTTTTGTCTAGTGACCAGGAGCGTCAGTCACCCCAGAGGGGACCGCCTCCAGGAGGGCGTGCCAGTCCCGGGAATACAGACATGCACCAGCAGGGTTTCCTCGGGTGGCATTAGATTACTGACCTTCAACTCTGCTGACTACCTAGTCTCACCTTTCTAACGGCCCTCAACAACCAGGGCCTGGGGGCCCAGCTCGCTGTCTTATTCCTACTTCTCCTGTCAAGTAACTGTCATTCCATGAGGCTAGTGTTGTGACATCCTGTTGGCAGAGTCCACAAAAGAGGGGCACAGGACTAACTGCCCCCACACTTGAGCCTTGGGCCAGCTCGGCCTCTCTAGCCCACGGAATTGAGTTCTAAGACCAAATATAGGGATCCCTTCTGACCCCCCCCAGCGCCCCAAGAGTGCGACAGTGGATTTAGGATTGCAGGAGGGGCCGATCCGATCCGCGGCCCTCACGCCTATGTTACTTCATAGAAAAGTCTCCTTCCCCTCCTTTCCTGCACCCTTTGCCGCCCTCACGGGGAACCTCTGGCCTCACCCAGCCCTGGCCTCCCGTCTGGGGAAGGCCTGCCGGGCACAGCAGAGACATGACGCTGGCACATTAATGCGATGTTTGCCCTTCACTGAGTTAGATAGAGTGTGTGAGCCAATTCTTTTCTTTCTTTTCTTTCTTTCTTTCTTTCTTTCTTTCTTTCTTTCTTTCTTTCTTTCTTTCTTTTTTTGTGACAGAGACAGAGAGAAGGACAGATAGAGATAGATAGACAGACAGACAGAGACAGAGAGAAGGACAGATAGAGATAGACAGACAGATAGGAAGGGAAAAACAGATAGGAAGCATCAATTCTTTGTTGTGGCTCCTTAGTTGTTCATTGATTGCTTTCTCATATGTGCCTTCACCGGGGGGCTCCAGCAGACCGAGTGACCCCTTGCTCAAGCCAGCGACCTTGGGCTCAAGCTGGTGAGCCTTGCTCAAACCAGATGAGCCTGCTCTCAAGGTGGCAACCTCGGGGTTTCGAACCTGGGTCCTCCATGTCCTAATTCGACACTCTATCCACTGTGCCACCACCTGGTCAAATGTATGAGCCAATTTTTAAGCTGATTTTTCAGTAGAAGACAATGGCAATTGAAAATCACTGTGTTTTCAAGCATGCCTCAGCCTTATAGGATATACTAATAAGAAGGGAGGCTGGAAGCCCTGCGCCAGGCGGGCAAACACCCATGCCCGGGCACCCACAGCTAACTCTGTGGCTGGTCTTTCACACACACCGAATCTCTCACCCAGGGTGCCATCAAATAACAGGAGAAGCAGTGGACTGGGGGGATTAACTGCAGCGAGGAAGAAGTCCTTGATGATGTGAACTGAACCAAGACAATCACCTTTTCCTCCGCTGGGGCTTTAGACACGGACTCTAAACCCAGCAAATCTCCTGGCACCATTTGGAGGTGACGTCCATGATGAATAGGAGTCCCCTGGTTCCTATTAGAGTTCAGTTTTAACCTTTATTATTTTTTCTTTTCTTTTCTTTTTTTTATTTATTTATACCTAACTCCTGATCTAGAAATATAAACTCTGAGAGCAGAGATTAGATGAGAATCTCTCAGCCTCCCCACGGTTTTTAAAACAGCACCGGCCTAAGGATATGAGACTCAGAAAACATTCTTTTGCTTGAGAATGACGATTTGAAATTGACTTTGGGAAATCCTTGCAGTCAGGAGAAGTGCTTGAGCATGCTATGCTAGATCTTTCTAGAAGTAGGAGAAGGCAGTGGCGGGCGTCTAGGGAGGCAGGGAAAGAACTTCTCAGCAGTGGACCAGAGAGGCAGAAATATGTGAGACGCAATAGAAAAAGACATTGGTGTTTAAAAGCACGAGAGAAGTGAAATGTGTGACTTCACTGCAATGCAGCGGAGGCGGCCAAGGCACCGTGTCCGGGACAGGCCGACGGGGAGCCGCGCAGCACGTGGGGTGACACCGATCGCAGACGTACATGCAGGAATGGGGTTCAAATAACTTAGCAACCCGATACTTGGCCCTAAGGACTGTTTTTTTGTTTGTTTGTTTGTTTTTGTTTTTTGGTGTTTGTTTTTTTTTTATATTTTTCTGAAGTTGAAAACGGGGAGGCAGTCAGACAGACTCCCCCATGCGCCTGACCAGGATCCACCAGGCATGCCCACCAGGGGGCGATGCTCTGCCCATCTGGGGCATTGCTCTGTTGCAACCAGAGCCGTTCTAGCGCCTGAGGCAGAGGCCACAGAGCCATCCTCAGTGCCTGGGCCAACTTTGCTCCAATGGAGCCTTGGCTGCGGGAGGGGAAGAGAGAGACAGAGAGGAAGGAGAGAGGGAGGGGTGGAGGAGCAGATGGGCGCTTCTCCTGTGTGCCCTGGCCGGGAATTGAACCCGGGACTCCTGCACGCCAGGCCGACGCTCTACCACTGAGCCAACCAGCCAGGGCCCCTAATGACTGTTTTAAAGCTGCGGTTGAGAACCTATGGCTTGCGAGCCAGATGTGGCTCTTTTGATGGCTGCATCTGGCTCACAGACAAATCTTTAATAAAAAAAATAATAACGTTAAAAAATATAAAACAGCCCTGGCCAGTTGGCTCGGCAGTAGAGCGTCGGCCTAGCGTGCGGAGGACCCGGGTTCGATTCCCAGCCAGGGCACACAGGAGAAGCGCCCATTTGCTTCTCCACCCCTCCGCCGCGACTTCCTCTCTGTTTCTCTCTTCCCCTCCCGCAGCCAAGGCTCCATTGGAGCAAAGATGGCCCGGGCGCTGGGGATGGCTCTGTGGCCTCTGCCTCAGGCTCTAGAGTGGCTCTGGTCGCAACATGGTGACACCCAGGATGGGCAGAGCATCACCCCCTGGTGGGCAGAGCGTCACCCCATGGTGGGCGTGCCGGGTGGATCCCGGTCGGGCGCATGCGGGAGTCTGTCTGACTGTCTCTCCCTGTTTCCAGCTTCAGAAAAATGCAAAAAAAAAAAAAAAAAAAAAAAAAAAAATATATATATATATATATATATATATATATATAAAACATTCTCATGTATTACAATCCATTCATTTCCTACTGCTCATGTTCATGGTTGCAGGTGGCTGGAGCCAATCACAGCTGCCCTCCAGAACAACACTAAATTTTTATTGGATAATGCATAACGTACACAGATCATTGTATGGCTCTCATGGAATTACATTTTAAAATATGTGGCGTTCATGGCTCTCTTAGCCAAAAAGGTTCCCGACCCCCGGTTTAAAGTATAATAAAACGAATATATACCAAAAGGTAGTTTATTATTTTATGCATTTAATACTTAAATAAGAACAATAAAAGAGGTACACAAAACTAGATTATGTTATAAGAAAGAGTTTTTAAATATTAATGAAAATATACTAAATAATACCTGACCAAAAAACAGTAAGACTGTTATTTAAGATGTTTCCATCTTGCTTCTTGACTGGCGTCCTCACTTGCAATGTTTTCCCCCTATGGACGGAATGAACACAACGAGGAGCGATTAGAACACGCTGTTGTGCAGACGTTAAAAAAGTGAGGAATGTCAGTTTAAGTCAGTTTGTGTTTTCCGTATTGGGCAGCTGCCTGGGCGTCCCCTTTAGAAAGAGCCCTGATGACAAATGCCATTTTAGCAGCCGGTTTGCCAAGCTCAACAAAAAGTCAGGTATCGGTTCTGCCGAACCGGTGTGAACCAGCTGAATCCCACCACTGCTTACATGGTCCTGGAAAGTTGTCCAGAGGAAGAGACAGCTCGGCGGAAACCGAGGGGTTAGATAGGAATTAGCCGGAGCGAGAGAGAGAGCCCTGGCAAAGGGAACAGCCCCCCAGTGAGATAATCTGACACCTGACGGATCAGAGAACAGTTTGGACAAGCCTGGAAGGTGGGGGGCTGTGCACCAGGGGAGACGCTGGAGAGACCAGCGCGAGCTGGAGTGCGGTGGGGGGGGGGGCCCAGTTGGCTGTGTTAAGAAATTTAGGCTTCACCCTGATGTCAGGGGGAACCCGGAAGGGTTTTAAGCAGAACATTAACTGATCAAGTTTGCTCTTAAGAAGGCTCATTCAGGCTGAAACTGGGAAGTACCCGAAAGCAGCCACTATGAGTGCGGGGAACCACGCAAGTAGTCCTTACACTACAGTGTCTGGGGGAGAGATGGCGGCTTCTTCGCCAAGGCCACGTGAAAGTATAGCTAACGGGATGCTATGACAGACACTGAGGATGCAGAATGGACGGGCCCTGGGACCGCGTGGAGGGGCCGATGGGGACAGAGACGAAGGGGGGTGTGTGGGCTCCCAGCATGCACGGCGTGAGGTGTGCCCTGTGATGAGATGAGGAAAGGAGGGAGGCTGCAGGGGAGGTAATCAATTCTGCTTTGGAGTCAGTGAGTTTTAATTATCTGCAGAGTGTCCAATGAGCAGCTGGAAAGGCAGGAAATAAACAGGGCTGAGCTGGAGGTCACAGATGAGTCACTGGCACGGGGACGGGGTTGGGACCAAACCTGCAGAAGACCTTGCAGGGGAGACTGAGAAGGAGCAAGCAGCCAGGGGGAGCCAGGTGATGTGGCACGGGAGCCAGTGAAGGAGAGTTTCGTTCGCTCTGGGGTCAGTGCCGGGCGCACCGAGAACGATTCCGACCCGGCAAGGCTGGATGTCAGGGGAAGCCAGGTGTGAGAGCGCAGCCTGACTCCGCTCTCCTTCCCCTCGCAAACCCCGGCTGCGCCCACGACAGGTGTTTCCTGTGTGCTGAACGGAGCGGCTGCCAGCCCCGCCCTGGCACTGTCCCCAGCAGCACTGCGCTCTCCAACAAGGGCACAGGGCGGGCACTCCCTTACAGGAACGCTTTGGCACCAGCAGAGACCCTGGGGACTCATAGGAGGTTCTGGTCAAGTCACAGAGCCTTCTGCCTGGCCCTGGAGTAGACCGCGCCTGCCCAGCCGGGAGCAGCAGTCAGCGGGGTCACTTGCGTCTTTCAAGGTCAGGGTCAAAGGCTCCTCCTGGGCCAGGCTGGGTGAGCAGAGCTTAGTCTCGGGATGGAGGAAGGGACGGAGTGGGACTGAGGGAGATGGCGGGGGCAGGGGGCGGCGTGGAGAGGCAGGGAGGTCAAGGGAGAACCAGGACTTGGCAGAGTGGGGGTCACCCTCCTTCTCAGCTCGTTGGTCCACCTCCTTTCCCTTCTCACCTCCCTGCCTCCCTACACACTCTGCCTCTTCTCGCTCAGGGCTGGGCTTCCTTGGGAAAGTCTGTCTTGAGAACCAGGGGTCAGGAACACGTGCAGGTGGGCTGGCTTGGAGAGGTGACAACTGTGGGGTCTCATGAAGACGGGACAGCCCTCAGCCCAACACGTCAGTGGTAGACCCTCTTCAGCCTGGCGCGAGGCTGCAGAGGAGGAGCTGGACAGCCCTCCATGTCCCCCTCAGTGTCTGCCAGTCCTGAGCGGCTCTTTGGAGAGCATGGACCACAGCACTAAGCAGCTCCTTCTGCGGCGCCCCGGGCCCCCCTGGGCACTGCCCACGGCAGAGGCGGTGGGCTGGGGGCGGGGAGTGGGGCGGCGCCCCCGGGCCCCCCTGGGCACTGCCCACCTCTGAGGTGGTGGGCTGGGGGCGGGGAGTGGTGCGGCACCCCCGGGCCCCCCTGGGCACTGCCCACCTCCGAGGCGGTGGGCTGGGGGCGGGGAGTGGGGCGGAGTAGTGCGGTGCCCCCCTGGGCACTGCCCACCTCCGAGGCCGTGGGATGGGGGCGGGGAGTGGGGCGGAGTGGGGCGGCGCCCCTGGGCCCCCCTGGGCACTGCCCACCTCCGAGGCCGTGGGCTGGGGGCGGGGAGTGGGGTGGAGTAGTGCGGTGCCCCCCTGGGCACTGCCCACCTCCGAGGCCGTGGGCTGGGGGCGGGGAGTGGGGCCGAGTGATGCGGCAGACAATGTCGCCCTGTCCGCCTGCAGCGTCTCCCCTTTTCTGTCTCTACCCTGCTTTCTTCCGGCACGGGCGTGAACGTCAGCACCCCCGCAGACGTGCTCTTGCATTTTCATTGTTCTGAAGCTGCCAAACTCGACAGCACTGGCAGGAGGGGAGTCGTGCACTGACAACGGAGGACTGTCCAGTCCCATGGAGTCCTGAGCACTGCAGGTGGACAGCGTGGCCCTCAGACAGTGCTAGCCCCCCACTTGGCAGAGATTAGAGTATGAAGATAGTCCTCATCTTCTTTTTTTTTTAACTATTTATTTTATTGATTTTAGAGAGAGAAGATGGGAGAAAGAGAGGGAGGGAGAGGGCAGAGAAAGAGTGAGAAGCATCAGTTCGTAGTTGCTTCACTTTAGTTGTGCACTGATTGCTTCTCATCTTGACGAGGGGGCTCCAGCCAAGCCAGTGACCCCTTGCTCAAGGAAGTGACCTTCGGGCTCAAGCTGGCAATCTTGGGATCATGTTGATGATCCCAGGCTCAAACTGGCGAGACTGCACTCAAACCAATGAGGCGGCACTCAAGTTGGTCACCTCAGGGTTTCAAGCTGGTGACCTCAGCGTTCTGGGTTAGTGCTCTAGCACGGTGCCACCACCAGTCAGGCATCGTCTTCATCTTCTGAGTGGCCTGGACCGAACCTCAGATGATGGTCGCCCAGCAGACAAAGGCCCGTGTGAGCCCACTGAGCCCAGCCAGGGGACCTACGTGTCATATGAATGTTTGCTGGACCACATTCAGTGTGAACGGCATCAAAAGGACCGGTCCTCATCTCTGGGAAGTGGCAGGCCTTAGCTGGAGAACGGACAAGCATGATCTAGAACAGGGGTCTCAAACTCAACTCAGCATGTGGGCCGCAGAGCAAGATCACAGCCGTTCGGCGGGCCGCACTAGGTCTACAAAAGACAACTGTTATGCAACACTTTTCTCACTGCAGTTGAAAACAAAAAAAAATCAGTACAACAAGCACAATCGTACATGCAGTTTACTCAGTGTCACAAAACGACCAGAAACTGTAGTTCGCATCACAACTGCTGTTAACTAAGCTAATATCTAGCTAGGATGCTAGAGAAATGAAAAATACAAGTAGGCCCCTAGGCTTACTTAATTTTATCCAAAATATTTTGAACTTCGTGGATTAGTCTGCGGGTCGTACAAAATTGTTCGGCGGGCCGCATGTGGCCCACGGGCCGCAAGTTTGAGACCCCTGCTTTAGAATGAGCCTGAATACCCTTTCGTGAAGGAACCAGGACGGCAGTCCCAAGAAACCTAGCATTAAAGGAGAATGTAGTCCCCTTCCCTGGAAACCTCCCCCATCTGTGGTCACAGGCCAAGGAGACAGATTCAGAAAATAGCAGTGACATCCTTCACACTTGTTTCCATCAAGGACAAAGCAGTGTGGCCCTCTGGCCTCCGCTGGTGTCGGTCCCCTGCCTGAGGTGACCTCCTCTCCCGCTTCCTCTCACGGGACCCTACGCAACTGAGCCGGCTGGGGGTGAACCAGCCTTAATCTGGTCTTTCTGGGACCAAGAATGGCTTGAGAGGTGGGGAGAGGCTGGGGGAGGGGAGGGGATAATTAAAATCAAATTGGCCAGATATTGAAAATTAATGACCTAGGATGGTGGATATGTATGTGGGGGTTCATTCTGTTATTCTATTTTGTGTGTATGTGAAAATTTTCACCATAAAAGTTTTCTTAAAAATCCTATGCACTCATAAAAGCCAGGTCGATCCTCCCTTATACATGAGCTTTCCTGACTCACGGGCAGGCCCTCCGCAGTCACGCTAACGTCACGGCCACACACACACGATCACAGTGACACCATAGCCACAGATTATGTACTGTATTTGTTTCATGGATTTTCAGTTGCCCCTTAAATTTCACGGCAGCAAGGAGAAGACAACTAACATTTCCTATGGTCCTGGACCGCGTGCTTCTCATGTAGGCCTTACCCTACCCACACCAGCTCTCTGGCTCCCCATGGGGGACTCATGAATATTTGTTGGCAAATATAGAGAAATCATTTAGTAATCATCAGCACAACCATCTGGTGGACAAGGATACAGCCACCGAAGATAATGGAGAAGTTTCTAAAGACATGAGGAAAGACATGTTTTAATGCTAAGTGGAAAAAAAAATCAAATCACAAAACCATATGAATGGCGTGATCATAACTCTGTAAAAAACGTGCTAGAAAAAAAGACTGGAAAGATCTCAAAATGTGTTTATTTCTGTTTTGGGGATTAAAATCTCTTTTTATTTCCTTCTTGATTTTATATTTTTCAAAATGTGGTTTAACATCATCTATAACAGGAGTCAGCAAACTTTCTCTGCGAAGGGTCAGACGGGAACCACTTTCAGCTTCCTGGGTCATATGGCCTCTGTCCCGTCTCCTCAGCGCCACCCTGGTGTCAGGAAAGCAACCACGGGTCGACAGTGTCTTAAGTGTGGGCTCGGCTGTGTCCCCACACAGCTCTGTGTGTGGAAACAGGTGGCTGGCTGGATTTGTCTTACGAACACCCGCAGCACTCTGACCTCCAATACATGACTTGGTACTCAGAGAAGAAAAGTTATGTAAGTTACATGAAGTATGTTTCCTTTGACTGTAACTGTAAGACCCCAATACTATGGCGCACAAGGCCCAGAACGCTCACGGTCACACTGTAGTCTGGTGCCCTGCACCATAAAACGCTAGGACTTGAGAGTCACGTGTTAGCGAATATGCCAATGAAAATTCTGTGCCAGGGAGAGGAGTGAAAATCCACGGTACCAGTGACGAGTACAAAATCTATCTCTATTTTAAACCTACTGTATTTCATTCGTTTAGATTTTCTTTTACCTTTTAATAAAGTTCTATACAATATTTGAGACCTCTCAGAAATCTCTTATTTTCAAAACATAATTTAAGATAAAAGAGAAAAAGTTAAACTCTCATTTTTGTTTTTTCCTTTCTTTTCTCCAGATTTTCGGAAGCAAAGGCCCTGGGTGAAAACATAAACGAAGCAAGGAGAAAGATCGGTAAGGAGACCATCTTCTGCTCTTCTGCGAGCCTCTCACGGGCCATTTTCCTGGGGGAAACCGAGTCACGGAGTCCCTCCCAACAGCCCCGGAGCCTGGCTCGAGCGGCGCCCGGCCGAGGACGCACTTTGAGAGTGTCTTCCCTCAGAAGCGTGTCACCCTCCCCTTGTCCACCGGGAAGAGAGATTTCTTTTGTCTGGGACTTGAAATCCCCCCCCCCCCACGCCCGACGCAGACCTGAGCTCTAGCATCCCAATGGGAAAGTTGAGCTTTTCCCAGGCGTCTCTCAGCAACAGCTCAGCTGCGTCACCACAGGATCGCAGGGAGAGTCCAGCCTGGCTGGTGCTATGAAACACTTCTCCACTCACCCCCACCCCCAAAGCTTATACTTAGCATTTTGGCTCAGGTGCTCATTGTTCAGCACTGGCTGTTCTGTAAAGTCAATGGGAGAATGGGACCCAACAATGAGCCCGCGCGCCTTCCCAGGCTGCGGGCTGCTGGGGTGCTGAGCGGGCTCCCCCACCCTGGGCGAGCCCCCTGGGAACGGTCGGGCTGGAGCCAGAGGCAGGCTCCACAGAGGGACTCCACAGATCTCTGTCAGAGCCAGAGGAAAGGTGCCTTTCATTCTGAGCGAGAAGGCACGGGGAGGGTCCATCTCCCGGGCAACCCACGGAGGGTCCATCTCCCGGGCAGGAGCTGCTCCGCCGAGGGGTCCCCTGAGCCTTGGCCACTGTGGTGGTGGTGGGGGGGGGCAGAAGTTACCAGCCTGTTCACAGCTGGTTCTCTGAGTCCTTCTCACCTCCATCCTCCTCCCTTCCTAAATGAAGATGGGACATGTAAAGCCAGTAGCCACGGCCACCATCACAGCCGCCTGGCCCATGCAGGTTCGAATTTGATTCAGACAGATGGTAATGAAACAACAGAGCCAAGAACTAGTGAGCCATTAGCTTTAATCCTAGCTCACACCTGGCGGGCAAGAAATACACACAGTGGGGAAAATACTTCCCTTTCCATTCAGGGCTTCGAAAGCCACTGACTTATCCGAGTTTCCTAAAATCAAAGGTTTCCAGCTCACCAGCCTTATTCACCTCTGTTCCCCATCTCCTTCTCTCTGCACAAACTCTGTACACACTGGCTTCTCCTTCAGCACTCCGCCATCTTGGCTGCTTCTCCTCTCCTCCACGTGGCCTTTCTCTGCTCTCTCCTCTAAAGCTAATCTCAGGAACTGAGAGAGAGCAAGCTCCCGGTCTGCCCCATTTTATAGTGTAGAAATCAAAACCTTTAATCCAATACACAAACAAGGAAGTCTCTGATACAAAGTCACTTAGGGTGGGAAAGGCTTAGCCTTAAAACTAAGCCTTAGGGTATAACCACCCTGCCTGCTTACAGCCTGTCCCCCACACCCAATGCCAACTATAAGCGAGCAAACCTATATATCATATTTACAAACTTATCTGACCAACAGGACAAAAGCCACTCTGGATGTCCTTTTTAGCCTTTTCTACAAATTACTGAACATCATGGTAGCCTCGGGTTGTTTCATTGGTCTGGATGGGAAAGGCGGAGGCAGCCAAGCCTGCACCAGACCGGGATTCTTACCCTGAAGTCCAGGGTCCCGGACGGGGGCAGTGCGCCTTCGTGTTTACTAACCTCCAGCTGCAGCTTAGCACGGCCGGCGGCCGGCCACGGGAGGATTGGCAGCAGCGGCCACCGTGGGCTCAGACGTTCCCATTTCGTAGCTCAGTCGGCAGACATTGTAAAACGTCTCTACGCTCACCAGCACCTCAAAACCACGGTCGTTATGAAACTCGCCATTAGATCTGATTCTTTTAATGTGTTTACCTAACAGCACATAGATATTTCTGTATCAAAAGAGTTTTAAATATTTGAGAACTATTTGACTATCATTGGTTTCTCTTAAAACCCTATGTAAAACTCCTCCTCTCTTGGCCTGGACCCCACGCCCCTAAAACTGCATGAAAAATGGGAGCGAGGAGCGTGTGCATTTTTCTGGAGACGGTATTCATGGTTGAGCCGATTCTCAAAGAGATCGGTGACCCAAAATATAAGGAGGTTGATCGGGTGGAAGGCAGACACCCTGCTGAGGAGCAGCCCCATCCCTGTCCCAGCAGCGCTGCAGGGCAGTGCTGACCTGCCCCGCCACTGGCCACTGGCCACTGCCACGGGGGCCGGGAGGGCGGGGTGGGGCGGCAGGGGGCAGTGGGTCAGCCGACTTGTCAGCGTGTCCTGACTCAAAGGACCCAACGGTCTGTTTTCAATTCCTGGGGAAATTAGAAAGAAAGATCTTTTATAAATTGCTTCTTCACGAAAAGTATATAGTATAAGGTTTTGCTGCTCTTGAAAAATAAATACCTCACTCTCCAAACCAAAATAAAACTGTCCCCACACTAATGAAATAAGCCACTGATGGAAGGCCCAATGACCTATGCTAATACACTCCGCTTTCCACTCGGTGCTCTGGGTCGCTGTCACAAACCAGTCGAAATTCTCCCTGGCGTTGGTGCAGTAGCGTATGGTGACACGTGCTTGAGAGCAGGCAGGTGGGAGGCTGCCCTGCAGCCGGGCAGGCTGGGGTGGAGGTGGGAGGCTGCCCTGCAGCCGGGCAGGCTGGGGTGGAGGTGGGAGGCTGCCCTGCAGCCGGGCAGGCTGGGGTGGAGGTGGGAGGCTGCCCTGCAGCCAGGCAGGGTGGGAGGCTGCCCTGCAGCCGGGCAGGGTGGGGTGGAGGTGGGAGGCTGCCCTGCAGCCGGGCAGGCTGGGGTGGAGGTGGGAGGCTGCCCTGCAGCCGGGCAGGCTGGGGTGGAGGTGGGAGGCTGCCCTGCAGCCGGGCAGGCTGGGGTGGAGGTGGGAGGCTGCCCTGTAGCCGGGCAGGCTGGGGTGGAGGTGGGAGGCTGCCCTGCAGCCGGGCAGGCTGGGGTGGAGGTGGGAGGCTGCCCTGCAGCCGGGCAGGCTGGGGTGGAGGTGGGAGGCTGCCCTGCAGCCGGGCAGGGTGGGGTGGAGGTGGGAGGCTGCCCTGCAGCCGGGCAGGCTGGGGTGGAGGTGGGAGGCTGCCCTGCAGCCGGGCAGGCTGGGGTGGAGGTGGGAGGCTGCCCTGCAGCCGGGCAGGCTGGGGTGGAGGTGGGAGGCTGCCCTGCAGCCGGGCAGGCTGGGGTGGAGGTGGGAGGCTGCCCTGCAGCCGGGCAGGCTGGGGTGGAGGTGAGAGGCTGCTGATCTCCGCAGAGGACGTCTATAACTCCGGATATGCTGGCAGAAGCCCTGCACAAGTAGACCTTTGTTTTTGTTTGTTTGTTTGTTTGTTTCTGGAAGCTAACAGTGTTGAGATAGATGCATCCACTGCTAAGGAGAAAGTGGCTAGTCCCATGGTGCTAACAAAGCCAAGGTCACTCTTCATTTTATGCAAATAGCAGACTAACAGCCATCTTCTAGCCGTATTTCCGTCCAATGTGCTCTTGATCCAAGGAGGCCCAGGTGAGTGCGTCCCTGAGGCTCCGCCCCGTTACTGAACAAGCCCCTCCTGGTGCTGAGCCCCAGGGAGGAACCCACCCCCACTGCCCCTCAGATACGAGGTTAAGAGTAAGGAGGTACAAGGTGGAATTCATACACAGGTTTAAAATCTCCAAGGTAACCTTGAAGGAAACTGGTTTCGGGAGATTTATGACATTACTAAGTCATAAATCTTTAATTTCTTCTTAGGGAGAAACTAAATCAAGGGAAAATTTTTAGTCCCTAATGAGTCCTTCAGTGAATCTAGGAGTCAGGAGGCGGGAGCACGGCACGATGTCCCGTGATGGACACGGGATGATGACTCAGCTTGGCCCCCGGACTGTGCCCCATCTCGCCTCTGGACCCCGGGGCGGACGTGGTTGGTGCTCGGGGCCCGAGCCAGGGCCTGCCGAGAGGAAATGAGAGCTCTGTGTGTGTGAACCGCCGATCGGCCGGCCCACGTGCTTAGAGTTTAGTTTGCCGCTGTCTTTTCTGGTAGTCTGACTTTTCTCTGACATTGTGATCTAGAGCCGCTGCTTGGATTTCATTCTCAAAAATCCCTGAGGGGGTATCAGTCCAGCAGTGACCACATAATATCTATTTCTACCTGGTATAAGCAGTACATCTAAAACTTTCATAGTGTTTGCTTTTCTTATAGCAAGCCACTCCAAGCTAGGTAGATAAACTCATTTTTTTTATTAATTTATTTTATTTTACATGAGAGGTGGGGAGATAGTGAGGCAGACTCCTGCATGCGCCCTGACTGGGACCCACCTGGCAACCCCATCTTGGGCTGATGCTCAGTACCGAGCTATTTTTAGCACCAGCGGTTGATGCACACCAATGGAGCTATTCTCAGCGCCCGGGGCCGTGCTCTAACCAATCAACCCACTGGCTACAGGAAGGGAAGAGGGAGAGCAGGGGGAGAGGGAGAGGGGAGATGGTCGCTTCTCCTGTGTGCCCTAACCGGGAGGGACATCCGTTCACTGGGCTGATGCTCTACCCACTGAGCCACCAGCCAGGGCCAAACTAGGTAGATAAACTCTTGACACAAAATGCTTTTTTGTTCTTTCTATACATTATTTACATTAATCCTGATGTTGAAACAAGTTAAGATCAGAAAGGGAAGAATAAAAAAATAATAATAGAATATTTGTTTGCATAGAAGAGTCCTTCTCATTGTACTGTATTTACCTGTTCGGTCCCCAAGAGCTTTTCATCAGGCGGGCTGTGTTTTGAACATGTTCATATACACCCTGAATCTACCTATTATATCTCTAAAAACTGCCTCTGAGCCCAAACTGTAGGAAAAGAAATAAACTGCTTTGGAGATTGGTGGCAAAAACCAGACCATTTTTCACTCATTAGAATTCTGGCAGCAGCATCCCTACACCAGCGCTCTGCCCTGGCAGCACTGTCTTTGGCAATGCCGGACAATGAACGGCTGTTCCCTGGCACAGAGCCCGCCCCCTAGACCAGTCCAGGAGCCAGCTGCTTTGGAGGCAGGTGAAAGGGTTTGACTGACACCTCTTGGCCCATCTGCGTCTCCATGGACCTGTCCAGGCCAAAGTGGAAGCTAACATCACGGGATGGTGTCCAGAAGCGTCTTCACCAGTGCGCCAGTCGGTGCTCGGTTCAGACATCACAGGAGATGGCACCGCCGGGGCTGTTGGCGAGAGGCGGAGAAAACCGGCCAGCGCTAGAAAAGCTAACCAAACGACGCTCGGAGAGTTTTCTTTCTCCCACTCCAGATTCAGGGAAGGAGCCCAGCCCGCCGTCTGAACAAGACGCCTTTTAAAAAACGGTTTCTCTCATTTATGTGGGATTTGGAAAAATCAGATCTGGGTCTCCATCGGCAGAATAAATAAGGCCATTTTTCAGTTTTATGCATTTCCCGGCCGGGAAAACATAGCTGTAAGAGAACCTCGGTGACCTGATGTCACACAGAGGGACCAATAACTGGTAACTAACTCATTCTTAAAACGATTTGAAAAGGAAGAAATGACTTTCAATTCTATTGAATAAGAGAGTTGATCATGTAAAAAGACATTTTGCCCCCAAAGGGGTGATTAAATGGATAGAGATTCTAGGAACCTTTAAAAATCTTTAAAAATGGGTAGATAGGCATCTTTCTGAGATGGCTCGGGGCATCAGGAGATGAAATCAGAATCCACTCCAGCCCCCGCTGTAACCTGAAAGCACCTTCGAACATTCTGTCCCCAAAGCTAGTGAATTAATTATGTGCTTGTTTCTTAGCTCCAGGTTATGAGAAACAGAACGTGACTGGCCCGAGTTATCTTTTCTAGGTCTTACAGACAGCAGCTGCTTAAGACTGTGCTGTCTTTGGGTCCGAGACCCACCTCCGGCCCAGACAGCTGTGGCCAGGGAGGAAGAGAGGTCTTGAGTTTCGGTAAGTGGCCAACGAGGCAGCACAGAGCACGACGGGCAGGTTTATCTTTCCTAAAGCAGATGCGTAGCGACAGCACAGTGATTGACACCTCGTGTCCTCTAGGTTTTCATCTCACAGGGAGCTGTGCGTGCGAAGATCCTCGCTGGTTTAGCTCTCGTAAGGTGACACCAGTTTCTTTATTTCCAGGTTCTCAAGGAAGCACCTGGCTGTCCCCTTGTTGTTTTACCAACAATAATAGTGACCAGTCTTTGAAAAGTGCATTATAGTCTGCAGGGTTTTATCTTATTATTTTCAATACTTTCAACTCCATTGATATTTTCTTTTACGACTTCCTCCACTGCTTTTGTATTTATTATTGTAACAGTAATAATGGTAGGTTGTTCATTCATTGCCTGGTAGTCCAGTAGTTAATACCTTCCTAAATTTCCTTAGAGGTTTTTTTTTTTATTATTATTATTCTATTTTTCCCACTCAACTCGTTGAGGATTTATTGCGGAATATGGCATAAGCCGAGGCTCTAAATGGAATCTCTTTCAAAGGACCAATTTTTCCCAACACCTATTTCGTTTAATGAAACGCCTTAAAATAACATTTGTCTCCCTTAGAAGAGAGTCATTTCAGTTTTTCAGAAGGCAGCTGACGCATTCTAATCTCATCATAAAGAGTAATGTGCACCTTTGACATGGTACGTTTCATACAAGTATTTTAAAAATGACTTGCCAGAGATACTCTTATCTAGGTATCAGAATTACCCTGCAGAAAAATGCCAACTTTTATATGTAAAGTGGCAAGTTAGTAGCCGGGAGAGGCAGGTGTGTGTGTGTGTGTGTGTGTGTGTGTGTGTGTGTCTTCGTAAGGGGGTGGTCGGGAGGGAGACTGTCTTTGAATAGGGCAGCAGAAGCTGGGCACAGCAGTACTCTTCCTCCAAGGGAAGATGGTTCACATCATGTTGTTTCACTTCTAAGGAGACAAGATGTATTTCATCATGCTATGCTGATTTAAAGGGAATCGACTCGCTGCGGCTGGGGTAGGGGTGGGAGTCGGGGCTCCGCCGGCGATGCTGGACAGGGGAGAGCTGCAAATAGCAGAGGTTTGGCTGTGACTACTCCTGACCACGGTGAAAACACCGATGCATCCCGTGCTGAAAACCACCGATAGTTTTCAAACACCAGAGACCGCGCGGGGCTGGGAGTGTCCCTCCCCCACAGCGGCCACTCTGCGCAGGGTGGAGATGGCCCTGGCTGGTCCTCGTTTCGGGTATTGGTGTGACCTGGCCGACCAGCCCGGCTCTCTAGCGCACAGTCCGTACCACGACTTCCTTCCTTCAGCGAGCCTACAAAGACACACACAGGAACAGCGTGCAGAAATGCTTGTCCATCTGCGGGGACCTGTGCTCCCCTCCCTGCAGGTGCCCGTCTGCTGCTGGCCGGCATGGAAAGGCAGAGATGCTCTTGAGCACATCCAAACCGCGTCATTAATCAGGCATCTCATGAACAGAAGCCCAGCCCAGGCAGTTTGGGTGAGAAAAATAATAACAGCAGGACCCGGAGCTGCTTGCTGAACAAAGCTGGAAGGGTGGCCAGAGGCAGGGATGCTGCAGAGACCCTGAGGGCTGGTATCGATGTTTGGATGAGCCGAGGTTGCCTGAAAGGACCGGGATTCCACAGAGAAGCTGTCGCGTGCCTGAGCACAGACTTTGGGCCTGCAGGTGTCAAGGGGTTGAGTCCCCACCATAATGATAATGATAGCTACCTTTGGTAGAGATACCACTGTTATCCGCATATTGTGCAGGAAGGAACTGAAGCCTAGAGGAGTTAATAAACATGCCCAACACTACGCAACTCATACGGCGTAGAGCCACAGCTGGAACCCAGTTTCTGTTGGGTTCCCAGGACAATGCCCTCAGCCGGCAGGAAAATTCACAGCCTGGTTACGAAGGGGGTATTGGGCCCCTGGTGTGTAGGAACCCAGGAAACTCACGTGTCCTTGCTTAGTTCAAGCTGATGATAAGAAGAAGGAACGGAAGCCGGTGAAGGAAGCCTCTCCCCATCTCTACTGCCGGGAAGGTAATAAAGGAGGCAGAGAGCTTGCTGGGAGGTGGACAAAGGCTAAGTCAGTCTAAGGTTGGGCAAATCTGTCTTTCTAGGGTCTCTCCCCTGATCTGGATTTAGAAAGTTATGGAGTCATTGGAGGGTTAGTTTTTGTCTCTTTTTAATTACTCGGGTAACTAATGGTTGTATCATATTATCCTGTAGAATGTTCAAGCATTCCCTTAATATACGTATCAAAATGTAAGAGATCCTTTTCATATCCTCTCCCTCAGTCCCAACTGTGGCCCCTCTCCAGAAGGAAGTATTCACTTTCAACAATTCAATGCATGTCCTTCCATCCCCTTCTGTGTGTAGATGGATAGATGCATGATAGATAGATAGATGCGTGCATACATAGATTGATCCATAGATACATGGATAGATACATAGATAGATACAGAGCTACATAGATAGGTGCTAGACAGGCAGCAGACATGTACAAAGACACCATATTTTATTGCATAAATCGGACCATAATGTACATGTTATTCTGCACTTTGCTTTACTCATTTAACAGTGAGTATGGGTCTATTGCTCACCATTTAAGTGGAAATACTTTTAAGTATGAATAAGCCATGATCTATTGAATTACTCTCTTGTAAAAGACATTTCATTTTCCCTCAATTGTCCTCCAATTGCAATGCAATTGCAAAACAATGCAGAGTTTTTTTGTGTACAAATAGGTGTTTCTTTAAAATAGGTGCCTAGAACTGGGGAGAGCAACCGCAGGTGTGTAGTTTGACTTTGCAGGAGTACTCCGGTTCCCTTCCCAAAATGTTTCATTAATTTGCATTCCCATCAGAGTGTGACCACGCCTTTTCCCCTGCATCCTTGCTTATACATGATAATATCAGTCATTTTCGGTTTTGCCAGTTGGAGAGCAACAAAACAATGGTATTTCATTATTGTCCTAATTTGCATTTCCCTGACAGCTGGTGGAACGGAGTATCTCACATCCTTTGCCCATTGGTTGGTTGAATTTCTTTTTATGATTTGTAGGTGCTCCTTGTGTCCTCTGAATATTGGGCCTTTGTCTTGGAACATGGAGCAGATGTTGTCGTCTGGTCTGTCATTTATTTTAATCTTCTCTTAAGGTTTTTGGAAGAATCCTAGGAAAATTGCTTTTTTTCTAATTTTTTTTCTCTTGCAAAAGAGAGAGAGAAGGACAGACAAGCAGAGAAGAGAAAGATGAGAAGCATCAATTCTTCATGGCGATACTTTAGTTGTTCATTGATTGCTTTCTCATATGAGCCTTGATTGAAGGCGGGGGGCTCCAGCAGAGCAAGTGACCCCTTGCTTAAGCCAGTAACCTTGGGCTTCAAGCCAGAGACCTCTGGGCTCAAGCCAGCTACCATGGGCTCATGCCTATGATCCCATGCTCAAGCCAGCGATCCTGTGCTGGTGAGCCTGCACTCAAGCCAGATGAGCCTGTGCTCAAGCTGGCAACCTCAGGGTTTTGAACCTGGGTCCTCTGCATCCCAGGTTTTCACTCTATTCACTGTGCCACTGCCTGATCAGGCACTTTTCTCTAATTTTTAAAAATTGCCTTGCATAAGATTGGATTGTCTACTCTTCTGTTTTGAAATGGTTAATTAAGAGTTACCAAGGCTACCTCAGCATAACACTGCCCCGAGGAAGATATTTAAGGTAACCTTCCAGTGCCATGTTGAATAAAAATGGGATAAATGGGCAGCCTTCTCTCCTGACTGATTTTAAAGGAAAAGCCTTAAGTTTTCCATCATTTAGTATGATATTGACTGATGGTTTGTCATATATGGCCTTCATTATATTATGGTACGCTCCTTCTATACCCATTTTATTGAGTGTTTTAAACACAAATGGATGTTGTATTTTATCAAGTGCCTTTTCTGCATCTATTGATAGAATCATATGCTTTTTGTCCTTTGTTTTGTTGATATAGTGTATTACATTGATCAGTTTACGTGTGTTGAACCATCTTTTTGTGCTCCTGGAATGAATCCCACTTGATCGTGATGTATTATATTTTTAAATGTATTGTTGTATTCGGTTTACTAGTATTTTGTTTAGAATTTTTACATCTGTATTCATCAGAGATATTGTTCTGTGGTTTTCTTTTTTTGTGTTGTCCTTGCCAGGTTTTGGTATCAGGGTTATGGCGGCCTTTAAAATATGTTAAGGAGTATCTCTTTTTCTACTATTTTTTGTAAGACTTTGAGAAAGACAGGTACCACATCTTTGAATGTTTGGTAGAATTCACTAGTGTAGCCATCTGGTCCTGGACTTTAATTTGGGGGAGTTTTTTTTATAGTTGTGTCTGTTTCCTCTCTGCTTATGAGTTTTCCACTTCTTCATGTCTCAGTCTAGGAAGATTGTATAGATCCAAGAACTTATCCATTTCTTCTAGATTGTTGGATTTGATGGCACATAATCTTTCAAAACATTCTAATATGATCTTTTGTGTATCTATGATGTCTGTGGTAATTTCTCCTCTTTCATTTTGGATTTTGTTTATATGAGTCATTTCTCTTTTTTCTGTAGTCTAGCCAGAGGTTTGTCAATTTATTGATCTTTTCAAAGAACCAGCTCTTTGTTGTATTAAATTTTTCTGTAGATTTTATTTTTGTTCTCTGTTTCATTCCAAGTAAATTTAATAGACAAAGAACATCAAAGACATAAGGTTTATTAATTGGCTGCACCAATAATCTAAAGCAAGGCCGGGCTGATGTTTGAAGGTTGTGAAACAATGAATTTTTTTAGAAGTAAATACCACAGTCTTATAAAAAGGAAAAAAAAATATGCCATGAATAGGAATAATGAGAATTTAGCTTCACCTCACCCCCAGTGACATTACCAGAACAGAACCTTTATTAGCTCCCAGAACAGAGGTGATACCTCTTACAGAAAGGGATCCAGCACCTGAGAGGCCAGATGCCATAGCCTCGGGGGGCAGAGCTGAACTGGGGGGGACCTTTGCCCTAAAACCACTAACTAGGGTATGACGGTGACTCCATCGTCAGTTTCAAGAAGACAGTGGCGGCATTACCTTTCTGCTCTTGTCCCCAAAAGGACAGGATGGATTGCAGAGGAAGGAGCCCAGAGTCAGCTTTGCTTCAAAGTGCTGAGAAGCCGCAAAGCTGTTCCAGCGCCAAAGAGGAACCCATTCCAAACAGGAGAACCCGCTGAGCGGAAGGGTTGGGTGGCGAGGGAACCGGCAGGTTGGGCAGCCACCTGCCTACAGGAGGTCAGCCACCTTTATATCAGTGTTCTGGGTAACAAGCAATAAGAATTGCATTATAAAGATCGCTATCCCCAAGCCAGACCTCTGGTTGATGTCTCTGCTCTGCATTCCCACTCAAAAATCTCTTCTGAGGCCTCCTCATTGCCAGACAAAAATGTTCGAGCTCTTTAGCGTAACTTTCAAAATTCTTTCTCCACGTCAATATAATTATATTAACATTCACATAACTACATGGGAGATTCGGTTGCTTGTCTTAAAAAAGAGAGAGAGAGAGAGAGAGAAGTAATCTTATTGTGTATATTTCTCTGCATCCTGCTTTCACTGCATCCAGAATGTCATATACAGTCCTCCAAATCAGCCGGTGTGACCATATTTCACTTTCTAATGGCTGCCTGGTATTCTACAGTATGGTTTTATCACAGTATTTTCCGTCATTTCCCAGTGGACGGGTATTTGCTTTTATTTCCACGTTTCTGCCACGCGAAGCATGCTGCAGTGAACACCCAGGCGTTTTTATTTTTAAATACTGGTGCTTTTCCTTCTGTGGAAACTTTTTCTGTAAAGGACCAGATAGTAAATAGTTTAGGCTTTGTGGGATTTATACGATCTTAGTTGCATAGTCTTCTTCTTTTTTTACAACCCTATAAACACGAGGAAGCCATTCTCAGCTCGCAGTCCACAGCCACACAGAGACAGACCTCAGCACAGAGCGGCCTGCCAGCCCCCATCTGCCGGTCCTTGAAAGAGAGTCCGGAAAGGAGGGTTTCTTCCCAAGTGTGTTATAATTTTTGCCGCTTTTGTAAATGAAATATTTTTCTATTTCTTGAAATAGGAAAAAAAAAATCTATTTTTTAAAATGTTTTTTGTACCAGTTAGTTGTTGTTGTTGTTTTTGCTATAGTTTCTTGAATTTTCTAAAATTGCAATTATATTTATCACAAAAGAATTTTTTTCCTGGTATATACACTTCGTAATTATTTTCTTGTCTTATTGCATGCATTAGTGCCTCTGAATCACTAGGAGCTAATAAGAGCAACAGCCTGTCCTCTCTTGGGTTCAGTGAAAGTGGCTGGGGATTACACAGTTGAGACTGACAGAACACCCCATCTGAGCATGCCCAGTGCCGCCGGGCGTCACCCAGGTGCCGGCTGTTGGAACCCCTGTCCTGTGAACACGAGGGAGGCAGGTCTGCAGTGCCTGGGGGTGGGAGAGGTGGTGGAGAGACTCGGTGTTGGAGAACGGGCTGGTCGGCAGGGTCGCAGGCACACATGACTGAGGTCTGACACGGGATTAAGCACAGTACAAACAGAATCAGCTGGTGAGCTGAGTGGAGGAGGGAGACTGAGTCTGCCTGCACAATGAGGAAGGGAAATCAGGCAAATATCATGGATGTAACTCTTCAACCCTGACTCTAGAAATGACCAGTGAGATGGACATAGTCTTATTTTTATTTTTTTTTGTATTTTTCTGAAGCTGGAAACGGGGGGGGGGGGGGGGGGGGAGACAGTCAGACAGACTCCCGCATGCACCCGACCGGGATCCACCCGGCACGCCCACCAGGGGGTGACGCTCTGCCCACCAGGGGGCGATGCTCTGCCCCTCTGGGGCGTCGCTCTGTTGCGACCAGAGCCACTCCAGCGCCTGGGGCAGAGGCCAAGGAGCCATCCCCAGCGCCCGGGCCATCTTTGCTCCAATGGAACCTTGCTGCGGGAGGGGAAGAGAGAGACAGAGAGGAAGGAGAGGGGGAGGGGTGGAGAAACAGATGGGTGCTTCTCCTGTGTGCCCTGGCCAGGAGTCGAACCCGGGACTTCTGCACGCCAGGCCGATGCTCTACCACTGAGCCAACCGGCCAGGGCCGACATAGTCTTACTAAAAACAGAAAAACTGTGAGGTTCTCATGTGGGCGAGCGGAACAGTCACCCTCAGCCCCGGCTCTCCTGCGGAAGGCGACTATAAGCTCGTGCAGCAGCCCTCTGAGAACCAAAGAGCAGCTGGTAGCAGGCAGCTTCGGGACGGACACCAGAAGTCAAGGTGCCATCACGTTGGCCCCCGGGAAACCTTGTGGAGGCAGTGACAAGCCACCACGGCCCAGCAGACGTCCAGGACTCTGACGGAGGAGAGTCCCCCCATTCCAGCCAGAGGAGCTGAGGGTGAAAAACCGTGGGGAGGCTGCCCACTGCTTTTCCCCCTCTCTGCCCTCCCACTGCCTGGCCCCAGGTGCAGATAGAGTCATGGAAATGGTACGACAGAATCGAGGGGCCCGGGAGCGGGGCCCTAGGGAGTCACAATGTGTCAGGTAGATCACAGAGGGAAAGCCAGTCAAGGCGATGATTCCGCGAAGTTGTTCTTGTAAACTGTACTCACTCTCAAACTGAGCAGGCACAGATCTGAACAGCATGCCAAGGGCTCTGATAGCCCTGCCATAAGGCAGACCAATGCCCAGGTCACTTATGGGCCACTGGGTAACACTCACGGGACAAATCTGAATAGCACTGCAGAGCCTCTGAAGACAGAGCTGGCGTGGGCACCACAGCCCACCGAAGGCTTATTGGAATCTGTGACCTGAACCTAACCAGACTGATTGTCTGCGGAAACAAACAGATGAAAATCAGTCCTCTTAAAATTTAAGCAAGACCCTGAAAATGTTCAGGATGTCATCCACCATGAGGTGGCATGAGAACCAGGAAAATCTCAACTCAACAGGGGAAAAGACAATCGATGCCAACCCTACACGCCATAGTGTTAGAATTACCAAAGAAAGAGCAGCTGCTAAAACTAGGCTTCAAGAATTGAGAATGACCATCTTGAAATAAACTGAAAGAGAGCAAGTCCCAGCAAATGGACTCAAGAGAAGAATGGAGGTGACAGGGGCGAGTTAGTGAACTTAGAGCAAGAACCACAGAAGTGCTCTCATCTGAACAACAGAGAGGAAAAACACTTTTTTTCAATGAACCCGTCAATCGGTTGTGCTGTAAGGGGCAGGAGCTGAGGGGCTTTGGAGAGAGGAAGTAGACGGTGGGTACTGAAGCCCAAAGTGATGCATTGTAGATGGTGTGAGGTTTGAAGAAGCAGAGAAGACAGTTTAGGGTTTAGAAATTAAGGGAAAGAAGACAGATGGGCTGCATCTCGAAGGGAAGGACAAATCAAAGAAATAATTTGTGACAGAAAGACTTTTGCGGGTCTAGCTCAAGTTCTCCTAGACTGCTGCGGCCTGAGATGAAATGGCCGTCATGGAGTGACGTCACGGAAATGGCACCGTGAGCAGCGCGTCCGACAGATCTCCCCAAAATCTCAACAAATTTATCAACTAGAAACAGGAAAATTTATCTTCGGAGCATTACGGAGTTCCACACAAACTGAAAGCAAAAGGACTGTTATCACTTGAATCTGAGAGACAAGGGTGTGGAGAAAGCTACCGCAGGGACGTTCATTCAAGCCGCGAGGAAGTGCGCCTGTGGTAAGTCATCCCGCACTCGGGAGCCACGAGCAACCGCCGCCAGCCGCCGCCGCGAGCCGCCGTGAGCAGCGCCCGGGTCGGTTGCAGAGCGAGCACCACCCACACTCCGGAGCGGCGAGCAGCCGCTGGCGTGCACCAGGTCTGGTTGCAGACCGAGCATTGCAGACCGAGCACCGCTGACGTTCCCAGCGGCCCGCGCACGGGGAGCGGGAGAGGCCCCAGGGCGGTATTCCCTACTTGGGAGATTCTCTCCGCGGGCGGGGCACCTCACCCAGCCATTCAAGCTAACAATCAAGCGTTGGGGGAGGGGCGCGCGCAGGCAGCCTGAAATACCTTCGGGAGCACAGCTGCGACCCAATTACTAAAATTAACTTAACCCGTGAAATCTGCGCACCCTCGGTTCTAATTGATAAGATCTCTCTCAGTTCACCGACCCAAGACAAGAGGCGTGATATTTTTTAGTGCCTCTCGCTAAAGGGGCGGGGGCAACTTCTGATTGATAGAGCCTCCATATTCAGGGATAAACGCTAACAAGAAAGACTTGGCAGATAATAAGATCTATACTACACTAGTCGCAAGCAGAGACTAGTGCCTCTTCTTCCCAGCCAAAACAGGCTACAAAGTGTGGAAAGCCTGGGTTGAGAGGTCCAACTGAATGCTAGGCGCTGAACAGTCACCTTGACAACAATTGACTCCCACCCCCGCCTGATTACACTGGAGGCCCTGACTGCCAGAGCCCTTCCCAAAGCCTTGCACTGAGTGGGGATAGAGTGGGGATTTCCCAGCTCTTTGAGCCTCTTACTCCCCAGGCAGAAGCAGTGGCAGCCTTATAGCTGGATCACCAGGCTGCTAATTCAGGAAGGGGGGACTAGGAGAGAGAATCCACGAAAGCAAACTCTCTCATCGTTGGACCTTGCAAACGCCAACAAGCCTTGACTACCAGCAAAGCCAATTATATGACATTGCTATAGAATCCCATCAACTGCAAATCCCTACCTAAATGTGACACAGGGGCAGAGCCTGGGGTACAGAGTCACCAACCAGGAAGAGGGAGAGAAAAGAAAAAGGAAGAAGTTAACATCTCAAAATCAACAAAAATCCACAGACTTTACAACTTGTTCCACTAATTTTTTTTGTTGTTGTTTGTTTCTTCTATTCTATTGCCTTTATTTCCTCCACCTCGGTCCTTCTATTCTCTGCCCATCTTATGCTTCCCTTTTCTTGAACTACACTACCCATAACTGTTACATTTTATTTCTCTTCTTCATCCTCACCCTCCTTTGGGGTTATACTCCAGGACACTTAACTCTCACTCTCTCTTTTGTTTTTTTTGTTGTTGTTGTTGTTTTTTGCTTTATTTTGTTTTTTTCTCTTCCTTTTTTATTTCTTCCTTCGTTTTTCTCTTTTTCTTATTTTTTCCTTTCTATTCGTTTTTTCTTTTCTCGTTTTACGTTCCTCCCATTTAATCCTCAATCACGAACAAATTAGTTAATTTGGGACTCAAGGCTTTTTTTGGCTTTATTTTTCTTTTTCGCTTTTGTTTTTGTTTTTTTCTTGTTAGTTTATTTTTGTGGCATTTTGGGTCCTCCCAACCCAAGGTCTCCATTGTATTTGGTCTTCGCTCCACTTAATACAACAGATTTTTACTTATTATTTTTATTTTTTTCTTCTTTATTATTCCTTTTTTTGTCCTTTTTTCTGGTTCCCTCTTATCCCTCTCATTATATCTCTTAGTTGACCATCACCCGCAGGCAGATCAACTTATGCTTGTCTAAGATTTTCCTTTTTTTTTTTTTTTTTTTTTTTTTTGCATTTAGTAGGTCCCTACTCCCCTTTTTTTTTGCCCCTTGAACTCTTCACCGCAAACCAGGCCCTCCATTATAGGCACGATATTTCCCTGAGGAGGGGAGAGGAGGGAAGGAGAAGAAAGAAAAAAAAGGGGGAAATAATAAATTATTACTGCTTTTTTTTGTGGGGTGTTTTACCCTTTGGGGTTTTTTTTTTTTTTTTTTTTTTTTTTTTACTTTTTACTCTTTATTAATTCTAATTAGTGCTATCAACAAGACCACCCTCAGATGCCAATAAGAAAGAGGAAATCGAATATTATGGATACAAAAGAAAGAGAAGTAACACAAATAGATGTGGAAAAATCTATGGAGAAAAGACTTAACATATTGGAAGCCTTGGAGCTAAATGACAGAGAATTTAAAATAGAAATCTTAAAAATACTCAGAGATATACAAGAAAACACAGAAAGGCAATATAGAGAGATCAGAAAACAACTCAATGAACACAAAGAATATATTACCAAGGAAATTGAAACTATAAAAACAAATCAAACAGAAATGAAAAACTCAATTCACGAGCTGAAAAACGAGGTAACAAGCTTAGCTAGCAGAACAACCCAGATTGAAGATAGGATTAGTGAAATAGAAGACAAACAACTTGAGGCACAACAGAGAGAAGAAGAAAGAGACTCAAAAATAATAAAAAACGAGAAAGCCCTACAGGAATTATCTGACTCCATCAGAAAGAATAACATAAGAATAATAGGTATATCAGAGGGAGAAGAGAAAGAAAATGGAATGGAGAATATACTCAAACAAATAATAGACGAGAACTTCCCAAGCCTGTGGAAAGAACTAAAGCCTCAAATTCAAGAAGCAAACAGAACACCGAGTTTTCTTAACCCCAACAAACCCACTCCAAGGCACATCATAATAAAGTTGACACAAACCAATGACAAAGAAAAAATTCTCAAGGCAGCCAGGGAAAAGAAGAGTACAACATATAAAGGAAGGCCTATTAGATTATCATCAGATTTCTCAGCAGAAACTCTACAAGCTAGAAGAGAGTGGACCCCAATATTTAAAGCCCTGAAAGAGAGGAACTTTCAGCCAAGAATACTGTACCCATCAAAGCTATCCTTCAAGTATGAAGGAGATATAAAAACATTCACAAATACAGAAAAGATGAGAGAATTTATCACGAGAAAGCCCCCACTCCAGGAAATACTAAAGGGGGTTTTCCAACCAGATTCAAAGAACAAAAGAAAACAACACCACAAGTAACAGCTCCACCAAGAACACAATAAAACCAAACTTAAACTGTGACAACAAAGGAAAAAAAAGGGGGGAGAGAATGGAGATTAACAGTAGCAAAGGACGATGAAGTGCAGAAATACTTATAAGATAGGGTACTACAATGAATATGGTAGGTACCCTTTTCATTACTTAATGGTAACCACCCTAGAAAAAACCACCACAAAAACACATGACTTAAAAAAGGTAGCAACAGAGGAAAGAAGTATGGAACACAAACAAACAGAAACAAATGATAGAAAAACAAAAGAGAAGAATCAAACTAGATACAAAACTAACAGAAAGCAATTTATAAAATGGCAGTAGGGAACCCACAAGTGTCAATAATTACACTAAATGTAAATGGATTAAACTTACCAATAAAAAGACACAGAGTAGCAGAATGGATTAAAAAAGAAAATCCAACTATATGCTGCCTACAAGAAACACATCTAAGCAACAAGGATAAAAACAAATTCAAAGTGAAAGGCTGGAAAACAATACTCCAAGCAAACAACACCCAAAAAAAAGCAGGTGTAGCAATACTCATATCTGATAATGCTGACTACAAGACAGAAAAAGTACTCAGAGACAAAAATGGTCACTTCATAATGATTAAGGGGACACTGAATCAAGAAGACATAACAATCCTTAATATATATGCACCAAACCAAGGAGCACCAAAATATATAAGACAGCTACTTTTTGACCTTAAAACAAAAACTAACAAAAATACAATCATACTTGGAGACCTCAATACTCCGCTGACGGCTCTAGATCGGTCATCCAAACAGAGAATCAATAAAGATATAGTGGCCTTAAACGAAATACTAGAACACCTGGATATGATAGACATCTACAGGACACTTCATCCCAAAGCGACAGAGTATACATTTTTCTCTAGTGTACATGGAACATTCTCAAGAATTGACCATATGTTGGGCCACAAAGACAATATCAGCAAATTTAGAAAAATTGAAATTGTACCAAGCATATTTTCTGATCATAAAGCCTTGAAACTAGAATTCAACTGCAAAAAAGAGGGGGGAAAACCCACAAAAATGTGGAAACTAAACAACATACTTCTAAAAAATGAATGGGTCAAAGAAGAAATAAGCGCAGAGATCAAAAGATACATACAGACAAATGAAAATGAAAATACGACATATCAGAATCTCTGGGATGCAGCAAAAGCAGTAATAAGAGGAAAGTTCATATCACTTCAGGCCTATATGAACAAACAAGAGAGAGCCGAAGTAAACCACTTAACTTCACACCTTAAGGAACTAGAAAAAGAAGAACAAAGACAACCCAAAACCAGCCGAAGAAAGGAGATAATAAAAATCAGAGCAGAAATAAATGAAATAGAGAACAGAAAAACTATAGAAAAAATCAATAAAACAAGGAGCTGGTTCTTTGAAAAGATCAACAAAATTGACAAACCCTTGGCAAGACTCACCAAGGAAAAAAGGCACAGGACTCAAATAAATAAAATCCAAAATGAAAGAGGAGAGATCACCACAGACATCATAGATATACAAAGAATTATTGTAGAATACTATGAAAAATTATATGCCACCAAATACAACAATCTAGAAGAAATGGATAAATTCCTAGAACAATACAACCTTCCTAGACTGAGTCATGAAGAAGCAGAAAGCCTAAACAGACCAATCAGCAGGGAGGAAATAGAAAAAACTATTAAAAACCTCCCCAAAAATAAAAGTCCAGGCCCAGACGGTTATACTAGTGAATTCTATCAAACATTCAAAGAAGACTTGGTTCCTATTCTACTCAAAGTCTTCCAAAAAATTGAAGAAGAAGCAATACTTCCAAACACATTTTATGAGGCCAACATAACCCTCATACCAAAACCTGGCAAGGATGGCACAAAGAAAGAAAACTACAGACCAATATCTCTAATGAATACAGATGCTAAAATTCTAAACAAAATACTGGCAAACCGAATACAACAACATATTAAAAAAATAATACATCATGATCAAGTGGGATTCATCCCAGAATCTCAAGGATGGTTCAACATACGCAAAACGGTTAACGTAATACACCATATCAACAAAACAAAGAACAAAAACCACATGATCTTATCAATAGATGCAGAAAAGGCTTTTGATAAAATACAACACAATTTTATGTTTAAGACTCTCAACAAAATGGGTATAGAAGGAAAATATCTCAACATGATAAAGGCCATATATGATAAACCATCAGCCAACATCATTTTAAACGGCATAAAACTGAGGACTTTCTACCTTAAATCAGGAACAAGACAGGGTTGTCCACTCTCTCCACTCTTATTTAACGTGGTGCTAAAAGTTCTGGCCAGAGCAATCAGACAAGACAAAGAAATAAAAGGCATCCATATCGGAAAAGAAGAAGTAAAGGTATCACTTTTTGCTGATGATATGATCCTATACATCGAAAACCCGAAGGACTCCACAAAAAGATTATTAGAAACAATAAACCAATACAGTAAGGTCGCAGGATACAAAATTAACATACAGAAGTCCATAGCCTTTCTCTATGCCAACAATGAAATATTAGAAAACGAACTCAAAAAAATAATCCCTTTCACGATTGCAACAAAAAAAATAAAATACCTAGGAATAAACATAACAAAGAATGTAAAGGACCTATATAATGAAAATTACAAAGCATTGTTAAGGGAAATCGAAAAAGATACAATGAGATGGAAAAATATTCCTTGTTCTTGGATAGGAAGAATAAATATAATCAAAATGGCCATATTACCCAAAGCAATATACAAATTTAATGCAATTCCCATCAAAATCCCTATGAGATTTTTTAAAGAAATGGAACAAAAAATCATCAGATTTATATGGAACTATAAAAAACCCCGAATAGCCAAAACAATCCTAAGGAAAAAGAATGAAGCTGGGGGCATTACAATACCTGACTTTAAACTATATTATAGGGCCACAATAATCAAAACAGCATGGTATTGGCAGAAAAATAGACACTCAGACCAATGGAACAGAATAGAAAGCCCAGAAATAAAACCACATATATATGGTCAAATAATCTTTGATAAAGGGGCCAACAACACACAATGGAGAAAAGAAAGCCTCTTCAACAAATGGTGTTGGGAAAACTGGAAAGCCACATGCAAAAGAATGAAACTCGACTACAGCCTGTCCCCGTATACTAAAATTAATTCAAAATGGATCAAAGACCTAAATATAAGACCTGAAACAATAAAGTACATAGAAGAAGACATAGGTACTAAACTCATGGACCTGGGTTTTAAAGAACATTTTATGAACTTGACTCCAATGGCAAGAGAAGTGAAGGCAAAGATAAATGAATGGGACTACATCAGAATAAAAAGTTTTTGCTCAGCAAGAGAAACTGATATAAAAATAAACAGACAGCCAACTAAATGGGAAATGATATTTTCAAACAACAGCTCAGATAAGGGCCTAATTTCCAAAATTTACAAAGAACTCATAAAACTCAACAACAAACAAACAAACAATCCAATAAAAAAATGGGAAGAAGACATGAATAGACACTTCTCCCAGGAAGAGATACAAATGGCCAACAGATATATGAAAAGATGCTCAGCTTCATTAGTTATTAGGGAAATGCAAATCAAAACTACAATGAGATACCACCTCACCCCTGTTAGATTAGCTATTATCAACAAGACGGGTAATAGCAAATGTTGGAGAGGCTGTGGAGAAAAAGGAACCCTCATTCACTGTTGGTGGGACTGTAAAGTAGTACAACCATTATGGAGGAAAGTATGGTGGTTCCTCAAAAAACTGCAAATAGAACTACCTTATGACCCAGCAATCCCTCTACTGGGTATATACCCCAAAACCTCAGAAACATTGATACGTGAAGACACATGTAGCCCCATGTTCATTGCAGCACTGTTCACAGTGGCCAAAACATGGAAACAACCAAAAAGCCCTTCAATAGAAGACTGGATAAAGAAGATGTGGCACATATACACTATGGAATACTACTCAGCCATAAGAAATGATGACATCAGATCATTTACAGCAAAATGGTGGGATCTTGATAACATTATAAGGAGTGAAATAAGTAAATCAGAAAAAAATAAGAACTACATGATTCCATACATTGGTGGAACATAAAAATGAGACTAAGAGACATGGACAAGTGTGTGGTGGTTACCAGGGGTGGGGGGAGGGAGGACAGGGGGAGAGTTAGGGGGAGGGGGAGGGGCACAGAGAATTAGATAGAGGGTGGCGAAGGACAATCTGACTTTGGGCGAGGGGTATGCAACATAATTTAATGACAAGGTAACCTAGACATGTTTTCTTTGAATATATGTACCCTGATTTATTAATGTCATCCCATTACCATTAATAAAAATTTATTTAAAAAAAAATAAAAAAAAATAAAACTGTATATTGTAGAAAAGCAAAAAAAAAAAAAAAAAAAAAAAAGAAATGGCCGTCATGTTTGCTGTCACTCCTACCCCCTCTTCTGGGGTCCGCAGCCCCCTGCCCTCCCGAGAGTTGCCCTTCCATTGATTTTAAGAGTCCGCCGATAGCATTTCTCATTTGCACATAGCTGAGGTTTCTCAGCCCAGGTCCTGGCAGCTGTTTTCCTCGTCCCCTGCTCTGGCCTCCTCGGGCCACCTGCTGCCCAGCCAGGTGAGGACGCCACACCTCTATCCTCTGACGTCAGCGTCCACGAGGCCAGTGCCGACGTCTGTGCCGGTGCTGTCCACATTGCCTCTTGGGGCTGCTGTCACCTATGACCTGGTGTGGCCTCTTAGCACAGTGAAAGGGCAGCTTCTGCGAGTCACTGCCACCACTGATGACATCCTGGCACCCTAGACTTCTTCATCGCACCAGTATTGTTTAGCATTTACATCAGTGAAAGCTCCAGAGAAGATGTGTGCAGCCAAATTGCAAATTCATACCACCATCTTAATTTTGCAAATATCTATTAAATGTAGAACCTCAGACACTGTGCCAGCTGCTGGAAAAAAAAAGATGAATTGCAAATAAAATGTATTGGAAGACTATCCAAATTAAGAGAACTGAACTCGGGGTTAAAACAAACAAAATTAAATGTGATAGGAATAAATGTGCAGTTCTGCTCTTAGTATTTTAAAAAATAACGTTATAAAGTTATCCGGATTGGAAAGGAAAGAATAAAACTATCTTCATAGATGAAATAAATGGTCTTGTATACAGAAAATTCTAAAAAAATTATTATTTTTATTTTTTATAAATAAATTTTTATTAATTTTAATGGAGTGACATCAATAAATCAGGGTACATATATTCAAAGAAAACATGTCCAGGTTATCTTGTCATTCAATTCTGTTGCATACCCATCACCCAAAGTCAGATTGTCCTCCGTCACCTTCTATCTAGTTTTCTTTGTACTCCTCCCCCTCCCCTATCCCCTCTCCCTCCTTCCCCCCCCCCCCATAACCACCACACTCTTGTCCATGTCTCTTAGTCTCATTTTTATGTCTACCAATGTATGGAATCATGCAGTTCTTGTTTTTTTCTGATTTGCTTATTTCACTCCGTATAATGTTATCAAGATCCCACCATTTTGTTGTAAGTGAGCCGATGTCATCATTTCTCCTAGCTGAATAGTATACCATGGTGTATACGTGCCACATCTTTTTTATCCAGCCTTCTATATATATTTTTTACAGTGATTAAAGCCTTTAAGCAAACTCTTGGCCAATACAGCAAGAATCCATAAAAGAGTAGTGTCCTTAACATGTTCACCAAGTCCAAGTTGGCCCCATCACCATGCCAAATCCCTGCGAATGCAACCCAACCCCAGTTCAGTCTGTTACGAGCTGTCACAAGGAGCAGGAGTCCAGGAAAAGTCCACATCCAGGAAAAGTCCACATGGCACTGGAATTGTCACAATTCTATACTTTGCAGCTCATGTCCAAGTCCCAATGACCACTGTTTCTATCTGGTAATGGTTCAGGTAGACTGGAAAAGCCATCTGCAGCATGTGTGGAGATGGAGCCTCTGTTCTCCTCTGCCTGGAGAGATGAGACCAGGTTGCTTTTCCCTGGAGCTCTGCGACTGTGGCTTGGTAAAGAGAATCTTGGGGTACACTAAGCTGGGTGGCAAAGGTAAATTCACAACAGAAGTTGGCAAAAGGGGGAGAGAGAGCTCTAAATTAGGAGTAGGTCCCAGCCTGAAATATGAGTGGGGCATTGAGGTAGGAGGAATAAAGGAAACACTATATATTAAACAAAGCAGCAGAAAATAGAACTATCAACATCCACAACAGAGATCTTTGAGGGAAGAATAAAAAACCTAACTATTCAGGCAAGACATAGTTAAGTGCCCCTTGTGAAAATGAGATCAGTTTACCTGCCTCTTGGAAGAAATACCCTAGGCTCGTCCACAGTGTAGTAGATGGGGCTGATGGCCCTGGGCACCTTCAGCCTTCAAGTGGCAAACTCCAGCATTCTGGGCAAGGTTAGGTCATAGGTGGCTGGAGCAGGGCTGGAAAAGACTGAACCCTCCCTTAGATGAGCGAGGGGGAAGCCTACTTTCCAGTGTCCCTTTTTCCTCACAGCAAAGGCATGTAAGCCTGGCAGGCTTTAGCTCAATGACCTTCCTTTTCACTATTGAAGCAGGACCCAGATGGCATCCTATGAGACCCCTTTGGGGCGTTGGAGCCTTTAAGGGCATATCCTAAAAGCTAGTAGTTCACCTGATCTCTATTGGGCTTTTTCTGCCTCTTGGTACCTTAAGAGCCATGCTCAGAAGATCTCACTGAGGGGTTTGAGGATACCCATCCGCCTATATAAACCTTTTCTGTATATCTGGAGCTATTTGGAAAAAGACAAAACAGTGTTATTAGCTAAAAGAAGGCAGAAGTTTGCAGGAGAAGATTTGGTGTCTTCTGTTCATCAGCATTCAAAAGAAATTTAAAAATTTTTAAGTAAAAAGCATGATATGGTAAACCCGTAGGAGTTCCAGGATATGACTCCCCCCTTTTAAATTTTTTTAAATTGACCTTAAAATATTTTCTGGGTATGCTTTAATAATACCTTGACTTTAAGGATTGTAAGAAATACCCATAATCTGAAAGGTTTGACAAAATACAGTAAATGCTTTTGCTACATATGCAGGAGCATTGTCAGTTTTAACTAGTTTAGGAAATCCAATAATAGAAACATGCATACAGACAATGAGCTATAACCTGCTTAGCAGCCTCTCCTGTTTTGGCAGAGGTTACTATGTATATAAATCCAGAATAAGTATCCACTGTAACATGGACATAGGGCTGTTTGCCAAATGAAGGTATATGAGTAACCTCCATTTGCCAAAGTTGTCCTGGTAGGAGTCCTTGAGGGTTAACTCCAAATGAGGGGACAGATTGTAGTATAAGACCCCTTGGACAGGATTTACCAATCTGCCGTGCTGCTTCCCGAGAAAGTTGACGCTGTTTACACAGGGCTGCAGTGTTCTGGTGATGAATAGTATGAGACTGAATTGTTCGATCTGTCATGGTTGCTCCAAATAATTTTCTTTTGGGTAGCTTGATCAGCAAGGACATTCCCTTGTGCTAAAGCTCCAGGGAGCATGGAGTGAGCTCAAGTATGTCCTATAAAACATGGAGCTCTATGTTGACGTACAAGTCTTTGAGGAAGGAGGAACTGCTGGAATAGTTCATCTGCATTTGTTCCTAAGACCGCAGTCTTTATAGTGGAAACAACCATAAGTAAATATTTGCTGTCTGTATATAGATTAAAGGAGGAATATGGCAAATGCTGAAAAGCCATGATAATGGCATATAATTCTAGTCTTTGAGCTGATTTTAAGTTGACTGTTTCAGTATGAAGTTGTCCATTGATTTGCAAAAGCTACTTGCCATTTAGTGGAAGTTTCCCAGAGCCATTGTTGTTGACCCTTTGAAAAAAGGAACAACAATAATTTTGAGGCTCAAAACCTATAAGCTGTAAAGGTCGCCTATGCCCCTTGATAATCAAGGAGGCGACAAGATCAAAATATGGAAATGTAGGCCCTGGCCGGTTGGCTCAGCGGTAGAGCGTCGGCCTGGCGTGCGGGGGACCCAGGTTCAATTCCTGGCCAGGGCACATAGGAGAAACGCCCATTTGCTTCTCCACCCCCCACCCCCTCCTTCCTCTCTGTCTCTCTCTTCCCCTCCCACAGCCAAGGCTCCATTGGAGCAAAGATGGCCCGGGCGCTGGGGATGGCTCCTTGGCCTCTGCCCCAGGCGCTAGAGTGGCTCTGGTCGTGGCAGAGCGACGCCCCAGAGGGGCAGAGCATCGCCCCCTGGTGGGCAGAGCATCGCCCCTGGTGGGCGTGCCGGGTGGATCCCGGTCGGGCGCCTGCGGGAGTCTGTCTGACTGTCTCTGCCCGTTTCCAGCTTCAGAAAAATACAAAAAAAAAAAAAAATGGAAATGTATTCCATGGGCTATTAGATGGTTCAATGTGCCCAAGCTGTAGCTGCTCTTGTACTTATCGAGCAGCTGCCCTAAGCTTCTCCTGAGAAAGGGGCCATTGGTCTACCCATACAGGATTATCTGATTTCCAAGTAATTGGGTCTGCACAATGCATTATTGCGGTAGCAGGAGCTACTAAGGCCCCTATGCTAAATTTTGATATCCTAACCCACACCTTCTGGTATTGGGTGCCACTTCTATGGGGGTGAGAATTCCTCGCTGTTCTTTCCCTAGTCCCTTAGGCAGAAATCCCCGATCAAGCATCTGAATACTGACTAAACCATTAGGACTGACAAGCAACGCTCCCATATTTTTCAAAACCTCTCTATCCCACAAATTAACTGGCCATCCAGGGAGCGCATAAGGCTTAAAAAATCCAGAATGACCTTCTTAATCTTCCTGATGTAAAAAACTAGAACTTGGGGGAGGGGAGGGGCACAAAGAAAACCAGTTAGAAGGTGACGGAAGACAATTTTATCAATGTCACCCCATTAAAATTAATCAAAAAAACAAAACTAGAACTTTGTTGAGGGGATTTACTCTGCCCTATACCTTGTAATTCTGTGGCTGCTGCGTGAGTGGGCCAGGAAGGAGGCCAATGTAGCTTAGCAATAACAGATACATCAGCTCTAGTATCTAAAAATCCTTTAAAATTATGCCCTTGTATTGTTAGTTCCATTTCAGAGCGTTCCTGACCTATTTTTTAAAATACAATTGGCAAAATCAGAGGAGCCAAATCGCCAATTTTCTTGGGGCCCCTTTTGGAGGATGTGGCCTGAGAAGCAGAATTAGCATGCTTATACTATTCTTCTAACTGCCTGAATTAGCCCTGAGACAAATTCTTTTTTTATTATTAACTTTAATGGGGTGACATTGATTAATCAGGGTACATATGTTCAGAGAAAACAGCTCTAGGTTATTTTGACATTTGCTTATGCTGCATTCCCATCACCCAAAGTCCAATTGTCTTCCATCACCTTCTAACTGGTTTTCTTTGTGCCCCTCCCCTCCCCCAACTCCCTCCCTCTCCTCCCCCCCCCACTCCTTAACCCCAACACTCTTTTCCATGACTCTGAGTCTCATTTTTATGTCCCACCTATGTATGGAATCATATAGTTCTTAGTTTTTTCTGATTTACGTATTTCACTCAGTATAATGTTATCAAGGTTCATCCATGTTGTTGTAAATGATCCGATGTCATCATTTCTTATGGCTGAGTAGTATTCCATAGTATATATGTACCAAAGCTTTTTTTTTTTTTTTTTTGTACCAAAGCTTTTTAATCCACTTGTCCACTGACGGACACTTGGGCTGTTTCCAGATCTTCACTGTTGTGAACAATGCTGCCATAAACATGGGGGTGCATTTCTTCTTTTCAAACAGTGCTATGTTGTTCTTGGGGTATATTCCTAACAGTGGGATAGCTGGGTCAAAAGGCAGTTCAATTTTTAATTTCTTGAGGAATCTCCATACTGTTTTCCACAGTGGCTGCACCAGTCTGCATTCCCACCAGCAGTGCAGGAGGGTTCCCTTTTCTCCACATCCTCGCCAGCACTTAGTATGTGTTGTTTTGCTGATGAGCGCCATTCTGACTGGTGTGAGGTGATATCTCATTGTGGTTTTAATTTGCATTTCTCTAATGATTAGTGATGTTGAGCATTTTTTATATGCCTATTGGCCCTCTGTATGTCCTTTTTGGAGAAGTGTCTATTCATTTCTTTTGCTCATTTTTGGATTGGATTGTTTGTCTTCCTGGTATTAAGTTTTACAAGTTCTTTATAAATTTTGGTTATTAACCTCTTATCAGACACATTGTCAAATATATTTTCCCATTGTGAAGTTTGTCTTTTTATTCTGTTCTTATTGTCTTTAGCTGTGCAAAAGCTTTTTAGTTTGATAAAGTCCCATTTGTTTATCCTGTCTTTTATTTCACTTGCCCATGGAGACAAATCGGCAAATATATTGCTGCGAGAAATGTCAGAGAGCTTACTGCCTATGTTTTCTTCTAAGATGCTTATGGTTTCACAGCTTACATTTAAGTCTTTTATCCATTTTGAGTTTATTTTTGTGAATGGTGTAAGTTGGTGGTCTAGTTTCATTTTTTTGCAGGTAGCTGTCCAATTTTCCCAACACCATTTGTTGAAGAGGCTGTCTTTACTCCAGTAAATGCTCTTACCTCCTTTGTCAAATATCAGTTGTCCATAAAGGTGTGGGTTTATTTCTGGGTTCTCAGTTCTGTTGCATTGATCTATATGCCTGTTCTTATGCCAATACCAGACTGTTTTGAGTACAGTGGCCTTATAGTATAACTTGATATCCGGAAGTGTGATACCTCCCATTTTATTCTTCCTTTTCAAGATTGCTGAGGCTATTCGTGTTCTCTTTTGGTTCCATATAAATTTTTGAAATATGTGTTCTATATCTTTGAAGTAAGTCATTGGTATTTTAATCAGTATTGCATTGAATTTATAAATTGCTTTGGGTAATATAGACATTTTAATGATGTTTATTCTTCCTAACCATGAGCACGGTATATGCTTCCACTTCTTTGTATCTTCCCTGATTTCTTTTATCAATGTTTTATAATTTTCCGAGTACAAGTCTTTAATCTCCCTGGTTAAATTTATTCCTAGGTACTTTATTTATTTATTTATTTATTTTGGCTGCAATGGTAAAGGGGATTGATTCCTTCATTTCTCTTTCTGAAAGTTCATTGTTAGTGTATAAAAATGCCTCTGATTTCTGAGTATTAATTTTATATCCTACCACCTTGCTGAATTCATTTATCAGGTCTAGTAGTTTTTTGACTGAGACTTTAGGGTTTTTTATATACAATATCATGTCATCTGTAAATAATGATAGTTTTACTTCTTTTCCAATTTGGATGCCTTTTATTTCTTTTTCTTGTTTGATTGCTGTGGCTAGGACTTCCAGAACTATGTTGAATAAGAGTGGTGAAAGGGGGCACCCCTGTCTTGTTCCTGATCTTAAGGGGATTGCTTTTAATTTTTGCCCATTGAGTATGATGTTGGCTGTGGGTTTGAAATAGATGGCCTTTATCATGTTGAGGTATGTTCCCTGTACTCCCACTTTGCTGAGAGTTTTGATCATGAATGGGTGCTGGATTTTATCAAATGCTTTTTCTGCATCTATTGAAATTATCATGTGGTTTTTCTCCTTCCTTTTATTTATGTGATGAATCACATTGATTGATTTGCGTATATTGTACCAGCCTTTTCTCCCAAGAATATATCCCACTTGATCCTGGTGCATGATTTTTTTCATATATTGCTGGATCCGGTTTGCTAATATTTTGTTGAGGATTTTAGCATCTAAATTCATCAGAGATATTGGCCTATAATTTTCTTTCCTTGTGTTGTCTTTGTCTGGTTTTGGAATCAAAATTATGCTTGCCTCATAAAAGGAGCTTGGAAGTCTTCCTTCCTCTTGAATTTTTTGAAATTACTTGAGAAGAATAGGAGTTAGTTCTTCTTTGAATATTTGGTAGAATTCACTTGTGAAGCCATCAGGCCCAGGACTTTTCTTTTTTATGGGGGGGGGGGAGCTTTTTGATAACTGTTTCAATCTCATTTGTTATAATTGGTCTGTTTAGGTTTTCTGATTCTTCTAGATTAATTTTTGCAAGATTATATGTTTCAAGGAATTTGTCCATTTCATCTAGGTTGTCTAGTTTTTTGGCGTACAGTTCTTCATAGTATTTTCTTACAATATATTGTATTTCTGTTGTGTCAGTTGATATTTCTCCACTCTCGTTTCTAATATTATTTATTTGAGTCCTCTCTCTTTTTTTCTTGGTGAGTCTGGTTAAAGGTTCACCAATCTTATTTACCTTTTCAAAGAACCAGCTCCTGGTTTCATTGATCCTCTGTATTGTTTCTTTAGCCTCTATGTCATTTATTTCTGCTCTGATCTTTATTATTTCCTTCCTTCTACTAGCTCTGGGCTTTACTTGCTGTTCTTTCTCTAGTTCTTTTAGATATAGGTTCAAGTTCTTTATTTGAGCTTTTTCTAGCTTCTTGAGGTATTTCTGTAATGCTATGAACTTCCCTCTCAAGACTGCTTTTGCTGTGTCCCATAAATTTTGAGTTGATGTATGCTCATTGTTCATTTCTAGGAATTTTTAATTTCTTCTTTGATCTCATTGTTTACCCATTTGTTATTTAATAACGTGCTATTTACTTTCCAAGTGTTTGAGTATTTTTCAGTTTTTCTGTTGTGGTTGATTTCTAGTTTCATGCCATTGTGATCAGAGAAAGTGCTTGATATGATTTCATTCTTCTTAAATTTGGTGAGACCGCTTTTTTGCCCTAACATGTGGTCTATTCTAGAGAATGTACCATGAGCACTTGAAAAGAATGTATATTCTGTCGCTTTAGGGTGAAAGGTTCTGAAGATATCTATTAAATCGAGTTGATCTAGTATGTCCTTTAAGTCTGCTATTTCTTTGTTAATTTTCTTTCTTGAGGATCTATCTAGTGATGTTAGTGGGGTATTGAAATCCCCTACTATTATAGTATTGCTGTTGATCTTGTCCTTTAAACCCATCAAAGTCTGCTTTATATATTTAGGTGCTCCTATATTAGGTGCATAGATATTTATAACGGTTATATCTTTCTGTTGGATTGCTCCCTTTATCATTATGTAGTGATCTTCTTTATCTCTTACTATAGTCTTTGTTTTAAAGTCCATTTTGTCTGATATAAGTATTGCTACCCCAGATTTTTTTTCATTTCCATTTGCGTGAAATATTTTTTTCCATTCTTTTATCTTCGGTCTATGTGCATCTTTTGTTTTAAGGTGTGTCTCTTGTAGACAGCATATGTATGGGTCCTGTTTTTTTATCCATGCAGCTACCCTATGTCTTTTGATCAGATCATTTAATCCATTTATATTTAAGGTTAATTATTGATATGTAATTGTTTATTGCCATTTTATACTTTAAAATTGTATTCTTCTTTTGCTATATATTTTTTCTCCTTTGATCTGTTTACAACAGGACCCTTAGCATTTCTTGCAGCCTTGGTTTGGTTGTAGTGAATTTCTTGAAGTTTTTTTTTTCTCTGGAAAGCTTTTTATTTCTCCTTCAACTTTAAATGATAACCTTGCTGGATAAAGTAGTCTTGGTCATAGGCTCTTGTTCTGCATTACTTTGAATATTTCTTGCCATTCCCTTCTGGCCTCAAGTGTTTCTGTTGAGAAGTCGGAAGTCATCCTTATGGGGGCTCCTTTGTAGGTGATAGTCTTTTTTTCTCTTGCAGCTTTTAATATTTTCTCTTTATCACTTAGCTTTGGTATTTTAATTATGATGTGTCTTGGTGTTGATTTCTTTGGGTTTCTCTTTAATGGAGTTCTCTGTGCTTCCTGAACATGTGAGATATTTTCCTGCCTTAATTGAGGAAAGTTTTCAGCTATGATATGCTTGAACAAAGTCTCTATCCCTTGTTCTTTCTCTTCTTCTTCAGGAACCCCTATGATGCGGATGTTATTTCCCGTCATGTTGTCTCAGAACTCTCTTAGAGTTTCCTCAGACTTTTTGAGTCTCTTTTCTTTTTTCTTCTCTGCTTCCGTGCCTTTATTTATCATATCCTCTAACTCGCTGATTTGATTCTCAGCTTCATTCATCCTGCTTTTAATTCCTTCCATTGTGTTCCTCATTTCTGATATTGTATTTGTCATTTCTGACTTATTCTTTTTTATTATTTCAATTTCCTTTTTTATATTTGCTATCTCTTTATTTAGGTGTTCATAATGACCGTCTATTGTTGTTCTAATATCTTTGAGCATCCTAACAATTGTTATTTTAAACTCTTGTATACAGAAAATTCTTAGGAATTTAATCTTTTAAAAACCTATTAGAATTAATAGAATTCAGTATGGTTGCAGGGTATAAGGTCAATTGTATTTCTTTGCAATGAACAATATAAACAAATTAAGAAAACGACTTAGTGTGGTGATGATTATTTTGTAATATATACAAATATTGAATCAGTATGTTGTATCCTTAAAACTAATGAAATATTATATATGTCAATTATACCTCAATTATTTTAAAAAGACAATGAATTTGAATAAATGTTTCTCCAAAGTTATATACAAATGACTGGTAGGTTAATGAAAAGATATTCTAGCTCATTAGCCATCAGGGAACAGCAAATCAAAACCACAATGAGACACTACTTCACATCCATGATGGTAACTGCTGTATATCAAAGAGTCAGGTGCTGGAGAGGATGCAGAGGAACTGGTATTCTCATACACTGCCGCTAGAAAATGGTGCATCCACTTTGGGACACAGTCTGGCAGATCCCCAAAAAGTTAAACAGAGAGTCATCATATGACTGAGAGATTCCACTCCTAGGTATATACACAAAGGAACTGAAAACATATGTTCACACAAAAACTTGTACGTGAATGTTTATAGCAACATTCTTCACAATAGCTAGAAAGTGGAAATAACCCAAATGTCCACCAATTGATGAATGTATAAACAAGATGTGGTACAGTCATACAATAGAATATTATTCAGCCTCAAAAAACGTCTGAAACACTGATACGTGCTACAATGTGGATGAACCTGGAAAACATTATGATCTGTGAAAGATGCTAGACACAAAAGACCACATATGATTCTATTATATAAGCATGTCCAAAATTGACGAATCTGTGGAGACAGAAAATATATTAGTGATTACCTGTAGCTAGAGAGGGTGACCGGGGAGAGCTGTTAATGGGTATGGGGTTCTCTTTGGAGATGATGAAAATTACATTGTGGTCATGGGTTACAACCGCCTGTGAATATACTAAACACCATTGATGTGTATAATATATTTTATGATATGTGAATTATGTCTCAATAAAACTATTTTGAAAAAAAGAAATGAACAGAGCCACAAGGACCCTGTGGAATAACAGCAAAAGTTTAACACTTGTTTCATCAGAATCCCAGAAGGAAAGAAAGAGTGTGATGCAGTAAAAAGGTATTTGAATAATAAAGATGGAAACTTCCCAAATTGATGAAAGACACCAGTTTACTCAAGAAAATTCATATCCAGCCCTGGCCGGTTGGCTCAGCGGTAGAGCGTTGGCCTGGCGTGTGGGGGACCCGGGTTCGATTCCCGGCCAGGGCACATAGGAGAAGTGCCCATTTGCTTCTCCACCCCCCCCCTCCTTCCTCTCTGTCTCTCTCTTCCCCTCCCGCAGCCAAGGCTCCATTGGAGCAAAGATGGCCCGGGCGCTGGGGATGGCTCCTTGGCCTCTGCCCCAGGCGCTAGAGTGGCTCTGGTCGCAACAGATCGACGCCCCGGAGGGGCAGAGCATCGCCCCCTGGTGGGCAGAGCGTCGCCCCTGGTGGGCGTGCCGGGTGGATCCCGGTCGGGTGCATGCGGGAGTCTGTCTGACTGTCTCTCCCCATTTCCAGCTTCTCACATCCAGACATAACATAATAAATCTGCTAAAAATTTAAGACAAAGAAACACTTTGTGGAAGTGGCCAGGGGTAACAACCTTGGTAGCCAGAGGAAATAGAGGATATTTCTAATGTGTTGAAAGCAAAGAACTATCAAACTAGAATTCTATATCGAGCAAAAATATCCTTCATGAGTGAAGATGAAATAAAGACATTCTCAAAGGAAAGAAAATTAAGAGAATTTTTTGCCAGCTGCTAGCACCTGCTGTAAAAGATATGCTAAGGAATATTCTTCAGATGGGTGATAAGTGATATCAGAAGGAAACTTGGATAGTTAGGAATAAAGGAAGGCCCATCAAAATGGTATATATCTGAATAAATTAATAGTCTGTTATCCTTCCCTTATACTATTTTAAAAATTTATGATTGTTGAAAGTAAAACTTACAACATTATCTGATGAGATTTTCAATATACATACATGTAACATGCCTGACAACTACAACATAGGAGTGTAAAGGGACCTATATGTTGGTAAGGTTTCCGGTGGTCAATAGTAATTCTAAGTACACTTCAAAAATTTAAGTATATATTATAATCCCTAAAGGAGCCACTTTAAAAACCACAAAGAAATATAATAAAAAACTGGATCAGTGAATTAAAATGGAATTCTAAAAACACTCAAGTAATTTAAAAGAAGACAGGAAGGGAATAACAATAGAATGAAAAACAGGGGAAAACACATAGGAAAATGGTAGACCTAAATCTAAACATACCAGTAATGACATGAAATACAAACAGTGTAGACATATCAAGCCAAAGGCAAAGGCTAGCAAAATGGATTAAAGGAAAAAGATCAAACCATGTGCTATCTACAGGAACCCTACTTTAAATATAATGATATAGACAGATAAAAGGACAAGTGTGGAAAAGTGTATACCGTTAAAACACTAATCAAAGAAAATCAGACAAAGCAGACCACAAAGTAAGGAAATAACTCATCATAAAAAGGAACATGATGTGATGATTAAAGGGGCAATTCACCAAGAAAGCCAGGCAGTTCTATACATGTATGAAGTTAATAACAAAATACCAAGAATATGTGAAGTGACAACTGATACAAAAGAACTGGGCAAATTCACAATTATAGTTACAGACTTCAATACGCCTCTCTTAGTAATCAATAGAATAGTAGGCATAAAATTAACAAAGATATGGAAGACTTGAACAGTACAATTAACCAATTTTATCTATAATCAACATTTATAGAGCACTCTACCCCAAAATAGCAGAATATACATTGTTTTTAGGTGTGCCTGAAGCATTCACTAAGGCCATATTCTTGGTTATAAAACAAAAATTGCCCTGGCCGGTTGGCTCAGCGGTAGAGCGTGGGCCTGGCGTGCGGGGGACCCGGGTTCGATTCCCGGCCAGGGCACATAGGAGAAGCACCCATTTGCTTCTCCACCCCCCCTCCTTCCTCTCTGTCTCTCTCTTCCCCTCCCGCAGCCGAGGCTCCATTGGAGCAAAGATGGCCTGGGCACTGGGGATGGCTCCTTGGCCTCTGCCCCAGGTGCTAGAGTGGCTCTGGTCACGGCAGAGCGATGCCCCTGGTGGGCAGAGCGTCGCCCCTGGTGGGCGTGCTGGGTGGATCCCAGTCAGGCGCATGCGGGAGTCTGTCTGACTGTCTCTCCCCGTTTTCAGCTTCAGAAAAATACAAAAAAAAAAAAAAAAAAAAAAAAAAACAGAAAAAAAACAAAAATTAACAAACAAAATAATTGAAATAATTCAATGTATGATCTCTAACTAATGGAATTAAACTAAAAATCAATAAGAGAAAGATAATGGAAATTTTTGAAACACACTTCTAAATAACCTGTGAATCAAAAAACAATGTCTCAAGAGAGATTATTTTCAACTGAAGAAAAACGAAAATAACCACATCAAAATTTGTGGCTTGAAATTGAAGTAGTACTTAGAAGGAAATTTATAGTATTACATACTTATATTTTCAAAAAAGAAAAAGTCTAAAACCAACGACCTTGGCATACACATTAAGAAACTAGAAAAAGAAGAGAAAAAATAATTTATAAACAAGGAGAAGGAAACAATAAAGACAAGAGCAAAATAATCAATGAAAATGAAAAGAGAAAAGCAATTTAAAAAATCAATAAAACCAAAACTGATTCTTGGAAAAGATCATTAACGTTGATAAACATCTAGCCAGACTGACATAGAAATTCTTTTTTTTCTCTCTTTCTGAAGCTGGAAACGGGGAGAAACAGTCAGACAGACTCCCACATGCGCCCGACCGGGATCCACCCGGCACGCCCACCAGGGGCGACGCTCTGCCCACCAGGGGGCGATGCTCTGCCCCTCTGGGGCGTCGCTCTGCCGTGACCAGAGCCACTCTAGCGCCCAGGGCAGAGGCCAAGGAGCCATCCCCAGCACCCGGGCCATCTTTGCTCCAATGGAGCCTTGGCTGCGGGAGGGGAAGAGAGAGACAGAGAGGAAGGAGGGGGTGGGGGGTGGAGAAGCAAATGGGCGCTTCTCCTATGTGCCCTGGCCGGGAATCGCACCCGGGTCCCCCGCATGCCAGGCCGACGCTCTACCGCTGATGACATAGAAATTTTAAAAAAGGCACAAATAACAATAACAGGAATGAAAGAGGGATATCATCGCAGGACATCGAAGGAATAAGGGATTATTACAAGCAATCTATAAATTTAACAATTTAGAGCAAATGAACAACATTTTTGAAAGCCACAAGTGACCAAAACTCACTCAAATGGATAACATAAATGCTTCTATATTTATTAAAGAAATTGAATTCAGCCTGACCAGGCAATTCCACAGTGGATAGAGCGTTGGACTGGAACGCAGAGGACTGAGGTTCGAAACCCTGAGGTCGCCGGCTTGAGCAAGGCTCACTGGCTTGAGCCCAAGGTCATTCACTCTGCTGTAGCCCCCTGTACAAGGCACATATGAGAATGCAATCAATGAACAACTAAGGTACCACAGTGAAGAATTGATGCTTCTCATCTCTGTTCCTTCCTGTCTGTCTGTCCCCCTCGCTTTCTCTCTCTGTCTGTCACAAAAAAAAAAAAGAAATTGAATTCATAGTTAATAGTTCTCCAAGAAACAAATTCACAAGCCAAATAAGTTTACTGTAGAAGTCTTCTAAACATTTAAAAAGTAAATAACACCAATTCCACACAATCTCTTGCAGAAAATGGAAGATGGAACACTTCCCAACACATTTTATGAGGCCAGTGTTATTCTTATCCCAAACCACACAGACATCACAAGAAAAGTGTAAACTAATATACCGCATAAACATACACTCTGAAACCCCAGCATATTATATCCAGCAATATATGAAAAGAAGAATGCAACATAGTTAAGTGAGCATTCTCTCAGGAAAACAATTCTAGCTCAGTATTCGAAAAGTCGTCAATACTATTATTCACCATATTAACAGACTAAGGAAGAAGAAAACACGTGATCATATCATTTGATGCAGAACAATATGAAATAAAATTTAACTTTCACAAACTGGAAATGTAAGGGGAATTTCTTCAACATGATGAATGGTAGCTATTAAAAACTCAGGGGAACATCACACTTGATGGCGAATGACTTAATGCTTTTTCCTAAGATGAGCGACAAGATAAGGTTGTCAACTCTCACCACTCCTATTTATCTCAGTACTGAACATTCTAGCATGTGCAATTAAGCCAGAAAAATATATAAAAGGCATAGAATTGGAAAGGAAAAAATAAAACTGTCCCTAGTCACACATGAAATACTGTGTGACTGCTTGTATATCTATTTAGGTAATTCCAAAAATCTATAAAAGAGCTCCTAGAAGCAATAAAAAAGTTTAGCAAGGTTGCAGATTACAAGGTTCACACAGGAAAAAAAAGTCATATTTTTATATACTACTAATGAACAACTGACAACCAAAACTAAAATATAGTTATAGAGCATTCATACACACACACACACACACACACACACACACACAACTAGTGTATAATTTACAATAGTTAAAAGAATAAAAAAAAATACTTAGGTATCTAACTAGTAAAACACATGGGAGATTACCAAACTCTAATGAAAGGATCAAAAAGGACATGAATAAATGCTGACATACTGTGTTCAATAATCAGAAGACTTTATATCTTTGGATTTAATACAATTCTAATCAAAATCATGGCAGAATTCTTTGTTGCCATAGAGAAGGTGAATCTAAAATTCATATGGAAAGGTAATAGGATTAGAACAAGGAGAACAACTTTATAAAAAGAGTAACACTGAAGAGCTCACACCACCCAAGTTAAAGACTCGCTATAATCCAGATGGTGTAGAATTAGCAGAAGTGTAAATGGGTAGATGGATAGAACCGTTCAGAGCGTACAGAAGGTAGGCTGGTGGGGGGTGCAAAAGTGTCTGGTGATCAGACATTTCACCTAAGAGGATAATACAAATAGCAAATGAGTACCTGCAAAGATGCTCAAACATCATTCGCCATTAGAGAAATGTAAACTAAAACAGTGATGAGATACCATTACACCCTTAATTGAAAAAAAAATTTTTTTAAGTAACAACACCACGTGTTGACAAAGATGTGGAGCACTTGGAACTGATATATTTCTAGCGAGAATGTAAAATGGTCCGCAGACACTCTGGAAAACAATTAGGCAGTTTCTTAGAAAGTTAAAGATAGACATAACACACAACCCAGCTACTTAGCCTAAGAAATGAAAGGTTGTGTTCTCACAAAAAAGACTTGTAGGCAAAAATGTTTATAGCAGTTCTCAAAATCGCCGAAGAATGGAAATTACCCCAATGCCCTAAGTGAATGGATAAACTGTAACACACACAATAGAATACTACTCAGCAATGAAAAGGACAGGCAGGTGATACAGCAGTGTACAAAACTTCAGGGGCATCGTGCAGAGTGGGCAAAGCCTGTCTCAGAAAGCTGTATATAGTGTGGTTCCATTGACCAGACCTTCTGAAAAAGACAAAACTATAGTGAGGGCCAGCAGGGGTGGAGGAAGGTGTGATCCCATAGGGCAGGGTGAGGGAGTTGGGGGGTAATAGAGCCTTTGAGAATCCTTATTGTGATTGTGGTTACCAGAGGTGGATTAAGGTCAGTTGAGGCCCCTGGCGCAGAAGACAATATTGGGCCTCTTGTCATTAGAAAAAAGTGTAAAGTTGGGGTTTTGCAGGGCCCTTCAGAAATTGGGGCCCAGGGCACGTGCCTGGTGCGCCCACCATTAAATCCGCCTCCGGTGGTTACACAAATCTGTGTTCAATGCATTAAATCTCGCCAAACTGCCCAGGGCATTCGTGCGCACACACACAATCAAATCAATTTTACTGGATGTTAGTTTAATAAATAAAAATTAAGTTAAAAAATAAAACAGTGTGAGTCCATCGAAGGAAAAAGACAATTTTATAATGAATCTTAGCTAGAGGACAGAAACTTTTCAAATGTATCTAGAGGGGGTGCCTTAGGCATTTGCGTGGGTTAAGGACGCAGATTTGCTGAATTATTTCAGGTTTAACACAGTGAAAGCCTTTGCCAGTGTTTCCTCAGTTTGAACAGGGCCAGCAGGAGTGACGAGAATAGGAAACTGAGGGCTTTCGGGAGCAGAAAGAAATATTGGCAGAAACTCCGAGTCTTGTGATGTAGTCGTTTGTCAATTATCGTGATTAAGTGCAAGGCCCTGCAGGGGACACACACATCCCCAGGAGGGAGTCCCAGCCTCCGGATACTTACGTGCTGGTTAAGAAATAGGACAAAGAAGACTCCTGGGCTGTGCAGCCAGGCCTGTGGGCAGAGGAATGGGTCACCACAAAGAAGTGTCCTGTGAAAACTGGGGGACATTTCGTCAGAGATAATTAACTGTGATACAGTTTCCCTGCTATGGTCAACTCAGCAAAATCTGTGGGTTTCTTACACATGCCTGGGGAGATATCCTGTTCTGTCTCTCTTAAAGACAATTTGCTTATTTTTTAGTCTCTCTCCACAGAGCCGTGTTTCGTCAAGCTCCGCCCCCTAACCCCACCCCCTCCCCCGCCCCCAGGCCCCAGGCGCCTTTCCCTGACTTTCCCACATGGCAGGGGTTCTGCCCCTGCACAGCACAGAGTGACTTAAAGGGGCCGAGGGCCAGGCTGAGGAGGATGCCTTGCTCTGACTGTTCTAGGAGAAGTCTTTGAAATGGCTTGAGGCCCTTCTGCCCCAAACTTTGTCCCTTTCTGCCAGGGTTGGCCCAAGCGGCATTTACCATCATAGCAACCCGCTCTCCCCTTTCCAGTGCACCGCATGAGAGCTGATCTTCGTCAGAAAGAGTTAAGGAGCTTCTGATGTCAGAGCTTCATTTCCAAGGCGTCACTTCCCAAAAAGGGAAACTGAGGCAGCAAGCTACAGTAGCTCACCCCAGCATGTAGAATCTGAGCCACGGTCTGGGCAATCTTGTTTCTGTTAAAATGTGGTCAACAGAAAACTAGGAGCTGCTGCAGGTATTGCCCTCTGCCGGGCCTGTGAGCCTGGGCCCCCCAAGGCCGGCCAGGCCGACGCGAAGCCAGGCAGTGGACTGGCGAGGATATTTCATTTCCTCTGCCTCTCTCACCTCTCTCTTTGCTGACTTGGTTGCCAGAGAATTAGCTGTGTTTGTAAAGAACTCTATTAACTACGGAGGTAATAATCTTTTTAAAATAAGGAGCATAAAGAAGAAGAAATAAAGGACAGAGAAGACGCCATTCGAGCCCCACTCACCTCCTCTTCGCACTGTGCGAGCGTGTGCGCATGCGCGCGCATGCAGCCAGCATGGCTCCCCCCTGCGATCACCTCTGCTCCTCCTGAGGGCCTTCCCTGTCACCCCAGGGATGCACCTGGGGCAGGCCAGTGCTGGGGAGCTAACACCCCCAGGAGCCTCAACCAAACACGGCAGGAAGCTGGTGTACACGGCCCCACTCCCCTCACTCCCAGGGGGGACAAATCGGAGGTATGCATCCTGCACTGTCCCCCCAGGGTCCCCAGCGGGACTGAGCTCCAGCTGCCACCGTGGAGGCTGTGGCCCCTTTACCGGCTGCCTTCCCTCCCTGTCTCACCTCCCCACTCTCCCGTCCGTTTGTCCAAGGATCACTTCTCAAAGGAACTACGGGACCCAGGGTCTGCTCCGGGGAGAAACCACACCGAGAAAGGTAGAGGGTCCCCATAGCTGAGACGGGGACGAGAAGACAGGGACCTGGGCCTGGGTTATCTGGACAGGCCCTGAGAGAACTGAAGTTGAGTTGCAAGCCCTCCGGCCCCAGAAGTCGCCGCCCGTATCGATATCGTCACACTGTTAGGAATTCAGGCAGCTGCCTTTGCCATCCAGATAATTAGTTGTTCTTTTCTTGCTGTTTATGCGAGATCTCAGCTGACCCGTCGTTCATCCGTTGCATTAGCATAGTTGGTGATTTCCTAAGATCCAGGTAAAAACCACCCATTCCACAAAAAAAAAAACGCCCCCTCATCGCTGAAATAACAGCCCACAAAGGCTCCCTGGCATCAGCCTGCTGACATGTCACCGGGGGCGGACGGCTTTCTGCAATCCTGCGGTACAGAAAATCGTTACCCCGCGCAGCCTGTCTCCAGAAGGCACTCTCCCAAGGCCCAGAGCCAAGTGCCCACCGGAAACGGCATGTCCCGTCTTCCCCCTCCGCTGGCATTGACTCCGCAGAGAAAGGGTTATAAATATTCATCACCACGGAGCAGGAGTCAGAGCTGTTTCGAGGGGCAGGTCAGCATCAAAATCCTTTTTAATAAACCTGCACGATTCATGAACCTCTCCCCACAGCCCCGCTCCCCCCTCCCGCCACCCTCACACGAGCTGTCCAGAGTTATTTCCAGCGGAGGCCTTTGGAAACAAGGAACAATCCTGGGATTCCTCTCTGAAGGCCTTGGCCGCTTCCTGGGCCCCCTGATGCCGACCGAGCCTGGATCGGGTGTGTTTGCTTTGGACCCCACGAGGCCCGGCCAGTGTGGCCAGCGCAGGGCTGTCTGCAAAATATTAGCTTTTGATATTTTTAAGAAGGGTGAAAAAGAACAAATTTCACCAGATTTTATTTCTTCAGCAGTTTGTGAGTTCGGATTGGCACCAGTTAGGCACAGAGGCATCCAGGCCGCGTTCGAAAGAATGCTGTCCTTTGCCAGGCAGCACGGCCTTCTTGCCCCTGCCCGGCCCTCGTGAGCCACTGGCTTTTCTTCCCGCTGTAGGAACAGCCCCAGGGGGGAGCTTCTCCCGCTGAGTCTCAGGCAGCCCCGGCCTCACCAGCCTGTGACAGAAAGACAGGGGAGTGCCACCTTTTCATTCCCAAATTATTATGGCCGAATACTGCTCATAATTGGTCTACTCATCTCAAAAGTAGTCCCCAGACTGTTCCTGAGAGGGTCTCCAAGGACTACCTCTGCTGGGGGGCGCTCCCCCACTGTCCTCTTCTTCCTCTGTTCTGCTGCTCTCCGGACCACTGTCCCCTGATGGTGGCACTGCTGGTGGCCGCTGCTCCAGCCTCAAGGGCCCTGCTTTCCTGGTTACCGCGTCCAGCTAAGCCGGGCCGACTTTTCCGAGACTTTCCCGAAGGCGAAGGCGTGGGGCCCATGGAAATGCGCCCCGGGGAAGTAGCTAACAACGGCTCTGGAAGGGGAGCTCTTGCCGGGCCTCCGCCCAGCAGCCCTGGGCCTCATTCTTGGTGTCCCCACCCCTGACCCAGGCGCTCCAAGTAGCAACCTGCTTTGGCTTCCGGGCTCAGTTGCTTCTCTGCATAATCACTCCCTCCAGGCCATTGTCTGGACTCAGCCCCTGCCAAGTAGTTCGCAGTTCACAGCACTTTGTTTTTCCAAGCTCTGGGCTATTCAGTCTTACATGACACAAGCAGGTCACTAATCCAAGTGGGCTGCAGTCAGTGACCAGCTCCGTGCCATATCTTTCATCAAATGTCACATTTCTCAACGGGGATGCCACTGGCCCATTGAGAAGGGCCATTCTTCGCTGTGCAGGACCAGGCCTAGCCCACTAAATACCGGTAGTGTCTCTCCGCTGTTACTATGAGCATGGTTCATTCAGTACCTGACGAGACCCTCCGCTGACGTGCAAGGTGAGGGCAAGATTAAGGCCTGCACGTCCCTCTTACTGCGGGCTGCCCTCTGCTCCCGAAATGCAAGAGCAAGTGCGTGGACCAGAATACACAACCACGACCACGCCATCGGTGTCGGCAGAGTTCTCCAGAGACACACAGCCCATAGGATGTGAAAAGAGAGAGAGAGAGAGAGACGGATACAGAGACAGAGAGAGGAGAGACTGACCTACCTTAGGGAACTCCCTCATGAGACTGCGGAGGTGAACAAGTTCAAATCCTGCAGGAGAAGTCCACAACTGGAGACCCAGGGCAGACTTGACGTGGCTGCTCCCAAGGCCGCCTGGAGTGTCTTCTTCCTCGGGGGGACCTCAGTCTGTTCTCTCTTAGGGCTTCCTCTGGTTGGAGGAGGGCCAGCCCCGTGATGGAGGGTAGCCTGCTTCGCTCAAAGTCTACTGATCTAAATGTTAATCGCATCTCAGAGCAACATCTAAATTGGTATTTGGCCAAACATCTGGACACCATATCTCATCCAAGTCGATCCATAAAATTAACTGTCACACCATTCAGGCACAAACACAGCTCTTTAGGCACCGACGAGCCTGCGTGTAGGCTCAGAGGGAAAACATCCCCTTGTTGTGCAAGAACCCAGTTCTGCTAAAGAAACACCCAATCTGTGTTTCGGAACCCAGAACACCCAACTCTCAGCCTGAAGCGCCTGTGTTTGGGCTCATTTCATTTTTAGAGCTTTCTGAAGAATGGTCCAGTCTAACCTTCCATGTACAAACCTCAAACGGTCTATTAAATGATGAGACTGCTTCAAACAGAGCAGTGTATGTCTCAAAGATAATATCCAGACCCTCCTATTCTCTGCCTCCCGTGAAGGTAAAAGGTAGATGTTGCTCCTAATTCTGAACTGTCTAATCTTCCAAGTTTAAAGGATGTAAAGGTTGGCTCTACCCCCAGCACCTATTGGACCCCAGAGCAGCTGATGGACAGTGTGACCCATGAGCTGAAGGGAAAGCAGCTTCTGCTGAAATGAGATTTCTCAACAATCTCTGTGCCCCAGGATGTCACTGTCACGTCTTCTAATTTACAGAGTACAGCTGTCCATTTATCCCCAGCCACAGGGGACCCAAACATCCCTGTGATGGGAAAAGCCATAATTAAGAATTAGGTCTTTAAGTGAAAAATAAGATTGCATTTGCAAGCAAATTGACACAAGCTGCTTCAAATGTTTTTATTATTATTATTATTATTTTTTTCTGAAGCTGGAAAGGGGGAGGCAATCTGACAGACTCCCGCATGCGCCCAACCGGGATCCACCCTGCACATCCACCAGGGGGCGATGCTCTGCCCATTCGGGGCGTTGCTCTGTCGCGACCAGAGCCACTCTAGCGCCTGAGGCAGAGGCCATAGAGCCATCCCCAGCGCCCGGGCCATCTTTGCTTCAACGGAGCCTTGGCTGCGGGAGGGGAAGAGAGAGACAGAGAGGAAGGAGAGGGGGAGGGGTGGAGAAGCAGATGGGCGCCTCTCCTGTGTGTCCTGGCCGGGAGTCGAACCCGGGACTTCCGCACGCCAGGCCGACGCTCTACCACTGAGCCAACCGGCCAGGGCCTGCAAATGTTTTTATATATTCACCAAAACAAAACGCTAAAGCCGATACACTATAGAACGTTTACAGTAACATCTCGTTCATCTTCCATTTGTCATAATGGTTTCTGTATATTTAACTTCCATCTACCATTCCTCATATACGGGACAATTTTTCAGGATCTCTCTCCCCTAAAGTTTCATCGTGAAGCTTGTAAATTATTTTCATCTTTGCCTATCATGGCAGCCCCTTCTCAATGTCTGTGTTTCTTCTCTCTGAGTGTTTACCGCCTTCCTGATCTTATTACTTGAACCTGACTCAGAAACTCAGCAGGAAACCTGTGGGGTCAGCCCCAGTTACAGCTGTTCCAGCTCCGCCCCGCCCCCCGCCTCCGCCCCGCCCCTTCTGGTGAATGGCAGGCTGTGTTCTTCCGCCTTCAGCTTCCTCCCACCCTCCTCCTGAGCTTCACTGCGAAACCTCCCCTCCGCTTTTGCTGTCTGCTTTGCCTCCTTATTTCTAGTCCTACCTCCCTGGGTTCCCTTATTCTCCACCTACCCCAGAATGACCAGCTGACACCCGCTGGGCCTGAAATCTGTACAGAAACGGAGCCATGAACACCAGCATTTCCTGTAGGCAGAACTCAAGTTCAGGGAGGGGCCGCTGTTAGCTCTGAAATAGGTCGTTCCTGAAAGTCATCCTCGCAATGGCCGGCCGGCCAGCCCGCCTCTGCCTCTGCCCCGCTCCGCAGTGATGACGTTTAGCCGCAACAGAAACGAAAAGAGAATGAGTTCTAGTGCCCTTTTCTGGAACAACAACAACAAAAAAATTACAGGACGAAGGTAAGAGTCCTCTCAGGCTCTGAAAACAAGACCGTTACTACCAACATTTCAAGCAGGCATATTAAAAAGTCATTTACTTCCAATTCCAGGAGTCAATCACGTTTGACTATATAGAGGAATAGGGAAGAGACCCCGTTACTATTGAAAGTAATGGTGAACTGGAGGGTGAGTGACTGATCAGAAGGCAGGGGTTCAGTATGGGGTCCCACATTTGTACGACATTGTAACTGGGAGTCTGTGACTGCCCTGCTCTGTGAATCCCTGAGTTGTGACTACGACAAGGACATGTGACTGTGCCCACTGGGGAATAGAGAGACCCCTTCAGTTGAGTCCATGGGGCCCAAGATAACTTGTTAATTTAAGGCTTAAAGATGTTTTCGGAAAAGGGGACGGGAAACGCCAACGCTGCACCATGTTTGAGCATAATCAAGGCCTTGGAAACAATGGCATGGGTTTGCCTTCTTCTGTCCTCCGCGCAATGTAATCTATATTCCAACCTCCGCCCAACACTGATTCCTCTTCCTACTGCCGACACTGTCACTCCCACTGTGCTGCCCCTATGACGAGCCAGGCACTGTGCCGGGTACTTGATGTGCATTTTCTCTAATTCTCACAGCAACCTTGCCGTGAAGGTGTTATCGTCCTACTTAAATGAAGAAGTGAAGCCCAAGGGGGTTCCGTAGCCCAGGGCCTCAGGTAGTAAGCGGCACCTGCTCCCGAAGCCCGTGTTCTTTCCGGTATTCCGGACCCAGGATTCCCTCTGCCGTCTCTCCGACTGGCTCCCATCGCCCCTCCTCCCCAGCGAGCCTCCACTGCAGTTCAGTGGTCGCTGAAGGCCAGACAGCTTCTCTGGCTTCCCACCTTCACTGTCATTCCCCAGGGTCCCCACTGGCTCCTTCCCTGGGACTCAACACCCTTTGGCTTCCTCGGATGATCCCCCTGAGTTGCACTGATATGTCTCTGACCCCCCACCCCCACAGTAAGTGACTGCAGAGACCCACGGCAACCCACGTGGATTAGACGGAGGGCCTGGCCCATGGCACCCGAAAGGAACAGCAAGTACATGTAGCACATAAAAAAATGACTTTTGAACCAAAAAGCTGAGACCAATTTCCATTTGGTTTTATCTTTTATTTACAAACTCATGGACATGTGTCTCCTGTGTCAGTCCTCGCAGCCTGAGGACGCATCCCACATGGTGAAGCACAGGCTCTGTTATGTCACGGGCTAGCCGGCAGTTTGACCAGCCGAGAGCCTACACTGGGGCATACTTCTTTCTACAGACTTTTTAAGCACTAGCTGATTCAAGTTAAGTGGATAGAATCAAGCTTTACCTTGTAGTATGAGCATTTATTATTTATGTCAAAGAGCCATGTAAGCCTGACGAGGTGGTGGCGCGGTGGGTAGAGCGTCAGCCTGGGACGCTGAGGACCCAGGTTCGAAACCCCGAGGTCGCTAGTTTGAGTGTGGGCTCACCAGCTTGAGTGGGGTCGGTGGCTTGAGCATGAGACCACAGACATGACCCCACGGTCACTGGCTTGAGCCCAAAGGTCGCTGGCTTGAGCAAGGGGTCACTCGCTCTGCTAGAGCCCCCCAGTCAATGCACAAATGAGAAAGCAATGAACAACTAAGGTACCACAACTATGAGTTCATGCTTCTTATCTCTCTCCCTTACTGTCTATCCCCAACTAAAAAAAAAAAGAAGAAGCCAGTAAAATGCACTGTTTGCATATTTTCATCCATCTAAAAACTGTATATATTGCATCTTTGTGCTTGGGGTTTATTTCATACCCTTACATGAACCCTGCCCTCCGCCTCCACAGTCAGTCAGGGGCCCATGCAAACCAGCCTCTAGTGTTGTGGGGGGGGGGGAGGGGGGCACTGGGAAAAGGAGGCCTGGAACAGAGGAGTTTGGGGACATGTCCCTCACGCCACCTCTGGAGCTGCAGGGATGAAAAGTCCAAGGCCCTGCTGCACGGGCTCTCCCCTCGCCCCAGAGAGCATCCCTGGCAACCAGATCCACATCTTCAAATGGAAGGAGGGACTGTGATCTGCAGCTACTCCTCCAGGGCAGGTCTTGGAAGCGCTTATATCCCTCCCTGCTGAGATAAGAACATCCCAGCAACTAAACTAACATCTTTTGAATGGATGCCAACACAACCACAGCCCTCGGCTCCCTGAGGTGTTTAGTATTTAACAAGTCATGCTGGTTGTGGAGTTGAAAATTTTCCTGTGCTTACCTACTTGCACATTTGGTTGAGTTATATATATATATAATAAATATATATAATAAATATATATTTATTATTGATTGGTTTTAGAGAGAGGGAGGGAGAGAGACAGAGAAACATCAATTTGTTGTTCCAGTTATCTTGCACTCGTTGGTTGATTCTTTTATGTGCCCTGACCAGGTATCGAACTTGCAACCTTGGCATCTGGAGATAATGCTGTAACCAACTGAGCACCCAGCCAGAACCTGTTTGAGCTTTTAACAAATGAGCTATTTAACTTGATTCTTCAAACATGTTTATAGAATATTATCACATACTGGAGTAGTGATATTAATAAGCTCCTTAGCTTAATTAAGCGTATGCATAGCCAAATGCCTAAGCTTCAGACAGGATGTGCTAATCTTGCATGATTATGATGATTACTTGGGTAGCCAGAATGAAAATCTCATAGGGAAAGAAATTGGGTCTCCCAGACATGGTATAATTTGGTCATTTTTTATATATGAGAGCACTGCCCAAAATGTGGTCATCATGTAGTGTCCCGGTGATAAGAGGGGGACTGTCTTGACAGCCCAGACTGCTGTCTGGTGTTTTCATCCTGATTTGAAATGCTCATCAATTACAAGGCACATCCTCCCCTGCAAGACGGGGTCAAGGTGATGGGGACTCTGGAGAAAATCCTGGTGGGGAGTGTGGGAGGAATCGAGTCAAGTTACAATGTTTTTCTTGAAGTTATTTTTTTTAAGAATACACTGCTTTTTCTTCTTTCTCTGACTTAATAACGTTACTAATTATGGTGTTTGGCATACTAAGTGGAAGAAGAATCTTGATTTTTGGACAAAGTGTCATCTAGGTATGAGAAGGCTTAAAAATATTGTCTCGGCATTTAGACCATTCCTGGTCTTTTATTCCATGATTCGTCACTGAGCCTTTCTCCTTGGGGAACCAAGGGGAAGACCCATCTCTCTCTGCCCCTAAGGAGGGCTGAAGGCTCCGCAGGGGGCAGGGGCTCCCTCAGCCCTGGCCAGCGGGTTGCGGCTGCTGTGCTGGGCTCCCTCTGACTCTCCGTTCCCATCCTCACCCCTTCGCGGTCAGCAGGCTCCTGGGCAGTAACAGAGTTCTGAGAAATAAGTGGGACTCTCCCTACTGCCCCCGGCCCCACCACTGAGACTCGAGCTGTGGATGTTTTCAGTGAGCACGCACGAGACATGACATCACACGTGTGGCAGGTGCCCGAGCAGTTTTCAGCATGCTATATAATATCACATTTCCCTCTCAGGGAAGCGTAGTGCAGCGGGTTTTTAATTTTTCATTTCTTTTTTATCAATATATACAAATAGACTTTCACAGAAACCATAAATCAGACACATTTATTAAAGTGTGGGTTTTTTTCTCATCTTACTTGGCTCTCCCTTTTGAACCCAATTCATCTTCCACCCTCAGGTAACCCATCATGACAGCTCTGTGGCTATTCACTCACCTTACCTCCACGCTTATTCAGTCATACGCATGCGCACAGGCACATGCACGCATGCGCGCGCACGCGCACACACGCGCGCGCACACACACACACACACACACACACACACACACACACACACGTAAGGCTCTTGCCCGTGTTTGACCCAGAACAGGATCACTTGCACCCTTTTTTGCCACTGTATTTTTTCTTTCTTCCTGCTCTGTTGAATTGTGAAAATGTTGGCATTCTCTCCCCACAAGCCTTCCCCCATCTTTTTTCTGCTCCTCTATCTGTTTGGCCTTTATATGATGAATTTTTATTTTTCTTGAGCTAAAAAGTAACTATAACAATGTCTGTAGTTATTCCAACTGCGTCCTCCCTCCACCCACATCCTGGGTTGTAACTTGTGTTAACTCCCCATTGGACGTTGCCTTGCCTTACCTCCGTCTTGTGTGGTTGCTTAAAGTGTTAGTTTTCACACAGGCACACACAGGATTTTTATGGCCAATAGTTAAATATTTTTATTTAGATATTTTATTTGTTTGTATGCTCATCATTGTTTCCTGTATCCTGAGTATTTCTGTTTATTTTTCTTCTTACTGATCGTAGTAATAATTCTTTACACTCATAGAGTTTATATGCCAGATGCTATTCCAAGCACTTTACGTGTGACCCTAATGCAGTCCTCACAGCAGATACTATTATTATCTCTGCTTTTAAGCCTCCAGCCCATGCACAGAGTAAGTGGCCCAGCTGATATGCAAACCAGGGAGCCTGGTGCTGGAGTCCATGCACTTAACCCTCACATTTGGCTGCCTCTCGGTTGAGTTGTCTCTGGGGCAGGGAGTTCCGTGGGTGGCATAGTCGCCCTCATCACAGAAAATGTCTTTATTGTGCCCTCACCTACGCATGGTAGTTGATTCTCTATAAAAACTCAAGTGGACATTATTTCCCTCCGTTGTCTCCTGACACCTATAGTCACTGAGACGGAGGCCATCGTCTCAGTGATTCCGGGCAGGTCCCCTGGAAGCCGGTGGTCGTGGCTCTTCTTCCCTGAAGCTCTGCAGTTGCGCTATGACATGTCGAGGGGTAGATTTATTTGTATTTATCCTGCTCAATATTCAGAGTTGGACGTTCAACCAAGGGGCTTCTGCTTTTGGTCAATTCTGGGAAACCTCGACTGCTGTCTGTTCAAATGTTGCTCCTTCCCCGTTGCCCTTTCTCTTCTTCTAGAACTTGCATTGCACAGATGCCGAAGACTCTCTATCTCGTCTCCGTGACTTTTAACTGCTCCTTCTCATGTGTCTCCCTTCTGCATCCTGCACCAGGTTGGGGCGAGTTTTCCTCCGCCGTCTTCCGATTCACTGACTCGCCTTTAAACTATGCCAAGTCTGTAGTCTATTCCCTTGTTCCTTCGATTGCTCTTTATGTTTCAATCACTCTAATTTTTATATTCAAAACTTCTTTCTTATTCACTTATTCTTTTGTTTATATCTATTTGTTACATGACTTTTTTTATTCCTTTTAAAGAACACGTATGCCTTCATTAATCTCCGAGTAGTCTCAACACGCTCATTCTAACATCTGTCTTGAAAGTCTAGACTGGCACGGTTGTCATGGAGAGCAGCACCTCACATAAGCAGGCAGCGCTGCTGAGGCCCCGCGGAGACAATTTCCTCCCAGACCTGTCAGACTGCGTGTCCGCGGACCGTCGTCACAGCACTGTCTGTGCTCGTGGGAGGCAATCCGGTTGTTCAGACCTCAGGAAAGGGAAATAAAATGTTGAGGTACACACTGCGCGGGGTGCATGCAGCGGTTAGGAACTGAGAATTAGGTGCACATTCAGCAAAATGAGGAGGCACCAGAAACAGTACTGAGAAGTACGAGACAGAATCAGATCTGTAGCACAATATCACTGTCAGAGCTTAAGAAACTTGAGCACAAACTGTAAGACTATAAACAATAAAAGTATATGTACCAAGGAATTAGTTTGCTGCTGCTGGAGGAAGAGAATAGGCATGGAGGGGTGGGGCCTGGGGCCTGGGGGGCGGGGCTGAGGCATGAGGGTGGGGCCTGGGGGGGCCTGGGGTGGGGGCTGAGGCATGAGGGTGGGGCCTGGGGGGGCCTGGGGGGGGCTGAGGCATGAGGGTGGGGCCTGGGGTATCGCGACGGAAATGCGCAGGCATGCGCACAGACCGATGAGGACAGTGCGCCGTAAACTGGGCAGCAAGACCAATTCCAACCTCTGTGCTTCGGCATCAATCAGTGTCTTGATCCTCCTGTCCAGGAAATTACTTTCATCTGTAATGAATTCATGTTCCAACTATTGATTTTGCTATCTCTTTTAGCATTAGATTTCTTCATATATTTTGGCATTTTGATGGACCGGCCCATTTCTAATGAAACACATTTTCTTCCTCATTCTCCCCCAGTCCCTGTGTGCTCATCGCTCTCCAGGTCTGACAGACCCTCCCAGCCCCGATCCAGAAGCGGTTCCCATAACCGTCACTCGTAGGGGCGCTCCACGGCGGTGCAGGGCTGTGGGTGACCCGGTCGTGGAGTCAGTGGGCAGCTTGGCGAACGAACCGGGGAGAGGCTGACTATGTGCCTTTCTTCCTCCCTGGGCTCGCCGTGGGGTGCGAACCACAGCCCCGAGCAACATCGGGCGCACTATTTTCTTTCCCGGCCCCCTTACAGCCATACGTTGGGTGATGGGGTGGGTCTCACCCCATCATGCAGCTTCAGACTGTGAGCCAGGCTCGACCCTGCCGGGCATGATGCACGTTAGTCACCCTCCACCTCCAGGACCCCAAGCCCTGCAAGCGGAGGCTGTGGCTCTACTCACCATTTTGCATTTCTGTCCCACTTTTGGTCTTCAGAAATATGTCTTGTCACTGAATCCAGCAAAGTGTTCTTGATATTCTCTCGCTTTAAAAAAAATTTTTTTTAATTTTACCCACCACTACTATGGTGGGAAGGGGTTGTTCCTGTCTCAACAGATATTCAGATTATACAAGTTTAGATAAAACCTGTTGAAATAAAGATTAACAAGGAGGAGAGGAGTGTGACTTACCTGAAGGTTTCATAGAATTTACAGGCTCCTGTTTGCTAGAAATTCATCTAAAGAGTACACATTTAATTTATGCTAAGTCCATCATTTTAACAAAGAGCCTTTAGAGCATCTGACCTTTTAGTAATTACCGTCTTCTATGTTCATTCAAAGGCACTGGCTTCCCAGGTCACAGCCGAAATCAACACCCTAATTCAGGACTACGAACCGGACCTTCCCTTTCAAAGAGGCCCCTCAGACTGGAAACACATTGTATGTGTTCTCCCCTCGCCCATATGCTGCTGCTGATGTTTATTTGAAGTTGATTTTACTGGGACACTACAGTTGTATAATTGAACAAAAGAACAGATTTGACCAAGGCTTTTTTTTTTTTTTTTGTATTTTTCAGAAGTGAGAAGCAGGGAGGCAGTCAGACAGACTACCACATGCGCCTGACCAGGATCCACCCGGCATGCCCACCAGGGGGAGATGCTCTGCCCATCTGGGGCATGGCTCTGTTGCAACCAGAGCCATTCTAGCGCCTGAGGTGGAGGCCATAGAGCCATCCTCAGCACCCGGAGCCAACTTTGCTCCAGTGGAGCCTTGGCTGTGGGAGGGGAAGAAAGAGACAGAAAGAAAGGAGAGGGGGAAGAGCGGAGAAGCAGATGGGCGCTTCTCCTGTGTGCCCTTGCTGGGAATCAAACCCGGGACTTCCACCCGTCGATGCTCTACCACTGATCCAACCCTCCAGGGCCTTGACCGGGGCTTTGAGTGATTACCTGGGACCCTGGACTCCAGTGTAATAGAACTCGGTGTCCCAATAGCCCTCCTCCTCCATTCAGGCCCACCCGCCTTTCAATTCCTGCCCCAAACCAATGTGTCCCTGGCCTTCTCTACCCTGTTGCCTAATGGTCTTCCTTGTCTGGAATGCCTTTCCCAACCCCACCTCAACACCTCTGCTCTTTTGGGGAACTACTCGAGTCTCCCCTTCTGTAATGATGCCTTTCCTAAGGCCATCAGCCCCCCTTTTCCTTCCTCTGAACTTACCTCTACCACTGATTTGGACATTCAGCCACTTGGCCTGAAGGACGTGTTCTCTGACAGATATGCTTTCAGTTTCTGAACGTGCCTTCATAACTAAAAGCTGTGAGGTGTCTGTATCATCTGTGCTGGAACATTATCCCTTGACTCTCCCAAGAACCCTGAGGTAGAGTAAGGATGTGATCACACTGATATTATTATTCTCATTTTTCAAATGATCACAGTGAGGCTTAGAGATGGTAAATAGCCTGCCCAACTGGGCAGTAGCGGAATCGAGATTTGAACTGAACTCTACCAATAAATTTGTCATTAGTTTCTAATCTACCCAATATGGCAAAGAGGTTTGCTTCATCTCAAACCCACTTCCAAGTGACGGGGTATAGCCGCCCCAGAGAGCTGTGTTGAGAAGCCAACTCAGGCCCAGCAGGCCAGGGAAGCATCCATGGTGAGGGAGCTGTGGATGAGTAGCTCTTCCCTGGACCAGCTGAGCAGCTCTGCTTGGCAGACGACTCTAAACCAACGTGCGTGCAAAATGAAGTGCGAAGCTTAAGGAAAATTGTTTGATCCAAAAGACTGGATATTAACGTAAAAAACGAGAGTTGCTCCAGCGTGGTGATAATACTTTTTCACATGCACTACTTGGTGCAGAAAAGCCCTACACCAGCAGTGCACACACCCTGCACGTGCTTACGCCTACGCCATGCATCTCCGCTGGCGCTCCCCCACGTGGTGTGTCATAATACCCGCCGGGCTATATCTCAAGAGTCTAGAGAGGATCAAAGGGTAATAATGTACCAGCGTAGGCGACGTACCAGCCCTCTACCTGCTGCTGACCACGCCCACTCTGTCAACTAACCAATCAGAAAGGTAGAGATGCCTCTGGCAGGCACTGTTGTAAATCACTGGAGATGAAATTACCGATTACCATTCTCTTACCTCCCCGTTCTCCTTCCCTCCCCGCCTCCCTCCCAGACTACCTCCTGCCTTGGGTGAGGAGTTCTCCATTTCCGGTTCATTTTTACCATAACTCGGGAAGGGGATGCGTCCAGGAACCCAGGCCAAACCCAGCAAATGTGTCATCACACTCAGGACAGCAAGCCGCGCGCTGAGCGAATTCTGCAGTCCCCCTCAACTCCTTCCTTTGCCAAAACCTGTGCAGCTGTAAGATCCGGCAGATGACACAGATTTATCTTCACGTGAAGAATGGCTGTGTTGGGAAATGCAATTAAGTATCAGCCATACCGCTGTTTTTAGAAGCTTGTTTGGTAAGGTCTCAAAAATAAGAATCGCCCTATGGTGAGAGTTGTTAGCCAATTCGCTGAAATAGAGAGTCACTAAATGCATTTCAAACCTACCTTTAACAATATGAAGCATTATAAAGGCGGACCTCTTGTCCCCCTGGGATTGGCTCGTTGTTCGAGATGAGGTTGTGTGTGTGTGCAGAGTTTATAGAACTGTCAGTCCTGGTGGCAGAATCCCGATTTTGTTGACATGAACAGCCCTACCCAGGCTGGGGGCTGTGAAGAATCCCTAACCTTGTTGTTCCAGAATAGCCTCCCCAGGACTTGGCAGAGGGAGCCCGGTCATTTCAACAGGAGGCAGGAAAGTCGTGGTGTGCAAGACTCAGCACCTGCTGGGGGCGCTGTGTGAGCGGGCACGCACATTGCTGGGGAGACCCGTGTCAGGGAGGCCCGTGGACGGGAAGTCAGGTGCTCAGGGAGGCTCTACAGGAGCAGGTCACTGTCAGTACCATTGGGAAGGAGGTACCCAGGCACGTACGTAGGAGGCTCCTGCCGTAAGGCACCTGTGCCAGATACCCAGGAAACAGGCCAGGCCCCACGCGGCATTGGCACTCCACGCTGTGGGCATGAGAAAGCCCTTACTGGCCTACCTTAAACAAACAGGTGTATTGAAATAGTGTGCTGCCTTTGTCACAGCGCTGCCTTCTTCTATTTGAAGAATGTGTGTGTGCTATGCCTCTCTAAAATTCAAGTCAGCGATATTTGATGCAGACTGGATCTCAGCCCAGCAGCACCCCTAACCCCAACTTCTTCACTCTGCTGATGAAGGCAACAACGGTCATGTCGCTCAGCTGGGAGGAGATCCCCTCAGGGGCTGGGGCTGGCCTGCGGTTCAGGCCATGTGCCTGTTGGCTCCCATCCCTTCCAGGACTCATCCTTGGGCCAGGTGTCCACATCCCCAACTCCTTCTCAACACACCCCCTGAGTTCCCACCTTCCCCACTTGAAATCGGTGCAGTCGTTGCTTAGGCCCAATCCTTGGCTTCCTCTCTGTGCACCCCTCTTGGTCCTCCTCAGTGGGGACAGTGACGGCAAGGTGCAGGCTGGCACAAGGGCACAGCCGGCAGCAGCCACCGCTGAGGGCGAGCTGAAGGAGCTGATGATGTTCAATCCAGAAAGGTCAAGTCTAAGAGCAGAGATCGGAGCATCTCTGAGATGTGCAGAGGGCCGGCGGGACAGGGTCCTTTCTCTGCGCTCTGGCAGAGAACTGACGGGGTCCCAGACTGAAAGGAGACAGGGGTCGACCCTGCATCTCTAATTCCTGGCATCCGGTTTAGTCTGGGACAGCCCGATGCATTCAAGTTGGAGGTGAACTGACCATTTCATTCTGTAGAAGCGATTCCTAAGTTGGGTGGGAAGCTAAACTGAATGACCTCTGCCATTCCTCCCCCCCCCAATCATGACATTCTAGGAGTGCCCTAGAAATTCAGATGAGTGACAAGGTCTCCTGTCACTGCTGCTCAGGTCCGCTGCAGACAACTTTTGAAAGCTTAGTCCAGCAGAAGGCTTTGAGGCATAGGATGTACTTTGTATGAAGAGAGAAGTATATCAGAGGAGGGAGCCGTGGAGTTCTCAGGCTTGCTTGGAATCTCCCCATGGCCTGATCACATCTCCCAAGTGGGACAGGCAACGCAGACAGAGCTGACATTTTAACAAGTGTGCTGAGCCCTTGGACATGAACAAACCCCGGGTTGCGGTTTCACGGTCCCTCCAGCACCAAATCATGGCGTTTCCAGGAGGGAGGACAGCTGGAGGCCACGTGACCCCAGCTCTTACCCAGGGGTCTCGCTCTGACAGCCCCACGCCCATGGCCACCGGCTTCTGCCAGAGCGCTTTCAGGAACAGGCTCGCCGCTTAGCCAAGAGGCTCGTCCACTCTAAGACAACTTAATCCACGTTGAGACCGCCCTCATTATGAGCTGTTTCTCCCTCATGTTGAGCCCCAGGTCTGCCTCCATCAACTTGATCTTTGCCCTCAGCGATAAGACAAAAATTAATGTTTTCTCATCCTGTGATAATGTTTAGATTTTTTTTTTCTGGGCTTTATTCAAGAACTCATCATACAAAATGTGCCAGATAAACGAGTTCTAACCCTCATCTTCCTCCTCTGGTTTATCTGGAAGTAACGCAATTCCTAACTCTCTCTGCGTTAGCGGCCACACACCACTAGTCATGTAGATTAGTCTTCATGTATATTTTGGTGAGATATTTCAAATTCCTTCTGGTAAAAGGCACCTTAGAAGTGACAGTGATCTTGCTCTTGCTTCTTTCAATGGTACCAACCCCTCCACCCAGGACCCTGGCTTTTCCACTCACTTTGACTCTCTCCTGAAGAAACTGCTCAGAACTGGCAGCCTCTGTGATTCCATCATCTGCAGGGTGGGTGCTGTCAAGGGGGAAGCTCAGAACCTGTGGTTTTTGCCCCCCATTTGCCACGAGCTTTTCCACGGGTGCCATGGCACCAGCAGAGGCAGAAAGGGTGATACTGTTTAGATTTTTTAACATTACCTCTTCTCCATCCAAGTATTTTCTTCCCCTTCTAAATGTCTCAGGTCACCTCAGATATTTTTCATGTGACATAGTTTCAGACCCCCTCACCAACCCAGTTGCCATCTTCTAAATATTTTCTGCTTTACCAACGTTCCTTATAAAGCATAGTTCCTAGAACAAAGGCCAACTGTGATCTGATCACTGTAGAATACAGTGGAGCTATCACCTCTTTTGATCTATGCACTATACCTTTATTAATACAACCTCAAATTAGATGTGTTTCATACCAAACGATCAACTTTTTTGTTTAAGGTTGTGATCAACTAAAACCACCACCTTTTCTACTTGACACAATTTCATATGGCTTGAAAAAAATGAACTGGATTTAAAAATGGCCCTATAAATTGTTAAGGCATCAAACCCTGCATCCCTATTCGAAAGATCAGAGCCCTAGCAAAGAGTATCAGTGAAAAGCTGAGGTAACGGAACCCCAAAGCGGTTGAATCCCAAGGTGAAATGTCTGTTGGCAGTGCTGTGCCAGGGCCACGATCTTTGCAGCCTCTTCTTTCAACAGAATTCGGGGCGTAGAAGGGTCTTTACGAAAGCTATGTCTTCTTTTGTCTTCTGTACTTTGCATTTTTTTTTTTTTTTTTTTTTTAGCTTACCACATGCTTCCAAGGCCAAGTCTTCCTCCAGCCCACTGGGAGCTCACCAGCGGTTTCCCCTTGTGTCTCTGACAGGTCACCTGAAGGAAGAAATCGCGCAGCGGCATCTGCAACAAGTCGCTCTAGGTGGGTACGCAGTGGAGGCCCCAGGAGGAAGGTGAAGGTAACCCGAGCTGACGCGCCCTGGAAACCCGCACTCAGCTGGCACGCAGCCCTTCCCAAGCCCTGGCGGGGTGAAGGAAGGCCAGGTTGGCTGGCCAGGGCAGCTTTCTGCCGGTGCCCCCCTGGTCTGCTACCAGGACCGGCTGCTGCCTGGTCCTCCTGACCTCGTCCACCCCACAGCTCAGACTAAATTTACTCTATACATCCCCGCCCCTCACGGACCTACTGAGCTTCCTAGAGCCACTACTAACTCCTCCTGACACCGTGACTGGTGAGGACACCCTCCCTTTGCTGACCCCCCTCTGTGTGCCCTGGAGTGCCCTGTCTCCCTCTCCTCACCACCATCCGAAAAGTTAAGTGCCTTTCCCGTTTGAAGGTGAGTCAAAGACTGGCCCAAGGTCACAAGCCTATAAAGTATAAAACGAGGATTTGAACCCAGTTCTCTGAGTCCAAACTTGGTGCTTTTAACCCCATGCTACTTACTGCCCACGGCAGTGATAGACAACTTCAGCACATTCATACTGCAAACACTAAACAAACATGGTGATGTTCTAAAGGGCCCTCGGCGCCTTTTTTTTTTTTTTTCTATTTTTTTTTTCTGAAGCTGGAAATGGGGAGGCAGTCAGACAGACTCCCGCATGCACCCGACCGGGATCCACCCGGCACGCCCACCAGGGGGCGATGCTCTGCCCATCCAAGGTGTCACTCTGTCGCAACCAGAGCCAGTCTAGCGCCTGGGGCAGAGGCAAAGGAGCCGTCCCCAGCACCCGGGCCATCTTTTGCTCCAATGGAGCCTCGGCTGCAGGAGGGGAAGAGAGAGACAGAGAGGAAGGAGAGGGGGAGGGGTGGAGAAGCAGATGGGCACCTCTCCTGTGTGCCCTGGCTGGGAATCGAACCCGGGACTTCCGCACGCCAGGCCAACGCTCTACCGCTGAGCCAACCGGCCAGGGCCTTTGGCGCCTTTTAAGCGGTGACATCTGCAGGAAAGTCTCCCTTCTGATATGTGACCCAAGGAGGTGGACCGGGAGGAGCATGCAGCTCTCAGGAAGGCTGGTGGGGCAGACAGGTGGGCAGGACCAGCCGGTCCCTCCCCAGCTAGCCTGGGACCACGCACATAGACAGCTATGATTAAATGAGCTACTGTTGTGTCCCAAACAAAGAGATCCTCTAGAGATGGCCTCGCCCTGGAGTTACCTGGACTTGCAGAAATCCAGCATCCAGGACTTCTAGGGGAGAAAGAGAGGAAAGCCCAATGTCAAGGGGATGACGCATCTGACCCTGGGAACTTGGATAATTAGGAAGGTTGTTGGTTTCGTTTCAGTAGTAATAATGATCATATCAATAAGTACTGGTTACATCAGAAATAAAGAATGGCAAAGCCCCAGACATGCTGGCCAGAGCTGGAGCTTCCCACCGTTGGCCCTAGGACTGAGAGGTCAGGGGGCGAGGTCACCATGCCAGGCCTGCCCACCGTTGGCCCTAGGACTGAGGGGTCAGGGGGCGAGGTCACCATGCCAGGCCTGCCCACCGTTGGCCCTAGGACTGAGGGGTCAGGGGGCGAGGTCACCATGCCAGGCCTGCCCACCGTTGGCCCTAGGACTGAGGGGTCAGGGGGCGAGGTCACCATGCCAGGCCTGCCCACCGTTGGCCCTAGGACTGAGGGGTCAGGGGGCGAGGTCACCATGCCAGGCCTGCCCACCGTTGGCCCTAGGACTGAGAGGTCAGGGGGCGAGGTCACCATGCCAGGCCTGCCCTCCGTTGGCCCTAGGACTGAGGGGTCAGGGGGCGAGGTCACCATGCCAGGCCTGCCCACCGTTGGCCCTAGGACTGAGAGGTCAGGGGGCGAGGTCACCATGCCAGGCCTGCCCTCCGTTGGCCCTAGGACTGAGAGGTCAGGGGGCGAGGTCACCATGCCAGGCCTGCCCTCCTGTTGCCAGAGACTGGGACTCAGAGCCGAGATTCCGCTGAGCACCTTCTTCAACAAGGGGCTAGGGACTCCCTGGGCCCCCGACTTGTAGGGCTGGGGTGAAAAAAGGCACAGAGACCTCTTCTGGGGAGCTATGCCAAGGTGACATTTGGGACAGCGGGGCACCTCTTTGAATGGGGAGTCGTCCCTATGGGCTGCCATCTGGCCTCTTCTCCAATCTTTACGATCCTGACTGAATAGAAACAGTGGCGTGGAACATGCCGCTCACATAACTCCAGGGGCAATTTTCATCTAGGGCCGGGGAAGCCGTTGCCGTCGCTTTTGGGGCAAGAGGTACTCGGCCCTCCCTGCCCCCAGTCCTTGGCCGTCCTGGGTGGCTGGAAGGTGACTGCCTGCCGCTCTGCCATTCTTTCGCTTGCTCCCCCCACCCCCACCCCCGGAGCCTGCCTCCTAATTACAGCAGGTGTCAAGGTCAGCAGGGCCCAGCTTGGCCCGAAGCCGCCGGCCGACTTCAAACAGAAACCACTTTGGCTGGAAGTTGAATTAAGAGCATTTGAAACACCTATTTATTTTAAAAGCCGACTATTCCAACGGAGAGAAGAACTGTGAACACCTCCCAGCTGCCATGTTGAGAGTGCAGGCCGAGTCGCCGTCCCTGCTCCTTAGGAGCTCGGCCGTCTGTCCGGCACAGACTCGGAGCCACCCGCGCTCGGGTGCGCTGGGTACCCACAGCTTAGAAGGGAGTTCTTCTCCTTGAGAGAAGTCTCGCAACGCAGCAGATGGGGTATACAGCCGTCTCCCGCCTCAACCCTCCCCCTTCAGACTGACTCCGGGGCCCACGGCCAGCGCCCGTCCTGATGTCCTGTGACAGGGGCACCTCTGTGCTTTGTGGGTGTGTCTTGTGTTCCCACCCCCTTTCTGTTGTTTCCTTCATCTTCTCGTCACGTTCCCTCACCCTCCGTTATAGGTATTCCCTTCGGTATCATTTCTTTCTCCTCCATGTTCCTCCGTTTCCATGAAAGTGTCAGTGAGGTTGGTTGTTCGGGGGTGGGGAGGGGTGTGGGTTCTGTCAATAAGAACCTGCAGGTCTGAGCAGAAGATGTTTTCTTCTATATGTTGCATAAGAATATGGTTCTGTATGTATGAGTAGACAAATGCCCAAGCAAATGTGTGTAAGGCAATCTCGTATCTCAAAGGAGCAGAGACTGAGTGGAGTGAGAGGCACCACGTGGAAGGGACACTAGGCGGACAGCCTGGAGCCAGGTCCCGTGATGCTCAAGAGACGCTCGGTCCAGGTCGGAAGAGCAATTGGTACCCTGTCGGGACTTTGGGAATCCACGGTTAAGCAGAGCTCTTTTAAAAATTAAATTATAGCCTAACCAAGTAGTCGTACATGTGGGTAGAGTGTTGACCCGGAACACTGAGGACCCAGGTTCGAAACCCACGGTCTCCAGCTTGAGCGTGGGATTGTAGACCTGACCCCATGGTCACTGGCTTGAGCCCAAAGGTCGCTAGCTTTGAAGTGCAAGGTTGCTGGCTTGAAGCCCAAGCTTACTAGCTTCAGCAAGGGGCCACTGGCTTGGCAGGAGCCCCCCACCCTCCAGTCAAGGCACGTATGAGAAAGTAATCTATGAACAACTAAGGTGCCACAACTATGAGTTGATGCTTCTCATCTCTCTCCCTTCCTGCCTGTCTCTGTTTCTGTTTCAGTCTCTCTCTCTCACACACACACATAAGTAAATAAATCGCATACAATTATATAACTACATTAAAAAGAAAGATAATAAATACTCAAAATTCATCACTTCCCGAGGTCACTGGCTTCTACTGCGTCTGTTGTGGAAATGCCACCTGGTGGTGGGCTCCCGTGCACGTGCTCTTAATCCCACAGTCAGGACATCACACGGGTAGCTTGAAACCAGCATGGAGGAGCTGTTGACACCAAGGACCTGACAAATGTTATAAATCGGGGCTCTTCTTCCCCACAGAGCCCATTGTTGGACATCTAACATCATACCACGGGCACACAGACCAGACCGCTGAGAGGCTAGTTTGTGCATGAGTGTGCTGTCACGATGACTTCTACCCCGCTTCCCGGCTGCAAACCCATGTGACGGCTTCCTTCATGGACTGCCTCCCCAGGGAATCTGGGGTCCTTTCGAAAGTCCGTGGAGCCTGACCTGTGGTGGCTCAGTGGATAAAGCATCGACCTGGAACGCTGAGGTTGCTGGTTCAAAACTTTAGGCTTGCCTGGTCAAGGCACACATGGGAGTTGGTGCTTCCTGCTCCTCCCCGCTTCTCTCTTTCTGAAAAAATGAATAAATAAAATCTAAAAAAAAAAAAAGTTACAGGGGAAAAATAAAAAGATGAGCAGTGAACAGGGAAATCAGTGAAGACAGAAGCGGGACCAGCAGAGCATCGGGCCCAGTGAGCCCCTGGGTGTCACAGCCAGAGTTGGGCACACACCGGTGACCCGCACTAAGAACACCATCAACAAGCAAAAGTGATGGTGGACCTGGAGAGGGTCCACTCATCGTTTCAGGAAATGATAAAACAATGTTATTTTTAAATTAAGCATCATTTGGAAATGCCGCTACTCGAACGAGATTGAGCTAGCTGAGTGGAATTCCGTGTTTCCCCCACTTGATGGTCCCGGCTACCCTCCACGGTAGAGTACTCTCGATAACACAGATGAGACTAATCAGCAGAGGTTTCGTGAGTGCTTCGCCACGTGCCAGGCAGGACTCTAAGCTCTTTGCTTGTATTTTCTCCTGTTATGCGCCTCCAGTCCCCGTGAGTAGATGCTACTGTTGCCCTCACCTTATTTTATTTTATTTTATTTATTCATTTTTAGAGAGGAGAGAGAGAGGGAGAGAGAAGAGAGAGAGACAGAGAGAGAGAGAAGGGGGAGGAGCTGGAAGCATCAACTCCCATTTGTGCCTTGACCAGGCAAGCCCAGGGTTTCGAACCGGCAACCTCAGCATTTCCAGGTCGATGCCTTATCCACTGTGCCACCACAGGTCAGGCCGCCCTCACCTTAATAAAATGATAACTCTGTCTATGTCAGATTTAGACGCACCTATATCGTGCCATTCGGTGTCTTCCCACCTCCAGTGCAACCTCCCGAAACCAGCGCAACCCTGACCTCCTCTATGACACCTCCCTGGCCCCTCCCTAGTCCCCTAGTTCGCTTTGTCCTCCGGCCTCTCGCCCCTCTGGTAGAGCACCAGCTGTGTTTCGTAGTGATCTGTTCTCCACGCTATCACGTGAGCTCCCGGAAATCCAGGTGCCGTCGGCTGACTCTGTACCCCTCGCAGCCGGCACAGGCAGTGAATAGGCCAATCAGTGCTTCCCCAGACGACTTCCAGACTCACACACCTTGCAAAAGTATAATGAGACATTTAAACCTTAAAATAAAAATAACTCCATTAAAAAAGTAGAAGGAGGCTGATCAGGCGGTGGCACAGTGGATAGAGTGTCGACGTAGGATGCCGAGGACCCAGATTCGAAACTCTGAGGTCACCAGTTTGAACACAAGTCCATCAGCTTGCGTGTGGGGTTGCTGGCTTGAGTGTGGGATCAGACATGACCCCACGGCCGTTGCCTTAAGCTCAAGGTCGCTGGCTTGAGCAAGGGGTCACTCACTCTGCTGTCGCCCCCAGTCAAGGCACATATAAGAAAGCAATCAGTGAACAACTAAGGTGTCACAACTATGAGTTGATGCTTCTCATCCCTCTCCCTTCTTGCCTGTCTCTCTCTCTCTCTCTCTCTCTCTCTCTCTTTCTCTCTCTCTCTCTCACACACACACACACCAAAGGGAAGGAGTAAGTGCTTTTGGACCCTGCAGCCAAGCAGATGACCACACACTGGCGATAAATGTAACTCTCTCTTTTCTAGCCACTGAGCAGAAGGAGAAGCGGCCAGAGTCACAGTTCTCTTTCCTGACAACAGGAAGCATGCTAACCAATTTATCTGCAAAAATAGGATTTCTTCCTGGAACCAAACACAAACCAGAATTTATCATATGGACCCTCGTATAAAGGACAGTGAGTGACATCGTGAGTAATGTCTTCAACTGCACTTCTACGAAATACACCGAAATGTTGTTCCACCAGATGATTCTTACGTCGACCCTCTCGAAAAGCGAGAGGCCTGGCATTACAGCCTAACTCCCCGGGATCGTCTGTGTGAGCGGCGGAGATAGCACGCTCCGGGGCCCCGCTCTCCGGTGGCCGCGCAGGGCAGGCACAGGGCAGGCACAGCCAGCCCCGGGAGCGTCTGTGTGAGCGGCGGAGATAGCACGCTCCGGGGCCCCGCTCTCTGGTGGCCGCGCAGGGCAGGCACAGCCCAGGCACAGCCAGCCCCGGGAGCGTCTGTGTGAGCGGCGGAGATAGCACGCTCCGGGGCCCCGCTCTCTGGTGGCCGCGCAGGGCAGGCACAGCCCAGGCACAGCCAGCCCCAGGAGCGTGGGCCGCGCGCCTCCAGGGCCTCCTCTGAGCAGTGTTGGATCGGGGACTGGCTCTCGGTCAGCTCCCAGTCAGGTCTCCACAGAGTGCCTGTGATTACAATCTAAGAGACACACGCATGACCAGGCGGCGTGCGCCATGCGTCAGGCGAGGGAGGTTTAGCAGAGGGTGTGGCCCTGGGGCGTGTCACTGCGACCACGGCTTGGGCTGAACACTGAAGAAGGGGCAGGATTCAGATCCTAAGTGGAGCCGGTGGGGAGGGTGGTTGTTGCACATGTGTGTGTGTGTCTGTGGTGTGTGTGTGGTGTGTGTGAGGGAGGGTGACCCCCCCCTTGGGGGGGGTGGTTGCACACGTGTGTGTGTGTCTGTGGTGTGTGTGTGGTGTGTGTGTGTGTGTGGTGTGTGTGTGGTGTGTGTGTGTGTGGTGTGTGTGTGTGTGGTGTGTGTCAGGGAGGGTGACCCCCCCTTGGGGGGGGTGGACTGAAGCCACTGAGGGGAAGGCTAAGCGGTGAGGTGGCCTGCACACTGAGCGCCGTTACCTGCCCGGCCGCTGAGCCACGGAACAGTGAGCAGGAAGTCCAGGTCAAAATGGCCGTCTAGGCAAAGAAAGCCCAGCTGTCCCTGAGTTCCTCGGTGACTGCCAGACAGTGACTCGTCTGTCCCAGCAGTGACCCCCTTTTCCTTGCTCTTGCGCCGGGCTGTCTGGGTACACTCACTCCCCACACACACACACACAACACACCAGGGAGGGCCTCCAGGACCCCCGGCCGCCTCTGAGTAAATCTGCTGCGGACACTTGGTGTCGGAGGCTGGGGGCTCACAGTGACCACACAGCCATGCCGGCCTGGCCTCACCCCAGGGGTAGGCGGCCAGTTGATGACTTTGTTCTGTGCTGGGTAGAAGTTGGGGGGTGGTCTCTGTCCTGGAGAGGCCCAGTCCGCATTGGATGACACCACACCTTTCTACTCACTTATCCCTTGACCCAACTTCTGTGTAAACCTAACCTACTGGAACATTCCACTGCCTGGACAGCAGGCCTGTTTGTCACATACACTTACAGGAGATAGCAATAATAATGCTAATCAATCAATAACAAGGAAAACCCCACAAGCATGGCGCGGCGGGTTCCAGACGGCGTCCGAGGTGCCCCCACGAGCACGAGCCTCCTGCAGAGCCCTCCTCTCCTCTCCCCCACCCCACCGCCCCTGCAGTGAAGCCGCCCCTGAGAACAGTCCGTGGCAGCTGCGGGGCCACCAGTGATGTGCTCCACTTGACCCCGAAAACGGGGCAGTGACAGCTCCAGTCCCCAGCGGGGGCTTAAAGAGGGCAGGGAGGCCCCAAAGCTGAGGACTCCACCTTCTACCTCGTTATTCCAGCCTGGCGTCCTCCACCCTCCAGGCAGCTCGCTTCTCCCAAACAGAATGCCTGCAGTGACCTCTTGTGGCGTCCCTGCTGGTCTCCACTGAACGATGCCATTTGGTGCAAAACTGTTTATGATTGAGCCTGGAAACGCTCTTTGGAATTCTGCACCCGGGAACAATAAATTTGAGAGAAAGCAAAAGACCAGACTGCCATCCGTTCACTCGCCACCTTCACTGAGCACCTGGTGTGAAACCAGGAATCCCGATGCGCAGAGGAGCCACTGACTGGGACAGAGCTGGAGGGGACCTCCTGCGCCCAGCATGCGGTTTTCAGAAGGGGCTCTGTGGGACCCGAGGTGAGGGCGAGGGGGTCCCCGTGGACGTGGCGGGGGCTCGGGAGTCTCTCTCGCCCTGATTCAACCCAAGCAGCTTCTACTTCTCTTTTTGCCATTAAGCTTCTGTTTGAAGAAAGGGTGCTGCCGTTTATAACACGCCTTCCTCCCTTCGGACCTTGTGGCTGGGCTTAAGACACGTCCAGAGGCAGAGAGAGAATCCAAGCTTCCCTCCCCGAGCTGTTTCCTCTGGGTTCGCTGGGAGCTCTGCATGTGCCCCTCTGTGAGGGGACCCACCGCATTGCATTGTATCTGCTAGTCTCTTAGGCGTCTCCCCCACTGGCGGGGTAACTTGATTCCCCAACATCAAGCGTTATATGATCAGCACACAGTAGGTACTCCATCAATGTGACCTGGGTCCACGAATCTCCCTGAATTTCTGTTTCCTTGTCCACACGAGAGCATCTGCTCCACTGGGCTGGCCTGAGTGCCGAGCGAGCTGTCCACGTGATGGAGCTGAGGACAAAGTATTGTAAAATGCTCAGCGCATTGTCATGGTGTCGGACCCTGGGTGCCAGGAACCAAACACACCAGATGTCCAGGCAGCCGGCACAGCCCCCAGCCACAGAGCCTGCCCTGGCTCTGAGCCACCAGCACCAGCTGGCGTAACCGGTGGTGGTCATCGCAGACCCACGGTCCCCACATCTCTCTTCCCACACTAGCTCACGGGCACTGTTAGTCGCTCTTCCAGGCGCAAGTGCAGTCAGGCCTCAGGAAGGGCTGTGAACTGCGTTGAGCCCTTGACCCCTGATGACACCGCTATCAGTCGCCAGAGCCATTATTTTCATCTTCCAAATGTGCAGAAACCATGTCCGCTACTTTGAATGAGTTAGGTAGGCGACCAATGTTTTAGTCAGTTGGGGCCACTATACCACATCACCATGGACTGGGGGGCTGATAAACACAACTTTATTGTCTCGCACTCCCAGAGGACGGAAGCCTGAGGTCAGGGTGCCGGTGTGACCAGGTTCTGGCTTGGGAAAAGCTCAGGCAGGAAGAGGTGACCCACGGCATTCTACTAGCGCGTATCTGGGCTTGCATTTTGCTCCAAACCGGCATACATACCAAACGATTCCAATTGAACTAAAACACGGCCGTGTCTCCTCTCGGAGAGAGCGTGACTGTCCCCGAGGGGGGGACAGAGGCAGAGAGTGGGGGCCTATGGCTGTGAGAGTGCCCGAGCGATTACCAGTCCCAGCCACGTGTCCGCAGGGTGTCCGTCACACCCCCAAGTCCGGGCAGGCCACGGGCCGCCCTGGGGTTCCGCAGAATCAACACCAAGATGGATGGCGGCACTGAGCAGCAGTGAGCATGTGATTGCTTCAGCTGACAATAAATTTGAGTCATTAAACAGGAAATGGGCTGATTGGGAAGCCAGGACTCTTTGCCTCTGAGCTACTGACCATTGTGGTCATTGAGCCACTGACACCATTAATCGCGTAAAGAATAGACACTCTGACTTCTCAAACAAGGTGAGGCGGAGTGAGCTACAGTTCTGGGAGACCGTTGAGCCCCAAGGAGGGCCAGCGTGGGTGTTCAGCAAAGGAATCATTAATTGGAGAGCCGAAGCAACCGACTGGGGTGCCTCCCTGGCTCTGATGTCCCGAAGAGCCACGTAACCCACAGCCCCCGCCCATGCAGGGCACTGGCCAGAGGCCTGCCAGGTTGGGCCCCGGCCTTTGCTCTGTGGAAACCCACGGGACCCCTTTCAGCTGTAGGGCCTGGTGGAAAATGTCAGTGTAGCCTTTCTTAGGCCTCCTCGCTCGCAGTCACGGAGGTGACGGAGGTGGAGGGGGCCGGCCCTGGGCATCCCGGGGGCTGAGCGTGGAGAGGGGCCGGCTCCGGTGGGCCAGCTGCAAACGCCAGGCGGGCCAGGCGCAGGCCGCCGTGTGTGAGTAAAGGGCAGTCTTCACAGGTGGCACTCAGGCCGAGAGGGAGGCTTTCTCAGCCTTGGCCCCAGATCTGAAAGGCATTCATGGGAAAGAGCATCCCCTTCAAATAAATACCAAGGACAGTCAATACCAGCCTCAGCGATCAGCGCCGAGGTTTCCTTCATTATCGAATCACTGCAGAGAAAAAAGGCCCGGCCACCTTAGAAGTCACGTAGAGCCGGGTCCTGACCTCAGCTCCGCCCGCCGGTGCGGTGGTCCTGGGCAGATGACCTCCCCTTCAGAACTCAGCGCCCCCCACCGCGGCGGGGGTTGTGGCGGTTGTGTAAGATGAGGCACAGGGAGCCCCTGACCGGTGGAGCAGCCGCGTGGGAGACATCACTCTTCAGATATCATCCGCCCTCTGCAAGGGCCACATGCAGGCAATTCCAGCCCTCCAGACAGTGCGCCTTCCTCGCTGCAAACCCTGGGGCCCCTTTTCTGCACCGTGGCTCCCGCAGGTGGACAGAGGCCACAGGACGGTGCTGGCTCATGCACCATCCTACCTCAACCTCGGCAGCTCCTGCACTCTTAATATATCCTGCATGAGTACTTGCACTGAAACAGGGCTCAGAGCCTTGAACGGTGTTTCTTTTCTTTTTCTTTATGTTTATTTCATTGATTTTAGAGAGAGTAAGAGAGAGAGAGAGAGAGAGAGAGAGAGAGACAGGAACAGCTATCCGCTCCTATGTGTGCCGGGCCGGGAGCCGAATCGGCAACCTCTGCACCCTGGTCAACGCTCTAACCCACCCAGCTATCCAGCCAGGGCGCAGTTTCCTTAACAAGGGATGAGCATCACAATTCCCCAGGGGGCCTCCTGGCAAATGCTACCTCTGTGGGTCTGGCTAGGGCCCAGCTTACAAGCTCCCTCAGTGATGCTCACGTGCACCCCCAGTTGAGAGCCACTGAACTAAAGAAGCGAGATTCCGCACCTCTCAGACGTTGAATGACTGCCCGGGAGAGTTCTGGGGTGTGGTGAGTGTGAGTGGGTGTGAGCGTGTGTGTGTGTGTGTGTGTGTGTGTGTGAAGAAGAGTTATAAAGATCTCTCTGGTGCTCCCAAAATCATGCCAGGTGGGAGGGGGCACAAGCGGCCTGGCCCCTATCCTTGTGCTACTAGTTCCCAAAGACCCGACACTTCACAGGTGGGCCAGGCTGGGACCGTGTGCCCCGTTTGAAGTTTGCGTCCTCCGTGTGTGACGTTCAGCTCCACGGCCGCTGGCACGGAGCCCTACCCTCTCGCTTTTGTGCTGCTTTAGAGCCGCTGCCGGTACAGACTCACAGTGCCACCTCATGGCCCTCTCGGAGCCGTGACCTCCCGAGCCCCGTCCCAGCCAGAATCCCACGCTTGAGAGGACGGCTCCCTGGGCCTCCTGTCAGGTGGCTGGAGGTTGTGTCCCTGGCCCAAGTCTCAGTGGGACGGGGACCTCCAGGGTCCTTTGGCTCCTCTCTCCTCCTCTGTTCTCGCCCAGAGCTTTTGTTCCCTTCCCTTTGAGCTCCCAGCCCCTCTCTCTCCTCCGAAAGGACACAGAAGCCAAGTGTCAGAAAGCATCACAAGCAGCCCGGGGCTGTCTCCTGGCCGGGTTGCAATGCATTTCGCTAAGCACACATCACCTTTGGCAAGAGGCCCCTTTGGTTGTCGTGACGAGGCGGGTAGCTTGTGTCCTGGGGGTATGCTGTGCCCTCGTTCTGGCTGCCCAGGGTCTCAGGCCTCAGCTGTCCCTCCCAGGTCCTTTCAACAGGCCCACGGGCGTCCTGGCGCCACTGCGCATCAACTGTTCTTCAGTTTGGAGTAGCTATGTCCTGCTCAGCAAAAAAAAAAAAAAAAAGCTTGGCCTGGCTATCAAAGGAATAGATCAAGCTATTCCTCTGCTCAGAACCCCACAGCCTCTGGTCTCTGTCAAAGCCAAAGTCCTTACCATCACCTACAAGGTCCTATGTGATCTGGGCTGTTTCCTCACCGGCCTCAGCTCTCACCACTCTTCCCTTCCCTGTGTGTGAACACGTGCACGTGTGTGGGGTGGGGATGGGAATGGGGACAAGGGGGGAGTGGGAAGAGGAGTTGTAGCGATCTCTCTCATGCCCTGAAATCATTCCAGGCAGGAGGGGCACACTTCAAACATACTGGTCTTCTCACCATTCTCTAGATGCACCAACAGACATACCTCAGGCCCTTTGCACTTGCTGCTGTACCCTCTCCCCCTGAATTCTGCATGCTGTTCTCTCTCTTCATTCGGGTCTCTGCTCAAATGTGACTCCTCAGGAGGTCCCCTGATTTCCTGCCAAACATGGCTGCCTTCCAGCTTTTATCTGGCTTTCTCCCTCCTCACAGCGGCTTTCAACCCCTCATAGTCTACCACAGACTCAGGTGTTTGATGGTTTAATGTCTGCCCTCCCCAGTAGACCGCCCCTGGCATGGGAGCCGGCCCATGTTGGCACCCATAAACATTTGTTATGTACGTGAGTGAATGACTGACTAGTCCTGGATTCAAAGCCTGCCTCTGCTGTTTGGTAGCTTTGTGGCACTGAGCAAGCCCACTAGTCACCCTGAGTCTTGGTCCCCTTGCCTGGAAATTGGAGGTGATGCCATCTGCCAGCAAGAGTGACAGGAATAAACGAGGTGGCTCAGTGAGTGGGACCGAGGCATGCCCCACATGCTGCAGCCAACACCATCTCCCACCCTGTTCAGCTGCATTCAGAATGCTGTTCTTGCCCAAGGCTCCTGGACACCCCCAGCCTTCCAAGGCACCCCTCATTCTGAGCCACCAAAGGAAGCTGCAAGGTGCCCCAGGAAATGACAGCCAGCTGCAAGGCGAGGCCAGGGCCCCTCTCCTGCTCTGGGCTCTGCTTGACTGCAGCAGCCAGCCTGTCTCAGCCTCTGACCTGCCTGCTGCTGTCCATGAGGCTCCTGGAGACAGCTTCTGGGTTCAGGAGGGGGTGCTGGATGAGATGCCCTGCTAGCCTGGAGCCTGGCCTCCAGCGGCCTATCACACAGCGTGCGGCTCCTAGAGACAGCTTCTGGGGTCAGAGGGGGTGCTGGATGAGACGCCCTGCTAGCCTGGAGCCCGGCCTCCAGCGGCCTATCACACAGCGTGCGGCTCCTAGAGACAGCTTCTGGGGTCAGAGGGGGTGCTGGATGAGATGCCCTGCTAGCCCGGAGCCTGGCCTCCAGCAGCCCATCACACAGCGTGCGGCTCCTAGAGACAGCTTCTGGGGTCAGAGGGGGTGCTGGATGAGATGCCCTGCTAGCCCGGAGCCCGGCCTCCAGCGGCCCATCACACAGCGTGCAGCTCCTAGAGACAGCTTCTGGGGTCAGGAGGGGGTGCTGGATGAGACGCCCTGCTAGCCTGGAGCCCGGCCTCCAGCGGCCCATCACACAGCATGCGGCCGCAGGTCGCCCAGCCGGTCACCACAGAGCTGGGACTTCTCTGCATTTCTCAGGGGTTCCCTGGCGTGGGAGCCAATAGTATCACTCGGAGGAAGGAGACTCACAGCTTTTCTTTTTTAAGCAGCTGGAAGATATATTTGCCTATTTCTGAAACTGCTGAGAGGGGAGATATTCTGTCCATTTCAAATCCTACCACGGTGAGTTTGATGTTGAGATACTTTCTTCAGTTTCTCACGCCGGACATGTTTCAAGAGGACGAGGGCCACCGGCCACAGACAGCACTGCGCGCACCCCGTCCCCGTGAGGCCTGAACAGAGCGCTGGGGAGACGCACAGGGCGGAAGGACCAGTCCCGGCCCTGGCGGGGCTCCCGGGCCTGTGCCTGGGGAGCGTGGCAATGTGGCCGGTCAGATGCTCCAGCAGGGTGACAGTGCAGTCTCCAGTCGGGAAGTCGAACGCGTCGGCATCTCCCGTGTTCCAGCGATGGAGCCAGGCGCTGCTGCTCAGTCACTTGACACAAGGGAGAGAGAGCTAACAGGTGCCAGGGAGATAAAGGACAGAACCCTAATCTGCTCAGCATATTTATCAACGACTTAGATAATGACAGAGCCGGCCGGCCGCCAAAGGGGAGAATGAAGGGAGAAAGAGGAAGGACCTCTCAGCAGGCTAAGCCCCCAATAAATGGGATGTGATTGCATTTGAGAACAAAAGGACAATCACACTGAAAGCGGACGTGTTTTGATAACGACTCCTAAAAATACAAAAGAGTGTTAGCTGACCTCAAAACTTGACAATGGCCTGTGACAGGCTGGCATGGCCATAACAGTGACAAAACTCCTGGAAGAGTGTCAGAGGCTGCCTGGAATAGACATTTAACTCTCTAGGACCTTCTCTGCCACTCACTAGCTGTGTGGCTTTGGGTCATTCACAGCCCTCTCTGAGCCTCCGAAACTGACAGAAGTGGGATGGTGATGCTTTCCCTCTCGGTCGTGTGAGGAAAGGTGCAGAGAGCACTCGGCCAAACCCGACACGCAGAAGGCTCTCGATCAAGTGGTCGTTGTTGATCGCTCACCTGCTATGGAAATAAAGAGCCTGAAATGGCAACAGCTAGCAGAACCTTTCCCCAGCCTGTCCCTCCCAGGCCGGTCTGGAGTAGCATGCCCAGGTGTCGGCTCTATTAGAACGTGCTATGGTGCCAAGTAGTGAGCTCCCCGCCCCTGGAAGTAAGTATTTAGGCAAGGAAGCGAATGGCCATCCATCAGAAATGTGACTGAAGGAATTTTGGAATCCAAGGCCCTTGCAACCAAACAGACCCATATTTGGACCCACGTTCTTGAAGTTGGCCATGTGGCCTTGGGCAAGTGAACCTCTTTGACCTTCAATGCCCTTGTCTGTAACGTGGGCACAATAACACCTCAGAGCAGTGGGAGAAGGATGAAGTCTGATTGTGTCCAGAAAGCACCAGGCCCACAGTGGAGCCTGCCCGACATGGAGCAAAAGCAGGGCCTTCTGTGAGGCTAAATCATACGCAGAGACTCCCCGGGGAGGAGCAGACCCCAGCCACTCGGCTGGGAAAGGACAGGCTCCAGACAAGCGCGCTAGCCAGAGCGGGCGACCGGGCACCCAGCGGCAGTGGTCGGCATGCATCGGGACACAGCCCTCCTCCAGGCCCTGTCACGGTCCTCTCACCCTGTCTGATGGGCAGGGCGTCCGAGTGCGAGTCTCAGCTCTGGCGACATTGCCGGGATTAGCCAGGCTCGGGAACCACTGCTTTAGAAGGAAGTCAAAAGCAGGAGGCTAGGGCCCTGGCCGGTTGGCTCAGCGGTAGAGTGTCGGCCTAGCGTGCGGAGGACCCGGGTTCGATTCCTGGCCAGGGCACACAGGAGAAGCGCCCATTTGCTTCTCCACCCCTCCGCCACGCCTTCCTCTCTGTCTCTCTCTTCCCCTCCCGCAGCCAAGGCTCCATTGGAGCAAAAATGGCCGGGCGCTGGGGATGGCTCTGTGGCCTCTGCCTCAGGCGCTAGAGTGGTTCTGGTCGCAACATGGCGACGCCCAGGATGGGCAGAGCATCGCCCCCTGGTGGGCAGAACGTCGCCCCATGGTGGGCGTGCTGGGTGGATCCCGGTCGGGCGCATGCAGGAGTCTGTCTGACTGTCTCTCCCTGTTTCCAGCTTCAGAAAAATGCAAAAGAAAATGAAAAACAAAAAAAAAAAAGCAGGATGCTAAAGACACCAACCCCCCAGCTGGCGTGAAGAAAGCCGTGGGCCGGTTTGGTGGTGTCTTCTCGGTTGGCAAAGGGCTCTGGATCGGAGGAGGGGGAATGCTATTTTGCATCTTCCCCGGGGACTCCAGAGGAAATGAGTGAAGTCAATAGTGAAAGGACTAGCAGCGACATAAGGAAGAATTTTCTTCTCGTGACCTGACAGGTGTCGGGCAGTCGGGGGGGACAGCCGACCGAGCCTCCTGGTGGCTTTCATTAGAGCAGAGGTTGCCATCCAGAGCAGGGGGCTGAAGCCAGTCCCCATCCCAAGGCCCCGGAAGGAACTCACCCGTGTCCCGTTTCATCTCGGGGCCCCCTTTGGCTCTGCCGTCTGCCCTCCATCCCACACCCTCCCCTACGCCTTTCCTCCTCGTTGAGGTAAAGCATGAACATCTCCTTTCCCCAGGCATCTCAGACAACACGGCCGTGCCCGCGGTGGAAGACCTGCTGGAAGAGAAGCTGCGGTCACAGCTGGAGGAAGAGAAGAGAAGGTGCCTTTCCCTGTCCTTGCCCACCCCGCCCCAGCCTCAGAGGGCTCCCGGGGAGGCCTGGAGCTGCCCAGGGCCCGCAGAGCGCCACACCCCACCCTGGCCCGGAGCTTCTCTGGGAAGGGGGTCCAGCAGCTGGATCCTAACACAGCTGGAGAATATGGTGCTGCCTTTGAGCAGACAGATGGGATGCAGGATCCCCGGGCAGGTGAGGCTGGACTAGGGAGCAGAAGTATCAGGCAGGGGGAGCTGTTTGCTGGTGGCACCCGCCCCCACCCAGTCACTGGGTGGGCAGAGGAGGCTGATGCTGCAGAAGCAGACAGTCTGGTCCACTGCTGCCATCTAGGGGATCCGAGAAGCGTAACCACGAAGGTCTTCCGCCCACCCACCACAGTGGTGCTACGCACTTCCCTCCTCTGCCTGTTTATCCATCCGCAAGACTTCCTGAGAGCCCCATACCCTCATGCAGCCATTTAGGGTCCCCAGGTGATTTCAATTACAGAGCAGGGAACCTCAAGCATAAACAGGCATGTGGCCGTCACTGACACACAGCACGGTCACGGAATCTGGTGTAACACTCCAGCCAGGCTTCTTAGTTCATTCGTTCATTAATGCATTCAGCAAATGTCTGCTCTCCCCTCCATGCCTGGAGAGGTTTCGGGGAGACCAAACAAGTCACCTCCTTGCCCTCAAGGTGCTAATGGTGTCATTGAGCCACCTCTGGGCTGGCTAGGTGTGCCCCCTGAGCAAACCCCACCACCCTGCCCACCTCCCCCCCCACACACACACACACGCCCCTGCCATCCTCAGACTTGAGGACAAGGTCGATGCAGCTGTTGGGCAGGTCCCTCCTGCCAGCTGTGCCGTGTGTTTTCTCCTGCCAGCGTCCTCCTTCCGGAAGGACCCCCTGGACCATGACTCTCCACCCCCTGGGTTCACACCCCACTTGTCCTCTTTCTCCCTCACTCCATTTACTTTCCCCAGCTCCTTCCCAACCCACTCTTCTGTGTCTTTACTCCTGCTCCTCTGTCCCCTTGGTCCACTCTTCCAACCTCAGGGTCATCTTAGAAGTCAGGCTGTCTCTGCAGATGGGCTATTCAACTGCTTCCCATTGGACAACTTCTGACTCATTGTAGCATGTCCAACATGCACGTACGCGCTAACGAATGTCACGTTGGGCCCCCAGCATGAAAGTGACCCAGCGGAACAGTGAGGCAGTGAAGACTGTGGGTCTGGAACCAGAGGGCCTGGGTGCCCCTCCTGGCTCCTCTCTCTATTAGCTCTGTGCCACAGGACAAGTTCCTTAGCCTCTGCACGCCTGGGGTTCCCAATCTGTAGAGTGGAGGGATGCATAGCAGTCTCTTCTTCATAGGGTTGTGGAGAGGGTTGAGTGAGTGTATAAACATGCATACATAACGTACATATCCACTGTCTGGAGCCAATGCCTGCCCCTTAGTAGGAGCTTAGTAATGACAGTTATCATTCTTGAAGATGGGTTGTTCATCTCACACACAGAGGCTCATGCTTCTCTGTGGTGGACGGAGACCCTGGCAGCATCCTCCAGCCTCGGTGGACAGCTTTTGGGTCCCAGCCCCTATTACCAACATAGCCCCCTCACGCTACTCAGGGCCTCACAGGCCCTGCAGCTGGCAGTCCGCTGACAGCCCTCCCGCCCGCCAGTGAGGTTCAAGACTCTGCCCCGATTCCGCTGCAGGTATAAAACAATGTTCAGGCGCCTGAAGGCCCTGAAGGTGGAGATCGAGCACCTGCAGCTGCTCATGGACAAGGCCAAGGTGAAGCTGCAGAAGGAGTTTGAAGCCTGGTGGGCAGAGGAGGCCAGCAGCCTGCAGGTAAGGGTCTCTGGCCTAGAACTTGTCCTGAGGAACGTCACAGCAGCTGGGGCGGGGCTGCCAGGGGAAGAAGAGTGCAGAGGGGGCGGGGCTGCCAGGGGAAGAAGAGTGCAGAGGGGGCGGGGCCAGACTCGGCCCCCCTGGGGCTGCTAGGGGAAGAAGAGTGCAGAGGGGGCGGGGCTGCCAGGGGAAGAAGAGTGCAGAGGGGGCGGGGCTGCCAGGGGAAGAAGAGTGCAGAGGGGGCGGGGCCAGACTCGGCCCCCCTGGGGCTGCTAGGGGAAGAAGAGTGCAGAGGGGGCGGGGCCAGGCTCGGCCCCCCTGGGGCTGCCAGGGGAAGAAGAGTGCAGAGGGGGCTTAACCCCGCAGGCCCATGCGCTGGCAGCCCCCGGCTCCTGAAGCAAGTGCCCGTTTTAGTAACAAGGGGTGCAGGTGGCCTGTGCTCATTGTCCCCTTCCTCTGGGGACTGTCACATAGAAAGGTGGGGGCTGGAAGGTGCAGCCCCCAAAACAGATGGATTTGCCAACCTTATCTTGTGTGATGTTCTCCTGTGATGTCATATTGATAGCACTAGTTGTTTTTTTCTTATTACAATCATTTTTATTTTAAAAATTTTAGAAAAGACAGAAAAGCACAAAGGAATAAAAACTACCATAATCGTGCCACTTAGCCAATAGTATCATGTTGAATTATATTATTTTATCTCCTATTTATACATATACATTCATAGGTTTTTATGAAAATATATAGAATCATATTGGTTTTTGAGCATCACAGATGGCTTTCTTTTTCACTTAAATACATAACATGACGACTCTCCCATGTTACTCACTGTCTCTTCACCGGCATTCTAATGGCTGTCCCTATTCCACCATAGGGATTTATTCCAATCTCCTTAAACTAATCTACTGTTTAATGTTTAGATTCTTTCTAGCCGTTCACTGGAGACATATTTGTACATAAACCTTTGCATGTTTTCTAAACAAATTCTTGAAAGTTCTCGATGATCTAATGAAGACTAAAATAACCTGTTAAGAAACATGAAGCACAAACCCCGGTTCCGGTGGTCCCCGCGAACTCCTCAGCCGTGGTGCAATGAGTGATGAGGCACATGTGGTCACATCGCTTGCGTGGCTTAGTGGCGACCTGATAGGCCAGTCCCTTCACTCTAAGGACAAGAAGCTGAGGTCCAAAGAAGATATCTGCCCCCCAAACAGTCAGGTGGCAGGAACCAACATGTCACCAAGTAGCCATGTGAGCCAACGATCAAAAAGAATATTTGGATAAAATTAAATACACAAGATGACAAAGAAAACCAGTAAGACTGAAATACAGTTCTCAAAACTCTGTTCAAATAAAGTTATGGTGTAACAATATGTATAGCACTTTACAAATGCATTAATTTGTAAGATCCAGGGGCAGGCCCAATATTTACCATCATTTCAAAGTAATGATGAGCACACTATTCCAAAATTTCTGCCACTGTAATGGGATACGCAAATCTCCATGATTTGTACCCGTGATGCAGTCACTGGTGCTGCTCAGACGATGGTGGTTGGTTGTCTATATTTGTCGTTGGAAAAAAAATGCTCCATTTCAGGTAGAAGATAGAGATGTCATTGGTTCCCACCCACGTTCACAGTGCCCCTAGGTCCTGTCCGTTCTGCAATAAAGAGCCCTTCCTGGCGAGGTCATCAGTGAGTGAGGCGTCGGCCGCTGCCAGCCCCCAAGGGAGCTCAGTCCCTGAACAGTAGATGAAGGACATCCCATGTGACACAGGAAGTGTCCAAGCAAGGCTGACAGGGTCAGACTGTCTATGACTTACTCAGACAGTGGCAGCTCCGTGGGTCCTCCGACCCACAGGACGTCACCGAAACAAAAGGGATCGGATGACCGCTGCAGGGATGATGGGGCACCCTGCGCGGAGGAGGCGACCCCATGCTGCCGCTGAGCAGTTTTACAGCCTGCGCATGCGCCCTGTGTGGGGCGGGGATGGGAGACAGCAGCCCTAAACCTCATCAGAGCACGGGAGGCGGTGAGGGGCTGCCCCATGGCCGTGTCTTGGGGAGACAAGATGGCGGTGGGAAACGACCATGTGGCAGCTGCTCATCAGCCGCACGCTCTCGCTCTCGTGTTCTGGGAGAATGCCAGGGCACTGTGCCAGGACTCAGGTGAGCTGCAGTTGCCCCTCGCCCACGAGCCCTGCGTGGAGACCGCAGGTTCCGGGGGCGGGGCGCAGCTCTTCTGTACGCGCGGGCTGGGCAGGGTTCTGCCCACTCTGGTAGCAGCTCTCTGGGCCGAGGGGAGGCAAACCCAGGAAGGACTTCTGCAGAAGTATCAGGTTCACATTTTAACCTTTTTCATTTCCTAACTACAGAAAGTAATAGATGCGCAATTCGGAAAACTTAGCCCAGAAAGATACAAAGAATAAGTCACACATTACCTGTAACCCTGCCGTCCAAAGATACTGTTTTGGTGCCCATCATTATAGTCATTACTCTGTCTAGATTTATTCTTTTCCCACATGTGTCCCATATACCAACTTTTATAAGCTAGTTATTTCCCCCTAAGAACTAAACCAAGGACATTTTCTGGTGTCACCAGATTCAGGCTAACACTGAAACTCCCTCCTGGGCCAGCAGGTGAACTCCCCGGCCGGGACCTCGCTCAGTCACACGCAGCCTTTCCCCCAGGTGCCCGAACCCCAGCACGGAACATCGCTCCCGCCCTCGAGCAGAAGGTAAGACCAGGACTCCGCGGACAGGCTCCGTGCCCAGAAGCAGCCCCCCACCTGCCCTCCCCCCACTCTCGCAGCGCCAAGTGTCTCCCTGTGGGCCGCATGCTCCCAGAGGATCGGTGACTTTCACGGTTAGATCATGTGTAGATGCTCAGGCCAGGGGCTTCGAAGTTGTTTGAGCACACACTCCCCCCCCCCCCCAGTCCTGCCCCCTCGCTCTGACAGCCATAGACCCACTGCCATGGCAACAAGAGAAGCATGAGCCCTGGTCCTGCGCCCTGAGAGGGAAGAAGGGGTGGACAGCGGGTGGGAGGAGAGAGTAGCCTGGGAGAGGGAGGGGGCGGGGGTGGAAAGAGGGGGCCGGCCTGCCAGGATACAGGGAGCCCTGTAAAGACTGTCCTAGCACAGGCGGAGGACAGACTCCCCGGGAGGGCTGCCCAGAGCCGTTCCCCCGAAGGACGCCATGACTCGGCAGGGACGCTGCCTCCCCACACACCACCTTTCAAAGCCAAGTTCCTTCTCATGCCATCCACGTTGTTATCTCTCTCCAACCTCATACCTCAGGCGTAAGGCCAGTGACCTAGGCCTCGGCCATCCTCCGGCCCCCGACGGGCAGGACTGTCATGACAGAGGCCAGGGCAGGGGCGATCCTTGGAGCGGGTTTGAGTGGGAGCTGAGCTCTCTCACTGGAAAGCGGTTGGGGACAGGGGGGTTGTGTCAATGTCCCCCATATGATGTGATGGGAAGGGCACTCTGCCTCTGTGGTCTTCTTCTCCCAAACCCATACCCCCAGTCACCTCGGGGGAAAACAGCAGACAGGTCCCGGGAGAGGTGGGTGCATTCCACAGAACACCCGGCCAGCGCTCCTCAAAGCGGTCACAGTCACCAGACACAGGAAGTCGGAGACACTGTCACAGGCACGAAGAGGCTCAGGAGACACGACAGCGAGAAAGCGTGATGTGCTGTCCTAGGTGGGACCCAAGATCAGAGAAAGCACATTAGGACTAAAACCAAGAAAATCAGACTAAAACACGGACTTCAGTTAATAGTCATGTTTGGGCGCTGGCTCTTTGGTTGTGGTATACGTGCCATTCTGGTGGAAGACCTTATAATCAGGGAACTGGATCTGGGGTACCCAGGAATTATTTGTACTATCTCTACTACTTCTCTGTAACCTAGATCTCTCCTTCAAACAAAGGAACGAACAAGCCCGGCACCCCTGCAGCCCCCAAGCCGGGCCTCCGTACCAGCACCGCGGCTTGTAGTCCCGTTTTAGGGAGCATCTCCTGCGTCAGCCCCGAAGCCCAGGGTCCACAACGGCCCCGGCGTGGTCTGTCTGGTCAGCCTGGTGTTTTAAGGGGGGGGGGGTCAGTCCCTAAGAGAAAAATTGGTAAATTGGGCTTCATTGAAATGAGTGGTGCTTTGCAAAAGAGAAAGGAGAGGCGAGCCACAGGCCGGGAGAAAGTGTGTGTAGAACATAGCTGATAAATGACCTGTATCCAAAACATACGAAGAACTCTTAAAACAGAGCCACCATTTTTAAATCGGGCCTAAGATCTGAACAGCCGCCGCACCGAAGAAGACGTGCAGATGAGAAGCTCGGTATCACATACCGTCAGGGAACTGTAATTAGAGTAAACGATGAGACGCCGCTGCACACCTGCTAACACGGCTTCAGAAAAAAGACAGCGCGGAGTGCTGCTGAGGACGTGGAGCAACGGGAACTCACGTCGGGCACCGGCGGGAACGCAAAACGGGGCAGCCCCTTCGGAAGACTGTGTGACGGTTCCTCCCAGAAGTAAAAGATGCTCTTGCCATGTGTTTAAGGAATCACACTCCTTGGTGTTCGCCCAAAAGGAGCTGGAAATTGACGTTCACAAAGAAACCTGCACATGGAGGATGTTTACAGCCGCTTTGTTTGTAATCGCCAGAACTGGAGGCAGCCGAGACGTACTTCAAAAAGTAACAGATGGACAAACCGTGCTGCCTCCAGACCATGGAAGGCTGCTCAGCTCAGCGATAAGAAGACATGAGCTGTCAAGCTGCGGAAAGACGGGGAGGAAGTGTACGTGCATGTCACCAAGTGAACGGAGCCTGTCTGAAAGGCTACATGCTGTGTGGTTCCAACTGGAATATTCCGGAAAAGGCAAAACCATGGACACAGTAGAAACATGAGTGGTTGCCAGGGGCCGGGGGTGGTGGGGTGTGGAAAGGAAGAGTAGGGGAACATGGGGGGGGGGGGGATAGGCAAATGAAACTGTGCTGTAGGGTGCCGTAATGGTGCATATATCACTTTATGCATTTTCATAACCCACACGGTGTGCTACAGAAAGAGCGAGTCCCACAGAAGCTATCGCTTAACAATAACGTGTTAACATGAGCTCATCAGCGATAATGCATATACCACACCATTGCAAGCCAGTGATAATGGGAAGGCTAGAAGGCGCGAGAGGGGTTACATGGGAACTCCCTTCTCTGTACTACTGGCTCAATTTTCTATAAACCAAAAACTTCTCTAAATTATAGGCCATTCGTGGAAAATAAAAGACACTTCACATCAGTGTCCCGCACGGGACCCTCCACACAACCTCTCCCGGTCTCGGGGCGTGGCTCCTACTGCATTACTGCAGAAATGTCCTGCCCAGCAAATGGGAAGTGCCATCTCTGATTCTCCTCTGGTTTCAAAGACAATGAGGAGAGAGAGAGAGAGAGAGAGAGAGAGAGAGAGTGTGTGTGTGTGTGTGTGTGTGTGTGTGTGTGTGTGAGATGACCAGGGGGTGTCTGACCAGGAAAGGCCCAGTAAACACACTCCAGGGCTGTAACGTAGAAATAGACCATGCTTGTCAAGTGAAGTCAGAACCTTGAATTTCAAAGGTGCGCGTCAGCTCACCGTGGGAGCTTCTCCCAACCTGCTCCAGGAGCTCCACCCAAGCCCCCCTGACGGCTGCTGGCAGGACGGTCTCGGAGAGACGGCTCTCAGGCGGGCCCTGGAGCCCTGTCATCGGTGGTGGCAGCAGGTGCTCTGGTGTGACCTCTGAACCCCAGCAGAGATAACCAGGTGATCTGAGCAGTGTTTTTTAAGAGGCCTCGACTGTAGGTAGTCAGCACCCCGAAATTCTCTCCCCTCACAAGAGTTCAATACCAAAAATCACAGGTGGGAAGGTTCCAACAGGCCGGTGAGAGGAAGACGGCTCCTGCTAGAGAAAGGGAGAGGCCAGGGGCTCCCCCTAGCCCCCGACAGAGAGATCACCTGCCGGCCGCTTGCCCCGTGGACGGGGGAGGGCCCGCAGAGCTCTACCAGGGCAGGGAGGAGCCCCTGTCCCAGGTCACTGGGGCATCAGACATTCTCTGTGAGAACCCAGCCGTGGAGGGTCAGTTCTTAATGTCCTTAAATTCTCCAAGGACACAGCGTTGACTTTCTTCTCTTACCGCAAGCACATCCCCTGCCATTTGCCAAGGGCCCTCTGGGCCAGGCTCTGAACAGATGTGCCACATAGGCTCTGACGTTGTCCCCACTTACAGATAAGAACGTTTGGCTTCCAAGAGATCAGTTAAGTTGCTCAGGGTCACACAGCTAACACGTGCTGAGACAGGACTGGAACCCAGGCCAGCGGGAGTCTGGCCACCCCCAACCCCACTCCTCAGGTCAACTTCCACTACGTTAATGACCGCCCTTCAGGGACACACGGACGTCCTGTTGTTTGGAAGGAGGTGGCATCTTCCTGCTCCTGTCTGTACTACTACACACGAAGGTGCTTTCTTTACATTCTGCCCAACGCCAGCTCCTCCTGCTTGGGGCCTTCCCCTCCCCCTCCCCCTCTCCCAGTGTGTCCACAGGCTGATTTTCCCGCGGGGCCAGGATTTGCAAAGTGCACATCTGTGCGCCTTCCGAAGGCCAGCCTCTGACCGGAAGACCGGAGCCCCCTGTCACAGGCCCTGCCATTCCGGGCGGGAAACTGTCGGATGAGCCCCTCGTTTCATCAATGAGAAGAGTGAGGCCCGGGAAGGGGGCACGGTGTCTTACACTCCAGTTCACGATGTAAAGAGCTCCAGCGTGGTCCACAGCTTCCCTCCACGCTCAGTGGCGTGTCCTCCTTCCTTCCCACACGCAGTCCCCCTCCCTGCCTCCTGTCCTCTCAGCTCTACTCCTCCCTCCCTTCCCTTCCCCACTCCCTTCCACCTTCTCACTCCGCCTATCTTTACTCCCGCCCTGCCTGCCCTTCCTCCCTTTTTCTTCTGTCTTCCTCCCTTCTCTTCTGTGCCTCTCCCCCCTCTCTTTTCCAGCCAGGGCCACCACTCTTGATGGCTTGCCCTTTTGTCCCTTACCTGGGCACTCCCTGCCAGCCCTCCGAGCATGCCCACCATGGGCCAGGTTGAAGAACTAGCCTTGGGCAGGGTCTCCTAGCACATCCTTCAGAAACCAGCCGTTAGAATCAGGCTGCTGTCCCCACACCCTCTTTGTCTGAGAAGTGGGGCCCTTGCGGGCCTTGGCATTCCTGGGTGTCCCAATTTAAGACGATCCCCAGATGTGCCTGCTAAGAGATCTTTAACCCTGAAGGTCAGATCCTCGGATTTCACAGGTGCCCATCAGATCACCTTGGGTCACCTGCAAAGAGTTCCCCCAGGTTAGACTTTCACAAAAGGGGTGGTCAATCCTCGGCATAGCTTTTTGAAGCAGCGGGCCCTTGGGCAAGCCAGCTCCCTTCTTTGGGATTCCCTCTCTCTCTCTGTAAGGTGTATCCAGGTCCCTCTGACACTATTATTCTACGAGCAGATAAGTGTCCCAGTTCCACAGAGGAGCCGCCAGAGCAAGAGAGCACGTCCAGCTGGCTGTCTGCACCTGAGCTCCAGTGTGGCAGCCACTGCTGGGCCCGGCCTGGGCCCAGGGGCAGCCCTCTGCTCCTCAGGTCCTGAGAGAAACCCGGTGCCCTCATCCCCAAGTGTGCTCGGGGCCGGCTGGCTGTCTGCAGCCGAGCTCCAGTGTGGCAGCCACTGCTGGGTCCGGCCTGGGCCCCGGGCCAGCCCTCTGCTCCTCAGGTCCTGAGAGAAACCCGGTGCCCTCATCCCTAAGTGTGCTCGGGGCCCACAGGCTGATCCCACTAAATCCACAGCACTCTGATTGGCAGCCTAGGAGGTCTAATTAGTATTATTAGTGCTTATTAATCCTTATTAAGAAGGCAAATTCTGATGGCTGGCATGTTCTCCCCAGAACAGATGTCAACATGAGAAATGAATGCAGCGTCACAGGCTGATTGGTCAGGGGAGAGTACAAAAGTAATTTGTAACATGAGGGCTTCAGAAAACAAGCTGTGACATCCGGTGACGCTGGAGCAGCTTGGGGACCAGAGGAGTCATTGCCCGCAGGAGCCCCAATCCCTCGCAGCTGCCGTGCTCCTGCGCGAGCTGGTCCGGGCAACAGACCGGGTGTCCTGCCGCGGTGCGATCGCGACGCCCCTCTGCCCCGCCGTGTCCACATCTGCCCCCTCCCACCCGCTCCAACCCTCCGCAGTTTGGCACTGTGAACACCGCCTGGCATCTTAGAAAAGTCAAGGACTTATCTGCGTGCCCATGGCTTGATCTTGTAAGATTTGCTACAGCTTGCAAAGTGACCTGGACCTACAGAATGGAAAGCCCTTTACTCTTCCCGTCTCGCCACCTGCACCAGGACCTCTTCAGAGACAACCCTGAGAATTGCCCACCCCACCCGTTTCCTAAACACAAGCGTGCAGAGCCCGCCCCCTCGTGGCGGCCTCCGGTCCTGCAGCAGCCCGCCTCCAACCACCCAGACGCGCAGCTCCCCCACGCAGCCAGCCGCAGCCGAGAGTCCCTGGGATGCTGGGAAGTAAACATCAGGCAGAAACGTCCCAGGCTCTGATTCCCCTCCCCGTTCGTTTGGCCCACAGTCCTGAACCTGTGGGGGCAGGCCCAGGGTGAGAAGCCCAGCTGCCTGCCGGAAGAGACGGGGTCGGAGCAGGGGTAGGGGCTGTAATCATGGGTGGGACAGCCGGTTTGTCAGGTGCGCGGAGCATCTTGGACTCTTGATGCGGACTTGGCAAAGCCCGGGCACCTGTCTCTAACCCTGGCTGGCTCGACCTGACTGCTTGCATCTGTGGTATAACAGGAGGGGTCTGACCAGGTGACTTTTTAGGCCTCTTCCAGCTCTGCATGGTGTCCAGGCAGGACAATCCCAAAGCAAAGGAGAGGGTCCCGTCCTGTCACTGCCATCGGGGGCAGCTTTGGGCACTGGCCCTTTACCTCCCAAGGGGTGCTTCTGGGTTCTGCTATTTGCAACCAAGAATCTAGGGCAAGGCCGTGCACCAGGCAGCCTAGTGAAATGGGTGCAGTTGCATCTGCGTGAGCTGTCGGCTCTGACCCTCACTCAGGAAGCACGGTGCTGGTCCGCTGGGGCCGCAGAAGGGCCACTGGCGGGGCTGGGGGTGAGCCACACGTCTGGAGTGGGCTCCCGCAGAGCACTGGCGTCGGATCCAGTTCACAGAGCAGCCTGCGGAGAGCATGGATTCTGGCGGCTTCCAGAGTCGTGGTGAGATCCAGACCCTGCTACTCGCCAGCTCAGTGACTTTTAGAATTCCTTTCACTTCTCTAGCCCTCAGTTTTCTCGTGTATCTAATGGGGATAATGAGGCTGTTGAGAGGATGAAATGGCACAGTGTTTGCAGAGCACTTTCTCAGGACCTGGCGGGTAGACAGTGTCTATAAATGACAATTGACATCTTTGTTGATTTTGTCCGGTTTGCATATCCAATACGTGCAGTGCTCCAGTGAAAACTAATGTATAAACCATCTGTTATAGACTGAACGTCTGCGTCTCTCCCAAAATTCGTATGTGGAAACTCTAACCTCACTGTGACGGTATGTGGAAGTGCGATCTTTGGGAGGTGATTAGATTGTGGGGGTGGGGGCCCCATGAATGAGATTAGTGCCCTTATAAGAGGAAGCCAGAGAGCTAGCCCACTCTCTTCTCATGCAAGGACACAATGAGAAGTGTGCAGTCGGAAACCCAGGAGAGGCTCTCACCAGAACCCCAACCATGCTGGCACCCCAATCTCAGACTTCCAGCCCCCAGAACTGTGAGAAGTGGATTTCCATTGTTTATAACCCACCTGGTCTGTAGTACTTTGTTATATAGCAGCCCGGCCTGACTCAGACAGGAATTATTACCAGAAGTGGGGTGCCGCTATAACAAAGACCAGAGCATGGAGAAGCAGCTTCGGAACCAGGTGATGGGTAGAGGCCAGCACGTTTTGAAGCTCACGCTGGAAGAAGCCAAGGTCGTCGTCGTACAGGGACGTCTAGAGGCTCAGAACGGAGAGAGAAGAGGTGTAGCGGGAGCCTCCATTTTCTCAGAGAAGACGGAAACAGTTGTGCACAGAGTGTTGATGGAAGTAAGGCTGGCAAAGGCCATTCTGATGAGGTCTCGGACAGAAACGAGGAACGTGTTACTGGACAGTGAAGAGAAGGCAGTCCTTGTAACAAGGCGACAAAGGACACGGCTGAATTGTGTTCGTGTCCTAGTGTTTCTTGGAAGGTAGAACTTACATGTGATGAAATTGGATGTTAGCTGAGATTTCTAAGCACAGTGTGGGAGGAATTTCTTGGCTCCTCCTGACTGCTTTAGTAAAATATGAGAGTAATGACTTGAAGGTAAAACTATTAAGTAAAAAAAAAAAAAAAGAACTGGAATGTCAAGATTTGGAAAATCCTTGGCCCATCCATATTGCAGAAAACAAGGAGGTGTCTTCTTCAGAAAAGAACATCAAGGAAGGGTGTGGCGAAGTGCCCATAGGAGATTGGCGTGGGTGTGACCCCAGGGACTTCACCAGCCTCCCCGACTCCCCGACAGGGACACGACGGTGTGACCTGGAGAGAAGGAGCTGGGAAGGAATGCAGGCAGCCTGGGTTCTACCAAGGGGACCAGAGTCGTGCACTGTTCTTCAAGGCGAGAGGAGAAGGACCCCCAAGGCGTGCAGAGGTCAGGGACGGCCCTCCATTTCCAAAGGAAGGACCGCTGACTTGCTCTCCACAGGCCAGACAGCCTCTGCCCAAAGCTGTGTGGGTCGGGCCACCCAGCGGAACCGCGAGGGCATGATCCCTGCCCAGCAGAGCCGGGCTGAGCTCCCCACAGTGGGTCCAGGGGGCAGGACCTTAACCTTAGTGGATCCAAAGGGCAGATCCCCAAGCCAGAGAGGATCACTCTCGAGTCTTACGATCTCATGGAGTTTGCCTTGCTAGGATTTAGACTCGCTAGAGACCCATCGGTCACCCCCTCCTTATTTCCTGTTTCTGCCTTTTGGAGGGGGACTGGCTACCCTGTGCCTGTCCCCGCACTGGATTTCAGAAGCACGTAGCTAGTCTGGATTCTCAGGTTCACAGCTGGGGAGAAACTCGGCCTCAGGATGAACCGAGACTGCCTCAAACTCACCCGTACCTGATTAAATGATATTCGGAGGCGACTTTGGACTTTAGAGTTGATGCTGGAACAAGTTGAGACTTTGGGGGCCCATGGGGTGAAATGAGTATATTTTGCAAGTGAGAAGGACAGGAGGAATTCTGGGGGACCGGGGATAAAATGTAACGGACTGAATGTGTCCTCCTAAAATCTGTATGTTGAAACCTAAGCCCCAATGTGATGGTGTCGGAGGTGGGATCTTTGGGGGGAGGGGGGTGATTAGGTCATGAGGGTGGAGGCCTCACAGATGAGATTAGTGTCCTTTTAAGAAGAGTCCAGAAGAGCTACCTCCCTGTCTTTCCACCAGGTGAGGACTCAACTGAGCCGGCGGTCCGCACTCCTGAGGAGGGCTCTCACGGCAACCTGAGCACGCTGGCGCCCTGTCTCAGCCTTCCAGCCTCCAGACCGTGAGAGATAAATTTCTGTTGTTTATAATCCACCGGGTCTGTGGTATTCTCTATAGCCGCCTGAACGGACTAAGATGTCATTCACAACAGGGGATTACTGGCGCCTGTCTTAGTCAGCTCAGGCTACCATAACAAAACACCATCGACTGGGTAGCTTAAACTACAGAAGTTGATTTATTTCTCACAGTTCTGGAAGCTGAAGAAACCCATCTCAAGGTCAAGAGACTCATGGTCGGGGGAGCCCCGTTCCTGGCTTGCAGATGGCTCTGTCTCGCCAAGTCTTCATGGCAGCGGGACCTGTGGTCTCTCTTTGTCTTCCTACAAGGGCACCGATCCCATCACGGGGGCCCCACCCTCACAATTTTATCTAAACCTAATCACCTCCAAACACCACCATGTTGAGGGTTAGGGCTTCCCTATGTGAATTTTGAGGGGACACAAACATCCGGTCCATACAGCTCCTAAGTATAGACCCTGAATTTCTCTTTGGTAAACCTCCTCCCATATCTTCTCCTTTGTGGGTTTGATTTTTACAGTGATGTGAACGCCAGGAAAATCTTGCCGTCGCCTGGCCCCATCCTGCACAGCTGGGAGCAGACCAGCACCCGTGTCCCCCTGGATGCCAGGTGTGTGGTCCTCCTCCTCCCTCTGACACCTGTGGCAGCCCCTGCTGTGGGAGTGTGGAGCCCCTGCTGTGGGAGGGCGGAGCCCCTGCTGTGGGAGGGCAGGTCAGAACCCTCAGTCAGCTTCTCCCACAACCTGAGGAGCCCCTGCTGTGGGAGTATGGAGCCCCTGCTGTCAGAGGGCGGAGCCCCTGCTGTGGGAGGGAGGGGTCAGAGCTGTCAGTCAGCTTCTCCCACAACCTGAGGAGCCCCTGCTGTAGGAGGGCGGGGTCAGAACCGTCAGTCAGCTTCTCCCACAACCTGAGGAGCCCCTGCTGTAGGAGGGCGGGGTCAGAACCGTCAGTCAGCTTCTCCCACAACCTGAGGAGCCCCTGCTGTGGGAGTGTGGAGCCCCTGCTGTGGGAGGGCGGGGTCAGAGCTGTCAGTCAGCTTCTCCCACAACCTGAGGAGCCCCTGCTGTGGGAGGGCGGAGCCCCTGCTGTGGGAGGACGGAGCCCCTGCTGTCAGAGGGCGGAGCCCCTGCTGTGGGAGGGCGGGTCAGAGCCATCAGTCAGCTTCTCCCACAACCTGAGGAGCCCCTGCTGTAGGAGGGCGGGGTCAGAGCCGTCAGTCAGCTTCTCCCACAACCTGAGGAGCCCCTGCTGTGGGAGGGCGGAGCCCCTGCTGTGGGAGGGCGGGGTCAGAGCTGTCAGTCAGCTTCTCCCACAACCTGAGGAGCCCCTTGTCCAGTGACCACACGTGCAGAGCCCAGTGCTGGTCCCCACCCTGGTACCCCGGAATCCCCTAGAATCGCTCCCAGATGCCAACTCCCAGAGCCAGGGAATTCACTCCCAGGGTCCCTGGGGCCCTGTGTGGGCAGAGATACTTCATGTCTCCTGTGACTAGATGTTCCTGGGGCCATTAAAGGAAAGAAGAGCCAGCCCAGGGACAGCCGCACTGTAGGCCACGAGCCCCACCGCAGGGTCCCCGGGCAGGGAAGGACAGTGAGTCTGGCCTCAGTCCTGGGAGCCCTACATTCCAGGCTGAGCAGAGTGGGGCAGGCCCCTCCCGGGTGCCTGCGCCCGTCTTCCCACGGCAGACCCTACTCCTCCCCCACAGCGCCCAAGGGTGACTCCCACCCCAGAGTGACCGGCCAGCCCGCCAGCTCCCTGTCCCTTGTTGTCACTCGGCTTTAGCACTTCTGGCTGAGGTGCCGCTGCAATGCTGACACAGAAAATTACTTGTGACCGTGAACAACACTTTGTTACGTGCAATCCTCAGTGCCCCTCTAAGGAAGTGGAGACTGTCACTTGCAGTGTGGGGTGACAGGTGTGAGGATGGAAGCTTGGCAAAGCCAGGGGAGTGCACTGCTTTGAATTTTCTTGGGGGGGGGGGCGTTATATGTAGGAAGTGGATGGAGAAAGAGGAAGGAGAAGGCCACATAGTCCCTCCCTTTCTAAGAGGATTGCCACAAATCTCATTGGCCAGAAGCTGGTCACCTGCCACACATAGCTGCAAAGGAACCTGGGAAATGTAGTTTTTTTTTAGCAGTGGCAGCTTATATAGCTAAACATTGTGGTTCTGTTTTTAAGGGTATAGGAGAGAATGGTTGTCTCTGCCTCAGGAGCTACTAGCTAAGCCATGGTGGGGATGGGGGCACAGGGGAGCCATCCTAAGGCATAGGACATCGAAATCGGGTGCTGAAGGAGATAGGTCCCAGGTCAAATGGGCTTGGTTTGGGTAAGATCGAGGAGCTAGGGAACAGGGTGGGTGATGGTGAGGGGGTGAGGAGATGGTGAGGACGTGACATTTGTGTGGAGAGGTTCGCTGTGGCTGCTGCTCGGGTGAGAGGGAGGGAGACAGCGGCAAATTCCTTCTCATCGTGTCCCGGGTGGCACCGAGTCACCGAAACGGAACAGCACTTTGGGAAGGTAAGCGCTGAGTCCAAGGCTAAGGTGTGGTACCGTGTGACTGTGGCTGTTCCCAGCACCCCCAAGAGGCCGACGTCGTCCATCCCGCTCACCGGAGACAGCCAGACGGACGCCGACATCCTGGCCTTCATCAGGGCCAGACAGAACATTCTGCAGAAGAAATGTGAGTACACCTTCCTCCAGGGCCCCGGGTCACCCCGCTCTGCTCACCAGCACCTGGGAGAGGTGAGGGGGAAGGCTGGAGCGAGCAGGGAGGCCAGAAGGAAGTAGGAAGTTTCCAGCATGTTCCCGAGGCCGCAGGACTGGCCTTACGGTCCCTCCCACGTGCCTGGCCCTAGCGCCCTCCTGGAGAAAGCCCTCAGAGGCGGCATCGGAAACCCCAGGACAGGCCAAGGGGGTGGCCGGCCCGGCTGTGCCTATCCTGCTTGGCAGGGTCTCTCTCCCTCTTCCGGGTTGTCGGCTCCCTTTGTTCTCTGTCCCCGAAGCCAGCTCTCCTTGGCTCGGTTCTCACCAATCAGGAGGGACCGAGTGAGGGTTTGGTGACCTGTAGGACCCCGGGCTAGAAATACCCATCTCCCGCTGGAACGCGGTGCCTGCCCCTGGGTTGCAGACGTAAGCACCACTCAGAGGCCCAGGTCTGAGGTCACCGTAAGTTACAGAAGGAACGTGTGCGGTGTGCCGGACATGGGAGGGGAAGAGAAGGACCTTCCTGGCCTTCATCGCCGACACCCCCTTCCTCTGCGGCGGGGGCCAGACCTCGCGGGCCCTGTGCTCTATTCCAGGGGCAGAGGGGACCCACGGAAGGGCTTACACCGCGGCGGGTTGGGATGTGATCGCCGCTTCGGAAAGCTCCCCGGGACTGTTGCACGTGGTGTGGGTGGTGGAGGACCAGGCTTCTGGGAAGGTCCAGGGAAGGGGTGCGGGCAGCCTGGACTGACCGGCGGGTTGGACGGGAGCTGTGAGGGAGAGAGGGACTCCTGGGCTTCGGACCTGGGCCCCTGAGCAGCTGACAGGCCGGCGGCGCTTTCTCTGAAACGAGAAAGGCAGGGAGGAGTGGGCATGGGAGGGCCAGAGGGCTTCAGGGTTCTGGTTGGCCCAGCGGGAGCCTCACACACCAGGTGGGACCCAGGGGAGATGGGAGTGGGCACCTGCACCTGCGTCCGGGCTCAGGCAGGGAGGTCCGGGTGGCTCTGTGTAAAATCCCTAGTTGCTGACAGCGGGTCCCTGGCACCGTGACACTTAGAGGCAGGCTGGAAGCTGCAGCCAGAGACACCAAGAGGGCTCAGCCAGGCGCGAGATGGCCCGCGGGGAGTGGCCGTGGCCTCTGCCAGGTCTGCGGGAGAACGTTCCGGAGACAGGCCGTGCTGCTGCGAGGCTGCCGACCAGCGCAGGACGATGGCCGCTTGCCTGTCCTGTCGTGCTGGCCTGCACAGGCCCCCATTAGGCTGGGGGGTGGGGGGAGAACGGGAGCCCCTCTGGCTGCAGGGAGGAGGGAAGAGAGGAGAGCGAGCAGGGACAGGGAGTGGAGACAGCTGTCCGGGGGGCGGGGGGTTGTCCCTGTCAGGAGAGGAGAAGAGTGAGGCTGCAGCCAAAGGGCACCGGGTGGGGAGGGCTTTTAATTTGCTTTAAATGGTTAGGAAGCCATTTCTAGACTGAAAGGGACGGCCCAGTAGAACGAAGGAGACCGATGAGGTGGGAGAGAAGACAGACATGCAGGCGACTCTCTGAGCAAGTACAGCACCTGGCGCCTGCGCCGTGAGTGGAGAGAGAGCCCGGCTTTGGGGGCGCAGAGGCCCCCTCCCCAGAACAGCCCCTAAAAATCAACCGTCCTGTCTCCTGTCAAGAAGTCCCACAAGTGAGCAGTGGTTTAAAGTTACGTTTACTCAGCTTTTGTACACGGGACGGAGATGTTTTCATCCACCATCTCGGGAGGGAGGAGACACTGGCCCAGAGCCTGTGCAGGCGGCATCTTCCTGCGCACTGTGACCAGACAGGGCGGAAAGCCGGCTGAGGTGGGCGACACGTTTACTACAATGTGGGCCTCACGTTACCAGTTCTACTTTTTTTTTTTTTTTTTTTTGTATTTTTCCAAAGTTAGAAGCGGGGAGGCACCTGACCAGGATCCACCTGGCGTGCCCACCAGGGGGCGATGCTCTGCCCATCCAGGCGTCGCTCTGTTGCGACCAGAGCCATTCTAGCGCCTGAGGCAGAGGCCATGGAGCCATCCTCAGCGCCCGGGCCATCTTTGCTCCAGTGGAGCCTCGGCTATGGGAGGGGAAGAGAGAGATAGAAAGAAAGGAGAGGGGGAAGGGTGGAGAAGCAGATGGGCGCCTCTCCTGTGTGCCCTGGGGATCGAACCTGAGACTTTCACACACCGGGCTGACGCTCCGCCGCTGAGCCAACCAGCCAGGGCTGCCAGTTATACTTTTTTGATTTATATTATTTCGTGTGATGCTTTCAACACTCGTGTGAGGTATATGGAGCCAAGAGTTTGATCCCCCCTCTTGACAGGTGAGGAAACTGAGGCACACTGAGGTTGGCTAGCTGGCCCAGCAGACGGACGGCAGCGCTGGGGGGAGCCCGGGTTGCGTGAGCGCCCTCCTCTCCCCGGGGCCCGCTGCCTGGGAAACCTCCCTGCTGTCCGGGTTAGTCTCTTGGCCTCCACCTTCCCTGCAGCTGGGGAGCTTTGTTCTCCAAACAAACAGCGGCCTGGAAGTCGTTCATCAAAACAAACCAGTCCGAGGGTTCAATTTCTATTCTTAAGGGAAGAAAAATAATCCTGGGTTCTCAGTGACCCCGGGGCCACAAAGGAAGCTGAAGACAGGATGACAAAGGGTCCCTCCCCTGCCAGGTCGGGGCTGCAAGGCCAGCAGGTGCAGCCTCTCCGGACGGACGGGTGGCAGATGGCCCGGGTCCCTCCGCACAGCGCTTTCGACGCGGCCCACTTATCAGGCCTCCCTGTCAGGCAAACATGCCGGCGGCTGGGGCCCAGGCACCTTCCGCGGCCAAAGCAAACACTCGCCTCTCCCCTGGGCTCCCTCTGCTCTTAATTTAGGGGCCTGTCTGTCTGGGCTTCTTCGAGTGCGCTCATTACGGGGAATTTGTAACTCTTAGCCTGGGAGCCAAGGAGCCCAGAGAGGCTGGTTTAACATTAGCCTCCCGCCGGCCCAGCCCGCAGACCTCACCGAGGGCCGGGTGAGTCTGCTTGATTTAGGGCTCGTGGAGAAGCTGTGCAACGTTTAAATCCCCGCCAGGGGCACCTGTGGACAGGTATATGTTCCTGTAAGAGACATTAGTCATCCCCAGTGTCAAATCTGCTGTTTCCAACTTCCAAAGATGGCTTTCAAATCTGAGAAAATGAGGGTAAATCCTTTCTACAGTGTTTGGTTTGTTGTTGTTGTTTTTTAAATCTTCCTTAATCCCTGAGTTTGGAAGTATTTCCATCTGGACCTTGATGTGACCCCGTAACCACGACAACCCTTTCTCCAGCTGGGAGAACGGTGCCAGGAAGGGGCTCTGTCCGAGGTCCTCCTTGTCCCCGCCAACCCCACCCCCACCGTCCCCACTCTGAGGAGCCTCCAGCGCTCTCTCTCCTTTGTTCTGGAACCTTCCCCATGGATGGAAAGAACACGGAGCCCGGAGGGACGAGACCTGAGCACAGGCGCTATCTCTCTGCCCTTTGTGAGCTCAGAGGCCTCCCTCTTATCTGTCAGGTTCAGATGTCTCCTCTGCCCCAGAGGTCACCTGGCCCGAATCATGTCATTCAAAGTCCCTGTGTGAGCGGGAAGTGGGCCTCTGTGGTGAGATCTGGCCCACAGCGTGAGGGGCAGTGGTTCTTAATGGTTTATCCGTAGCGGCACCCTCCATTCTGGGAAGCTACCGTCCCAAAACAATCTAAATATAGACCGGCAGCTTTATCCTTTAACTGGGGTTCACAAAGGAAAGGATGAAGAAAAGTGGCACCTTTTATTTTGGGCTGAGGTCTGTCTCTGTGAGTTACCGGGCCTCGGAGTGTCGTGGACTCTGAGTCCAACTCTGTGGCGTTTCTGCTCCACCCGACCCCCACCCTGTCACCACTGCACCCCAGTGTCTGTGGGGGCCGGTGACAGTCCTGGGGTGGGAGCCGGCTCAGTCTGCACGCTCCTGACTCTGGCTGTGTGTCCCTGGTGCAGAAACGTCAGACCAGGGACTGGTCTGGTGAAGCCACGTGGCTGGTGGTCCCCAGTTCCCACCCTCGCCCGTCCTTGGAACAGAGATAGGAAAGCAGGGGGTCTTAGCACCGGCTCATCGGAGTCCTCTGGGCCCACCCCGGGGACTCTGATTTAATCTTCCCAGGAGTGGCCAGGGCATCAGGATTTCCCAGGGGTTTCCAACAGGCAGCCGAGCTGGGAATCGGGTCCAGAGGGACAGGGACAGCCCCTCCGTGTGCTCTGCAGTGCCTGCCGCTCTTCCTTCTGGTCCGAGGGTCAAGTAGGTCAGCCAGAAGTGTTTTAAAAAATGAAGCTCGCCTTCGTGAACAGTGAGGCCAGCCTGGGGTGTTGCACACAGAAGGAGACCTGAGGGACCAGGGATCATCGCCTTGAGCTGTTTTCAACCTGGTCCTCCCAGCTACCTCCCTTGTTCCTCAGCACCGTGAGCAGACCACGCCCACCGCCCCGCCCGCTGGCAGGTCCCCTGGCCACCTGAGGGCTGCAGCCGCCTCACCCCTCAATCCCTGCCTGCGCTGAGGGGTTTTTGTTTGTTTGTTTGTTTGTTTGTTTTAGATGGAAAGGGACAGACAGGAAGGGAAAGAGATGAGAAGCAGCAACTCATAGTTGCGGCACCTTAGTTGTTCATTGACGGCTTCTCATATGTGCCTTGATGGGGGGATCGGGGGAAGAGGCTCCAGCCAAGCCAGTGACCCCTTGCTCAAGCCAGCGACCTTGGGCTCAAGCCAGTGCCCATGGGATCATGTCTATGAGCCCACACTCAAGCCAGTGACCCTGTGCTCAAGCTGGTGAGCCCAAGCTCAAAAGCCAGCCACCTTGGGGGTTTTAAACCTGGGTACTCAGCATCCCAGGTCGAACGCTCTATCTACTGCGCCACCGCCCGGTCAGGAGCCTGCTGTAAGGTTTCTTAAACACCGTGTTCATTACTCCACTAGTGCGCCCAGAAGTCTGCGGAAGTTCCCTTCTGCTCTTTCTGTGACAGGGAAACCTGAGCAGATTAACCGTGTGTCACTCGCACGAGTTCTGCTCACACTTCAGTCTGCCACCGAATCTAGGGGTTCTGTTGAAGTGCAGACTCGGGTCCCGTGAGTCTGCGTGGGGCCGGGATTAACAAGCTCCCTGGGGATGCCGGTGCTGCTGGTCCACGGGCCACACTTTGAGACGCCAGGAGCCACGCTCACCACCTCGCTCTTCCCGGGTGTTGGGAAATGAGGAACACCAGACCCAGAGCACTAACATGATTTTCCCCAAGTTGCGGGTGTCCCAGGGAGAGGACCATCCTGGCTAGAACTCGGGGGCTCTGGGCAGCCACGGGAGGTGGCAGGCAGGGGCCACGTGGTCAGGAGGGGCCACGCCGGAATATAACGAAGATCTGGAGCAAAGAGCAAGAGGAGAGACCCTCTCGGAGAGTGAAGTAGGATGGTGATTCTGGCTCAGAGAGAGGAACCCTCCGCGAAGGGCTGAGCGGGCTTCTTCCTTCAGAGCTCGGGGACTAAATAAAGCCCGGAGTCAGGGCCCTGAGAGTGTGTGCCCGAGACCAGAGGGATGTGGGAGGGGGGGGAGCGGCAGCCCCGCCCCGCCCTTTCAGCCCAGGAGAAGCCGGGAGAAGGAGCCCCCAGGCACAGGCTAACCGAGAGCATCCTGTCTCCTTTCAGATTCCCAGTAAGTGTCCGGCAAGAACAACGGACGGACGAAGGCACCTCCTCTCACTCGCCCTGGCTTCAGAAGTGACCTGTGGGCTGCTGGGAGCAACTGGTGACTTTGAGTCGATGGAGGGGACTGTGTTTCATTAGGGATGGTCACCTGGGAGCTGCCCCTGAGGCTGGGGCCCTCTTAGCTGTGGGCGCGGGAGCTCCCGCAGGACCGGGCAGTGCCGGGGCGCTGCGGGCAGGACCAGGGCTTCAGCTCCTCTCCTCGCGTGGGTCTCCTTAGATGAGGGTAGACCTTTCAGACTATGAAGCAGCACCATCGTAAGGTAGTGGCAGGGGGCGCTCACAACCGGCGGGCCGGGGGAAGTCATAGTTAGTTTTAAGCTATCGTCCAGCCCACCCCCTTGCCCAGCCCCTGGTGTGGAAGCCCGGGAATGGGTTGGGCAGGCCAGGCCGCAGGTCAGAGCCGAAGACAGGGCAGTGGGATGCAGGGCATCTTGACGGCCAGTTCCAATCTCTCACCAAACCTACACCATCACCCTGATGCCCGGATGAGCCATCAGCAGCACCTGACTGAGCTGTGTCTCCAATGAGCCACCCACCCTGCAGCGTCTGAGGACATCAGAGCCCCAGAGCGCAGTGGACAGCTCCCCGGAGCTCTGCAGCGTGGGCACCTTGGTGCTCCGCCGGATTTGGGCGGAAGCTCCCACTCCCACCAGCGGGAAGCAGCGGCAGGGGTCTTGTCTCAGGGGGCCTCAAGGGGCCTCCCAGCACTCCGGGCCCTGGCTCCCGAGGCAGCTCCCACGGAGGGTGGGCCGACCCTTGGGGAGCGTCAGGCGGTGGCTGCAAGGTTCCAAGCCAGCGGTGGTCAGCGGGCAGGGGAATGACACCCAGAAATAAAGCCAACGGAATAAAAGTGCATGTCCACTGCTCCGGTTCCCTCTGTCCTGTGACCACAGGACCCCGCCGCCCGGGAGCAGCAGCAGAGAGAGAATCCATGACAGCTGGCTGATCTCTCGCTTCTCAGCACGGGGGTGGGGGGGGGGGTAGACCCTTACATTGCAGAGCTGGCCAGGCCCGTAGAGCCGCTGGGATCCACACCCTCATTTACATAAGTAGGGAGCTGAAGAGCAAAGGGGCGGTCCCAGCTGGCTCAGATGTAGCTCCTTAGAGGCCCAAGTCACCGCCTTGGGGGGTTGGGCTTTCTCTGACCACCCCAACTAGGGGTACCTTCTAGTTACTGTCTACCCCACGACTTATTTTCTTCATCGCTATGACAGAGCATCTTTATTTGCTTATGTTTTTATAACCTGCAACCCACCCCTCTCCAAGACTAAAAGCTCCATGATAACAGGGACCCGTCTGTCTTGCTCTCACGGTGTCCCCAGCATGAGTCGGTACTCAATGAATGCTCCCTCCGCTGGTGAGTGGGAGAGTCAGAGCCAGACCTGCTTCCCCGTGGTGCCCATGGCTTCACTCTGGCTGTGACAGAGGCCCACGGGGCAGGGCCCGGTCTCTCTGGTTCACGTCTGGCTCTCACGGTCCAGTGGCACATGTCACAACTGAAAACTAGACCATATACATATACATATACACATACATATACACATACAGATACACATACACATACATATACATATACACATACACATACATATACACATACATATACACATACACATACACATACATATACACATACATATACACATACATATATATATACACATACACATACATATACACATACACATACATATACACATACATATACATATACACATATACATACACATACATATACACATACATATACACATACACATACATATACACATACACATATACATATACACATACACATACATATACACATACATATACACATACACATACATATACGAATGGTTTGCATATATTGGATTGAAGTCAGTAGAAGACTGATACCCAAAACAAGAGAAATAAATGAGGTGGCCCCATGATTGCCCCAGTTACTACCTGCAGAGAGTTCAGGCTGCAGTTCAGGAAGGGGACACCAGGGGGCACCTTGTTGTTTCCTTGAGTTGAGGAAATGGTCTCTGTCCAGGGAGGCCAGGGTGGCTTCCATTGCAAGGCAGGGTACCAGGGGTGAGTGAGCTGCAGGTGTGTGTGTGTGTGTGTGTGTGTGTGTGTGTGTGTGTGTGTGTGTGTACACAGAGAGAGCGTGCTCTAGAGACCTACACCACCCAGAAGGAGGGGTCGGAGAGCATAAGGCTGGGAATCATTCACGTTCCCCAACAGCCAAAGCGGAGAAACCGCCTCCCCAAAGGGCCAGTGAATTCAAACTACAGAAGGACACTGCTTCGGAAATGGGTCCAAAGTAGCTCCGGATGAAAGGCAGCTCTGGTCCTGCCTAACAAAGCGGACAAGGCAGGCCTCAGAACCATCTCCAGTAAGCTTCCAAGGAACTTCCCCGGGTCTCAGAACAAAGCTCAATCATATTTGAGAGAATACACAATATCTGAGCACCCGGCAATGTGAAATTCACAATGTTTGACATCCGATAGGAGAATCACCCGGCATGCAGAGCAGTCGGAAAATGTGGTCTGTAATGTGAATGCTGGAGGTGAAAAACGTAGGTGTCAAATGTGGGAGGGGGGAAATAGCATTTCCTTAACACGGGCTCTGTCTCCTGTGTGGAAAGGGGCCCTGGGTATGTTATAAGCACAGGGAGGGGGACTCAGAGCCGTGAGCAGGCAGAAAGCTGGCCGGATCCTCCGTGCTCCCCAGCCGTTGACCTCCATGTCTCCCAAAGGCGGCTCTTCCCCAGACCAGCCTCCTTCCTCCTCCGGCCCCAGGTGTGGGATACTGCGATCGCCTTCTCTCTGGAATATTGCAGGGTTTTCCTTTTCCATTACCGTCCTTAAAGCCCAGCAAGGAGAGCCCCTCAACCACGCCTCAGAGGGCCCTGCACTCTGAAGTGCCTTGCTAGAAACTTTCTAAGTCTCCCTCTGACGCTCTGACAGCCAGCAGTGTCACCCGTGAGCACCACCCCCAGCCGTGGCCAGGCCCTGAGTGGACCTCAGCTTTCTCCTCACCCCTCAGTGCTGTTCAGTGCATGCACGGGGCTGCTCAGATGCTCCAAGGTGCCCCGGGAGTCATGCCGACGGAGTCGCCCCGGAACTTTTGGTCAGTCCCTGGTTCCAGGTGGTGAGCCTGGTGAACCGATTGTCCCTGCTGACTGGCAGCATTCCTTTCGTGGCATTGCTCAAGACCAGGCCACCAGAGTGATGCCAACCTGCTGATTTGAGTACCTCTCACAGGTAGGCATGGGATAAAGAACCATCACGTGCACTGATCAGACAACAAACAAATCAATAAGAACCTCTTTTCCACCATATTCTGACTGTTCACCAGTAAATCACTGTACCTCACATGGACTCGTGAATATGGTGCTTTTTAAAAAAAAAAAAAATCGAACTGCTTATATAGACAAGAAATATCTGCCAGGACCCGACACACCCCGGAGCCCCTGCCTTCATTCTCAGTTCTTCCGTTCATTACCTCTCTCGGGCCCTGGAGGCTCTGCCCTCCCCTGGGGGCAAGGTGAAGCCTGTCTGGGTCGACACCTTCCTCTGCGTCCCAGACCCTGTCTTCTTGGCTTATTGCTGCTTTAGGCCCAAAGTGTCTTGCATATCTAGGTGTTGGGGTTTTTTTTTTACGGTAAGTAGAGGTAAGGAGACATAGGGGGCTTCTTTAATATGGGGTGTCTAGTGAATCTCTGAACAACCCGCCTATCTTCTTCAAATGCCATGTCCATCAAGAGAGGGGGCACGGTCCCCCCACTCCTGTTGTGCCCCCACGCCGGCCAGCTCCTTCACTAGGTTCCACAGATGAGCTCTTTCCCTACGGGAGTTACAACCTCCCTACGGGAGTTACAAACCACAGCGACCCAGGAAAGGGGGCGGAGAACAAAGCGTCTGTGGCAGAGGCTGGCAGCGCCCCGCCCATGCCCCCGGCTCACCTGGCGCTCCCGGGCAGCTCTCGTGGACAGTGCCCATCCACACCAGCAGCTTCCTGTCGCGAGCTCTGTTTGGCCACGAGAGCACCCAGCCCATGTGCAGGGCGGGCCGCTGGTGTGGGAGTTAACCTCCCCGGGAGCAGACCTCCACCAATGAGGGTCAGGGAACTATGAAGGAACGACCCTCTAGGCTTCCCTGCTGCCTGAGGGACAACTCTGCCGTGTGCCCAACACAGTCTCCCAGACGTCTGTCCTTGGTGGGGCTCAGGGCCCCGGTGACCACAGCAGCCCCTGCTCAATAACACACCTGCACTGGCCACCTTCTCCCACACGCCTTCCTGCCTCTCTTCCCCACGCTCTTGGGATCTTTTTCTGGCATCTCTTCCCAGATGAACTATTTGCACCCCCATTTGGCCGTGGGGTCTGCTCCGAGTCCAGGGTAGGCAAGGGCACCTATTTCAGAGTCGTGGGCGGGGGCCATGGCAATCACACTCTCAGGGCCGGTGTGGATGAGAGTCCTCCCAGCTTCCCGACTGGGAGACCTCTGGAGCCCAGACAACCCCGTGCAGAACTTGCTACCCCGGCCCCGTGGTGCCGTCTATGAGGATGGCTGAGTTAGGGCGGCAGGATCTGAAACCAGGCTCCGTCTCTCCCTTTGCCTCCCGCTCACCCCAGGCAGGGGACGTCCCCGGGGCAGGTGGGCCTTATCTTCTGCCCCCGGATCCCGGCTGGAACGTGCCCTTTTCCACTTGTGAGGATACATGCCTGTTGAGTGACTCCCTACGTGAATGCCGATGTTGGATGGTGGGTGGGCGGCCCGTCCTTCCTTATCTCAGGCGGGTCCAGATGGGAAGAGGCCTGTGCCCACTGCTCTGTTTACTCTGCATTCTCTGCCCATTGTCCATGAAATTGATCTGGGGGGCAAGGGGGGGGGAGGGAGTTTGTTTTTCTTCTTTTTCCTCCAATCTCCTTATTAGTTCAGCCTCAGAAAGTCCCTTATCACTGCCGGATGTCAGGCCACGCTCTGCCATCAGGCCCGGCCATGGTCGGCTGTCCATTAATTGATTTTGCCCTCCCCTCCTTGGGGAACACAAATTGGCTCAGCCCATTAGCAGCAATAATTCCCTGAAAGGGATTATAAATCATGACCTATGTCCAGCGGCCGCTTACAGGAGTTGGGGCCCTTGCGGGGAGGTGTCGGGCAGGGAGTTGGAACGTTTCGGGAGCAGAAAAGGCCCCGGCAGGCCTGCAGGCTCGCTCCTGGACCTGAGCAGGGGCAGGAGGCTGCAGTGTCCAGGGGTAGCTGAGGCAGGCCCAGTCAGCACACAGGGCGACCCCCATCAGTGTGTACTGAAATTGCAAAGGGAGGGAGGGGGGAAGGGCCCCCCCCAACGCAGACAGAGTGCTCTGAGGGCCCCTTCCGTTGACCCCACCCACCAAGTCCACCTTTATGTTACTGTCCTTCGGCTGGCTCTGTGGACTTGGGTTCTCAGAAGTCCCCCACTGAGCTGTAGGTGCTCCTGAAAAAGACCTGTCGCTGACCCCCGCCCTGCTGCTCTGCGGGTGTCTGTGAACACCAGAGGGTGAGAATGGCAGAGGGTGGGTGCCAGCCAGCGGAGAGGAGGGCACGCCCAGGGGCAGGAGGAGCGGCCCGGCGGCTGGGGAAGGCCACCTCTCGCTAACTTTACCAGCACATCGTAGGTTCTCAGTAGGGACAGTAGTGCCCCCACATTATCTGACGGGGATACGTTCCAGGACCCCCAGAGGATGCCTGAAAGCACCATAGCACCGAATTCTATAGATCCGTGCCTCTCCCTGGACATGCGGAACTCCTCCTCAGAAGCAGGCCCTGCGGCCCCTCTGGCATACCCAGACTGTCAGCAGTGCTGCTCTGGCTCTGGAGACCAAGCCAGGGAAGGGTGACCGGAACCCAGGCGCTGCAATACTGTGACCGCCGACCTGATCGCCGAGACAGCTACTGAAGTGACTGACAGGCGGGGAGACGCTGGACAGAGGGACGAGTCGCGTCCCGGGTGGGATGGTGTGGGACGGTGACAGAATTCCTCATGCTACTCGGAATGACACACAACTTAAAACTCATGAGTTACGTATTTCCGGAATTGTCCGCTTAATACTTTACGACTGCAGCTGACCATGGGTAACGAAAACCACGGGAAATAAAACCACGGGTAAGGGGGGGGGAGGATGACTGTCGTCCATAAATGAATCGAGTGCTTTGCCCACAGTGAACCTGGGACCACTGCCTGCCCAGGACGGGAGGGAGGGTGGGCCGCAGTGACAGCTGACCCAGCCTCCCCTCCGCCAACCCCCGAGGCGTCACAGACGTCCCTCCGGCCCCCCGTGGGCTCCCGCGCAGACAGTGCATTCCCTCGCCCTCCATCTCCTTCCACTTGAGAACAACCGTCATTCCCTGCGGACCGGATCCTGACCTGTCGAGAACACTCAGGCCACACACGTTGCTAGGGCCTTCCCGAGATCCCCCAGACGACAACGGGGAAGCTTCCTAAAGGGCACACGACGGAGCTCTTCACATATGGAGCTTCTCCGGGCAATCAGAGAGGATTTGATTATCACGCACCCGTGCAGCTCAAATTGCAGCCCTTGCTTAAAACCAGAGGAGTTAGCGAGTCTACAGTGACAAGATGACAGCCAACGCTCTGTTGTCCCATTTCTCCCAAACACGAGGGAACGCCAGTCCAGAGTGAGTTTTGCGGTTAAAGACGCTTTCATCGGCGTCCAGGGAGAAGCCCCGATCCAGCACGGCGCTGTCTGGGAAAGCGTGGGGTGAGGACTGCCTGACACAGGGTGGCTTCTGATCCCAGGTGGCCACAGGGTCTGCCTCTCCACAGCCCCGCCCAAGTAACACCTGTCCGCTGGGTGTCTGCTGGCTGGGGCCGATTATCTGAGGGTGGGGATGAGCCAAGGACAGGCATGAGAGGGCGCTCTCAGACAAGCTGCCTCCTGGAGGATTTGAGCCAAAAAATGCCAGGAGAAGAAAAGAAGCACGTGGGAACCGACACTGACACCCACTGACCAGAGGGCCACCCGCTGGGACGAGGGGCAAGGGGTCCCCTGAGGAGAGGGGGCAGGCGTATTCAGTGCAGAGTTAGGAGCAAGGATGCAGGCCTCGTTGTCCCAGAACCTGGCTCCCCAGCACAAATTATTTCAATTGCTCGAGATACCTGGCAAGTGTTCCTATTCCTTCCAACTCAAATAAGCCTTGAACAATTTAAAAAAACTAAACAAAGGAAACCTCCTATGACCACTGGGGAGGGACAGAATACCCAGCAGTGGCTTAAGCAGATAGGTTTCTGTTTCTCACACGAAAAGAGAGCTAGAGACAGGGGTGTGCTGAGCGCCTTTGCACCTCTCTTGACCTTACCCGCAAGGACACAAGTCTGCTCGGCCCCCGCGGTCTACTGTGCACGCAGGAAAGACTGGGAGCGCCTGCGGAGCCTGAGCCCTTGGTCAGCAGAGAGCAACTCTGCCCCTCCCCCTCCGTGGCTGACTCTGCCCGGATCTCATTGGTCAGAGGTGGTCACGTGGCCAGCCCAGCAGCAAGGAAGCCTGGAAAGGGGGTGCGAGGGACACTGTCAATCTTCTGATCCCGTCCCCATTTCTGAGCCCCTCTTCCTGACTTTCATGTGTTTTGCCTCCAATGGCCTGTGCTTGGGGCTCTTCGGTGGACTGTCCACGGACTACTGGTGCCATATTACCTGCAAGGGCACAGAGATGTCCAAAGCACCGACCAGTGTGGGGATAGGGAAGCCCAGCTCCCCTGCCTCCACTTGGAACTAACTGGGTGTGTTTGACCCGCCAGGGCTTCCCGGAAACCAGGTGGAGGCGGGACGACGGAGCCTCCTTGGCCCTACTCCATGGACCCCCTTATTGGTCTGTGCACTATTCATGCACAAACTGGGCTCAGGGCTGTCCTGGGGAGCCCGGCCCCAGACAGCAGGGGCGGGATTTTTGTGATGGGTGAGACCAGTCACATCCCATTGCCTGACACATACAAAAGCAGGTTCTGTTGGCCAGGAAGGGAAGAAAGGGTATCGGGCAGGCAGCTCACGGTGTCTGCTGCCGCGGCTCATTACAGGAAACGCAAGCGGAGAACCTGGAACGCTCACGCACGGCGGGTGGGAAGGCGAAACGCTGCAGCCGCTTTGGAAAACGGGTCCTCAGAAAAGTTAAACAGAGTGACCATGTGACCCAGCCATCCCATTCCCAGGCAGATGTCCAGAGGAATGGAAAACCTACATGCACACAAACACCTGTGTGTGACCATTCACGGCAACGTTATTCCTAATAGCCAAAGAGTAGAAACCACCCAAGTATCTATGAACTGTAAGTCAAGGATCGGTATATTCATACAATGGAACAGCATTCGGCTGTAAGGAAGAATAAAGTACTGACATGCTACATACAGTATGTGGCCAGACACAAAGGCCACACACGGTACGACTGCGTTTCTATGAACGCAGTCCATCCGGACAGAGAGCCTCTGTTGCCAGAGGCTGCGGGGGCAGGCTGTGGGGGAGGGGGAGCGGAAGGTTAAACAGTCCAGGGTTTCTCTTCAAGGTGGTAAACCCATTCTCAAATAGTTTGTGGGGATGGTTGTACTACCCTGAGAATATGCTACAAACCATTCACTGGTATACCTTAACTGTGTGAACGGTGTGGTATGTAAATCATATCTCATTAAAGCGATTACAAATGCGCAGCTACATCAGCAAAGGAAGAGAGGAAAGTGTCCTTGATTCTGCCCACCCAGCGCCAGGATACACTTTCAGCCTCTTTTTTATTCACACAAACATGTCACCAATCCAGTATCTTCGGAAGGGGACCAGCTAAAGGATTGCAAGCAAGGACAGTTGTCACAGAGGCTAGGGAGAAGGGCATCCAATGTGTTAGGGGCACCCACCCCAATACTGCTCCTGACCGAGACAGTCATCTGTCTGTTTGCTTTGCCCTGATTTGTCACCCGGTTTTCTCATCCTCAGTTCCCCCAATGGGCAGGTCAACTCTCCTGCCCCGTTTTTTGTAGCCAAGGCAACTGAGTGCAAGGTTTATTCACACCCAATCTGATTTCTTCCCCAGCTCCAAAGATTGGGAGCTCGAAGCCATCCTGGGTGAGAAGCCAGGGGCTGCTGAGGGGGCCGCTCAGGCCTGGGCAGAGTGTGGAGAGCATTGGATTTGACCCAGAAACACCCATCCAACTTGGAGGCAGAGGGCGAGACATGCTGACCTCAGGAGGACCCGGTAGGTCTTATTTGAGGGATCCATGCCACTTGCTGCTCTCCATGGGGAAGAGAAGGCTGGGTGGGGGGTGGCAGGCCTGTTTGCACTCACAGCACTTAGCGCATCCAGGCTGAGCCGCACTGTTCAAACAGACTCCCAGCCCTAGACACCTGTGCCCCAGAGGGCGAGGCAGGCAGGAGGCTGGGTGCAGGTTCCCCCGGGCACTGCCCGTCTTTCCTCCCAAAGCCAGCCCACAGCCCTGGCCGAGTCCTGGCCACACCATGCCCCGCGCGGGGCTCTGCGTCTGCTGGGGGGGCCGGGTGCTGCCCCTGCTGCTGGTCTATGTCTGCTACCTGCTGCTGGGCGCCACGGTCTTCCAGCTGCTGGAGAAGCAGGCGGAGGCGCAGTCCCGGGACCAGTTTCAGTTTGAGAAGCTGCGCTTCCTGGAGAACTACACCTGCCTGGACCAGCGGGCCCTGGAGCAGTTTGTGCAGGTGAAGGGGCAATGCATGTGGGGCGGTGGGCAGAGGGGTCCCGGCCGCCGTGGGGCGGTGGGCAGAGGGGTCCCGGCCGCCGTGGGGCGGTGGGCAGAGGGGTCCCGGCCGCCGTGGGGCGGTGGGCAGAGGGGTCCCGGCCGCCGTGGGGCGGTGGGCAGAGGGGTCCCGGCCGCCGTGGGGCGGTGGGCAGAGGGGTCCCGGCCGCCGTGGGACGGTGGGCAGAGGGGTCCCGGCCGCCGTGGGGCGGTGGGCAGAGGGGTCCCGGCCGCCGTGGGGCGGTGGGCAGAGGGGTCCCGGCCGCCGTGGGGCGGTGGGCAGAGGGGTCCCGGCCGCCGTGGGGCGGTGGGCAGAGGGGTCTCAGCTGCTGTGGGGTGGTGGGCAGAGGGGTCTCAGCTGCTGTGGGGTGGTGGGCAGAGGGGGTTCCTATAGCAGGTCCAGACCCGCAACCCAGAGACTGCTGCCCTGTTTGCAAGCAGAGGGTGTGGGAACAGAGCCAGGGGAGACCTAGATCCAGGTGTCAGACTGGATCGCTGTGACATTGGGCAAGTCACTTAACCTCTCCGGTCCTAAATGTCCTCATCTGGAAGGTGAGAAGAAGCACATCTGTGCTGCAGACATTCAACAGCAGATTGAACGCATTTTTTCAGCTGCCACTGGCGGCATAAACCTGAGCTGAGTCACCGATGCTGAGCCGGTTCCTCCTCCCACACCCGCACGTCCCCAGCCCCAACCCCAGGGCCTCTGTTCCCGCTGCCCTCTGCTCAGCTCCCTTTCCGGCACTGACCACACTCGGGCTGTGGCTGCGGGCGGGGGACACCAATGAAGGTCAGGGAGCAGCCGCCACGCTGGCCCTCTCCGGGCTGGTCCCACCTGGAGCTGGGCGTGGTGAGCAGTGACCGGGGCGACTGAGCCCCACCAGCGAGGTGCCCATCGGCAGCGCTCTCTGATGGCAGAGCGGGTCACCCCCCTGCCTGGCCGCCTTCTGCTTCCCTGCACAGACTCCGGGGCCCCAGCACCCTCCCTCCAAGAGACAAGGCCAAACCTGGGTGTTGTTGGGGAAGGTAAAATGCTAAGGGGGTGGAGTGAGTGACAACACCCACCGCAAAGAAACAAGCCAGGTGCAGGGGCATCCCAGCGATCGTTGCTATTTATTGCGCATTCACAATGAGCTCTAAACAGTGGGGGGTAGGGTCACTGGGACGGGGTGAGACCAGTCGTGATCCAGCACCTGAGGCCCCGTGTTTCACGTGTGTTTTCTCATCCTCGCCTACCTGGTCACTGTCTCCAGTGTGTAGGCGGGAACTGGAGCCCAGGGAGCTGGCGTGTGTTGGCCAGGGCTGCACAGTTAGTGGTAGAGACAGGACTTGCACTCGGTGGAGGCCCCGCGCTCTCCTCCACACGGATTAGCATCAACGCCACCGCAGGATACAGCCTAGAGCAGCAGTTCTCAGAGTGCGGACCGGAACCAGCCACATCAGCGTCCCCTGGGAGCCCATTGGAAATGATCACGCGCCCCTGACCCGGACGCATGCACGGAGTTGGGAATGCTGGGGGTGGGGCCAGCAGGCTGTGTGCCAACAGGCCCTCCGGGCCATGCCGATGCCCACGCCCACTCAAGAAGGAGAACAGCTGGCCTGGGAGATGGGTGGGTGGTGAGACACCTGCCCAGGAATGAATCTTTCAGTTTTGTGTTTCACTTCCTTTCTCCCCAGCAGTACAGGGCTGGGGCCACAGCGCCCATATCAGGACCGAGAACGATTCTGAGAACTATTCGGGAGCCTCTCAGGACTCCAGGAGATGGGGGTGGGGGGAAGGGGGGGAAAGGAGAGGCCCTGGGTTAGGGGAGAGGCCCTGAGTTAGAGGAGAAACCAGGAGTCAGAGGCTGTGGGAAGGCTGGGTAGCTGGGATCGAGAGCTCTGAGAGAGGAGGCGAAGGCAACGGGTTTGGCTGCAGCCCCGCGGAAGGTGCCGCCCATGAGCCCCATCCGCGCCGGGGCCTCCCCAGGGGAGCCGGCACATTCTTGACCTCCGTCCGCGGCCTCCTTAGGAAGGTCCTCACTTGCCAGGGGAAGTCTAGTGGAAAAGCAGAATTCTGGGAGGAGAGTCCAGACACACGTCACTGTTCACATCGCAAGGGGCAAGCGTGACACACAGCGCCACGGGCAGAACAGAGGGCGGACGCCGCCGGGAAACAGGCCGTGCCCGGGGCCGCAGGACCCACTTCCTGGCCTTCTGCATCACATATTCCTAGAGAAGGACAGAAGGTCCGCCTCTGGAGTCCCACTCGGCGACCCCCGCTGACATCAGGGCCCCTCCCCATCGGGATGGAGGACGTCAGGGTAGGGGACAGCCAGGGTCCAGGGCGAGTGCTGCTCCCAAGAGAGAGGGCCTCCAGGGATAGTGTGTGTCCCAGAATGCTCTCTCCCGGCTTGTGTGGGCGTGTGGGAAAGAGAAGGAGGCCAACGTCCCTATGGGAAGAGGCCAGATCTGCCAAAGTGAGGAGAAACAGACAGCTGGTGTCAGGACACTTAACCGGCCTGGCCCACGGGACCACCCCCACCCCGGCCAGAGCTCGCTCACCCAGCCCGCAGGGAAACAGTTCCCACAGGAACTAGAGGCCAGAGCCGCCCCCTCCCCCACCACCGCCAGCTTGCCTTTGGGGTTCTGAGGGGCAAGACTGTGCTCCTGCCCAGGCTGAGGAAGGAGCTTGCCCACATCCAAGAGGGCTGGGCCCAGGGGCAGAGGGCCCAGGGGCAGAGGGGCCCAGGGGCAGAGGGGCCCAGGGGCAGAGGGCTCAGGGGCAGAGGGGCCCAGGGGCAGAGGGGCCCAGGGGCAGAGGGCCCAGGGGCAGAGGGGCGCAGGGGCAGAGGGCCCAGGGGCAGAGGGGCCCAGGGGCAGAGGGGCGCAGGGGCAGAGGGGCCCAGGGGCAGAGGGCCCAGGGGCAGAGGGGCGCAGGGGCAGAGGGGCCCAGGGGCAGAGGGCCCAGGGGCAGAGGGGCGCAGGGGCAGAGGGGCGCAGGGGCAGAGGGCCCAGGGGCAGAGGGGCGCAGGGGCAGAGGGCCCAGGGGCAGAGGGGCGCAGGGGCAGAGGGGCCCAGGGGCAGAGGGCCCAGGGGCAGAGGGGCGCAGGGGCAGAGGGCCCAGGGGCAGAGGGGCCCAGGGGCAGAGGGGCCCAGGGGCAGAGGGGCGCAGGGGTAGAGGGCCCAGGGGCAGAGGGGCCCAGGGGCAGAGGGCCCAGGGGCAGAGGGGCCCAGGGGCAGAGGGCCCAGGGGCAGAGGGCCCAGGGGCAGAGGGGCTCAGGCCTGAGCTCCCAGGAGGGTTCAGGTTCTGTAAACACACACTCAACACACACAGACGCCTAAAGCATGCATACACACGCAACATTCACACACGCGAGCGCGCGCACACTCAGGAGACCTTTGCCCTGGCCGCTGGTGGAATTTCTCCTGTAGGCCCTGGGCGGACACTCACTAGGAGGCAGCAGAGAGCAAGGCTACCACCTCACCTGGAAGCACAGAGAACCATCAGCTTCACCCAAGGGCAGCCCCACGCCTTCCCGATGGACCCCAGACCCTGTGTTCCCAAGTAAACCCTTCACCCTTCCAGGATCATCCAACCTGAAATCGTCCTAACAACCCCTTTGCATCTCACCCTCTTGGCCACAGGCAGCATCCCTCCCCCCCATTCCTTAGGCACCGAGGGCCTCCCCGGGCCCCTCCCCCTCCCCCACGCCGGGCCATGCTTACAGCCCACACTGCAGCCAGTCCTGGGCGCCGGAACAGACAGTGTATCTGGAATCCAATGACCCCGGGCAGGTGGCCACGCTGAGCCTCGGGTTCCTTTTCCATGAAATCGAAATGGGACTATCTGAGAGTATCAGAGAGTGAGGTGTCACCAAAGGCACCCCGCTGAGAACCAGGCCCAGGGCTGGTGCCATCAGCCCCTTCCCCCTGCCGTCCCGTTCTGCAGGTCATCATGGAAGCCTGGCTGAAGGGCGTGAACCCCAAAGGCAACTCCACCAACCCCAGCAACTGGGACTTCGGCAGCAGTTTCTTCTTCGCAGGCACGGTCGTCACCACCATCGGTAAAGGGCTGGGTGAAGAAGGGCTCTCCCCCTTCAGGGCTCGGGTTCCCCCAAAGCAGATGCCGAAACAAGGATGTGGTTGATCTAGGCGAGGACTCCAGGAAGCACCGGGGGAGAAGTGGTGAGACCGCCAGGGGGTGGTCCCCGTGGGCCAGGGCCCAGGCCGGAAGGTGAAACAGAGAGAAAAGGCCAGAGACATTGCACCAGTGAGCCAGGCTCACTCCCACTGGGGACCCTCGGAGAGGCCAGGTAGAGCCCCAGAACAGTCCCTGCGAGGGGTCTTGGCCTCCCAACCCCGCCCCGGCTGGCTGAGAGCTCATCCTGGAGGTGTGAACTGTCCAGCATTTTGGACCTGCCCTCAGACCAAGTGAACTCCTGTGGCCAGAAAAACCTCTCGGGTACAGAGAGATGCGGGAACTTGGGGTGGGAGGTCACATATGTCTGCAGAAACTGTCCACGAAGCTGCAGGTGATAGCCCAGGTGCCCCAAGGGGACAGGACCCTGAGAGTGTCTGCTACACCCCTCTGCCAGAAAACCCACTCCACCCCCCACAGGGAAACCCTCAGACCCCCACTAAACCCATCCATTTAATTAAGGCCAAGTGAGTCTTCCCCATCCATTCAATTAGGTCCAACACCTTCTTTGAACTTTGGTGACCTGGAAGCTGAGGAAGGAGCAGGGGTAGAGGATACATGGGAACTTGGATAAGACCCAGACTCAGCCCTCAAAGAGCTTCCAATCCAATGAGGACAGATAAGATAAACACACCAAGAACAATAGTGCAAGACCGAGTAGAAAATTAGATAGGAACGACATGAAACGCCATGGTAAATCATGTCTAGTAGGGAGGAAGAGAGGGGCAGTCAGGAGGGCTTCCTAGAGGCAGGGTCATTTAAGATGGGCCTTGAAAGACCAGCAGGATTCTTTTAAATAGGGATCGTTGTAGCAGAGAATGGGAAGAGTGTTCGTGAGATCAAGGGAGCTTTCCTCCTCCCCCCAGAGGTGGTGGGAGACCGCCAGCAGTTCTGAAGTCTACCCCCCCCCACATGCGCACTCCTCCTCACCCACAGGATATGGGAACCTGGCACCCAGCACGGAGGCCGGCCAGGTCTTCTGTGTCTTCTACGCCCTGGTGGGCATCCCACTCAACGTGGTCTTCCTCAACCACCTGGGCACAGGGCTGCGTGGCCATCTGACCACCCTCGAGAGGTGGGGGGACCAGCCCAGACGCTCCCAGGTAGGGCCCCTCCCTCCCTCCCTCCCTCGAGCCCTGCCGTGGCCGAATCTGTGGCGGGTAGATGCTTCAGAAGCTGAGTCTGAGCTGGGGGCTGGCGGCAGGTCTTAGCAGACACGGGTGGGGGGAAAGGAGCAGGCAGAGGGAGAGGCTGAATGCCACGTGGGTTGAGCAGAGACGTGGCCAGCCATCCACAGAATTCTGCAGCAGGTGCGGACCGCCGGAGTTGTCCCACAGCAGCCTGAGGCAACCAGGACTTTATACCCCTGCTCCTGTGAGGCACCGGGCGGCCTCCTGGGAAGGCGTGCCCTTGGGCCAGGCAGTGCTCTGTAGCTGCCAGACACCCTGAAGGAGCTGGCAGCTGCTCACCACGCTGCATCTCCACGGCCATCCCAGAACTCCAACAAGCATCCTTTCCTGTGGTTGAAGACAGGCTGCAGGCCACCCGGCGTGCCCCTAGAGCCCCCCTGCTCGCCAGCCCTTTGCTAAGCCAGGCACACTAAGAGGGCAGAGGTGCAGAGGAAGCCGGGACACTACAGTGTCCCAGATCTGAGTCCTCACGGGGCCTGCACAAGGGACTCCCCCAGCCCAAAAGAATCTTCAAATTCTGACTTGACCCAGGAATGCAATCCCTCTGACCGCATCCTTCCCAGCCCGGGCGAGATCACGCACACATGGGTTTAAGCTCCGCCCCAAAGGCCTGCAGGGCAGAGAAGGGACCGAGCTCTGACCCAGACTGCCCCGCCCCATACAGTCCTGGGCCTTCCATGTAGACTCAGACGCCGACTCCCTCACTCCCTCCAGCTACTGCAGATCCTGGGCCTGGCTCTGTTCTTGACCCTGGGGACCCTGATCGTCCTCGTCTTCCCGCCCATGGTCTTTAGCCACGTGGAGGGCTGGAGCCTCGGCGAGGGTTTCTACTTTGCCTTCATCACTCTCAGCACCATCGGCTTCGGGGACTATGTTGTTGGTGAGAACAAGGAAGTCACATATCTCTCAGGGTCAGAGACTCCGGGATTGGGGGGATGGGGAGGTGTCAGTGGGAGTAACTACTGAGGATCAGATCGCCCCTGTTTTTTTTTTAAAGAGGAAGATAAATAATTTCTGAGGCCGCTGTGGATTCTCACAACATCCTCGGATGTTGCCGATCTGGGACCCATCACCCTTTCTCCAGAGACCTTCCTTGTCACTCCTTGTTACGGGGAGGCTGGCAGGGCCCCTGTGGAACCTGAGGGGGGCTGTACCCTCAGGCCCCTGGTACTTATCATGTCCCCCTTCCCTGCCAGGCACAGACCCCAGCAAGCATTACATCTCGGTGTACCGAAGCCTGGCGGCCATCTGGATCCTCCTGGGCCTGGCGTGGCTGGCGCTGGTCCTCCCGTTAGGCCCCCTGCTTCTGCACCGGTGCTCGCAGCTCTGGCTGCTCAGCAGGGGCCTTGGCCTCAAGACAGAGGGAGCCCCCGAGACCAGTGGGCTCCCTAGACCTCAGAAGCTCCCCTTCTCTGCATGAGCCTCTCCCCGTGGCCCCAGCCCAGCCCATACGCCCTCTGGACTTCCCGCCCCACCCCCTCCTCTTCCAACCCACTCATTTCCCAGCCGGGACTGGTCCCAGGAGCTCACTGGAGAGGGAGGGAGGCAGGTATGTTCAAGATAGTAACAGAAAAGAGATGTCAAGACAGGACCAATGACAGATGCGTGTGAAGCAAGATGCATGCCACTGTCCCAGAGCCCCTGCCCTTTCCCCTCAAAAGTGACCCGAAACAGATCTCGGCCAAGTCCCCCTGGCCGTCCTCGCACCCCACTCCCAGGAGGCTTCATGCGGGACAGCAGACCCAGGGCGGCTCCTGCCGGGAGCCGTGCGCAGTGTGCATTGGTCTGGCCCCCGCTGTGTCGGGCACCGTGCCGGGGTGCTGGCCTCTGGGGTACCACAAAGAGAGCTCCTGCCCTCCACAGGGCAGGAGTCGAGTGGAAGGGCTAGCCAAGCAGAGAGGCATCCCCAACCAGGTGCCCAAAAGGCCACGACGGGGGCAGATCAGGGTGTGACGAGAGCCCATGGGAACGGCTAGCAGGGAGGGTCATGGAGAGGGGCTGGGGCTTCGGAGGATCTTAGTGCCTAGAGGACCCCTGCCTTCCCGAAGCTCCACCGAGGGGCAGGCCAGCCGGCTGCCTCTCAAAGCCTGCCAGTCCCCTTGCCTCGAAGTCTAGAGCTGCCCAAGAACAAGGCTTCGGAGGGCTTGGGTGTCCTGCCCTCTTTCCTGGGTCTGGTCTCCCCTGCACCCCCCACCCCGGGCACATCTTGACTTCAGCAGCCCCTCTAGGCTCCTGTCTTCTTAAAAGCCTTTCCAAACACACACGCTTCCCCGGGAAAACGGTCAGCAGATCCCAGGAGACTTCCAGGAGATGAGCTCCATGAGCACAGCCTCCCCTTGAGACCCAGCTCTGCCGCACTGGCCTTTCTCCTGCCAGACTGCGACATCTCTGGCCAGAGGAGAGGAGAGGAGAGGTTGAGACCAGCCTGCTCCACGGCCCAGCCTCACCAAGGACCACAGACCTCGGCCCCTACCTCTCCCAGGACCCCAGCAGCCAGGCAGGCCCATGAGTGCCCGGGGACCACAGGACAGGCCCGCGGCAAGGCTGTAAAGCGGAGGAGGCTCAGGGGGACACCCAGGGCAGCATCTGCAGCAGCAGGAGAGACCCAGGTCACATCCCGATGTGAAGCTGAGGACCCCTGGGGACTCCTTACCTGCCCAGGGCCCTCCCTCCCGCCTGGGTAGAGGAGAGAGTCAGGGGACCTCTTCAGACGTAAGGAATGGACAAGCCCACTGGTCAAGGCTCTTCTGCCCCCCAAGCTCATGGACAAGTGGTGGTCGGCTGGGGTCCCCATCTTTGGGTACACAAAGAAAAGAATGATGGCGTGAGAGTTCCAGGGAGGGCTCGACAAGCAGCAGGTCCTTGGAGATGGCCCCGGGGTCCAGGGACTGAGGCAGGGGCCCTAAGACAATAAAGTTGGCTTCTCCTTTCTCTTCCCCCTGAGTGCGGTCTCCAGGAGTCCTTCCCACTGTCCGCTACAGGACACCTGCTGAGGCTCTGGGCCTTTCGTTCCCGGCGCCTGCGCCACCCAGCAGCCCTCCCCTTCTCCCTGAGCTGGGCCTGGGGGATGGGCCCTCCTACATATTCGAGGCGGGTCCAGATGTCACCCTCAGAGCCTCTTTTTGTCGCTAGGGTTGGATCCCTGTGCAGGGTTGGGCAAAGCTGTCCAGCACCTCATCTGCCGAGAGAACGGCATAGGCATCCGCTGACCCAAGAAGGGACCAGCAGAGCGCCCGGCCCTTCCTTTCTCGCCCTGTCCCGGACCATGGTTCCCCGCTCCGGCCTCCCAGTCTCTTCTGCCCTGTGCAGACCGCGAGCCCGGGCGGCGCCCGAGGGCAAAGCTCAGGGCTGCGCGGTGCCAGGAACCGTGCTCCTGCTACTCGCCTACTTGGCTTACCTGGCCCTGGGCACCGGCGTGTTCTGGATGCTGGAGAGCCCCGCGGCGCGGGACTCCAGCACCAAATTCCAGCGCGACAAGTGGGAGCTGCTGCGGAACTTCACGTGTCTGGACGGCCCAGCGCTGGACTCGCTGATCCGGGTCAGGGACGAGCGCGGCCGGCCTGGGCGCGGCGGGGAGGTGCGGGGCAGGGAAGGGCGGGGTGGCGGGCGGAGGGCGACAAGAAAACACCCGGAGCACTTCTCCAAAAGGGTGGTGGAGATGGACGGACGCGGGGACAACGGGGGCCGCGTGCGGGGGTCGGGGTCGAGGGGATTGGGCTGGACAGCCAGGGCAAGTCCCCCGCTCCAGCGGAAGGAACGCACGGCGCTGGGAGCCCGCGGGGCGAGAGGGTATGGCCCGCTCTATAGAGTTTCTTGTTGCAAACACCGACTCTGGGGATGAGGTCGACAGGGGGCGCGCTTACTCGGGTGAGGAGCTGCCAGGGGCGCCCCCTGGAGTCAGAACAGAAGCAGGGCGCGCTGGGCCGGAGCGGGAGGTAGCGGGAGGGGTCGCACTGGGACCCGGGGGCGCTGTGTTGGGGTTGGACCACGGTCGAAGGATGAAGGGGCACACCTGGCCCCTTGCACAGAGAGACCCCTGTACAAATATGTGAATTGGGGGCGAGAGCAGCGTGGGGCTCCGGGTGGTGATCTTCAGGGTCTGGAGGGTGGAGGCTCAGGACACGCTTGTCACGGTGGTGGGTGGAATGGGGCCCAGGTGCGCATGCCGGGGTCCTGGGGCTCCCAGTGCACAGACTCGGGTCCGAGAAAAGGATGAGTGGGTGCAGGGGCGTTCTTAGCTGACCCAGCGTTACTCCAAGTTTTCGTCCACCGGCTGGGCACGCCTCCCCAGCCGCGGAGACCTGGAAAGGCAGAAAGAGGGCGGTGGGCAGGGAAGATGCAGACTTAGAGGATGAGGACCCAGCGAGGCCTGCGGAAGAGGGGAAGCAAGGGAGGGTTTGGGGGGCTGGGCATGGAGGGTGGATAGAGGTCTCCTTCTCCAACTCAGGGCAGACAACGCTGAACTGGGAGCTGATAGGGTTTTGGCGGATTCTTTAACATCCCAGGCCCTGGCTTGGTCCCAGAGCCCAGACAGCTACGCCCCTAGCCTGAAGTCTCCCCCTGGACGACAGGGCCTGCATCCTGAGCACCGGGTCTGGGGTGGAGTCCTCAGCCCTTGGACTGGGCCTCAGCAGAGCCCGGAGCTGAGCAGGGCAAGGGCCTCCCCTAAGGACCTAATGTGGCGCCTCCATTTCCCGCCCTCTGCCTCCTCCTGGAGGTGAAGGAGGTGAACTTCCCTGGGCCCAGGGAACACGATGATGGGGTGGTAACACTAAATGCTTCTGTGTAGCACTTACTGTGTGTCATTGTTTCATTATCACCTACTGTATCTCACAGATAGGCACCATTATTACCATCCCCATTTTAGAGATGAGGAAACAGAGGCTCAGAGAGGTTAAAAATATAAATACATGGCTACAGCCCTGGCTGGATTGCTTGGCGGATTAGAGCATCATCCTGAAGCACAGAGGTTGCCAGTTCGATCCCCAGTCAGGGCACATAGAGGAATAGATCAGTGTTCCTCTGTTTGTGTGTGTCTCATTCTAAATAAATAAATAAATAAATAAATAAATAAATAAATAAATAATTTAATTAAAATACATGGCTACACAGCCAGGAAGCTGGCTGTGAACCACCATGCTACTGCCCCACTGTGCGCCTGTGGATGTGGGCGTTTCCGGAGGGTTCCTCTCTGCACACTTCCCCCTCCCACTTCCTCCTGCTCCACCCTCTCCACGCCTTCACTCAACCTTCCTCTGGCTTCATCTCTGGGAACGAGGATACAGTGTCTCCCACACAGACCTCCCCTCTGGGTGCAGACATGTGCATGCAAAGTCCTAGCAGCCCTGAAGTTACTCCACGGCCAAGAGCAGGCAGCTCTCCTCCTCCACTGGCCTCACATCCACACATGCGCACAGCGGTCCTGGATGCTTCCCTCGCTTCCCACACCAAACAGGGCCAGAGGCCTGGGTTTCTGATGTCCCCTGTCTGTTCCCCCTGGACCACTCTGTGCCAGGATGCAGGCCAAGCCCTCTCCATCACTCACCCCTGACAGAGTCCTTTCTCTTCCAGTCTGCCAACACCCACATGCCAGCTGCCAGAGAGCACACAGCCTGATCTTGCTTCTCCTTTGCTCAGCGGCCCTGGGAGAGGCCTGTCCCTCTATCCCTGGATTGGCAGAGCCAAGCATGGCCTGGCTCCCAACCACCTGTCAGTCTTCCTGCTTGAGATCCCATCTACCTAAATGTCCTTCCTATCTGGCCCTCAAGGAAGGTCCAACTAGGACATCACCCGCTCCGCGAAGCCTCTGCCCCTAACCCCCATCAGAATGAACGCCTCTCCTCTCTGTATTCCTCCAGCATGATACTAGTAACAGTAATGGTGACAGCCACCTCTAACATGCACCGTGTCCAGGTACTGTTCCACGTCTCTCCACCTGCTGCCTCATTTAACCCTCACAACCACGCTACGACAGGTGCTGTTAGCGTTCCCATTTTGCAGATAGGGAAACTGAGGCACGGAGCAGCTGAGTGGCTTGTCCGGAATCACGCAGCTGCACTGACTGCTCCACGCTAGGGTTAAGTTTGTCTCTGTTCCACTGAGGACTGAGGTCGTGTCTCTTCCTTCTTCATGTCCCCTAAAACACCATGTGTCGTGGCCGGCCAGTGGTGGTTGCAAGAATGAGAGTGAGAGAGATGAAAATGAATGGTGTTCTCCCAGACAGTGAGATATCCTGGGGGGGGAGAGAAAGGAGGGAGCTGTCCCCACGGGCCCTGTCCCTGGGGAACCTGTGGCTGGAGGGGAAGAGCTTCCTAGCCGGGGACAGTCTGCGCTGAAAGTGGTGATGAGGATTGGCCATGAGAGTGTACGTGTGCCTCTGTGTGCATGTGTGTGTGTGTGTGTGTGTGTGTGTGTGTGCGCACATGGGTGTGAGTGTGAGTTTGGGTACGGAGCCCAGTCACACCCCAGAGCCCGGTGGTCACTGCAGCCTCTCCCCCAGGGCATCGTCCAAGCGTACCAAAGTGGGGACATCGTCCTGGGGAACACCACCAGCATGGGCCGCTGGGAGATCATTGGCTCCTTCTTCTTTTCCGTGTCCACCATCACCACCATCGGTAAGAGTGGACGTGGACGGGGCTGGGGCTGGGGAGGGTGGCCTCTCCCTGAGAGACAGCGGACCAGCGCCTCTTCGAGGGGTTACGGGGGCCTCGGGACTCCGAGGGTGGCAGTCCCTGTGCTGTGGGCTCTGTCTGGGCACAGAAGCCGGGCTTCCCGCAGATGGGCTGTGTGAGGCGCGGCACCTCACCATGGTGCCCGGTGCAGCTCGAGTCTGGGAAGCACTGCTCTGGGCCACACAGCCTCTCGGGAAGCAGAGGGTCTGCCCTGAGCAGGGGGAAGAGCTCTGGGCGCTGCACCTGCCCGGGCCCCTCGGCCAAGCCCACCCACCACTGAGACCACGGGTAGTCGGGGAGGGGCAGGACGAGGACGTTGGTGGGAAGGTGAGCACGAGGGGACAGAAATTCCCAAACAGCTTTTGGGAAGAGGTGGCATTCCTGCAGGTGGCTCCTCGGCTCACAAAGGCAGCCTCTCACCCCGTCGTCACTGTCCGCTCCATGTCCCCTTCCTCCCTCACACACGGGACACCTGAGCCGGATCTCCCCTTCCTCCCGTTTCTCTGGCCCTGCCCTCAGGAGAGCAGAGGAGGAACTTGTCCTAGGAGGATACCTTGGGGCTCTTGTAAGGGGAAGGTGGAGAGCACCTAGACCAACCCCCATCCCGAACCCCTCCCCACCCTACCCCCACCCCCTCTTGACCCAAATAGCCACATCTCCCCGCCCTGGAGCCGGGCCCAGCCCCTGCATGACAGCAGGATCACCACCAGATGGCAGGCTAACACCACTGGTGGCTCCCGCCACCTCCACGAGCTCTGGCCAGCCAGGATCCTCTCCCCAGAAAGCAGTATCCCAGCCTCCGCCGTCCCAGACAGGAGCGGGTGGAGGCACCCAGAGAATGCTCCATCTCGTTTGAAATCGGCCAGTACTTCCTGGAAGCAGGTCCCAGGGCGACACGGGAGCTCGGACAGTCCTTCACCCTGAGTCAGGCATTCCTGGGAGGCCCTTCAGACGCCACAGACCCTGTGTCCTGCAAGGAACCGGCCAGGACGATGTTTATTCATCTCTGTACCCCTGGGATCTAGCACAAGGCCCAGCACTCAGCGAGCACGCAACCCACCTGACACACTAATGAATTCCAAGAGCACCCTTCCCAGTAGCGTCTATGTGAGTGCACGGCAACGGGGTGTTGATGCACCGTCCCAATTGTAGGGGTCCTGGGTCTTCGAACCCACACCTCCTTTACCCTCCATCCCACGGCTGTGTGACTTTGGCCCCTGAAACCAGAGTTTTGCCGTCTGTCTGCTCCCAGCTCCGTGCTGCTGAGCCTGGTCTGCTTCCCTGTCCCCTCCTCCCGCCCGGTGCTGCTGTCGGAGCCAGCTGGGAGGGAGAGGCAGGCAGAGGAAGGGGGACCCCGCCCCACCCCACATATACGGTGCACTTTAACATTTGAGATTTTGTCCATACGGCCCAATATCCCAAGACAGGGCTTGTTATTTTTACGTCACGGGTGAGGAAACCGAGGCACGGAGAAGCTGCACACCTCCTCCCCACGGCCACGCAGCTAGTAAGCAGCAGAGCTGAAATTTGAAGCCCAGCTGAGGGACTGCACTGCTCTTTCCAGTACCCTGGGACCAGCACCCTGTATGGGCTGTACATTCTAAGCCTTAGAACGAAGCAGGGTCCGGCAGGCATCTGACCCTCTGGGCCAGCAAGACAGGCCAGGGCCCTGAAATCGTCCATCACCTGGGAAGTCCATCCCCAGCTTGTTCCCTGGTTCACTCATCTCTCCATCCGTTCATTTAACACAAAGACTGAGTGCTAGCGTGGGCCAGATAGTCCTAGGTGTGGGGGAGGCAATCATGATCAAAGCTGGCAAGGCCCTTGCCCTTGGGGACTGTCATTCTACTGTGTCAGAACACAAAACAAGCTAACAGATACATAGACAATATTTAGTCATAAGAGGTGCATGGAGAAAAATAAAGCCAGGTAAGGGAGTTCAGTAGTGAAGAGGGGTGGAGGTCACTGTAGATGGGATGGCCACTGAAGCCCTCACTGAAGGTAATACTGAAGCAGAAACAGAAACAAAATAAGGGAACAAACCATGCAGATAACTGGGGAATCTTCCACCAGCATATACAAAGGCCCTGAGGTAGAGTGTGGCTGTTGTATTTAGAAGACTAGGCGGCTGGAGAGTTGAAACTAAAAGGTGACTTTGGAGAAGATACAAGTGAGCCTAACCACAGAGGACCTTGTAGGGCCCTTACAAAGGGCTGGACTAGGTCCTGGCTGGTTGGCTCAGCAGTAGAGTGTCGGCCTTGCGTGCAGGAGTCCTGGGTTCGATTCCCGGCCAGGGCACACAGGAGAAGCGCCCATCTGCTTCTCCACCCCTCCCCCTCTCCTTCCCCTCTGTCTCTCTCTTCCCCTCCCGCAGCCCAGGCTCCATTGGAGCAAAGATGGCCCCGGGCACTGGGGATGGCTCTGTGACCTCTGCCTCAGGTGCTAGAATGGCTCTGGATGCAACAGAGCGATGCCCCAGATGGGCAGAGCATCGCCCCCTGGTGGACATGCCGGGTGGATCCCGGTCGGGCGCATGCGGGAGTCTGTCTGACTGCCTCCCCGTTTCCAGCTTCGGAAAAATGAAAAAAAAAAAAAATTAAACAAAGGGCTGGACTAGAAAAGTGAAGGAGGTGAGCTCATGCACACCACTGAGCCTCTTGGAGCTTCATTTTCTCAGTCTGTACAACACGGCACATGAGCCCCATTTGGAAGGAGGGAAAGGATGTGTAGCCCTCTGCACAGAGCCTGCACAGGACAGCAATGCCTCCTTTCACACCAGCAGCCGCGTCTGAAGTGGGTTAGCAATGGAGACCCCCCAGGGATGGAAAGGTCCCCTGAAGTGCCCTTGTCTCCCTTCAGGCTATGGCAACCTGAGCCCCCACACGATGGCCGCCCGCCTCTTCTGCATCTTCTTTGCTCTGGTGGGGATCCCACTCAACCTCGTTGTGCTCAACCACCTGGGGCGCCTCATGCAGCAGGGTGTGCACCGCTGTGCCCGCAGGCTGGGGGGCGTCGGGCAGGTGAGGGCCACAGCGCGAGCGGGGGGAGGGGAATGAGGGGGCGTGCTGACAACGGTGGCCGCTGGTGGCGAGGGTAGTCTCTGCCCCCAGGGAGAGTCTCTGGTGGAAAAGGGCAGTTGGGGTGGGAATGGGGGCTCCGTGGAGCAGGGGTGACAGTAGGAGCAGACTACTTCTGGAATCGGGGTTACTGGTGGGGATGTGGTAGGATTGGGGGTCACTGCCCAGCAAGGGGCTTTAGTAATAAAAGGGCATCAGTAGGGGAGACAGGGTGGCACCTGGTAGACGGGAAGGGCACAAGGCACCAAGGCCTTGGCTGGCGGCCTGGAGAACACGGCCAGGCGGCGAGGCCCCGAGGGCAGCCCCCTCACACTGCCTGCAGCTCGGGAGCCCCAGGCTGTCTGCCCCCGGCCCTGCGCTGGGCAGAGGCCACGTGGGGGCTGAGCGCCTGTGCACCCCCAGGACCCGGCCAGGGCCCGCTGGCTGGTGGGCTCCGGCGCCCTGCTGTCGGGCCTGCTGCTCTTCCTGCTGCTGCCCCCGCTGCTCTTCTCCCACATGGAGGGCTGGAGCTACGTGGAGGGCTTCTACTTCTCCTTCATCACGCTCAGCACCGTGGGCTTCGGCGACTACGTGATTGGTGAGCGCCCCCGCGAGGGCAGGCGGGAGGGCGGGGCTGCGGACTCGGGGGGCCTGGCCCGCCACCCTCTGCCCCCTCGCCCCGGCCCCCCGGCCGCGTCCGCTGGGCACCTGCTGCGTGCCAGGCCTGCTGGGGGCTTGAGACTCAAAGTCCAGAGGACGGGGTCCTTGGCAGGTTCAACCCACCTGTGTTGTGTGACAGAGCTAAGGTCACCTAGTCCTGCCAGAAAGCGACAACTGCGGTTGGAGCCCGTGTGTCTGTCTGCAAGGACAGACCCCCAACCCGGTCTGCCTTTGTCCCAGGGTCTCTCCTCCCCACGCCACCCCACCCCATGAAGCACCGAGCTCCCCACTGCCCCCGGGCTGGGCCCACGAGGACGGGGCTGGAGCGTCCAGGGGAGTCCGGAAACCCCAGCCTCCCCCGATCCCCCGACGCTCACTGGGAAACAGTTGGCAGCCGTACCCCGAGTGCCAGCAAGAATGGGCTCTGTGGTCCCAAGGGCCCAAGGTGGGATTTAGTGGGTGATTTCACCCAACGTGGGCAAGACTAGGGCCCAGGAAAGCCTTGCATCATAAAGCTGAGGAAGACGCCCAGCAGGTGGCAGTAGAGGACATTCTGTGGGGGTGGGGTGGGGGAGGGATGGCCGGACCCACCAGCTCAGCCTCAGCACCCTCTCCGCTCCCACACCTGAAGGTGCACCTTGTGGGCAGTGGCCACCGGCACCACCGGCACACTGGACTCCAGGGGCTCTCTGCACTCGCCCGGAGCCCTGGCCCTAAACCGGGCAGGAAGCCCTGCCCTTCTTCACTCTTGTGGAGATAGAACCCAGCCTGGAATGTTGAAATGAGGTTTTACCGATGTAACAAAAGTGCTAGCTCATCAGGCAGCCCAGAGTTGTGAGTCTCACCCATTTTACTAAGGAGGCAGCTGAAGCCCAGAGACGCCAAGCCATTTGCCCGAGATTGCCCAGCTATTGAGATAGCAGTTCTGATCTGTTTGATTCCAAAACTCATACTCTTTCCCGACCGACCACCATCCACACCCCCTCTCGGGGCCTCAGTGCTCCTGTCTGTGACACGAGGGGCCGAGGGGCTGGGGCTAGGTGGTGGCTCAGAACCCCCCTCAGTGCCGTCTAGCCCGTGTGCAAGTCCCCCCCCCCCCACTCCCAGGGCTCCACCTGCCCCTCCCAGCTCACAGAAGGATTCTTGGGTCTGTCCTGTCCTTTCCGTTCCTGCTGCCGTGTCCCTAGTCCATTTGCATTTCTCCTATTGTGCAAGTTGAGCGCTGCCCAACCCCAAGGTGCTGCGTTCACACAGAGCACGGTGCTGCGTTCACGCAGAGGATGGCTCTTAGGACCTCTAAAAATAACAAGCGCTATCGTGTCCCCTGCCCAGCTCCTCCAAACACCTTTCATTGTTTCCACAGTCTTAGGATGGAGTACAGAACCCGTGACCAGGCCTGCGGGACCCTCTATGTGCCTGGGGGCCCTGTCTCCCCCCCCCCCAGGCAGAGCCCTGTCCCTCTGTGCTGCATGCGGGACCCCCTGGAATACTTCTCTGACCAGCCAGCAGCAGCGGCAGCCCCAGGCTGGGCTGCAGCACCCCTTCCCACCCCTTCCCAGGGCTCAGAGGAGGAAACTCAGGCTGTATCCCCAGTGACAGTCCCCAACCCAGGAGGCTTGTTTCTCTGAGAGCCCAGTGCAAGGAGAGCACAGAAAGTGGGAACAGGACCCCCGACTGGGTCTCTGGGTGCCACTGATCACCAAGGCTCCCAAAGTTTGGTCTTGGTGGGCAGAGCCAGCAGGGAAATGCCACATCTATCTCCAGACAGTGGGTGTCCCTCGGCCCTGTGTCTGCAGCCACGGGGGCACTGTCTCCACGGCCACGGGGCACTGTCTCCACAGCCACCGGGGGCACAGTCTCCACAGCCACCGGGGCACTGTCTCCACGGCCACGGGGCACTGTCTCCACAGCCACCGGGGGCACAGTCTCCACAGCCACCGGGCACGGTCTCCACAGCCACCGGGCACGGTCTCCACAGCCACCGGGGGCACAGTCTCCACGGCCACCGGGCACAGTCTCCACGGCCACGGGGCACAGTCTCCACGGCCACCGGGGGCACAGTCTCCACGGCCACCGGGCACAGTCTCCACGGCCACGGGGCACGGTCTCCACAGCCACCGGGGCACGGTCTCCACAGCCACCGGGGGCACTGTCTCCACAGCCACCGGGGGCACTGTCTCCACGGCCACCGGGGCACAGTCTCCACAGCCACCGGGGGCACTGTCTCCACAGCCACCAGGGCACGGTCTCCACGGCCACGGGGCACAGTCTCCACGGCCACGGGGCACAGTCTCCACAGCCACCAGGGGGCACTGTCTCCACAGCCACCAGGGCACGGTCTCCACGGCCACGGGGCACAGTCTCCACGGCCACGGGGCACAGTCTCCACAGCCACCGGGGCACAGTCTCCACAGCCACCGGGGGCACTGTCTCCACAGCCACCGGGGGCACAGTCTCCACGGCCACGGGGCACAGTCTCCACAGCCACCGGGGGCACTGTCTCCACGGCCACGGGGCACTGTCTCCACAGCCACCGGGGGCACTGTCTCCACGGCCACCGGGGGCACTGTCTCCACAGCCACCGGGCACAGTCTCCACAGCCACCGGGGCACGGTCTCCACGGCCACCGGGGCACAGTCTCCACAGCCACCGGGGCACGGTCTCCACGGCCACCGGGGCACGGTCTCCACGGCCGGCTGCTCCTCTCCGCCCACGGGCTGCAGCAGGAGCAGTCCCCCGGTCCCAGCGCCTGCTTCTCCCTGGACCCGTAGCCCCCACAATTGCATTTGCAACCCCGTCGAGCGCCTTGCCAGCTGCCGGGTCTCCTGCCACTTATGATTTCGGCTTTAAAAAAAAATGAAATAAACGTGGAGAGGCACACCTCCTCCTCCCCTCCGTTGCCAGGAGCAAGTGGAGCCGGCGGTGGCAGCGGCCCAGAGCAGCTCACTGCTGATCTCATTTGGGACCGCCAGCAGAATCGGGGCTCCATAACCCAATCAGTTTAATCCAATCGTGGTTCCTGCCTGGGGGAGGAGCTGGGGGGGAACGTGGGTCCTGGGCTGCTGGCTCCTCCTGAGCTGGGGCCCCAGCGAGGGGCTTGGCCGGGTGGGCGGATGGGACAAGGACGTTGTCTTGGGGCCAGCAGGCTGCCACAGGGAGCTAAGACAGGAAAGGATGTCCAGGAAATAGGAAGGAAGATCTTCCTTTGAACGGTCCCAGTCCAATGAGGGAGGCTAGACCGTCCCGCGGAAACAGAGAGAGGGGGCACTAAGTCATGGAGCAGGCCCTTGATGTGACTTATCTATGCTTCACAGCAACCCCCATGCATCCCCTGCCTCAGCTGTCACTTATGCTGTCCTGATGGGTGTTGGGGACACCAGGGTGGGGACCCAATGGTGAGTGAAACGCTCACCCAACTGGAGTGAACAATATACTACACGATGTTCCAGGCACCATTCTGAGCACTTCAGATGCATGAACCCATTGGATACTCACAACAGTCTTAGAAGGCAGACACCCTCAAGGCCTCTGTTTTACAGATGAGGAAGCAGAGACCCAGAGATGATAAGTAACTTACCCAGCAAAAGCACATGCACCGAGAGGTTTTAACTGGGGTGGGTGGGCAGTCTAGCCTCCGGAAAGTAACATCTGAACTGATCCCTGAAGGGTGAGGAATTGGAAATGAGGACTACTCTGAGCTTAGCAGACAGCCAGTGCAAAGGCCCTGGGGCAGGAAAGATGACAGATGAAGAAATGGGAAAAAGACCAGAGTGAGCACAACACTCAAAAAGAAGTGTGCAAATCGAGGCTGGAGAGGTGAATAGGGGCCTTGGGATAAGAATAAGACTTCATCCTAAAAGCCAAAGGGGAGGAATTATTTTCCCCATTTCACAGGTGAGGGACAGTCAGACAAATGAAGGTCACATAGCTCGTAAGAACTGAGGCAGGATACACACTCCAGTGGTTCCGTCTGTTCTTCCTGAAGCGCCTGGCGAGCTGCCTCCCTCCAGAGATGAGTAAACCGCACAGAGAGACAGGCAAACGGCAGGTTGGGCATCCGCATCTCCTGGAGGGTCTGTGATGATACGGATCGCCAGGCCCATCCCGGGGTTTCTGATCAGCATGTTCGGAGCGGGACCCAATCATCTGCCCTTCCAATAAACTCTCAGGCGGTACTGATGCCGCTGGTCCAGTGGCCCTGCTTTCAGAACCGCTGGAACAGAACCCAGAGTACCTTAGACAAAGAGGAAATGTAGTTTCCAAACCCAAGGTGCCAATCCAGGGAGGCTTCCTGGATGGAGAGGTGACCACAAGGCCGGCAATCTCAGACCCGTTTGGACGTCCCATATTCTGTTCATACGTATCAAGCCATGTCTGTCCATTCCCATGTGGGGAACATGGCCCTGACTTTTCCAGGACCCCACCCTCTGACCTTTCTTGTCCCCTAGGGATGGACCCCTCCCGGAGGTACCCCCTGTGGTACAAGAACACAGTGTCTCTGTGGATCCTGTTTGGGATGGCGTGGTTGGCCTTGATCATCAAACTGATCTTCTCCCTGATGGAGACCCCAGGGCGATCGTATTCCTGCTACCACCACAGCTCCAGGAGGGACTTCAAGCCCCGACGCTGAAGGCAGAGCCCAGAAGGAGAGGCAGAGCCCCACTCCCCACAGCTGTGCTGCTATCTGGGGGAGCCTGTGGGAAGTGCACAGCACCCAGGACCCTCTAGGCAGGCCTCAAGCTGTGGGAAGGGCAGCTAGTCATACCCCAGTATTTATCTGTTCCATCTTCTTTCTCAGTAACAAGGGGCTTTATTTTAATCTTGGCACAAAACCACCCAGACGAAGGACTGCATTTTCGTTTGTTTGTTTTCTCTTGAGGCAAGGTGCAGCTGAATAATTAAATTCTGCCCAGTAAGATACATAAAGAAGAATCCTGTGTGACTTATGGATGTGACTTTCGCTGTGGGGGGCAGTGTGTGCTTTTCTTCCCTCCTTCCTCTTTTTTTTTTTTTTTTGCTGGCTGCAATGCTGATACGGTGGTAGGAGCTCTGGCAGCCACCTTGCACCATGAGGTTGAGGTCTGATATTGATGGCACAATAAAATAGGAAGAGTACAAGTTCCTGATGGTTATAGAGACACCACAAATAAACTTGGACTAAATACCACCGGACTTCATTTATGTGAGAGAGAAATAAATGTCAATATTATTTTAAATGCTACTATTTGTTTTGTTTTGTTTTTCTGGCACAACCAAAATTAAATCTAATGGACACACACATACCCAGAGACAGAGGCAGCATCTGAGACCGGAGCACACACAAAGGAACAACTTCCTCCCAGGTGAGTTTGCCCAGGACCGGTGGGAGGTATGGATTGAAGGCTGGAGTGTGGCCCTCCCACAGCTCCAGAGACCCTCCAGGTAAACTCACCAAAGATTTGTGAGGACTCTCACTGCTATTACAGCCAGCAGGCGGTTGGTCCCAGTTTGGCTGCTGAATCCACGCCCTATCATTCACTCACACCCCAGAAAAGCCAGGGGCAGACTAAAGGGTTCCCCCTGTCTCACCCCACCCCACTGTATCTATCTGAAGGCTCCACCCACAGTTTGCAAAGCCAGGTAGGTTTTGCGGAGATCACTTCTGTTTGCAGAACATCTCACCCTGGGCATTTCTACCTCTCACTCAGGGTTGGAACTAATCGGAGCATCGTGGTGTGGTTTCCACCATACCTGGGTCCCCACGCCCAGCCAGGAGCACCTGGCAGTGCCAACCAGCACCTGAGGCTCGCCTGGGGCAGCTGGGTCCTTGGCCTTACTGGATACTTGTGACCCTGCTCCTGTCTACCATCCTACAGAGAGCCTCACAAGGGCCTAGGGGGCTTGTGTGGCCCCGTCCCCCTGACAAACCTTTAGCATCAGGTCCCCCCTGGAACCGGGTCAGGGGCAGCCTTTGGCCACGGGAAGAGGAAGAGCTATTACATCATCCAGCTTGCGCCACCCTGCCTGGGCCTAAGTGGGACCCAGGCCAGACCCACGGGCAAACAGCAGTGAGTACACAAGGCTGGTGCCCACTTCCTGGGGCCCACAGGCTGAGCAGAGGTAAATGGAGGTGAGGAAGAGATTGCTGAGGGTGTGGGCGTGGCATTCTTTGTACTTAACACATTCCAGAAAGTGGACCTAGCAATTCAAGGCTGGGGGAGAGAGAGGGGCCAGAGCGCTGGGTTGGCCGCTGTGGTCCCAACTTGCCTTGAACCCTTTTTCCTCATGCCTGGTTTCCCTAGATAGAGTCTCTGTTCTCCATCAAACCCTCCACCCCATGCATACCCCTAACTCACGTTCAAAGGCAACCACCCTGTGGTGTTGGGGGGGATGGAACAGGGGAAGGCTTCTGATTGGACAGTTCCTTACAGATGTCTGCTCCATAGCCAATGAGAAGAGTCACTGGAACTGCCTTACAAATCCAAAACCTGTGGAGGGGTAGGTGAGTAGTGAGGGGCTGTGGAGTGGGAAGGAGGTTGTTAGAAGCCGTGTCCCGAGCCACCTGGAGAGGTGTGAATCTGGGAGAGGCACAAGAACAGAGAGAATTGGACCTCTGGACAGAAATCATAGAATAACATGGGCCTTGGGATCTTTCCCTTGTAGGGAATGATGATACAACACAGGCAGCTGAGAAAGCGGTGTGAGGGCAAGGAACAACGTCCTCCGTTCATTCACACCACGGTGGCCAGGCCGCCACGGCCTTAAGGAGGAAGGAAAGGGGCGGGCCCCACGGAGCAGCAGAGTGTGGCCATGAAGGGTACAGAGTTGGGAGCCAGAGTTGGGTCACCGTCCCTGTGACCCGGGGGGGAATCACTTAAGCTCTCTGCACCAGTTTTCTCTTCTCCAAAACAGACAGCACAGGAGTTCCCGGGACCAAATGAGCCAGTGTGTGCCGGAGGAGCGTGCATCAGCCCAGGGGAAGTGTGGTGTGCATTTCAGCGCCGGAAACTCACAGCAGGCAGAGAACAGGGCAGGAGGCAGATACTGTGCAGCCGGTGGCTGGGTGGCAGGCGGTGTCTCAGCTGATCCTTCTGGGGGCTGGGGCGGGCCAGGCAGCCTGGACTGAGCAGGCGGTGACGTGGAACAGGATTAGGGGCCTGGACATGCTTGAGTCACAGGGGAACCTCCTGGCGGAGACCGGGAAGAGCAATGGCAAGTTCGCAAATGCAGGGCCACCGCTGCTCCCATGACACCGAGGGGCAGGCAGAGCCCTCGCCCCAGTGGCTGCCTCTGTTCCCTCCTGGACAGGCAGCTCAGCTCTGTGGCTTCATGCGCAGGGCAAAACCAGACCCAGTGTCACATGATGGTTCCCTTTAAAACAGTGACATCTTTTATCATCATCATCATCATCAACAACACTTCCCAACCTTTATTGGGTGCTTGTTATGTATCAGGCACTGTTCTGAGCCCTTTATTTATGCTAAGTCATTTACTTTCCCATCAACTCGGTGAGAAAAGATCTATTGTCTTTAATGCTGTCTTACGGTGAGGACGATGAGCCCTGGCCGGGTATCTCAGTTGGTTAGGGCATCATCCCGATACACTAAAGTTGTAGGTTCAATAGTCAGCCAATAAATTGTTGTTTCTCTCTCTCTCTCTCTCTCTCTCTCTCTCTTTCTCTCTCTCTCTCTCTTCTCTCCTCCTTCCCCCTCTCTCCCTTCTTCTCTTTCTAAAGTCAATAAATTAAAAAGATTTTAGGCTGACCAGTGGTGGTGCAATGGATAGAGTGTCAATCTGGGATGCTGAGGACCCAGGTTCAAAACCCCGAGGTTGCCGGCTTGATTACGGGCTCAAAAGCTTGAGTGTGGGATCATCAACAACTCATAGTCGCTGGCTTGAAGCCCGAGGTCACTGGCTTGAACAAAGGGTCACTGGCTTGGCTGGATCCCCCCGGTCAAGGCACAGATGAGAAACAAAGAACAACTAAAGTGATACAACTATGAGTTGATGTTTCTCATCTCTCTCCCTCCCCCCCCCCTTCTGTGCCTCTAAAAAAAAAAAAAAGTTTAAAGGAAAAGATAAGTAAAATGAGATTTTTGGTGGACCTTAAGACTAAAGGGGTCGCCTGTCCCTGCGGGTAACCTGAGGTTGCTGTGGGCTCTCTGGCGGGAAGACAGGGAGACGCCCCCTTTCTGATCTGTGTGCTCTTGACTAGCCCCGCCTTTCTGTGCGTCCTCGCCTATAAAAGAGGAGGCTGACTTCAGGGAGTCTAAACTTGACCACTACTCCCTCAGCTTTTGTCTGGGCTGTTGTAAGTGACCACATCTCAGGGAGGGCAGTTCCTGGCCCCACCCATCTCCTGGGGCCCACTTAGGCATTTGGATCCAAGAAGGCGTGAGACACACACACACACACACACACACACACACACCCTTCCCTCAGCCCCTCCAATCCTGAAGGCCTGGCTGGGGGTGGGGTAGCCATCTGTTTTAGGAGCCAGGCCAGAGAAGGACATAGCTTGGTGGGAGCCAGAGGGTTCCTCAGTCTGGGGTGGCAGCTATGCTGAGACTCCCCCATCCCCAATTCCTCTGGGCCCTTACCTCACCGTGTCCCCACCCCTGGGCCCGGGCCCAGGCCCAGAGAGCACACCCTGAAATCACATCCCTCCGCCCTCCCCAAACCATCCGCCTGGTCCGGGTTGCCCACCCCCACCCCCATATACACTCAGTGCTATTCCTGGCCCTGACCCCCTGACCTCTCCCCCCACCCCCAATATCAGTGCGGGAGCCTCTCTATCTCCTACCCTCCTTTGCTGGCCCAAACTCATCTCCGGTTAAAACCGCTTTCTGAGGCCGAGGAGAGAGCAGTGACCGTCCTGCAGGGCGTTCTTCAGCCCTTCCCTAGCATCTTTGCTCAAGAGTCTCCTCTCCTCTCCACTCCAATCACGAAGCCTCTCCCTCACTCCTTAGGGCCTCGTGCTGGACCAAAGCCGGAAGGCAGAAAGAGCAGCCAGAGCTGGACGTCCACCACCCAGTGAGGGCGCTGTGAGGGGCCGGGAGGGGTCGGGGAAGGGCCCTCCCCTCTCACCTTCCCCAGAGGGCAGAAATAAAACCACGCAGACTTGCATTGCCTCAGCCCCTGAGTGAGCCCTGGCCCTACCCGGTCCTGGGACTGGGCTCCTGTTCAGCCTTTGCTTACATCCCAACTTTTCCACATTCTTTCTCTTCTTAAAAAATAACTTATTTATTGACTGGTTTTAGAGAGTGGGAGGAAGGAAGATGAGAGAGACATCAATGTGTTGTTCCACTTATTTATGCACTCATGATTCATTCTTCTATGTGCCCTGACTGGAAATCGAACCCACAACTTTTTTTTTTTTTTAACAGAGACAGAGAGAGAGTCAGAGTGAGGGATAGACAGGGACAGACAGACAGGAACAGAGAGATGAGAAGCATCAATCATTAGTTTTTCATTGCGCATTGCGACACCTTAGTTGTTCATTGATTGCTTTCTCATATGTGCCTTGACCACAGGCCTTCAGCAGACCAAGTAACCCCTTGCTGGAGCCAGCGACCTTGGGTCCAAGCTGGTGAGCTTTTGCTCAAACCAGATGAGCCCACGCTCAAGCTGGCGACCTCGGGGTCTCGAACCTGGGTCCTTGTGATGCTCTATCCACTGTGCCACCGCCTGGTCAGGCCAAACCCACAACTTTGGTGTATCATAACAATGCTCTAACCAACTGGGCTACCCTACCAGGGCCACTTCATTTATTCTTCCCTAGTCTTAAGTAGACATGAATCTATACGTTGACTCTATCACTTGTTTGCTGTGCAACATTTGAGAAGCCCCGAAACCTCTCTGAGCAACAATCTCCCATCCTTAAATTGGAAATCCTGATGTCAACCACAGGAACATTTGAACAAACATAGGGGAGTGAGTAATGCATGAGGAAGCACCCGTGTTGTATCCGGTACCAAACAGGGCTCAGAGATGTGTGTTCCCCTCCCTTCCCCTCCTTGGACGGTAGCTCGCCCCACCCCCCTTTCTTTCATCCGGCAGTTCTTGGAGCCTTTTTGCACCTCTTCCTCTGAGGAGACCTCCTGGATACTCCTGCTCTTTGGCCTCTGGTGGATTTGGGAGGGGCAGGAAATGCAGTGGGGATGGAAGGAATTCATTTGCCAAAGCTCTGGGAGGCCAGGAGGCAGCCTGTAAGATGAGAGGGTTCCCCACCCGCCCACTGGCGGGGGGGGGGGGGGGGGGCCCGGGGGTCAGGTCACTGCCCTGGGGGGCGGGGCCAGCGTGGTGGCTGTGAGTGGTCACCCTCACGCTGGTTATTAATCTCTCTCTACTCCCTCTCTCCATGTTCTCTGACACTCTCTAAACCTTCGGGGTGACAGACAGGGGCTGATCCCCGCGGACTGAATCACCCAGGCTCCTTCAGTGTCTGACCTCTGACTTGGTTAAAGCCCCAGAGGGAAAGCGATGGGACAGCAGGCTGGGGGAGAAGCCGCGGTATTTGTCCCCCGTCCCTGCAGGCCCTGACTTTGGCAGTGGCCATGTGCCTTGTGTAAGGGCACAGGGCCGGTCCAGGGGCCTTCTCCCAGAGTGGCAGCATGGCTGGGTGCTAGCAGGAGCCCTCCCTTGTCCTCAGGCCTCGGATGGATAACAGCTGCCCACCGTTGCTGGTTCCCGGGAGGCACCGCATGGCTTAGACCTGCCCACACTCTGTAGACGGGCCCTTCGTTGCGTTTGGAGCAGTGAGCCCCTGGAGAGTGCCGTCTGCTCCCTGCAGGGACTCGGCCCATCCAAACACCCGGTTCATCGATCTACCGCCCCACCCTGGGCCAGTGCAGCCCAGCGAGGGGCTGGAGGCTCAAAGCGGAACTAAAGCCACGGACCCGTCAGTCCAGCCACCTGATCTGGGCCAGGTCCTGGCTCCTGCTCTGAGCAACCTCGAGAGTGGACTGGACCCGGCGCCAGGCAGCCCTGTCACTGCCGCCTGCCTGTCACTTTGCCTCGGCCTGGCTGGGGACAACAGCTGGAGAGAAGGGGAAAAGGGGAAAAGGTTCCCCTAAACCTCACTCTGGACCCTGCAGAGAAGTCAGGGAGGAAGGACAGACCCTGGCCCCAACAGGAAATCCCTTCACCAGAATGGGAGCTCTGTGACATGAAAACCATGCCCCCCCATCTGACTAGACCAGGGGGAGTCTACCTTTCTATACCTACCGTCCACTTCTGTATCTCTGTTAGTAGTAACATTTTCTAACCGCCCACCGGTTCCACAGTCATGGTGATTTATAAAGTAGGGAAGTCACTTTACTTCATAAAATTTATAAAGCAGACTTAAAGCAAGTTAAAGTATATAATAATAATTACTTACCAGGTACTTTATGTCGGATTTTTGCTAAGTTTGGCAGAATAAATCTTTATAAAACAACTTAACTATAGTTAAATCTATCTTTTTATTTATACTTTGGTTGCTCCGCTACTGCCCACCATGAAAGCTGGAACGCCCCCTAGTGGGTGGTAGGGGCCAGGTTGACTACCACTGGACTAGATGCTCCCTGAGTGCAGGGCTGTGTCTCACTCATTTGTTCCCTTCTTGTTCCCAACATCTAGGTCAGTCAACAAACATCTCCTTAAAATGTACAGACGCGGAAATGTGTGCAAAATGTGTGACCCCCGCCCTCTGGCAGGGAAGCAGGCCACTGTGCAAGCAGGCGGTCCAGGGCCAGCAGTCCCGTCCTCCACTCACTCCGGTCAGCCTCGGGCAGTCCCTTTGCCAGCAGGTGACCAACTGGTCCCAGATTTCCTGAGACTCTTCTGGGAAAGTTCCACATCCAGGAGAACCCCTCCGTCCTCAGAAAAGCGGGATGGTTGTCCGCTCCCTTTCACCTCCCTGTGCCTCAGTTTCCTCCTCTGTGAAGCAGCAATGACAATAGCCATTTCTGCCCCCCCCCCCCAGGGCAGCTGCTGTGTGGGTAAAATGAGTCCATGCAAACCCAGGACTCAGAAAGCACCCGGCATGGACTAGGTCCTATATGGTCCACATTCTCTGAGTTCCCCAGAAGCAGATCATGGGACAGAACTTGGCTGCAAGTAGCTTATTTAGGAAGTGGCTCTAAGAAGCACCAGTAAGGAAGCAAAACAAGCAAAGCGAAGCAAACCACAGTGGAGACCGGCACTGAGCAGGTGACCGCTGCGGGCCTCGAGCCTCCGACCCGCCCCAGAACTCTGGAAGCCTGGGGAGGCGGGGCCTGCCTCCCGGGTCCCCCCCTGAGGGGCAAGGACGCTGGGGGGACAGAATTGCCAAATCCCATTCCTCACTGCTGAGGGGCTGCTGCTGAGCAGGGAGGCGCTAACTCCCCGGCACACACCAGCTCCGAAGCCTGCAGGGAATGTGGGAGTGCTGATGTGAGTGCAGAGGGGGCGGGGCGGGGGCGGGGCTCCATCAGCATCCCCTGCCTTACCCACGCTTCCCGTGTGCAGGAGACCCGGGAGCACAGGGGACACCCCCCAGCTGTGGGGAAAGGGGCCAAGGCAGGAGGAGATATTGCCTGGCTGAGCTCGGAAGCATGAGGAAGTTTTCCAGGCAGTGGAGGAAACAGGCCTTGCACCTGGGGGAAGCACAACTCGTGTTTAAATGAGTGACAGGTAAGTTGAAAGTGATTCAAATGCTTGAGCTGGTGAGGCAGTCAGAGGGGGAGAGGGTGCAGTCAGACCTGTGGGCACCGGGACAGGCTGGAGCAAGGCCTGAGGACCTGAGCCGTCCCTGGGGGCCAGGGGAGGAGGAGGGAGGGCAGAGCAGGAGGAGGGACCCCCAGGGCTAGGGCAGAGAGGCAGGAATGGGCAGGGGAGAAAGGGGTGTGGAAGGCCGAGAAGGAAGGAGAAGGAAAGGGGAGGGACAGGAAGGAAGAGGAAGGAGAAATGGGGGGGGGGGGGAGAGAAGGGAGGAATTGAACTCAGAAGAGGAGGGAAAGAGACAGGAAGCCACACAGTCACAGGAGGAAAGGGAGTCCTGCGCCACCGAGGTCAAAGGAAGAGAGGGATAATGAAGTAGCATCCTGGTCTCAAGTGCTGAGTCTTGCCCACAGTGGAGGCATGAGCCATCCAGGAAGGCTTCCCGGAGGAGGCAAGTCCTGAGCCAGCCAGGAACGGCTGGAAGCCCAAGAACATGAGCTTCGTGAACAGAAGGCTGCCCGAGCCCTGCCAGTGAGAGTGGGCTGAGGGCAAGGGGCTGCCAGCAAGCCAGAGGGAGGGCGGGTTCCCGCCATTATTACCGGAGCTGAGCAAAGATTGTTGTTTTGACTGGTAGCGGGGGTTGGTTTACTTCCCCCCCCCCCCCCGGGAGCCACCAGTGTGATGTGCAGGTTCGTTTTAAATCATGACACCAAGGGAGGAGCAGCACTCTCTGGCCTCGCCTTTCCCACTTCTCCTGGTGAGACACACTCGTTCTCACACACACACACACACACACACACACACACTCGCAGGCTCAGTCATTAAAGAAATAACCCACACCACATTGTTTAACCCACCAACGCCCAGGGTCAGTTGGAAATATCCCATCTGTCGCAACAGTAAGAACGTCCCACATTTCTCTGTGCAGAGCACTTTCATCCGTGCCTGGAACACAACAAGCCCCATCGCCACCCTCATTACTGCCCTGAGGCTGAACAGCTCAGCAGCCAGGAGCACGGGCCCAGCAGCCACATCCCACGGGTTCGCGGCTCTGCTCCCACTGCTTCCTGGCTGAGCAACAGTGGGCAAGTTGCTTACCCTCTCTGTGCCTCCGTGTTTCTAATTAACACGGATGATCACAGCCCCTCCCTCACAAGGTTGTGAGGGTTCAATGGTTAATGTATGTGAAAAGCTTAGAAAATGGACTGACTCTGAGTAAAGATTAGAGCAGGGGTTGGGAACCTATAGCTCGTGAGTCAGATGTGGCTCTTTTTTATTATTATTTTTTTCTGTATTTTTCTGAAGCTGGAAACGGGGAGAAACAGTCAGACAGACTCCCGCATGCACCCGACCGGGATCCACCCGGCATGCCCACCAGGGGGCGATGCTCTGCCCACCAGGGGGCGACGCTCTGCCCACCAGGGGGCGATGCTCTGCCCCTCCGGGGCGTGGCCATGTTGCGACCAGAGCCACTCTAGCGCCTGGGGCAGAGGCCGAGGAGCCATCCCCAGCGCCCGGGCCATCTTTGCTCCAGTGGAGCCTCGGCTGCGGGAGGGGAAGAGAGAGACAGAGAGGAAGGAGAGGGGGAGGGGTGGAGAAGCAGATGGGCGCTTCTCCTGTGTGCCCTGGCCGGGAATCGAACCCGGAACTTCTGCACGCCAGGCCAACGCTCTACCACTGAGCCAACCAGCCAGGGCCAGATGTGGCTCTTTTGATGGCTGCATCTGGCTTGCAGACAAATCTTTAATAAAAAAATAATAATAACATTAAAAATATAAAACATTCTCACGTATTACAATCTATTCATTTCCTACCGCTCATGTTCATGGTTGCGGGTGGCTGGAGCTAATCACAGCTGTCCTCCGGGACAACACCAAATTTTTATTGGATAATGCATAATGTACACGGGTCGTTGTGAGGTCAAGAAGTAAACTTCCCTCCTTTTAATCAAGTAGTCAGCTAGCTAATTGCAGAAACCCTTTTGACGAAGAAGATGGCTAAAAGAAAAAAGATGAGTATTGTACTTTTCAGCAGGAATGGACAGAGGAATTCGCCTTTGTGGAGAAAGCAGGTTCTGCAGTGTGTCTAATATGCAGTGATAAAATTGCATCGATGGAACGGTCAAATATAAAGTGGCACTTCACACATGCCATACTACATTTGCATTGAAGTATCCAGCGGGAGACAGCAGGAAGAAAGCATGTCAAGAGCTACTGTGCAGAGTGCAAGCTAGTCAGCAGCAACTCCGTATTTGGACCCAACGAGGTGACTGGAATTCGGCTAGCTTTGCTGGTGCTTTAGCAATTGTGAGAAACAGAAAGCCATTCACAGATGGGGAATGTGCCAAAACATTTATGCTTGATGTTGCCAATGGACTTTTTGACGACTTTTCGGATAAAGACAAGATAATCAAATGAATAAAAGACATGCCTCTGTTGGCAAGAACTGTTCATAATCATACCATCATGATGGCAAATCAAATTGAGGCAACACAAGCAAAGAACATAAATGCAACACCATTCTTGTCTCTCGCTTTGGATGAGTCAACAGACGTAAGCCATTTATGCCAATTCAGTGTGATTGCAAGGTATGCTGTTGGTAACACACTGTGTGAGGAAAGTCTCATTGTTTTGCCTATGAAAGAGACAACAAGAGGGGAGGATTTATTCAAGTCTTTCACTGAGTTTGCTAAAGAAAAAAAATCTACTGATAGATAAACTTATTTCGGTGTGTACTGATGGTGCTCCGTGCATGGTGGGGAAAAACAGGATTTGTAGCGCTTCTTTGTGAACATGAAAAAGAGACCCATCCTAAGTTTTCACTGCATCCTACATCAGGAGGCACTTTGTGCTCAGATGTGTGGCGAGCAGCTTGGTGAGGTGATGTCGCTGGTCATTCAGGTGGTCAACTTTATTGTTGCCCGAGCTATAAATGATCGCCAGTTAAAACACTGCTGGATGAAGTTGGGGATAATTATCCTGGTCTGCTTCTGCACAGCAATGTGTATTGGTTGTCAAGAGGGAAGGTGCTCAGCCGTTTCCCGGCTTGTCTGAGTGAAATCCAGACTTTTCTTGAAATGAAAAACGTCGAGCATCCTGAGTTAGCTAACACTGAGTGGCTCCTGAAGTTCTACTATCTTGTGGACATGACTGAACATCTGAACCAGCTCAATGTGAAAATGCAAGGTGTTGGAAATACAGTCTTATCCCTTCAACAAGCAGTGTTTGCATTTGAAAACAAGCTAGAACTCTTCATCACCAACATTGAAACAGGTTGTTTACTACACTTTGAAAAACTGGGAGCGTTTAAAGATGCATGTACAGCAAGTGACCCTGCTCGACATCTTAATCTCCAGCAGCTAGCGGGCTTCACATCTAATCTCCTGCAGTCATTCAAAGTGCACTTTGGAGAATTTCATGAGCACACTTGTCTTTTTAAGTTTATCACCCATCCACAAGAGTGTGCAGTGGACAGCGCCGACCTGAATTACATCCCCGGTGTCTCCGTCAGAGATGTTGAGCTACTAGCTGCTGACCTGAAGGTCTCAGACATGTGGGTGAATAAGTTCAAGTCATTGAATGAAGATTTGGAAAGACTTGCACGACAGCAAGCAGAGTTGGAGAGCAAACACAAGTGGAGAGAAATGAAAAAACTTCAACCCATGGACCAGCTGATTGTCAAAACTTGGAACGCGCTTCCCGTCACATACCACACACTGCAGCATGTGAGTATTGCTGTACTGACAATGTTTGGCTCTACGTATGCATGTGAGCAGTCTTTCTCACATCTAAAGAACATAAGACCAACCTACGATCATGTTTAATGGATGGAAGTCTCAATGCCTGCATGAAGCTTAACCTCACCACGTATCAACCAGACTACAAAGCCATCAGCAAAACCATGCAGCACCAGAAGTCGCGTTAATGGTAAGAAGTACTTATTCATCATTGGTTAACAACAGCATAACAACATTATTAAAAAGAATTCAGAGACTTATTGTACTTTAAAAGTGTTGGTCTTACATAAAATGCACACATTTACTTGTATTTAGTGTTAAACATATTTTATGGCTCTCACGGAATTACATTTTAAAATATGTGGCGTTCATGGCTCTCTCAGCCAAAAGGTTCCCGACCCCTGGTGTAGAGACACGGTAGTTGTTATCATTATCATCCTCAGTCCTGCCCATGGAAGGAACCGGAAGTGACCGAACTCCCCGAAGCCTGTGCCATAGGCTCCCACCCCACCCCCAACTCCCTCCCAAGAGCCACCGTGCCTTGGACAGTAGTGCCCTGGGACTATGAGGAGGAGTGAGAGAAAGAGGGAGAGAGATGGAAGGAGAGAGACAGAGAGAAAGAGAGGGATGCAGGAAGGGAGGGAGGGTGGGGAAAGATAGAGACAGAGAGAGAGGGAGAGAGATCCCATGCATTCAACACAAAATGTCAGGTGCCAAAAAGGCTTGATTCCAAGGTGATGTGAACTTCCCCTTCTCACCCCCAACGACACCCAGGGGCTCAGGCCACAGCCACCCCCTCTCTGCCCACCTCGTCAGGAGTCTCCTGGGGAAGAGGCACCTGCCCACCCCGTCAGGAGTCTCCTGGGGAAGAGGCACCTGCCCACCCCGTCAGGAGTCTCCTGGGGAAGAGGCACCTGCCCACCTCGTCAGGAGTCTCCTGGGGAAGAGGCAGAGATGCCGGCACCTGGATGGATGAAGCTGAGTTCGGAGGTGGGGCTGGCAGGTGAGCTGAAGCCCGAGTCTGGTCAGGGTTAAGCACCCTTCCACGCTGCACTGGTCTAGGAGAGAGGAGGGCCCCCCCCCCCGGCACCCTTTCCAGGTTTGGCTTGGGGCAGTGGCTCTCACACTGGAGTGTGCATTTTGTATTCCCTGGGGCGCTTGTCCAAACACAGGCTGCTGGCCTCGCCCCCAGACTGCGTGATTTCTAGGACAGGTGACGTGTCTAACAAGGGCTTACGCTGAAGCCGGGTTCAGGATGCAGACTGTGAGAACCACTGGTTCAGGAACTCGAGCGCAGACAGACCTTGCTGGGATCCCAGTTGTACTCTTAGGGGCTCGGTGACCTTGGTCAGGTCACTTAACCTCCTGGGCCTCGCTCGGCCTTCCCGCTTCTGAATACTTGTCCCCAGGTGTGTTAAGGTTCTTGCACCTGTCCTCGGGGTGGCCCTGAGGACACAGGGGCTGCTTCCTCACCTGGCCACACCCCTCACACGCTCACTCTAGTGTGGAATCTGACCCCAAAGTGTCCCCGGGTGAGGACAGACCTTCACGTTGTGAAGTCCAGGTATCTTAATCAGCTCAGCTCCGGCTGCGTTAGCAAACACCATCAGCGGGGTGACTGATAAACAGCAGAAATGCATTCCTCACAGCTGTGGAGGCTGGAAACCTGAGACCAGGGTGCTGCTCACCGTGTCCCCGCCCGTGGGAGGGGAGAGGGAGCTTCCTAAGGCTCTTCTGTAAGGGGAGCAGGCTCTCCCCTTGGGGCTGAAGCCACCCCCAAAGCCCTCCCCTCCTAACACCAGCACCTTGACGGCAGGACTTCAGTGTCTGAGTGTGGAGGGGACACAGACCCCCCGGCCTGCCCTTCCCAGCCCGACCTTCCATGGCCCCATCGGCCTCCCCGGGGGCGCCTGCAAGGATTTCTCCCCGCCCACCTTGCCACACCTTTGAGGTGTAGCAGGATAATCTGTCTGTCTCTTTTCTTTCCTTCTTTCCTCTTTTCCTTCCTTCTTCCCTCCTTCCTTCTTTTCTTCCCCCTTTCCCTTCTTCTTTCTTCCCTTTCTTCCTTCTTTTCTGGACTGGAACTGACCTTTGTCAGGTGAAGGGTCACTTCCAGGGAACTCATCATTACTCAGACGTAGGACAGCCGGGGATGGGGTGGGTCAGTTTGCCTACATCCTTGGAGGAACTCAGGGAGAGGGACGTAGGGCCCCGGCCGGCGGGGGTGACCTGTGCCCGTCAGGTTTGCCGGACAGAAGGGCTCCCATTCTCTCCGCCCATGCTTAACCTCAGGAGGTAGCCCTTTGGGGCCCATGACACCCCTGAAGAGTCCTGTCATTGCAGATGAGGGATTTCCAGGGGAAGATAACGATGCTCCTCCATAGGGCTGGTGAGATGGACCCTGCCCTGGGGTCCTGCCCCGGGGTCCTATCCCAGAGGCCGGCCAGCTCAACTTCTATAAACGCTGGTTTTCCCCAAGGTTCTGCCTTAGGTGATGTTTATTTCTTTTATTCATTCATTCATTCATTTTTGGTGATGTCCTTTTCTCATTCTACCTTTTCCCCCTAGTCTACCGAGTGCCTGCTGAGATCTCAGCAACCAACTACATCTTGACCCAGCTCAAATTTTTATCTCCAAACCATATGTAAAGCCAGTAGCAAAGGCCACCATCACAGCTGCCTGGCCCATGCAGGTTCGCGTTTGATTCGGACAGATGGTAATTAAACAACGGAGCCAAGAACTGGTGGGACATTACTTTTAATCCTAGCTTGCACCTGGTGGGCGAGAAATACATACAGTGAGAAAACACTTCCCTTTCCATTCAGGGCTCCCAAAGCCACTGACTTATCCGAGTTTCCTAGAATCAAAGGTTTCTACCTCACCAGCCTTACTCACCTCTGTTCCCCATCTCCTTCTTACTGCACAAACTCTGCACAAACTGGCTTCTCCTTCAGCACTCCACCATCTTGGCTGCCTCTCCTCTCCTCCACGTGACTTTTCTCTGCTCTCCTCCAGCATGGGCCCCTCTGCCCCATTTTATAGTAGAGAAATCAAAACCTTTAGTCCAATATACAAACAAGGAAGTCTCTGATACAAAGTCTCTTATCTGAGGCATAACGGTGTAAAGCCAGTAGCCAAGGCCACCATTACAGCAGCCCGGCCCATGCAGGTTCTCATTGGATTCGGACAGTCGGTAAAGAAACAACGGAGCCAAAAACTGGTGGGCCATAGCCTTTAATCCTAGCTTGCACCCGGCAGGCAAGTAAAAACACACACTGGGCTCCAAAACCCACTCACATTCAGTGCTCACAAAGCTACTGACTTATCCAAGTTTCCTAGAATCAAAGGTTTCTAGCTCACCAGACTTATTCACCTCTGTTCCCCATCTCCTTCCTTATCACAGATACAAACTCTGCACAAACTGGCTTCTCACTCAGCACTCTGCCATCTTGGCTGCTTCTCCTGGCCTCCTCCACATGGCCTTTCTCTGCTCTCCTCTCTGCTCTCTCCTCTAATGCTAATAATCCCAGGAACCAAGAGAGCAAGCTCCCGTTCTGCCCCTATTTTATAGTGTAGAAATCCAAACCTTTAATCCAATATACAAAATAGGGAAGTCTCTAATACAAAGTCACTTATCTGGGGCATGATTGGATTGTACCACCCCACATCAAAAAGGGTGGGAAAGGCTTAATCCCAAAACCAAGCCTCAGGCTACAAAGATCCTGCCTGCCCACAGAGACACACATTAATATCACCTGGGCAACGGCCTCCACGTGGGCAGCGCCATCTTTAACGAAGTGAGCATAATACATTTTATCTGCCCAATAAATGGGATTCCTCATGAAAGTGCACCACCCCACATCGTGCAACAGTCAAAGGTGTGGGGAAAAGCTTAGTGTTGAGAAGATCTTAGTATTAAAAGGGTGGGAAAGGCTTAGTCTTAAAACTAAGCCTTAGGCTATAAAAACCCTGCCTGCTTACAGCCTGTCCCCCATACCCAATGCAAACTATAAGTGAGCAAACATATATACCATATTTACAAACTTATTTGACCAACACCGTGTTTCTCCCTTGAGCTCCCAAAGCTAAATAGGCGTGATCATCATCTTCTGATCATCTGGGGGGTTCAGGAAGGCACTGGGGCCTCCAGCCGGGTCGTCCGCATCCAGAGGGAGGGAACATGGGGAGAGGAGAAGCCCCACGCTCCTCACCCCTTTTAAGATTTTTTTTAAATTTTTTTTAAATTCATTTTAGAGAGGAGAGAGAGAGAGAGAGAGAGAGAGAGAGAGAGAGAGAGAAGGTGGGGAGGAGCTGGAAGCATCAACTCCCATATGTGCCTTGACCAGGCAAGCCCAGGGTTTCAAACCAGCGACCTCAGCATTTCCAGGTCAACGTTTTATCCACTGTGCCACCACAGAGCAGGCCTCACCCCTTTTAAAGAGATGTTGTTGTTGTTGTTTTACAGAGAGGGCAACACATCTGCTTACATTTCACTGGCTAGAAGTTAGTCCCACGACTGTATCTCACTTCAAGGGGGCTGGGAAAGGGAGTCTGTTGGCTAGGTGACAAAGTGCCCGGGCCCCACGGGTCTGGGCTCTGTCTACCTCATGAGCTTTGTCATCTCCGTCACCGTCTTGCTCAGCCTTCCTCTGTCACAATAGTCACACTGACCTTGCCTTGGTTCCTCAGACAAGCCTGGTTCTCTGTCACCTGGCGGCTTTCGTAGAGACCATTTCCTCTGCCTAGACCGCCATGCAGGCTGTCCCCTCTCTGCACCCCACCCCCCGACCCCCTCACCTGTCAGCGCCCAGCTCCAACGCCTTCTCCTCAGGGAGGCGTGACTGCCTTCAGACGCCCTCCCATCTCCCTGGAACCTTTTTTCCGTGGCCCTTTCCCATACAGGTTTGTAATTATTGTAGATGTAAGAACATCCAAACCTGTGGAGAATTTTGTATGAGTCTATTTAAGCCAAGCTGACGACATGCCAGGAAGCGAGCATCTCAGATGCTCTGGAGAAGGACGGCTTCGCGTTGGTTCTTTTCATACATTTTGGAGCAAGATTCCGTGCTCCTGGGGGTGGTTATGCCCCGGACGGGCCCGGAAGGGAGGACGACTCTGGCCTCTCAAAACTGTGCTGCACCAGATGCACAGGAACCTTGTCCGGGGCTTGCTCAAGGCGAAGAGACTGTAGCCTTCTATAACCCCGGGCGTGACTACCCATCGTGACCTGCTCCGAGAGGAATTTATGGCCAGGTCTCCCTGACAGATTGTCTTCAGTCACTAAATGTGTCACATTTATTACCTCGCCTCCTTTTTTTTTGTTTGCATTATATATTTATTTGGGTGTTTATTTCAGGTCAATTTAACTCAACTCAACAAATATTTGAGGAGTACATAACATGTGGCAGACACTCTTCCACAGCCCCTGCTCCTGGTCTCTGTCACAGCTTCGGCCAGAGCCACTGTGCCCCATGCCCATGCCTGTCAGGTGGCAGGGCCCGTGGGCATGAGCCCAAATGTGGCAGACACCTCCCGGCGTCCATGGGTTCGTTAACCAGCGAATCCCAGAGTGAGGTCCCCTCCCGTCTCTCCAGGGAGAAGAGCCAAGCAACCCTCCCGGAGAAAGAGCCACAGCGCCCTCCACACAGGGGACAACATCCTCGACCCTTCTCCCACCCCACGTGACCACTGACCTTCAGCTGGAACGCCTGGGTAAGGGAGGGCAAGCAGGATGGGGAACCTTCTTGCACAGCTGAGGTGGGGGGCGGGGGGCTGTGCACTTGCACTAGTTCTGAGGCCACCTGAGCCCCTGGGCCACTTGCTCTGGGCTCCCACTACTGTCACCTTTGTGTCCAGGGCGACAAAGCCATAGGACAAATGTGCCCCATCTTCCTGCAACATCCATTTGACCCAAAGAATGTGAGGAAAACAATACTATATGCGTATTAAACACGGACCCGATGACCCAGACTGCAAACTGACGTGCAGGCTTTAGATACAGGAAGACCTGAGGTTTTACTGGGACTTCTTCAGGCTGTGCCGAACCAAGGCCCTCGCGGGAACGTGGTCCGGCCCCTTCGGTGTCACTTGGGTACAAAAAGGTTTGAGAAAGACCAATGTCCTCTAACACCCAAGGTCCAAAGGACAGTCCCTGCCAACGGCCGCTGCTGCTGCCAGGAACGGGCCACACAGGAGTCACCTTGACGACCTGCCCCTAGGCACGACCTTGGAGTCAGCGACAGCGTGACCTTGACGACCTGCCCCTAGACACGACCTTGGAGTCAGCGACAGCGTGACCTTGACGACCTGCCCCTGGACACGACCTTGGAGTCAGCGACAGCGTGGAGATGGAGGGAAGGCTGGCAGCACCTCTCCTTGGTTGGTTTCGGTCTCCCGGCCAGCAAGTCCTTCCTGTTCTTCTGCCCTCTGGACACGGTGGCGGCCAGCCCTCTCTGGCCTCGGCCCCACTGAGGACGGAGCCGGAGAGAGCCCGGCTAGGCTGCGGTCAGCCTTCCCCAGGAGGCAGGAGGGGAGGCCGCCCGCCCTGCTCCGGCTGTTTGGTCTCTGGTTTCGCCAACAGTGCCCAATTCTGCCACCTTTGCTCCCTGGTCAATGAGTAGCAGAGTGGCCCGAGGTTAGGAGGGGGGTCCGAAGGGCTGGGTAGGAGCGGTGTGCTGAGGGTGGGCGGGAGGGGAGGGCGGCGGCAGCCCTTGCTGAGGGGACTAGGAGGAAGGGAAAGGAAAGAGGAGGGAAGACCACAATGGAGATGACAGATTTCCTGTCCTGGCATCTTCCACCGATGTAGGAGACACCCCAGCAGGGGACCCAGGGGGCCGTTGCTGGCAGTGGGTTTAATAGTATCTCTGAAGAGGCGTGGCACAGAAAGATGAGAGCTGCATACCCTTCAGAAAACCCCCCAATAAGAGGAGACATAGCCCTGTCCTCAGGGGGCCCGAGCCCGAGGGGGCGCAAGGCCCTGCCCCCAGCAGGCTCTGGGCGGACAGGGAGCCCCTGGTTGCCCCATGAGAAGCCTGGTCGGACGGGGTGCTCGTTCGGGCCCCGCCGAGGCTCTGGCCTGGCTCACCACAGGGTGCTGTGGCCTTGCTGTGAAGTCCTGTAAACAGAAAGGACAAGTCCCGGGGACTGAAACACCTTTAGTCACCCTCCTCCGCTGCCCTTCCCTGAATGACTCAGCGGCAGGAAAATCACAGCTCCGCAGTGAACAGGGATGAAACCCGAAGGGCGTGTGGTGAGAGGGGATAGCCACTGAGGCCCACCCGGCAGCGGGCCGGTGCTGTCCACACGCGTGGCGGACCCCGGCCGGCCACCAGCAGCCACCGGAACTGCCGACAGAGCCAGGGGTGGGGGCGGGGCAGGCACGGAGCCCAGCCCGGGGTGGGGGGCCCACAGGTCAGCCAGGCCCTGGGTCCCTCAGGGGCCAGATGTGGAAGTCTGGGTGACGGTCTGAGAGGGATCACTTGCTGTGCGGGGCGTCTGACTCCTGCCCATCCAGACGCCCACCACGTCCCCCGCCCTGCCGCGTCCCCTTCCCTGCGGTGGCCACAGCTGCTCACCCTCAGCCCCGCCTGGCTCCTCTTGCTGCCATCACACCCTCGGTCTGGTTCCTCTGGGCACTTGCTGTCACCTGGCTGAGGTGGGTACATGAGGTCACGTGTCCTTTCTTTTTGCCTGGACCCCTCAAACTTCAACACAGGTGCCATAAGCACAACAGAATGGGCCCAGCCCTTAGGAAAACACAGTGAGTGAGTGAATGAATGAATGAATGAATGAATGGATGAGACTAGACCCCAAGCTCAGTGTTCTTGGCAAAAGCAAGAGGTCAGCCAGCCCCACTGTCTTTTCCTGAGGTGAGAAGCAGGCACCTCCCTGAGCTGAAAGGGGCCTTAGAAACGACCTGAAACCGTGGCCCAGCAGGGGGCAGGGGCCTGCCCAAGGCCACACAGCTCCCCGGGAGCAGAGCCAGGGCTGACACGAGGGTCTGCTGCCTCCCTGCCTGGATCGACCCTCCACCCTTGTACCTGGGCCCCGGGCCCTGGGCCAGGCTGACACCCAGAGGGAGACACGCTGTTCTGTTCTCGCTCCAGGGAACAGGGTGTGGTGGCCTGGCCACAGCGCTGGCTGACCGGCCCCACCCGGGATGGGCACATTTCATCACCAGGAAAGCCCGGAGTTGGCCAGGACTGCCCACTTCTGAGGCCCAGGGAAAGCGGTGCTCTGGACAGCACCGAGCCACCCGAGCTTCACCCCTCACCTTGTGCCAGCGCCCGCCCCGTTCCAGCCCCCGCCAGCAGCGAGGGCACGGCTGTCCGGGTGCCCGTCCACTGGCCGGGCAGCTCCCGGGCTCCCCCTGGACGGCGGCCCTGGCACAGGGTGCTCTGGGGGGGGGTCCTGCTGCTGCACACTGGGTACAGTGTCCAGAGGAACACAGGGATCACTGTTCCAGGTTCCCCTGCCTGTCTCTTCACAAATGTTTCCTCACCCGAGCCTCTCACCGGCACAGCGAGGCAGCTACTGCGCTTGTCCCCATTTCACAGGGTGAGGACATCGGGGCCGGGAGAGGTGCAGGGACTTGCCCAGGAGGCCCTTCTGCTAAGTGGCGGTGCTGGGACAGCCCAGCTCCAGCCTGGCTCTTTGTCACCACACTGCCAGGGACCCGGCTGCTGCCACACACACACTCTCTGCCTCCTCCAGGACAAGGACAGCCGGAACCCTGAGGACACTCTCTGACTCCTCCAGGAGAAGGACAGCCGGAACCCTGAGGGCAAGAAACAGACTCCGGATAAACTACACAGGGGCCTGGCCACTGCGGACACTGAATGCTGGGGGGACCCCTTGCTCGACCATCACAGAGGCTTTTATTAGAAACCCATCCCTTACCGCCACCTGCCAGGGAGGAGAGAGGGCAGGAACAGACATTAGACACCAGAGAAGCACCTACTGGCTGCCGGTCCTGGGCCGGGTACCCATACGATGACGTGTGTCCCAGGGCAGAGCAAGTCGTTTGAAAGTTCCTTGGTGTTCGAAGGGGCCGTGTTTGCAGGGCTGTGAGGGTGACGCCCTCTACGGAGGGGGCCCTGGTCTCCACCCTCAGAGCTTTCCTGACTTGCACCATCTTTAGAGACCCAGACGAAGACGCAGCCACCCACCTACCGGGTATAGAAGCGGCCCTGCAGGCTGAACTACGGAGCCCTGTGGAGGGCAGAAGCCAAATGAGCTGCTCTCAGTCAATGTTACTAGAACAGCCACTGAGGGTCCACGGGGTGCCAGGCTCTGGGGGACCAAAGGGACAATGAGAGGTCGCTGTCCTTGATGCGAGGTAGGAGGCTGAGTGGCAGGAGCCAGTGCCACATGCAGAGGCCACCCAGCCAGGGATGGATTGATGAACTTGGGGGGGGGAGGGGTTTAGTGGAGAAGGGCTTATCTGAGGTGGGCTTTGAAAGGCAAATCAGAATAATAGGGCTTCTTGTTGAGGTAACCACTGGATTTGTGTGAAAGTCAGATAATACAGAGGAAATATATCTTGCGGCTTGATTTAAAAAAAAAAAAAAAAAAAGACAATTTTGAGGTCCTGTTATGCTTCCACAAGCGAGGTTTCTGAGGCCCAGAGAAAGTGTGACTTGCCCAAAATTAGCCAATGATTTAGAGGCAAAAACAGAACTTAAACCCAGACCTTCTGATTCTAGCTCCGAGCTCTGACTCATCTACGCTGACTTCTCCAGAGAGTAGATTTCGTTATAAAACTGCTTTTTATTAATATCTTGTTTTATGAATGATAATACAGAGCGGGGGTCCTTTACACTATAGTATGAATTAGTAGCCAGACTGCTTTGCAAAGAGACAACAAAGAACAAGGCAGTGAGGGGAACACACAAGTGGGGGAGGAGGCTGGGGCTGGAAGAGGACCATTTGGGAATACCTAAGGCTCGGGGCCAGGAAGGTCATTAAAGTACCTAGACAGTGGGGACCAGGACAGTTTGTCTGGAAGTGGAAAGGAAGCTCCGAAAAGAGAGAGAGTTTCATAACTTTACCAGGTTATGAAAGAGCTTGGTGTGCAGCCCCTTGCTCCCCAGGATGGGAAGCTGGGCCTGGAATTAGATGGCAGAGACCTCTCTCCATAGGCCCTCTCTGAGCCTCCAACTGGTCCGAGCACTGCCCCGGGGGCCAGCGGGACCTCCACCTCCACCCTCCCCTCCTCGCGCAGACCAGAAGAATACATGAGAGTCTGAGATGACCATCAGGCTTCCTGGTCGCCCTCATTCCCATCCTGAAAGGGGAAAGGAGTCCTCGTGGCTGGTTTCTTCCCCTTGTTTACTAGAAATCAGAAGCTGGGCGATAAGCTTTTCAGATAAGCCCTTCTCCAGTTTGTCAGGTGACCATGCCGAGTCTAGAACCTCATCAGCCCCACGTTAAATGGACGCTGCGGGTAATAATACATTTTTAAGTCTTTGTGGACTTCCTCCACCCACCCTCCAGCCGCCTGCGTCACCAAGCCACGCAGAGAAGTTGAATGGCTCATTATCCCACACCCTAAGTGAAACAGAAGATGATGTATTTCCTTCCCATCTTTATTCCAAACATCTATGTGTATTGCCCTGAGACCATGGAAAGGTTTTATAGGAAACCTCCTCCTTCCCAGCAGGGAGCAGTCTTCTTTCTAAGAGTCCCTTCAGACACCCAGAGAAGGGCTGGTCTGTGGATCTTCCTGGTGGATCCCGGCATCAAACCATTTGCATGTATTAATCCTCCAGGCTGACACGAACTTCCCTGAGACGTTACCAAACCCTAATCCTGTAAGTACAGATGAATTTTCCACTTCCTGCACTCCCCACCAAGCTCTGCCTGAGGCTGGGACCTGGAGGGTTCTCTGCGCACGTGACTCTTGCAGCTCGTCTCTGTCTCTGGGCAGCCTGGTACCGGTCTGCGGCCCGGGGGTTGGGGACCACTGCTATGATGGATTCTACACTATTGTCTCGTCTAATCCTCACAGCTTCCATGACAAGACATCCCTAGATCCCACTTTACAGTTGGGGAAACTGAGGCTCAGAGATACAGAGGATTTGGTGTGACAGTCCTATGCCACGGCCTCCCCACGCCTCTCCAGGTCTGCTGCGGCCTCAGCATCGGAGCGCTCTCTTATTCTCAACACGAACAGGGTCTGTCCGACCCGGTCCATTCAAGGCAGGAAGGCAAAACGCTGCCAAGAACACCTCATGAGATTTACGCCAGTGATTCCATGTTTCAAAAGGTTCTGATGGGCCCTGTCTGGGTGGCTCAGTTGGTTAGAGGGTCACCCCGGTACACCAAGGTTACGGGTTTGATCCCCAGTCACGGCACATACAAGAGTCGACCAGTGAGTGCATAAACAATGGGAACAACACATCAATGTTTTCTTTCTCTCTCTCTCTCAAAATCAATAAAATTTTTTTTAATGTTTAAAAAAAACCTCTTGATGGGCATTAGTTGATGATCCTAGTGGCTGTCACTCTACACAGGGTCAGACACTATAATGCAGTGGTCCCCAACCTTTTTTGGGCCACGGACCGGTTTAATGTCAGAAAATATTTTCACAGACCAGCCTTTAAGGTGGGACAGATAAATGCACAAAATAAAATTATGCGACCGGCGTAAAAACTGTGGTATTTTTAAATATAATTGTCGAACTTACGAGACAAGCGTCAAGAGTGAGTCTTAGACGGATATAACAGAGGGAATCTGGTCATTTTTTTAAAAAAATAAAACATCGTTCAGACTTAAATATAAATAAAATGGAAATAGTGTAAGTTATTTATTCTTTCTCTGCGGACTGGTACCAAATGGCCCACGGACTGGTACCGGTCCGCGGCCCGGGGGTTGGGGACCACTGCTATGATGGATTCTACACTATTGTCTCGTCTAATCCTCACAGCTTCCATGACAAGACATCCCTAGATCCCACTTTACAGTTGGGGAAACTGAGGCTCAGAGATATAGAGGATTTGGTGTGACAGTCCGATGCCACGGCCTCCCCACGCCTCTCCTCTGCCTTCACTGCGCCCAGGAAAACACGTCTCCTTGTAGCTGCCAACCTTCGCCCCAGGAGAAGCTGGTGCCACCACACAGCTCTGACATCATTCCCGCCGAAGCAAAGGGCCAGACTGTAACTGAACAGCCTTAGCTCACCTACAAGCACAAACTCTATGAGACTGTGTAAACTGCGGAAATACCTCTTCCACCCGCATTATTATTACCTACAAGGGATACACCGAGCAAGTTCTGCAGAGGTCAACACTGGCCTCCTGCCCGGTGCTCAGACATCTTGGGGACCTCCTCCCCATCCAGTCACTCACTGGTGACTTACGGAGCATGTTGAGTCTGTCAGACACTGGACTCCGGGCTGAGCGTGCGGCGCTCGCAGAGGTGTGCGATTTTCTTTGTAACCTGGCTGCACCTGCTCATCAGGTCGGGTTTTCTAGGAAGCAGTTGCAAAGACAGAGTTAGGCATGGGACACGGTCATTGGGAAGTGACTTCCGTGCAGGGAAACGGGCAGAGAAGCAAGACTGGGCAGATCTGACAGCTCTCTACCGGCCCAGCGGGGAACTCCAGAGCAAGGACTGTCTGCCAGGAAGCCCTGGTTGAGTTGGGCCAAGGTGGCCAGGCCGTGGGCCCGCTGCTGCGCTCGGCCACTGGCCCCAAGGCCAGGCCAGAGAGCAGCGAGCACCCTGCCCAGAGCACAGACTGAAACGAGGTGCCTCATCCTCTTCACCCCACTCCCAGCCCCGGGGCCCAGCAGAAGCTAACAGCTGGAACCATACATTCACCATACTCCTAGCAACCGGGCAGCAAATCGTTTCTTGAAGGGAGGTCTGAGCAGCACATGCGTCTGCCACGCTCTTCCCTGCAACAGGTATTTACCGGGCACCTCCAGGGAGCCAGGCTTTGAGATGAACCAGGCGCTGGGGAGCTTCCAGCCTAGCCTGTCCCTGCACATACTGGGGTCTGCGCCTCTGTGTCTGTGTGTCAGGGTCAGGCTGACCTCCTGCCCGTGGCACAGGTGTACAGCTGTGGTTGTGTCCACCTGTGGCGTGCACGCCTCAGTCACACGCCCAATGTGGAATCAAGGGGGCCCTGGGAAGGTTTTCAAAGAAGCTGCGGCTTCAGAAGAAAGATGGGAGAGCCAAGCAGGGAAGGGGGGGTGCCCGCCTCCAGCCTCAGCTGCCAGCAGGACACCCCAGGTGGGAGGAGGGGCAGCAGAGTCGTCCGGGCTGCCGGGCCCGAGTCTGGTGGGACATTTCAGTGCAGACAGCAACCCTCCTCAGTCTGAACCCCTAGAACCCAGTGTGGGCCTGGCACAGCACAGGCACGCCGGTGTCTGTTGAATTCAATAACGACTTTGGACTCAAATCTTATGCTTTATTCCCCACCCCACTGGTCTCCCTGGCGCTGCTAGGGCCGATGCGCTGCGAAGGCCACGGGGAGGGCTAATCGTCGAGCCCCCTCGGCCCCTGTGGGGCTCACCATGCTTCTCAGACATAATGCTTTCCCTGTGCTGTGATGTCACCCCCACTTTTTTGATGGGTCCTCAATTCGAGTGTAGCATGGGCCATACACAGGCACAGGGATTTCAGGGTTCTGAGCCCGAGGGGGGGGCTGACAGCACTTCAGAAACTTCCCCACTTGCTCTCCGCCACCCCTGCTTCTCCCTCAGAAAGTAACCACTAGCCTGACACCTAACACTATCCATTCATTGTTGCCATGTTAACCCTTTAAAGAAACACGCCGCCTTTTCGACTCCGGCTTCTTTCAATGGTGTGTTTGTACGATGTGTTTCCTCACCACACGTAGCAGCCGCGTGTCTCTTTCCCTCATCGCATGAATACGCCCTGTGTTACATCTCCAGTCTACCTCCGACTGGTATTCTGGATGCTTCTAGCTTTTCCCTCTCGTACACGACGCTGCTGTGAACACTTCTGAACAGCCTTCTGAGGAGCAGACATGTGCGTGTCTGTTGGAGAGGAACTTGGAAGAGGAGGCCTGCTGCGTCATAGGGTAGGTATGCGATTTGTCAGCTTCAAAGATGCTGCCAGTTTCCTGAAGTGGCTGCACACCATTTTTGCTTTAAAAAAAAAAAAGAAAGTCTAAGACTGTATAGACATATACGTCCCCCTCCTCCCCCATGTCTCTCCTGGTTGTTGAGGGAGCGGGGACGGTAACGATGTCCCGCGGGAAGGGGGGCCCTGGGCGGTCAGAGGACAGGCCTGGGGAAAACAGATTGCACTCAGCACTCCCTGCACCTTTGGAATTTTGAAGCATGTTAAACTTTAACCTAGTAACAATTATTTTTTATTTAAAAAAAAAAAAACAGAAAAGGAGAGGGAGGAAACCCACATGCTATACACACACCTTCCTGGGATCTCTGTAACAGCCTCCTGTTTCCATTTCTTGTCAGAGAGTGACATGTTCCACATGACCCTTCTGTTCAATTTTTTTTCCAATTAGTTTGCCATGAAGCAGCTTCAGAATGTTATTTTGTGTTGGTGTCAGGTGTACAGCACAGCGGTAGACAATAATATACTCTCCACAGTGTTTGTTTCCCTCGGAACTTCCAGTGCCCACCCGGCCCGTACACAGTCACCGCAGTGCCACTGGCTGTATTTTCTATGCTGCACTGGACGTCCCAGTGACTTTTGTGACTACTGATGCATCGTCCTTCTTAACCCCTTCCCCTCCTCTCCCAGTCCTCCCACCCCCTTCCCCTCCTTCTCCCAGTCCTCCCACCCCCTTCCCCTCCTCTCCCAGTCCTCCCACCCCCTCCCCCTGCTCTCCCAGTCCTCCAACCCCCTTCCCCTCCTTCTCCCAGTCCTCCCACCCCCTTCCCCTCCTCTCCCAGTCCTCCCACCCCCTTTCCCTCCTCTCCCAGTCCTCCAACCCCCTCCCCCTCCTCTCCCAGTCCTCCAACCCCCTCCCCCTCCTCTCCCGGTCCTCCCACCCCCTCCCCCTCCTCTCCCGGTCCTCCCACCCCCTCCCCCTCCTCTCCCGGTCCTCCCACCCCCTCCCCCTCCTCTCCCGGTCCTCCCGCCCCCTCCCCCTCCTCTCCCGGTCCTCCCGCCCCCTCCCCCTCCTCTCCCGGTCCTCCAACCCCCTCCCCCTCCTCTCCCGGTCCTCCAACCCCCTCCCCCTCCTCTCCCAGTCCTCCCACCCCCTTCCCCCCCTTCTCCCAGTCCTCCCACCCCCTCCCCCTCCTCTCCCAGTCCTCCCACCCCCCTCCCCCTCCTCTCCCAGTCCTCCCACCCCCTCCCCCTCCTCTCCCAGTCCTCCCACCCCCTTCCCCTCCTTCTCCCAGTCCTCCCACCCCCTCCCCCTCCTCTCCCAGTCCTCCAACCCCCTCCCCCTCCTCTCCCAGTCCTCCAACCCCCTTCCCCTCCTTCTCCCGGTCCTCCAACCCCCTCCCCCTCCTCTCCCAGCCCTCCAACCCCCTCCCCCTCCTCTCCCGGTCCTCCCACCCCTCCCCCTCCTCTCTCGGTCCTCCAACCCCCTTCCCCTCCTCTCCCGGTCCTCCAACCCCCTTCCCCTCCTCTCCCGGTCCTCCAACCCCCTTCCCCTCCTCTCCCGGTCCTCCAACCCCCTTCCCCTCCTCTCCCGGTCTTCCCACCCCCTTCCCCTCCTCTCCCAGTCCTCCAACCCCCTTTGCCTCTGGCAACCACCAGCCTGCTCGTTCTCGGTGCCCATGCTTTTACCCAATGCCAACAGCGGTCAGGGAACAGAGCCCCGGTCTGAGGAGGGAAGCACCGCCCCTGCCAGGAAGGCGCTCCCAGCATGACGGAGAAGCAGGAGTGACCAGGGCCTTGGAGAGGACAGAGGAGATGACAGCAGGGCTCTACGGACAAACACAGGGTCAATCATGTCCGCAGAGTCCAAGGAAACATAGCACTCAGGTCCGTTCCAGAGCCATCGGAGGTTATCCGGGCAGCTTGCTAGTGAGGACCAGTGTGAAGGACCAGGCCGCAGAAGGAAAGGGAAGAAGAGGAACCCCACCTCAGAGCATGTGGGGGGAGGCAGGTGCAGAGTATATGTGGGCAGTGGGGGGCAGGTCCCCTTCTCCTTCCCTCTCAGAAACTTCCACCATCCCCCACAGTTTGCCGCAGCACACACCCAGCGCCCCCACCCCAAGATCGTCAGACACTTCTCATCCAAAGACACCACCGGCTCCCTCAGGCCTAGGGGGATAGACAGGGCCTTGGCCCGTGACCAGGGGGCACTGCACCCCTAACAAGCCAAGAAGGGGGCCTGGCAGAGGAGGAGGCAGTACCTTCCGGCTGCATACGTGTCTCTCAACCTGCATCCTCTCGGAAGGGTTGCCTACCCGCTCCTCACCCTCCTGGCAGAGGGGGCATGCCATTCACTCTCTCACTGGTCCATCCCCACAGCAAAGCCAGTGCCGCGGGCCAGGCGCAGTGACAAAAGTCCAACACCGCATTGCTGAGCTTGTGGCCGAGACACATCCTGGCTGGATGTGATTGTAGAGCCGCGGGAAGATTCCTCGCTCCCACGTGGAGCTTTCCCCCCACCTTGCCTGAAATCCCACCATCAGAGTTGCATAAGTGCAGATCAGCTGTGGCCCCTGGCGCCTGGAGCGCAAACCATTTGGCCGGTAGCCTGGGCAGGACACATGCGCGTGAGAGACACCCTGCCGCTCCAGCTCCAGCTCCAGCTCCTCGAGCTTCTAGGTAAACGCAGCTAAGGCCCTGCTTCCTAGACGTGCAGGTAATAATGAAAGGAACCGATCCACAGGATTGGCTCGCGGGAAAGGTGTGGGCTCCGAGGGCCAGAGTTCCGGCAAGCCAGGGCTCCAGGAGGGGGTGAGGCCCAGAGAGCATGGTGGGAAGGCTCCTCCCCCACCCGTCTGACCTTCCCACTGCGGACTCAGAGCGCAGTCCCTGCTCCCCGTGGAGAATCTGCCTCCCACCTTTCGGCCAGCCTCTCCCCCCTCCTTGCCAGCAGAACCCGGGAGCTGGTGCAGCGTGCAGAAATAGGGCCCAGCTGGAGCTTCCCCTCCAGCTGCGGGTGGGAGAGCTGCTTCTACACCAAGCCTGTGTGGGCTCTCCTTCTGGTCTCAACTCAGTCTTCTCGCTGGTTCCATGCGGTGGTTTGAACAAATCAGCTTAGACCAACCAAAGGTTTGCGAACGCCCACCGTCTCTCCAGGGCTTTGGAGCCAGGAATTTTGGGAAAAGAGATGATGGTGTCTTTCTCCATCTCAGCTCCTTACAATTTTAATAAATTAAATAATTACTTTTCTCACCCTGAAGGCCTTTCCAATTGTGACATAAAACCTAGAAAGTCATAAAATAGAAGCTGGATAAATTCAACTCCAAATGAAAAAGGAAAACTTTTTTTTTTCTAATTTGAATGCAAAAGTTATCATAAACAAAACCAAAGGACAAACAACAAACTTGGGAAAGTATTTGCAGTTAATATCATAAACATAGAGCTCATTTCCCTAATATATAAAGAGCACCTACCAATCAATAAGAAAAGAACCCTATAATCTCCCAGTAGAAAAAAAGGGGAGCAAAGAATATTGCCAGGCCTGATCAGGAGGTGGGGCAGTGGATAGAGCATCAGACTGGGATGCAGAGGACCCAGGTTCGAGACCCCAAGGTCTCCAGCTTGAGCGCGGGCTCATCTGGTTTGAGCAAAAGCTCACCAGCTTGGACCCAAGGTCGCTGGCTGGAGCAAGAGGTTACTTGGTCTGCTGAAGGCCCATGGTCAAGGCATGTGTGAGAAAGCAATTAATGAACAACTAAGGTGTTGCAACGCGCAACAAAAAACTAATGATTGATGCTTCTCATCTCTTTGTTCTTGTCTGTTTGTCCTTGTCTATCCCTCTCTCTGTCTCTCTGTCTCTGAAAAAAAAAAAAGAATATTGCCAGACAATCTACAGGAAAAGAAAAAAAATTTCAAATGACTGTTAAACATTTGAAAAGATGCCCAACCTCACCGGCAATAGGAAAATTGCATATTTAAACTATCACTGACATATCATTTACCCCTATCAGATTGGCCAAGATCAAATGTTTAGTTGACACAGATGTGTAGAAATGGCACCCAGGTCTTGCTGCTGAGCATGTAAATTGGAACAAACCCTCCGGAGAATAATTTGGCAACAACTATTGAAACTGTAAGTGCACATTCACGCTGTCCCGGCAATTCCCCTTGTTGTTTCTGCATTGAAAACCACCTAACCATGTACATGGTTGAGAAGTTAGGTTAAAACAAATAAAACAGCCCTCCCCCTAGAGGCAAGCGTGGGCTCGCTGAGAGAACCAGCGGTCCTCCTATAGGCGCTGTCTCTGGGGGACTCAGCTTCTCACGCAGCTACGCAGAGAGTTGGTGTGTATTCTTCACCATGAAGCAGCTTCAGAGAGTTTTTTAGATATGGTCACGTTCTGTGTCTCAGGTCTACCCACGGTGGTGGGCTGCTTAGTTGGGGAAAGGAGGGAGAATTCTGGGACTGCAGCGTAAGAAAACCCGGCAAAGAGCTTTGCAATTTGCCTCAAAGTGCTCATCGCCAGGTCCGTCATTGACATCCACCTGATCAAGATCACTTTAAAGCGCAACAAGACATCTTGGGTTCTTCAAAAATGCGGTTAAAACAAAACAGAACTAGAAAGGGGGCTGATTCTTTCCAGTTGGGCTTTGCTTTTCTTGGAAAGGGAGACTATGTATAGCTGTAGCAACCTACGTATGGGGATAGGAGAAGAGCTGTCTCTGGTCACGGAGAAACCCCACTAGGAGGGCTGGCAAGCAACCGGCCGATCACTCCTGAGGCGGAATGTGAGAACCCCACACAGCTTGTCTTAGGATGGTTTTAGACAACTGGTGCTGTTTGAATATGTAAGTCGATATCAATCCACCTGGAAATATTTTCAATCCCTAGTTTAAACATAACTTGTCCTTTTGAATCTGTCTAATACATCATGCTTTTCCTTGAATAGTAAGTGGCAGTTATATTGGAAAACTATACATTCTACATGTTTAAGTAAATGAACTCATGATGTTTAACAATTTCTAAGATAGATATTTTAAATGAAAAACACTTGTCATATATAAAAAAGTGCCAAATGACCTTTTAAAAAATATTTTGGGCAACTCTCAATATTATATACTAGAAAGCCCAGCGGTCATATGAAATGACCACTGTTCTAGATATTATAAATTGTAATTAAAATGATTTGTGCAAAGGTGTCTGCTAATTCAAACTGAATTACCCAGGGCAGGCGGCGAGGACGCCCCTTTGCTTAGTGCCCCACAGGGTTTCCCCCTTCTACTTGCTTAATTGCTTAAAGTAGAGTGCAATGAAGGAAACCACTGGCGGTACATTTCTTAAGAGCCACTGCTAGGTGGATAATTCTCAATTAGTGGAACTACAATGTTTCTGTACTTGCAACATTGAGAAAATCCTTTCTTGCCACGGTCAAATTGATTAGTTTCTAACTTGAAGTTTAAGGACTGACAGTGTTTGCATTTAATATTCATGTCACCAGAGGAATGCTCAAAAATTAAAGTTTCTCCGTTTGAAACTGTTTTAATCCTTTTTGCGTTTCGGGTCAGCATTACTCTGTCGTTTTTTTGCATTTCTCTCCTGCCTTTATTCAAGGGACTCATTTTGTCGAGACAGGCTTTTTTGTCTTGCATCTGAGGCAAGCCTTGTTTCTCTATGCTCATCAGTCTCATTTTGCCGAGAAAGACGCATTTGCTCTGCAACTGAAGGAAGCCTTGTCTTTCTCTGCTCAGTGGTTTCTTTTTGTTGAGAAAGCCGTTTTTGTGCAGGTTTAGCTCCTTTTCTCTCCTCTTCAGTGCTGTATTTTCTAGGAGGCATTCTTAAAAAAATTACATTAAGACATAGTTTTTATGTAAAACAGATGATTGCCAATGCAAACAAATGTTCACCTTCCCCCTGACCCGCTCAATTTGCATTCAGCCTTGGCAACTTCACTCCATTGGCTAGTACAGTTATGCAAGCAACCAATAAGCTATCGGCAACAAACAGACACGTAAGCGCATATAATAAAGGTTAGTGTTTACACAAGTGTCAGAAACTTTCAAATGATTGCAAAACACTGTCTAAGCTATGACAACTATGACATTGTTGGCTTCCAAAACTTAACAGCTAAGCATGTCATCGCTCAGCATGAGGGGCTGTCCAAATGCTGATCAAGGAAGCCAGGCCAGGGGGTAGTTAAACATTTTCTTGTAGATACTCCCTACCTTCAGAGATTTGTGAAGACTCATGATCTCACTTTAGCCTTACAAAACTTCTAATATCTGTCTACCTAAATATCATCCATCCATCCATCCATCCATCCATCCAATTATTCCCATTTCACAGAGGGGGCCCAGAGAGGTTTCTATCACTTGCCTAAGGCACACAGGTTCAAAGGCAGGCCTACAGCTCTCTCTGTCACTCAGAGGTGACTGTAACAGTGCCCAGTTTCCCCTTCACCTCCACATCCTCCTTGTGCTCTGAGGGTGAACCTGGCGCTTTGAGGATGAAGGTAGCTCAGAGCAATGGTGGATGGGGTCTAGGAGATAGACTGGGATTAAAGGGTTGTTATGCGGTGGGGACCTGGGATGGGGGGGCACCAGGGCAGAGGACCTGGGCAAAGGACACTGACATCAATCAACATTAGCAACTCCACTCTATGGATGGCTGAGTGACTCTCAGCGGTCATCAGTGCCCGATGGGGCCAAAGCCCTTGGAACGTCTGAGTGGGCTCTGGTTAATGTTCGAGCTCTGGGAGTGGTGGTGCACGGTTCGTCCTGTGGCAGAGGGATGTTCCGGTGCAAGAAGCATGAAAACAGAAACTATAACCCACGAGTGGGTGGTCACCTCCATCTCCGTCACTCCCCTCAGAGGCCAGGAAGGGGCTGCCTAGGTCTGGATGGCGAGGCGCCACCTCGGGAGTCCTGCGCTGAGCCAGTCCTGCTCTGGGGAGGGACGAGAGACCCTGAGTCCAGGAGCCCTCCCCTCCGTCCTCTTCACTGGGGTCAGTCACGTCAGGGCTGGGCATTGAATAGAGGTGTGGCTGATTCCTTCTGGGGGTCAGAGTCTTATGGGTATGCAGCTGGTGAACCTTTATCCTTCCTCATCCTTCTGCCACCTTCTGACGGGGCCACCTTCTGATAAGGCCACTGCCCGGGCAGGGGACCACTGATCCCTGAAAGTCTGAGTGTCCCCTGGCCCAAGCAAGTGGAAAACAGTAAGAGTTCATATGACTGAGTCATAGCAGAGGGCATCCAAGTAGGACCTGTGTCCACGGCCTGCTTCCCATGGCAGAGGCGCCAGGCACGCCCCAAGGGGGCTGCTGTCAGTGAGAGCACTGGTCTTAAACCACCAGCACCCCCTTCACCCCCACAGCCTCATCACCAGCACCATTTGAAGGCTGGACAGGTGGAGTTTCATTCCTTGCACCCTGTCCACCCAGGATTGGAACCAGGGCCGTGGGGGGGCCAGGAGTACTCTGAGCCCTACACTGGGAGTGCCAGTCACCATCTCATCTCCCCCCTCCCCTTCTTCCTTATTATTTTGCAGTATTGCTAGAAGTGGCAAGGTTCTCAGCTTAAAACAGACAAATATTTCCCAGACTCCCTATCAGAGCAGAGAGGCTGATGGAGCATTGTTGGGGCAGGGGGTGAGCAGGGGGCAGGCAGGGGTTCAGGGGGAATAAAGGGTCCTGACTGAACCAACAGGTGCCTGTCATCCTCTCACCATCCTGCCTTCCTCGAACTTGGATGGGCTGGCTGGAGCTCCGGCTGCCACCTTGGGCTATGAGGTAACCCTAAGGATGAAAACCCATGCACAGGATGGAGGGACAGAAAGCTGGAAGGGGCCTGGGACACGGGACATCACGGCATCACAGAGCTGTCACAGCAACTCTGGACTAGCTTATCTACAGTGTGTCCGTAAAGTCATGGTGCACTTTTTTTTTTTTTTTATTTATTCATTTTAGAGAGGAGAGGGAGAGAGAGAGAGGAGAGACAGAGAGAGAGAAAGGGGGGAGGAGCTGGAAGCATCAACTCCCATATGTGCCTTGACCAGGCAAGCCCAGGGTTTCGAACCGGCGACCTCAGCATTTCCAGGTCGATGCTTTATCCACTGCGCCACCACAGGTCAGGCTCATGGTGCACTTTTGACCAGTCACAGGAAAGCAACAAAAGACGATAGAAATGTAAAATCACCAAATAAAAGGAAAACCCTCCCAGTTTCTGTAGGATGATGTGGCAGCATGTGTACATGCGCAGATGATGACGTAGCACCGTGTATACAGCAGAGCAGCCCACGGCCATGCCAGTCGAGATGTGGACGGTACAGAGGAAAGTTCAGTGTGTTCTGTGGCTCGCTAAATTCGAATCCATGACCAAAGTGCAACGTGAATATCGGCGCGTTTATAATGAAGCGCCACCACATAGAAATAACATGACTCGGTGGGATAAGCAGTTGAAGGAAACCAGCAGTTTGGTGGAGAAACCCTGTTCTGGTAGGCCATCAGTCAGTGATGAGTCTGTAGAGGCTATACGGGATAGCTACCTAAGGAGCCCTAAAAAATCTGTGCGTGAGCCCACATCGAACTGCACTGAATAGGTATGAAACTGGGAGAGTTTTCCTTTTATTTGGTGCAGATTTCACATTTCTGTAGTCTTTTTTTTTTTTCTCTTCACAGAGATAGAGAGAGAGTCAGAGAGAGGAATAGATAGGGACAGACAGACAGGGTCGTGACACCTTAGTTGTTCATTGATTGCTTTCTCATATGTGCCTTGACTGCGGACCTTTAGCAGACCGAGCAACCCCTTGCTCGAGCCAGTGACCTTGGGTCCAAACTGGTGAACTTTTGCTCAAACCAGGTGAACCCGCGCTCAAGCTGGCGACCTCGGGGTCTTGAACCTGGGTCCTCCTCATTCCAGTCCGACGCTCCATCCACTGCGCCACCACCTGGTCAGGCTCTATCGTCTTTTGTTGCTTTCCTGTGACCAGTCAAAAATGCACCATGACTTTGCAGACACACTGTATGTTTTTTTCACTTGGGAGAAAACAACACTCTATCTTATTAAACTGCCATCATTTTAAATCTCTCGTATCAACCATCAAATGCAATTCCCAACTGAAATGTTGAACTTCCCTAAAATTCCCTCCCCGAGCCACCACCAGGTGCCATCCCCTGAAGATCTCAGCCATGAGGGGATGACGTCACACGTCACCGCCTTTGGGCAGCAGGTGGGAGGGGTGACTTGGGTTGCGACAATGTGATCACACACTCAAACCTGAAACGTCATCTACCATCGTGGCATCACTGACAGAGGGTAGAGCCTTTGTCACTATCTTATCAGAAATAAAGGGGAAAGGCTTTGAAGCCAAGGTTGACTTCCAATGCCAGATCCGTTCATTGCAGCTCCTCCCTGCTTGCTCACTCTTCCGGAAGGCTTCTGGGCTGCTCAGCGAGGGGCGGGCAGCCCCCCCTGGCATTGCCACTCTCCGACGTCTGTCTGAAGCAGGTGCCCCTGCGCCCTGCGTCACGTGCCTGGTTTCGGCCACAGCTGGGGTGGGCGGTCCCTGTGAGTTCAGAGTCACGCCTCCTCACGGTAGCTGCTTTCTGCCCCAAGAGTTTCCCCGACGTCCCAGGAGGATGCTTGGTCCAGCTGACGGCCTGGAAGTACAGGGGGCCCCCTTCAGTCAGCTGGATTGGAATAGGAACTCTCAAAGTGAACTCACAGTTTCAAAATACATTTACACAGATAGATACTAAATGGATGTCTGTGTGTGGTGAGTTAGGTGTGCATTGTATGTATCCGGTTGAAACTCGTTTTTAAAACTTAGATGTAATTGGCATGTCGCATTCTGTCAGCTTCAGGTGAATACCGTCATCTCAGCATGGTATTCATTGTGAAATGACCACCACGGTCAGTCGGTCAGTCGAGTTAACACCCATCACCACGTATAGGTACAACGTTTTTATTTCTTGTGAAGGAAACTTCTAAGATCGATTCTCTCAGCAACTTTCAAATGTGCCAGGCAGTATTGTGAACTATAGTCACCGTGCTGTGCGTTACCTCCCCGCGACCCAGTCATTTCATAGCTGCGAGTTTCTACTTTTCAGCCCTTTTTATTCATTTCACCTGCCCCACTTTGTTCTCTGTGTCCACGAGCTCGTGACTTTGTTTTTTTTAATTTTATTGATTTTAGAGAGAGGAAGGAGAAAGAGAAACACTGACTTGTTGTTCCACTTATTTATGCACTCATTGGTTGATTCCTGTATGTTCCCTGACCCAGGATTGAACCCACAATCTTGGTGTGTCAGGACGATGCTCTAACCAAATGAACTACCTGTCCAAGTCAGCTCAGGGCTTTCTGTTAAATTTGGTTGTTGTTGTTACTGTTTTTAGATTCCACATATGAGTGGGATCATATGACATTTGTCTTTCTCTGTCTGCCTTATCTCACTTAGTATACTATCCTTGAGTTCCATCCATGTTGTCACAAATAGTAAGATTTCTCTTTCTTTTGTATGACAGAATAATATTCCTATATATATATATATATATATATCTCCAATCACCCATTAACGGACACAGGTTGCTTCCGTATCTTGGCTGTTATAAATAATTCTGCAATGAACAGTGGGCACATATATCTCTTCCAGTAATTATTTTTATTTGTTTTGACTAAATACTCAAAAGTGGAATTGCTGGATTATATGGTAGTTCTATTTTATTGGGGGGGAACACACCATACTGTTTTCCATAGTGCCTATATCAATTTACATTCCCACCAACAGTGCACAAGGGTTCCCTCTTCTTCACATCCTCACCAATACTCGTTATCTTGGCTTTTTGATAATAGCCATTCTGACAGGTGTGCAGAGACAGCCCAGTGTAGTTTTGATTTGCATTTTCCTGGTGACGAATAATGTCGCACACCTTTCGTGCACCTGTTGGCCATATCTGCATATCTTCTTGAGACAATGCGCATGGGATTGTTGGTGTTCTTTGCTATTGAGTTGTATGAGTTTAATCCTCATTACTCACAGATTCCATATTTGCAAATTTGCCTACTCTCTAATACATATTTGCAGTCCCCAAAATAAACAGTCCATGGCACGTCCAAGGTCAGCCACAGACGTGCGAAGGGCAGTGAAGAATTTTAGGTGTCCAACGAGCATGTTCCCAGCTGAGGTCAAAGAGATACTCTACTTTCCTGTTTCAGCTTCTCACACTGTAGACAGGCATCTTTTTTTGCGGTCTACGTGGTGCCACATTTTTCTCATTTCTGTGCTTTTGGTACGTGAGTGTGCTGTTTAAAACAAACCCCAGGCGTAGTGGCGAAGTGCTGTCTGGTGCTCCCAGGTGCAAGAAGGCTTTGATGCGCCTCACGGGAAGCGAGGTGTTAGATAAGCTTTGCTCAGGCATGAGTGTATAGTGCTGTTGGCCATGAGTTCAATGTCAACAACGTAATTAAGTAAAGTGTCTTTACACAGAAAAACCATAAAACCGAGTTATGAATGGATCGGTTGGTGAAAACGTTGTAACCAGAGGCTCACGGGAACCTGAGCCTGAATTTTCCCTAGGGGAAATGGTCCAGTGTTTATTAATGTTGGTGGTGTTGGTCAAAACTTTAGCAAGCATCATCACTGTGGACAGCGAGAAGCGGCTGTGTCTACGTGTACATCCTGACTCTATCTTTTGAGAGAAACCCCTGAGCGTCCAGACCTTAGTTTCTAAATAGAATCCTCCACTAAGAGGAACCAGGGCTCCTTGTAGAGATGACTGGTTCCGGAACTGGAGCAGGGAAAGTACAGATGAACAGGAACATGCTGTTCAGCCAGAAAGGAAGAAAATGCTTAAAGAATGGTGGGGACCCTATCAAAGGACACAGAAGCCAGCTTGAAATGGGTCTGTCTGGCCCAACCTGGGACAGTTTGAACACCCAAATGAATAAAGTTAGCAGATTTTAAATAATCACATCGAATAGGAACCCTGAGCTAATCCTGATATAAACAAATCAATGGCATTCCTTATTGTAGAATGCCGACTGGCCGATGGTAAAAGGAGTGCTGGAGAAAGGAAAAGGTCTACCTGACAGCCACCACGGTGGAGTCTGATTCAGACAGGAGCTGTCAGCGGACAGTCCAGCTGGTGGACAGAGGCTCGATGAGGATCGGGCTTTTAATGTAATCTCAGAAACACGGCCCCACAAAACGTGTGTTCATTAGAAAGGGGAGATGGTGGCTTGGCAGTGGAGGACTGGCAGACACCAACTTGATCCAGGAACGAAGAAGGCAGGGGATCGTTCCTGTGGTGTCCTCGTCAAGAAAGCACGGAGGACTTGGGTCTGGTTGAGAGAAAGCGTCGGATGGACCCAAGCTGAGGGTCATTTTACTGAGCAGGAGGCCTGAACTCTCTAAGACTGGTGAGAACACCAAGGCAGGAATAGACGGCGAATCTATTCCGGACTGAAGGAGATGGACGAGCCGTGACCACTGTATGCAGCGGTGTTCCTTGGCTCTATCCCGGACCACACAAGGAAAAAGACACCGTTGGGACAGGGGGGACGACATTTGAACAGGGGCTGTGAACAGAATGGTAATTTGTGCCCGTGTCAATTCCCTAATCAGATGAGAGAGTCTTCTCGTGTCTAGGGGTGATGAGCATCGTGTCGGCAGCTTGCTCTTTAATTCAGAAAAAAAGACTAATGGGTTTATATAAAAGAAGAGAGGGCGACAAGCAAATGTGGAAGGATCTGGGTGAAGGGGTTAAGGGAGTTCTTAGTACTGTTCTTGCAATACTTCTGTAAATTCAAAATTATTTCAAAATAAATTAGTTTTGGGGGGAAAAAAAAACAGCAACAGAAGTATAGCCAAGTGCTTTGCAAAAGGCGGAGAGGTAAGGGAACGATTGTTCCACTTTTGCAGAACGTGGAATTACTGTGAGAAGGCCGAGGCAGTGGCGTTGCCACGGACTGTGTGCTTATTTATTTTCCATCCCCAGATTAACCCCTGCCTCCCCAGGGGCAGCAGGAGACGCAGCCCGTGTTGTGGCAAGGGAAGGGCCACACCTGAGCAAACACTGCACCCAGGCTCAGCTGGGATGAAGGCTGTGCTGAAGTGTTTATGACCCTTCGTGTCTTATCAATCCTTCCTGTCACAACTACCGCTCCCTGCCATCTGTTTATACAGACGCTTATAAAACAACATGGCCTCCTGCCTTGCGCGGAGCCTTGGGAATATCCATTCCGTCCTGACGGCTGGAACAACTTGCTTCCTGCTTCCCTGGCTGAGTTAGTTTCCCACTGCATGTGGCCCTCCCATCTCAGACTGGGGGTGGGGAGGGCGGTGGGGAGCCCAGAACAGAGAATAGGGGATCTCCAAGCCGTAGTCACCCAGCAAGGTCATGGCTGGGTGGAGTTAACTGCAGCTCAGTGTTGCAGGTATTTATTATGGGTCTAAAATGGGCAAGGTCTAACAGACATTTTTTTAAACTCTGCTGTGCAAGGAGCTGGCTATCAGTCAGAGAGAGGCAATGGAAAGCAAGGACACCATCACATCACCAACATTAACGTCACTTCCGCCATCATCACCATCATCATCATCATCATCATCTTCAATCACTGTTACAGGTGGGATTATGTCCTCCCTAAAAACATTGAAGTTCCACCATTTTTTAATTTTTTTGGAAATAAGGTCTTTAGAGATGATCAATTTCAAATGAGATCATTAGAGTGGGCCTTAATCCAATGTGACCGGTGTCCTTATAAAAAGGGGGGAATTTGGACACACAGAGGGACACGCACACTGGGAGAATGCCATGTGAACACTGAGGCAATGGGTCTAAATGCCAAAGCTGGCGGGTAAGCCAGCAGCCGCTGAGAAAGGGGCACAGACCAATCCTCCCTCACACTCTGAGAAGGAACCACCCTTGCCAACACCTTGATCTCACAGTCACAGGTACTATGAGACAACAAAGAATTGTGAAACAATAAGTGTCTGTTGTTTAAGCCACCCAACTTCTGATAACATCTCCAGGAAACCGATACAATCTCCATTACCGTCAGCACCAACATTACCACCGCCGTTATACCGTTACCATCATCTTGATCACCATCATCATCACCGTTGCCACCGTCATGATCCTCACCACTACCATGATCACCACCATCAGAAGCATTGTCCCCTAACTCATTTACAAGGAGCTAATCACAGCATAGGCATCACTGCTCTGAGTGCTTTACTTCTAGGAGCTCATCTGATGCTTACCACAACACTGTGAGGTAGGGATTATTACGACCCCATTCTCCATAGAATATGAAACTAAAGCTCAGAAAGGTTAAGTCGACTCCCCAGGACCACGTAGCCAGCAGGTGTCAGCACTGACCTCGGCCGTCCCTAAGACTTGGCCTTTTCTCTCAGCTCACAGCCCTCCATCTTCCCACACTATCCACTGTGCGGGTGTGTCCTGCGGTCATCTATCTCCTCCTGCTTTAACCGAGCGAATGCTCCAACAGCACTCTCCTGCTTCTCAGGGCCGTAGCGGCACACGGGAGCAAGTGAGGATCATGCCTGGAGTCCTGCCCCAGCCCTGGTCCACTCTTTGCCCTTACAGCGCCTTGTCCCCACAGCTGAGATTATCCCCGCCCTGATGCCAGAGGCACAGGTGTCAATCACCTTTGGATGCAGTATTCCGGTGGATTATGATGGGGTTTTCCTGCTCCAGTGATAAGCAGGGGCACTAGCCAGGGACCCAGGAATGCTGACTCAGAGGGAAACCAATTGGAGGTGTGCACGGTATTCCCAACAGCCATCCGAAAGCACCCACGTGTCCCCTGGGCCCGGCACCATTCTTTTTTTATTTTTTTTACAGGGACAGAGACAGTCAGATAGAGGGATAGACAGGGACAGACAGACAGGAACGGAGAGAGATGAGAAGCATCAATAACCAGTTTTTTGTTGCAACACCATAGTTGTTCATTGATTGCTTTCTCATATGTGCCATGACCGCGGGCCTTCAGTAGACTGAGTAACCCCCTGCTCGAGCCAGTGACCTTGGGTCCATGCTAGTGAGCTTTTTGCTCAAGCCAGATGAGCCCACGCTCAAGCTGGCAACCCCAGGGTCTCGAACCTGGGTCCTTCCGCATCCCAGTCCAACACTCTATCCACTGCGCCACCGCCTGGTCAGGCCCCGGCACCATTCTTAACACATACAAGTGCTTCCATCAATGTTTGTTTGCTGAATTATCTTGACATGATTCCAACCCAACCAGAACCCCTACCTTGTCTTATTTATTAAATCCACTTGTTCTTCTCCCATCCCTTCTCAGCTCTATCCTATTATAATATTCATTCCCTGTGGAAAGGGGGGGTGACGATCAGCTTCCCGAGCTCTCAGAGCGCCTTCAGCTTTCAGCCCGCAGCTGAAACTTTTCTCGCCCATTGTCCAGCTATTTGCAGGGCCTCCAGTTGGGGTGCTTATGGACTGCGGGTACTTGGAAAGCCGACAGCTGTTCACAGCTGCCACAGCTGCGGGCGGAGGCCATCCCTATTTGCGGAGCCTGTAGTTCGCAAGTGTTTTTATTTTTTTAAAATTATTTTTATTTATTTATTCATTTTTTTAGAGGGGGTAGAGAGAGAGAGAGAGAAGTGGGGGAGGAGCAGGAAGCTTCAACTCCCATATGTGCCTTGACCAGGCAAGCCCAGGGTTTTGAACCAGCAACCTCAGCATTCCAGATCCATGCTTTATCCACTGCACCACCACAGGTCAGGCTCGCAAGTGTTTTTAAAAGTTGAAATCACACCCTGGCCGGTTGGCTCAGTGGTAGAGTGTTGGCCTGGCATGCGGGGGACTCGGGTTCGATTCCCGGCCAGGGCACATAGGAGAAGCGCCCATTTGCTTCTCCACCCCCCACCCCCTCCTTCCTCTCTGTCTCTCTCTTCCCCTCCAGCAGCCAAGGCTCCATTGGAGCAAAGATGGCCCGGGCGCTGGGGATGGCTCCTTGGCCTCTGCCCCAGGCGCTAGAGTGGCTCTGGTCACGGCAGAGCGACGCCCCAGAGGGGCAGAGCATCGCCCCCTGGTGGGCAGAGCGTCGCCCCTGGTGGGCGTGCCGGGTGGATCCCAGTCGGGCCCATGCGGGAGTCTGTCTGACTATCTCTCCCCATTTCCAGCTTCAGAAAAATACAAAAAAAAAAAAAAAAAAGTTGAAATCATAATTGAAAATTGTAATTGTTTTAAAATACGCAGATGTTTACAGAACCTGCAAGGTATTGACAGAACCTAGAGCTGTCCGCAGAGACGGCAGCTGTCTGTGGACGTCTTCGCCGCAGCAGATGCGGTAGTTTGCGAAACTTGTTGGAGCTGATCAGGATGCCTGCTGGGTGCTCCTGGCTGGGCTTTGCTCCCAGGGCTCCCAAGCACAGACGATGTGCCCAGCGTGGTGCCGAGAGGTTCGAAGGGCACGGAAGCATAAAGAAAGGCCCCACACAGTTGAGGAACAGTCATGGAGCATACAGGGACCGCCGTGAGAACGGCCCGCTAAGGCAGCCAGGGTTGGAGGATGTGAGCTTTTCCAGGATTAGCGCCTCTGGTCCCTACAGACATCTGGAACAGCACAGCTACCCTTCATGCAGAGCCCTCCCATGCTGGGCCCCATCCCCCTGGCTGGCAGTCGAAAAGTTGCACCTGCCCCCGGCACCACACCAAAGTACACCGGTACCTCGGTCCCGCCCTGCCCTCCTTAAATCTCCTCTCCCTTAGGGGCCTTATCCCAGCAGATCCTCAGAGAGATTTGCAACAAGTTCTCAGCCATGGGATGTGCTACCATGAAAGGACATTCACTTTTTTTTTTAACTGCATTGATTTTAGAGAGCGAGAGAGAGAGAAGGAGGTCTGACCTGTGGTAGCGCAGTGGATAAAGAGTCGACCTGGAAATGCTGAGGTCACCGGTTCAAAACCCTGGGCTTGCCTGGTCAAGGCACATATGGGAGTTGATGCTTCCTGCTCCTCCTCCCATTCTCTCTCGCTCTATCTCTCGCTCTATCTCATTCTCTCTCTCTCTCTCTCTCCTGTCTAAAATGAATAAATAAAGTCTTTAGAAAAAAAAATACTTTAAGGGGGAGAGAAGGAGAGAGGAACATCGACCTATTCCTGTGTGTGCCCTGACCAGGGACCGAGCTGGCAACCTCTGCGCTTTGGGAAGACGCTCTAACCAACCGAGCGGTCTAGCGAGGGTGAGACATTCACATTTTGAAGTAAGAACCTGGAGGCTGCCATGCCGTCACCCAATGACATGTCCACTCAGACCTGGGCGCAGTGGCAGCGCAGACAGGCACGGGTGCACGGCAGCCTGGCCGCCCGGGGGGGGGGGGCTGGCCCTGATGGCACGCCCCACCTTTTGGCCACAGCTGCGGTCTGACCGAATCTTTATTTATCAAATTCTCTTTTCCTAGTGACTCATATGCCCATTTCGGAGCGGGGATGCACCCAGAATGAGAAGTGGGTCCAGTCTAGGCGTGAGCTGAAGGGAAGATTCGGGGGGTTCGAGCTGTTGCTTTTCACGAACAGAAGGGTCTGCCTCTCTGTGTTCCTGTTTGTTTGCTCGGCCTTCAGCTTGGGCTCTGAGCGCTCCATGTAATTGAGGGCTACTTTGGTGCCAGCTGCGGGTCCAGGAGGCTGGTCCAGTTCTCCCCGGATTGGTCTCAGCCCTGGGACTGGTTTGCATCCCTGCGAAGCCTCCTCTTCCCCTCTGAGAGCTCTGGAAGGAGCCTCGCCTGCTAACGGTTTACTTTTCCAGGCTGGGAGCAGGAGCGGGCAGTTCGGGCCACTTGGGCGAGGACAGCAGCCATGTGGGTGCTGTGACCCCTGAATCTTCTCTTCAGATTCCTGATTTCCTGGCCCTTCATCCGCACTGCTCTCTGAGCTCCACTCCGTTTGCAGCTCACCTGTAAAAAAATAAAACCCCAAGGTGAGCTCATTACCTCCCCCCCCCCTGCTGTGCCCTCACCACCGTCTTGCAAACCTTGCAATTCACCCAGCTGTCCCGCTGAGATGAATCCTTCCTCTCTGTGTCCTGATACTCACACCCTCATAATGCCCCTTGCTCTTCGCCTTCTGCTGACCGTCCGGTAGCCCGCCTCACTCTTCCCAGGGCTGGGCAGAGCCTCCTTCCACTGTGACTGGTCCCCATCTCCAAGCCAGACCCCCAGGGGCAGCGTTCAGTCAACAAATACCTACTGAGCACCTTTAATGCGTCGTCACAAGGGACCTTGCAGAGAACAAAGTACACACAGCCATGCTTCAAAGGCATTTAGTCAGCAGGGTCTTCCTTTCAGGGCTTGCCTGGAAAAAAGTGTTTCTCTGTGCTCAGTTTTTTTGCAGGTGTTCGTTAAGAAAAAGCTAGAAATACACATAAGCAAACCAAGACGATAAAAATCACCCTTTTTTAACTTGAGATATAATTGCGTATAATAACATTGTATAAGTGTAAGGTATACGACTGTTGATTTGATACACTTCCATATTGCAACATGATTATCTCTACAGCATTAGCTAATACCTCCTTCACATCACATAACTAACATTTCTTTTTTAGGTTGAGAACATTTAAGATCTAGTCTCGTAGCAACTAAGTGAAAATCACTCTTAAACTTACCACTCTTTTCATGTCTTAACAGCTCCCCTTGCCCCCCCCCCAAAATTGCTAACCTTTTGGTGTATTTTTTTTCCAAACACCATTTTTTCTCAAATATTTCAAAACACCACTGATGTCCCTTCACACCTCAAATGTATTTGTTTATTCAGCAAATATTTATTATAAAGTGCCACAGTATTCCAGGCCCTGGGCTGAGTGGTGGGGATACAGAGACAATTTATATATGAAGAAAAAAAAAAGCACATACGTTAATGTGTGATTCTCAGCTGTGGTGTTTGTCATGAAGCCAGGGCGTAGGGAAGCCTGAGGATGTATGATGCGGTCACAGCCCATCGTGGGGACTTGTGGCAGTCGGGAAAGACTTCTCCATGGGAGAGCAATGCTTGCCAGGGTGAACGGGGCAGAGGGGGTGTGGGTGGGGAGGTAGAAACTGAATTCATCAACAGGGCTGACTTACCCATTAGCCACAGCAGGACAATGTCCGGGGCCCACCATGCTAAAAAGAGTCCATGCAAATGTTTTTGATTTCTTTTAAAATCAGAAGGAAAAATTTAATGAATTTTTAGCCAGAAGAAGAGGTTTTAAATACAATACAGTGTATTTATGTATTTGTCTTTATATTAATACATTCATAAAACATAATTTATGGAGGAAGGGACCCTACAAAGACAAAGGTAGTCATGCAAGTCACAGTGCGGCCTGACCGGTAGTGGTTCAGTGGATTGAGTGTCCGCCCGGTACACTGAGGGCCCTAGTTCAAAACCTCGAGGTCGCTGGCTTGAGCGTGGGATCATCAACATGATCCCAAGGTTGCTGGCTTGAGACCAAAGTTCGCTGGCTAGAAGCCCAAGGTCGCTGTCTTGAGCAAGAGGTCACTGGCTCAGCTGGAGCCTCCCGGTCAAGCCATGTATGAGAAGCAATTAATAAAACAAAATAAAACAAACAAAAGAACTAAAGTGAAGCAACTACAAGTTGATGTTTCTCATCTCTCTCCTCCTCCTTTCTCTCTCTCTCTCTCTCTCTAAAAAGAGAAGAAAGAAAGCCACAGTGTGGTCCTGGCCTGAAGGTTCCGGTGGCTGAGGCAGGGCAGAGAGGGAGACTGAGGTGGGAGTTGGGGCCGAGAGGGGGCCGGAGCTGGAGCTGGAGCTGGGGACCAGGGTGAGAGGGGGCCGGGGCTGGAGCTGGGGACCACGGTGAGAAGGGGCCGGGGCTGGAGCTGGGGACCATGGTGAGAGGGGGCCGAGAGGGGGCCGGGGCTGGAGCTGGGGACCAGGGTGAGAGGGGGCGGAGCTGGAGCTGGAGCTGGGGACCACGGTGAGAGGGGGCGGAGCTGGAGCTGGAGCTGGGGACCACGGTGAGAGGGGGCCGGAGCTGGAGCTGGGGACCACGGTGAGAGGGGGCCGGAGCTGGAGCTGGAGCTGGGGACCACGGTGAGAGGGGGCCGGAGCTGGAGCTGGGGACCACGGTGAGAGGGGGCCGGAGCTGGAGCTGGGGACCATGGTGAGAGGGGGCGGAGCTGGAGCTGGGGACCACGGTGAGAGGGGGCCGGAGCTGGAGCTGGGGACCAGGGTGAGAGGGGGCCGGAGCTGGAGCTGGAGCTGGGGACCACGGTGACAGGGGGCCGGAGCTGGAGCTGGAGACCACGGTGAGAGGGGGCCGGAGCTGGAGCTGGAGCTGGGGACCACGGTGACAGGGGGCCGGAGCTGGAGCTGGAGCTGGGGACCACGGTGACAGGGGGCCGGAGCTGGAGCTGGGGACCACGGTGAGAGGGGGCCGGAGCTGGAGCTGGAGCTGGGGACCACGGTGAGAGGGGGCCGGAGCTGGAGCTGGGGACCACGGTGAGAGGGGGCTGGAGCTGGAGCTGGGGACCAGGGACCACGGTGAGAGGGAGCCGGGGCTGGAGCTGGAGCTGGGGACCACGGTGAGAGGGGGCCGGAGCTGGAGCTGGGGACCAGGGACCACGGTGAGAGGGGCCGGAGCTGGAGCTGGAGCTGGGGACCACGGTGAGAGGGGGCCGGAGCTGGAGCTGGAGCTGGGGACCACGGTGAGAGGGGGCCGGAGCTGGAGCTGGGGACCACGGTGAGAGGGGGCCGGAGCTGGAGCTGGGGACCACGGGGAGAGGGGGCCGGAGCTGGAGACCACGGTGAGAGGGGGCCGGAGCTGGAGCTGGGGACCACGGTGAGAGGGGGCTGGAGCTGGAGCTGGGGACCACGGTGAGAGGGGCCGGAGCTGGGGACCAGGGACCACGGTGAGAGGGGGGACTGGACGCTCCAGCAACAGTGACACAGAGAAGTGACAACAGTCTTTGGACATTTTATTTAATCTCTCAAAATAAAATGCCTTTTTTTTTTAATCACAATACCAGATTACACTTTTAAAATATTACCATCTGGGAATGAATAACAGAGACAGTTGCATGATCTGGAATGTACTAACACCCCTGACTTGCACAGTTGACAGTCGTTAAAGTAGTCAATTTTATGTTATCTATATTTTACCACAATAAAAAAAATATTAAGACAGCAAGGGAAAAATAAACAGAAACTTCCTAATGTCATCAAATGCCCAGATGTGTAATTGGCCGCTTTCTTCCAAGTCTCTTGTAATCTATAGGTTTCTGCTCAATCTCTCGTCCTTTCTCCCATCTTTTTTTCCTTGTTATTTATTTCTTACAGATTATTTGACTTGTCTGTTGTCGATGACATCCCTATGCTGTAGTCTGAACCATATTCCTCTGTCCCCTGTATTTTGTACAAATGGTGAGTTTGCTCTAGAGACTTGATGAGATTCAAATTTAAGATGGTGTTGGAGACTTCCTACAGGGGGCGTGTCAAGTCCGCTTGGTCTCTCTTCTGGGAAAGTTGACAGCCACGGGTGGTCACGGCCTACGGCATTAGTCCAGCAGGGGTTGTGATGCCCGGGCACCGGGAGCAGCAGGCTGGGGGCTCCGCTGGGCTCAGCATCTTCCCGCTCACCTGGGGAAGGCCTTGCTGGTGTTAATCCTAATCCAGAGGGACCCAAAACATTGAAGACACGAACAAGGTCCATCAATTACACACCAAAGCTTTATTGTCTAGCTTGGCCAAGCGGCGGGAACTCCGACAGGAATCTGACGGAGAGTGCGCTGGCCCTTTGTTCTACTTAGTTTTTATAGTTTTATAAGTGGGAAGTACAGAAGCAAAAATTCTAATTAGGAGCCCTTTACCACTATTGGTTATAGTCATATGTCCTTTAACATGATAGGACCACGTTCAATTTGCAAGCCATACATTATTTTAGAGAAAACAAAATTTACAAGTCAACACAATGGTAGAAAGATGTCTCTTTGCATATTAAAAGGCATTCCTATATTACCTAGTGTTTATCTGCTATCTCTTTGTCCAGAGTCACACGTATTAACCACATGCACTTACATAGGAGAGGTAGTTTCTGTGGGGACAAATGCCCGCAAATGGCTCATTGCTATAAGAAAAGGTTTATTTTGGCTTTTCTCTCCCTGCACCTGGCTAGCCATTCACCCCTTTCCCCACAGGTGTGGTGGAATGTCTGGGAATCCATGTTTTCCTCCCCTTTGCATTTACAATACAATGCCAAGGGCCATCCTGGTTATGCCAATCACACAGTATAGAGACTATTCTCACAATTTCTCTGCACACCTTAACCCAAATTAATAAAATGTTCTCCAAGCCTCTTGAAATATTAATATTAATTCTGTAGCTTTTGGTACTTTACAACACCTGCGGCTGAAGTGGTGCAGTGGCTCCTCCCTGGTGGAGGCAGGGGCTGCTGGGGTCTCCAGGCCCCTTCCTCTCCACCACCTCTGAGCACTGACAAATCTCCGCTTGGTGAAGAACCTCTCTTGTCTATGAAACCACTCCTGGCGAAAGAAGACAACTTCACCTGGGCTTTCCTTGTGCCCAGGTTTAAGTTTTGAAGTCAGCAGCAGGGCCAACCCTGTTGCTGGCCCTCAGGTAAAAGCCTGGCTCTGGCCTGACCAGGCGGTGGCGCAGTGGATAGAGCATCAGACTGGGATGCGGAAGGACCCAGGTTCGAGACCTAAAGGTCGCCAGCTTGAGTGCGGGCTCATCTGGTTTGAGCGAGGCTCACCAGCTTGGACCCAAGGTCGCTGGCTCCAGCAAGGGGTTGCTCAGTCTGCTGAAGGCCCGTGGTCAAGGCACATGTGAGAAAGCTATCAATGAACAACTACGGTGTTGCAACGCACAATGAAAAACTAATGTTTGATGCTTCTCATCTCTCTCCATTCCTGTCTGTCTGTCCCTGTCTATTCCTCTCTCTGACTCCCTCTCTGTCTCTGTAAAAAAATAAATAAATAAATAAAATTAAAAAAATTTTTTTTTTAAAAAAGCCTGTCTCTGGAGGGACACGGGGCTGGGGGCAGGAGGGGCAGAGCTCACTCAGAACCCCCTGACTGTTCAGAAGCCTCTGCCATCAGACCAGTCCGGGTCCCCGTCCTGGCTTCCCCGAGCACCGGAGTGGGCAAGCTCCTTCCCCTCCCTGCGCTTCAGTTTCCTCCCGGGTAAGAGGGGAATAGACACCAGGCTGACTCTTGAGGGCTGTGAGGTCAAACACAGCCGTGGGTATCAGGTGCTGAGAGCAGGGCCTGACACAGGAGTCGTTCCCTGTGACGCCGACTCATGTCACGGCATCGCTCGCCCCTAGTCCCTTCCTTGGCCCCACGGCAGAGTGATTCAAGGAAGTAGACCAGGCCATTCACCCGGCATACTCCTCTTCAGGGAGGTCCTGGAGCTGGTGGTCCCAATCAAAGCTTCTTCCAGAGCAGGCCAGCTTGAGTCTCTGACACAGGAGAAGAGGATCTGGTCACTGGTGTGAGGAGGGAGGTGTTTTGTGACCAGAGACAGGGTTTCCAGTTCCTTACGCTCATAAATAAATAGTAGCTTATTTGTGACAAGCCCCATAAGAAGGCAGGGGACCCTAAGGCCCTGGAGCCTCTGTCCTCGCTCGGCTACCGCCCAGAAGCACACGTCCCTGGAGTCCAAGGCCGAAGTCCTGTGTGTGCCCAGGTTCTGTTTATTACCCTGGACGTTGGCTCAGGAGGCAGAAATCCCAGGAGTCCCAGTTCCTCCTCCCCTTGGCATCTCCTCATCCTCCCACTCCCGCCCTCTTCTCTGCCAATCCTCAGGCCTCCGGCCCGTTTGGTGGACAAGTGGCCAATTGTCTCTGGGATCTTTGTGTCCCTTGGGAGTATCCACGCTGGGGACAAATGTGGCTGTTGTGGGCATTAAACACTGGGTCCCAGTGAGGCCTTCTGGAGTTGTTTAGAGAAGCCTGAGGGTGGGGAAAGGTGGGGGGCGGGCTGGCTTGGGGAGGGGCTGTGTGTGAGCCAAGCGTTCAGGCAATGGGGGATGGGAAGCTGGTTTTCATGGGTGCCACCCTCCAGAATACAGAGGTCCTGCAAACAGCATGCAGCAGCAGAGCGTCCCAAACAGTGACGGCCCCTCAGCCACGAAGCCGCTAGCTCCTTCACATCTACTGAGTCGTCCCGGCCTCTCCCTGCCCCTGCTCCTACCTTCCTTCTGGTCCCCGGTGTCACACCCCTGGATTCTTGTCCTTACCTCCTAAAAGACACACCCAATTAGGTAAGCTCTTGAAAATGCTGGTGATCAAGACACTTGCTTAAAACCCTTCTGGGAAGAATGCTTCAACATTGTATTACTTTTTATTTTAATGTGGTTTCTTGATAACTGACTTTAGAGACAGAAAGAGGAGAGAGAGAGGTAGAGACAGGAACATCAGTCTGTTCCTGCATGTTTTGCCCTGATCGAGGATCTAACTGGCAACCTCCGTGCTTCGTGCTTCAGGATGATGCTCACTCAACTGAGCCATCTGCCAAGGCGAATGCTTAAACATTTTAATGTTTCACCCACCCACCCCCAACCCATCTTCCCCCAGCCCCCCAGGCTGTTAGGTGAAGCCTGTGGACTCCTAACTAGTATAAGGTTTTAAATGCATTCAGCAAAATGTGTCATATTATAAAGGCAACCAATTATATTAAAACAAAATTATCAAAAAATATTTTTAAAAATAAAATCTGGGTATAGTAATACAGGGTCAGATGCAGCCTAATGACGTCAGTCAACAACAGACCGCACACGTGGCAGTGGGCCTCGTAAGAGTATAACGGAGCTGAAAATTTCCCACCGTCCAATGATGTTACAGCTATCATGATGTCATAGCGCAAGGCATTACACAAAACTCCTTACTGGGTTACAATGTGTTACGATTGCCTATGGCAGTAATTTTCAACCGTTTTCATCACACATAAATTAATTATTAAAACTGTGGCACACCGCCTGACCAGGCAGTGTGGCACAGTGGATAAAGCGTCGAACTGGGATGCAGAGGACCCAGGTTCGAGACCCCGAGGTCGCCAGCTTGAGCACGGGCTCATCTGGCTTGAGCAAAAAGCTCACCAGCTTGGACCCAAGGTCGCTGGCACGATCAAGGGGTTACTCAGTCTGCTGAAGGCCCATGGTCAAGGCATATATGAGAAAGCAATCAATGAACAACTAAAGTGTCCCAATGAAAAACTGATGATTGATGCTTCTCATCTCTCTCCGTTCCTGTCTGTCTGTCCCTATCTATCCCTCTCTCTGTCTCTGTAAAAATAAAATAAAAATAAAATAAAATAAAAGATAGCTAAGGTCTCTTTTTAAAAAATTTAAAAACAAAACAAAACTGGGGCACAACAAAAAAATAAAATTTTTACTGATCTGACCAAAAAAAGAAATAAGTACAATTTTGATTCATTCACACCAGATGGTTATTGTTGCGTTGGCTGTTGTCATTTTTATTTGACAGTCTAAGGGAGAGGAGGTCGGTGCCCCTGACTAAATAGTCAGGTGGTGCGTGTTTTTAAAATTTTTGCGGCACACCGGTTGAAAATCGCTGGCCTATGGTAGCCAGTATAGTAAACATACCGTAGGTTTGTAGCCTAGAAGATGTAGAGGACAGAATCTGTCACCCCGAAATACATCTCTTTGGCATAGGCTTATTGTATTTTAAGATGGTTAATTTTTAAAAACAACCAACAAGGGAGAAATACCAAGTTGAAATTGCCCTTTGTAAAAACACATTTACATTTGTAAGAAAGATCTTTATTTGTGGGGATATCTTCTGGGGGATGTACCAGGAGGAGGGGTCTGACCTCATCCTTATCTCTAGAAAACCCTTATCAATGCACGAAATGCTGAAATCTGCATAACAGCTGTCCACATAACAGCTTCCAAACCTGTAGAGAGTTTGTAAAGCCAGTGGCCACAGCCATGCACAGCTGCTCGGCCCCTGCAGGTTCGCATTAGATTTGGACAGACGGTAATGAAACAATGAAGCCAAGAACTGGTGGGTCATCATCTCTAATCCTAGATTGCACCTGGTGGGCAAGTAAAAACACACACTGGGCTCCAAAACCCACTCATTCAGTGCTCACAAAGCTACTGACTTACCCGAGTTTTCTAGAATCAAAGGTTTCTAACCTCACCAGTCTCATTCACCTCTGTTCCCCATCTCCTTCTCTCTGCACAAACTGGCTTCTCCTTTAGCATTCTACCATCTTGGCTGTTTCTCCTCTCCTTCACGTGGCTTTTATCTGCTCTCCTCTCTAATGCTAATCTCAGAAACCAAGAGAGAGCAAGCTCCTGGTCTGCCCCACTTTATAGTATAGAAATCAAAACCTTTAATCCAATATACAAACAAGGAAGTCTCTGATACAAAGTCACTTATCTGAGGCATAATGGGATTCCTCATGAGAGTGCACCACCCCACATCAAAAAGGGTGGGAAAGGCTTAGTCTTAAAACTAAGCCTTAGGCCATGGGTCGGGAACCTTTTTGGCTGAGAGAGCCATGAACACCACATATTTTAAAATGTAATTCCATGAGAGCCATACAACGACCTGTGTACGTTATACATTATCCAATAAAAATTTGATGTTGTCCCAGAGGACAGCTGTGATTAGCTCCAGCCACCCGCAACCATGAACATGAACGGTAGGAAATGAATGAATTGTGATACATGAGAATGTTTTATATATTTAACGTTATTAATTTTTTTTTATTAAAGATTTGTCTGTGAGCCAGATGCAGCCATCAAAAAAGCCACATCTGGCTTGCGAGCCATAGGTTCCCAACCCCTGCCTGCTTACAGCCTGTCCCCCACACCCAATGCAAACTATAAGGGAGCAAACATATATATCATATTTACAAACTTATTTGACCAACACTGGGCGATGTGCTTCTATATGGGCAGCACCATCTTTAACAAAGTGAGCATAATATATTTTATCTTCCCAACAGAGTTTTTTCCTTTTGTTTTTAAAAATGTGTTGATGTTAGAGAGAGAAAGGATGGGAGGGAGAGAGACACCGATCTGTTGTTCACTGACGTAGGCATTCATGGGGAATTCTTGCATGTGTCCTCGCTGGGGATCGAACCGGCAACCTTGGTCTATGACGATGCTCTAACCAACTGAGCTACCCAAGCAGGGCTCTGTAGAGAACTTTTATAAAAGTTTCTCTGAGCCAAAACTGAGGACATTTGTCAGGAAGCAGAATCTCAAACGCTCCAGAGAATGACAGTTTTGTTTTAACAGTCACTTTCGCCCGACGCCTCCTTTGCAATCCCTTTTTTTCCTCTTTTATTCTCCTTATCAACCAGCTCCACTCTATCTTTCTCAGCCCCACCCCCCTGCCCTAAGCAGCTTATGGGTCCATCCAGCCAGGAACAACGCCGGTGACGGACGGGTAAGGCCGAGGCACTCGCGCGAGCCAGCGGAACTTGCGTAAAAATTCTGGTGGACATGCCTAAGTGCATTTTTCTGAGGAGACGTCCACAGATTGTGTCCTGACCAAAACAAGCAAATTGAGAAAAGAGTAGGATCCACGAATGTGTTAGGGTCACACTCCTCCCCTGGGTTTGCAAGGAGGTCTTAGGGACAGGGCGATGCTTGATGCAAAGGAATGACTCTCAAGTGGTGGCGTTTCAGGGGTCAGTGACAGTTTGAGAGAGAGGTTTGGGGGCAGGTCCCATGACACACACCGCCCTGCTGTGTTCCTCTAGAAATGACCCAGTCTAAGGAATAGCTTTGAGTGACCTCTGAACTGGTCGGAGGGGCCCTCTCTTGTTACTGAGTTGTTTTTCCTGGCAGTGGAAAATGTAGATGTTGTCACATAGCAATGAAATTCTGACATTATCATGTTTCCGTGTGAGAAAAGGGCTCTGAAACGTCAGTGCAGGCCCCTCTGAGATCTTCAAATACAAGTAAACCAGAATCCGAGCTTGTGCCCTGCTCTTAACCTGCCAGAATGGCTTCTCTATAGCTTGACTGGCGCTCAGAGCAAAGGACAGGCGGCTCTCGTGATAGTATAAGGAGAACCCTGCCAGGGCTGTACTGGCCTGATCTCATCACTGTCACTTAGCCGTATCTCTCTCCTCAATGCCTGGCTCATTCTTGTAACTTCAAATTTCTTGCATTGAATTTACAAGGTCAGTTTTTACTACATTTTTTTTGGTGTGTTTTTCATATAAAAATGACTATTCATAAATTTGATGTAAATTTACAAAACTTACTGCAGTAGTTTTTTTGTGTGTGTTTTTACCTTAAACCTTACACATAACATAACATGTACTCTCTTAACACAGAATTTGCTATCTTTTAAAATTTTTCCATTGAATTGAGAGAAAGAGAGAGAGAGGAAGGGAGTAAGGGGGGGAGGGAAAAGAGAAAGAGAGAGAAGATTGTTTTGCTTAGTTGTTTCATTTATTTGTGCTCACATTGATGGCATCTCGCATGTGCCTGGACTGGGGATCAAACCTAGGACCTCAGGGGGCTGGGACGACACTCTGAAATATCCCGCTGAACCACCCAGCCAAGGCGAATTCAGCATGTTTTTAAGGGAATAGCACAGAAATGTTAACTATGTTCTCCTTGTTGCGCAACAAATATCTAAAACTCTTAAACTGAAAAGTTTAAAACATTGAACAAATCTTTTTTTCCCTCCCCATACCCCCTGGCCATTACTATTTTCTGTTTCTAAGAGTTTGACGATAGTCATGAGCCATTTAAAGGACATGGAGACATTCTAAAAAATCTGTCCTCAGGTCATTTCACTGTTGTGCAAGCATCGTGGAAAGCACGTACCCAAACCTAGACTGTATCATCTCCATCGATGTCAGAACATCCAAACCTGTCAAGGACTTTTATGAGTTTATTTGAGCCAAAATGGACAACAGTGCTGGGAACAAGATTTCAAATGCTTTGGAGAATGACAGGTTTGTGGTTTCTTTTATACACTTGGAATTAAGGAGGGGAGGGGAGGAAGATTACAAGAAGGTGGGAGAAAATAGAGTGAGATACCTCCATGTTTAGATAACAGAGTTACAAAATAACGCACCCCTCCCCTGAGGGTGGTTAAATTTCCCACGGGTATAAAAAAGAAGCATTTCAAAGGTCTTAACCGAGGTGCACAAGAACAACAGACTTTGCTGAAGTCAAAGACTAGCCTTTTACTGAAGAAGTTACGTGCCTGGCGTGTGACTATTCACTATGACCTGCTCAGTTAAGAATTTATAATCAGATACTTCTGTAAATTACTTTCCATTGACCCTTTCACCTAATTTTGTCCACAAGAACCATAAAGCTTTTTTATTGTTGTTGTTTTTTGGGGTTTTGTTTGTTTGTTTTTGTTTTACAGAGACAGAGAGAGAGTCAGAGAGAGGGATAGATAGGGACAGACAGACAGGAATGGAGAGAGATGAGAAGCATCAATCATCAGTTTTTCGTTGGGACAAGAATGGAGAGAGATGAGAAGCATCAATCATCAGTTGTCGTTGGGACACCTTAGTTGTTCATTGATTGCTTTCTCATATGTGCCTTGACCATGGGCCTTTAGCAAACCAAGTAACTCCTTGCTCGAGCCAGCGACCTTGGGTCCAAGCCGGTGAGCTTTGCTCAAACCAGATGAGCCCGCGCTCAAGCTGGCGACCTCGGGGTCTCGAACCTGAGTCCTTAGCATCCCAGTCCGATGCTCTATCTACTGCGCCACTGCCTGGTCAGGCAAAGCATTTTTTTTTTAAAGAATCAAGGTTTTCAAATTATTGTAATGTTAAATCACTTTATGCTCTCTTTTAAGGAATATTTATTGATTTTAGAGAGAAGAAGGGAGAGCACAGGAGAGAGACAGGAACAGATATTCTTGTATGTGCCCTGGCTAGGGATTGAACCGGCAACCTCTGTGCTTTGGGATGATGCTCTACTGGCCAGGGTTACTTTATACTCTTGATGGTTCTTTATGTGCCTTCTTAGGTGGGATAGGAAATTTCAGAGGAGGACTATTTTCCTTGAAACTCTTGAACAGAATATAAACAGAAATATTCCTACAAGGAGATAAAACTTTGTGTTTTAGCATTATGACAGTATTATCCCGGTGTTCTCTCACCAGGAGGATAATCCATTCATCCACACTGAGAGGAGGAAGTAACAGAGGTGGGCGTGGATCTTTCTGTGCACAGAGTTGAGGAGCGTGACCTTGGGGGAAACCACCAATCTGCTCTGCCAGTTTCTCAGGGTGGAACCCAGGTACGTCTAGTGAGTGACCTGTTGCTATCAAGGTGAAACTCAACTCCAAGCCGATTGCCTTTCCAAACAGGGCGCTCTGAAAGAAATGGTTATCAGCTGCAAGCTGATAAATAAGCACAATAAGAAAGTCATTTCAATGTAGCAGCGTTCGAACAGACATCCCCTGTGCCCCTCCCCCACAGTCCCACCTTTTCCTTTTCTGTTCTTGAGGCTCAAGTTGTCTAGACAGTCATTAGTTTCAGTACAGATTATATTTCCCAAAAGCTCCCGCTAGCTGCTGTGCAGAGAACGGGCAGGACTCCCGATTTCCACCGGAAATTGTTGAACCAAATGTGTGGACGGGACCAGGGAGGGTGGGGAGGGCGGAGGGAAGAAGAAAGAAGCACATTCGATGTGGAGAGAGACAGAGGAGAGAGAGAGGCAGCAGCAGGGAGAACGGGGAGCTGTGTGAGGGTTCGGGGGGAAGGTAAGGAGAGGACCCTCGAAGGAGAGGGTGAGGGGAGAGTGGGTACGACATCGACATCGACATCGGGAGAGCCGGAAAGAGAAAGGGGTCAGGAAATGAAGACAGAGGCACAGCGGACAAGCAGAGGAACTAGCAATTATAAAAACTTCAAATAAAAACCAACTGGTCTCAAACGATCCTGCGCTGTTCTTGTGAACCAGTCAGGCCGAAATAGGAAGAGGCCCTTCATTTTCTTAGGAAGGGAGCACAGTCCAGAGGCGGAGAGGAATGATGGGACTGAATTTTCCAAACAAGGAGAGAGCCTGTGGCCTCTCACACTGCCCTCACCCCACGCCCGCCCGCCCGATGAACTGTTCACACCGTAGTCCCTGACTTTCTCCATCCAGAGAGGAGGCGGCGGGACAGAAGCCTGGACTCCCCGGAGGGCCAAGGGCGGGAGAGTGGGGCCCCAGCGTTTGGTTTGGGCCGGATAGAAGGCAGGCAGGGTTAGAGAAGAGGGCTCTGTCCCCGGTGGGCCCAGAGAGAGTGTAAAGCCAGTAGCCACGGCCACCGTCACAGCCGTCTGGCCCATGCAGCTTCACATTTGATTCGGACAGTCGGTAATGAAACAACGGAGCCAAGAACTGGTGGGCCATTAGTTTTAATCCTAGCTTGCACCCAGTGGGCAAGAAATACACACAGTGGGAGAACACTTCCCTTTCCATTCAGGACTCCCAAAGCCACTGACTTATCCGAGTTTCCTAAATAGAATCAAACGTTTGTACCTCACCAGCCTTATTCACCTCTGTTCCCCATCTCCTTCTCTCTGCACAAACTGGCTTCTCCTTCAGCACTCTGCCATCTTGGCTGCTTCTCCTCTCCACCATCTTGGCTGCTTCTCCTCTCCAACCTTTCTCTGCTCTCCTCTAGCATGGGCTCCTCTGCCCCATTTTATAGTGTAGACATGAAAACCTTTAATCCAATATACAAACAAGGAAGTCTGATACAAAGTCACTTATCTGAGGCATAATGGGATTCCTCATGCGAGTGTACCTCCCCACATCATGCAACAGTCAAGGGTGTGGGGAAAAGCTTAGTTTTGAAAAGATCTTAGTATTAAAAGGGTGGGAAAAGCTTTGTCCTAAAACTAAGCCTTAGGCTATAATGACCCTGCCTGCTTACAGCCTGTCCCTCACACCCAATGCAAACTATAAGCGAACAAACATATACATCATATTTACAAACTTATTTGACCAACAGGGAGCCATCCCAAGGCTTCAGGGCCATGGAATCAGGAAACCCAGGGCTTCCCAGCTTCCTACTCCAGCCTCCTGGGGACACACGCCTGCTCTCAAAGTGAGACAGAAACACGTACAAACCCAGATCAGCCTTCAAATCTGAAGCTCCAGCTCCTTTGACCCAGCCTGATTTGGAGATCCTACAGACACCTCTCCCTTCCCACCCCGCCCCAAGTAAAAACTGCCCAACTCTTGATACCTGAGCAAAGACCCCTTACTTCCCCCCCAAAAAAGGGCATTGGCCTGGGAGCCGTGAGGGGGCTTGACCTACAGCTGCACCAGTCCTGCAGAGACATTTGGGGCCAGCCCTTGGTACAACATGCTGGAAGCATGTGTCTCTCCAGCTTCTGTGTGTGGCTGGTTCATAGCTCTCTCACTGCAAAGTGGGTATAAGGACAGGCCCTGCTTATGATGCTTGGAGAGGATGTAGTACGCCTGGGGTTTATTTACAGTTTATACACACTAGATAATTGATAGCAAGGTGAATGAGAAATATCTGTGTGTGTGTGTGTGTGTGTGTGTGTGTATGTGTGTGTGTTACAGTTGTTTAATATTTTTTTTTTTTGAGAGAGAGAGACAGACAGAAAGGGAGAGAGATGAGAAGCATCAAGTTGTAGTTACGTCACTTCGGTTGTTCATTGATAGCTTCTCACATGTGCTTTGATGGGAGTGACTCCAGCCAAGCCAGTGACCCCTTGCTCAAGCCAGCGACTTTGAGATCATGTCAATGATATCACACTGATGCTGGCGACTCAAGCTGATGAGCCTGCATTCTAGCTGGATGAGCCAGCGCTTAATCCGGCAACCTCGGGGTTTCCAACCTGACACTTCCGCAGCCCAGGTCAATGTTCTATCCACTGTGCCGCCACCAGTCAGGCAAATTTGGTTAATTTTTTTTATTAAGATATAATTGACATATAGCATCATATCAGTTTCAGGTGTACAACCTAATGATTGTATACTTGTATGTATTGTGAAATGAGCACCACAATACGTCTAGTTAATAATATCTGTCAACACAGTTACAAAAAAAATTTTTTTTCTTGTGACGAAGACTTTTATGATTTACTCTCTTAGCAACCTTTGTTTTCTTCAGATAAATAACCAGAAATAGAATTTCAAGATCATATGGGAGTTCTAATTTTAATTTCTTGAGAAACCACCATACTGTTTTCCATAGTGGATGTGCCAATTTACATTCCCGCCAGCAGCACGCAAGGTCCCCTTCTCTCCACGTTTTCGCTTACACTTCTTATTTCTTATCTTTTTGATAATAGCCACCTGACAGGTGTGATAGTTCATTGCGGTTCTAATTTTTATTTCCCTGATAATTAGTGATGGTAAGCATCTTTTCATGTACCTGTTGGCTATCTATATGTCTTTTATTGGGGGGAAAAATGTCTATTCAGATCCTCTACCCATTTTTAAATTAAAATGCTTTGTTTTTGCTATTGAATTTTATGAGTTTTTATATATTTTGGATTGTAATCCCTTATTACAGTTGTCTTCAACTGCCAGCCCACGAACCAGTGCTGGTGGTTGAAAAACACTTATCAAATATGTAATTTGCTAATACTTTCTTCCATTCCATAGGTTGCTTTTTCATTTTGTTGATGATGTCCTTTGCGGTGCAGAAGCTTTTTAGTTTGAATGAGTCCCACTTATTTATTTTTGTTTTTGTTGCCTTGGCTTTTGGAATCAGGACCAAAAAAAATCACTTCTAAGAACATCAAGACTAATGTAAAAAAAAATTCACGGCCTGGTCTGGCCTGACCAGGTGGTGGTGTAGTGGATAGAGCCTCGGACTGGAATGCCGAGGACCCAGGTTCGAGAACCTGAGGTCGCCAGCTTTGAGCACGGGCTCATCTGGTTTGAGCAAAAGCTCACCAGCTTGGACCCAAGGTCGCTGGCACGATCAAGGGGTTACTCGGTCTGCTGAAGGCCTGCGGTCAAAGCACATATGAGAAAGCAATCAATGAAGAACTAAGGTGTCGCAACGCGCAATGAAACACTAATGATTGATGCTTCTCATCTCTCTGTCCCTGTCTATCCCCCTCTCTGACTCTGTCTCTTTAAAAAGAAAAAAGATATTCATGATCTGTATTTTCTTCTAGGAGTCTTATGGTTTTAGGTCTTACATTCAAGTCTTTAATCCACTTTGGTTTAATTTTTGTGTATGGTGTAAGACAGTAGTCTAGTTTTATTGTTTTGCATGTGGCTGTTAAGTTTTCTCAATGTCATTTATCAAAGAAACTGTCTTTTCCTCCATTGTATATATTCTTGGTTCCTTTGCTGTAAATGGATTTCCAGGATCTATTCTGGAAATGCTGAATCAAATTCCATTGATCTATGTATTTGTTCCAATAATATATGATTTTGATTACCATTGTTTTGTAATATAGTTTTTTTGTTTTGGGGTTTTTGTTTTTTTTTTTGTATTTTTCCGAAGCTGGAAACAGGGAGGCAGTCAGACAGACTCCCGCATGCGCCGAATGGGATCCACCCAGCACGCCCACCAGGGGGCGATGCTCTGCCCATCTTGGGGCATCGCTCTGCTGCAATCAGAGCCATTCTAGCGCCTGAGGCAGAGGCCACAGAGCCATCCTCAGCGCAGGGCAAACTTTGCTCCAGTGGAGCCTTGGCTGCGGGAGGGGAAGAGAGAGACAGAGAGGAAGGAGAGGGGGAGGGGTGGAGAAGCAGATGGGCACTTCTCCTGTGTGCCCTGGCCGGGAATCGAACCCGGGACTCCTGAACGCGAGGCTGACGCTCTACCACTGAGCCAACTGGCCAGGGCTTTGTTTTGTAATATAGTTTAAAATCAAGGGGGTATGATGCCTCCAGCTTTGTTCATTTCTCTCAAGATTGCTTTGGCTATTCTCGGTCTTTGGTAGTTTCACATACATTTTATATTGTTTGTTACATTTCTTTGAAAAATGCCATTGAAATTTTGATAGAATAGCATTGAATCTGTAGATTGCTTTGGTAGGATGGACATTTTAGTGATATTAATTCTCCCAATCTTTAAGCACAGAATATCTTTCCATTTATTTGTGTCCTCTTCTATTTCTTTTTTGTATAATAGTTCTTTTTTTAAAAAGACTTTATTTATTCATTTGAAAGAGGAGAGAGAGAGAGAGAGAGAGAGAGAGAGAGAGGAGACACAAAGGGGGAGGAGCAGGAAGCATCTACTCCCATATGTGCCTTGACCAGGTAAGCCCAGGGTTTTGAACCTGCAACCTCAGCATTTCCAGGTCAAAGCTTTATCCACTGTGCCACCACAGGTCAGGCCTTCTTCTACTTCTCTTAATCAATATCTTATTGTTTTCAGTGCACAGTTATTTCACCTTCTTAGTTCAACTGAGTCTTGGTATTTTATTCTTTTTGATGCAATTGTAAATGATAATGCTTTCTTAATTCCTATTCCTGATATTTCATTAGTAGTATACTGAAGTGCAATTTATTTTTATATATTAATTTTTTATCCTATAACTACTGAATTCATTGATTAGCTCTAACAGTTTTTTGGTGAAATCTTTAGTAGGATTTTCTACACATAATATTATGTCATCCATAAATAGTAACAGTTTTACGTCTTTCTCTCCAATTTGGATGCCTTTTATTTATCTATTTTTCTTGCATAATTGCTCTGGCTAGGACTTCCATTGGATATGTGGTTTTGACAAATATGTGTTTGGCTGTCATTCACTTCTTTGTTGCACAAATGTTTAATGACTATCTACTATGTAACAGGTTCCTGCAATAGGTCATTGAACAATCCAGACTCCCCACCCACAAGTTGTCGTTTTTAGTGTCTTATAGTATATTTGAAAGCATTTAGTGCTAAGAAGAAAATAAGGCTAACAAGGGGGTAAGGAGTGCGTGTGTGTGGGGGGGGGGGGGAGGGCGTTGCAATTTTAAATAGGCCTAGGAATATAAAAGAAGTCGTTTTCCCTAGAGTTAAGGGGTGTATGTAGTGAGGATAGGGGTACGGGAGGGGTAGCAGTGCTGCCTAGACTGGTTCTTCCCTGTCCCGGGGTCTCACACCAGAGCAAGTGAGAATGGGGCTATAAGGAGAAGTCATGCTTTTGTGACTGGGTTAGTTCCTGACATCCTGATTCCCCACAGTTTCTCCAGTCCCTTTCTGATCCTCTTTCCCCAAGTTTATAATTCTAGGAAGGTGTGTGAAACAGAGAAACTGAGTATCAAGCTTTCTTGGCAGAAACGTCAGTAAAGGAAAACTGAACTACAATGAAAATAAAATAGTAGTAACTTCCCGATCCCAGTCATTAGGTACACGCTCACTTTACTTAGCACACCAGTACTAGTAACACACGCGAGTCCCAGAGTCCTCAAACGCTTAGGCATTTGGCACCGGGGCGCGAACCAAACAGTGGAGCGCACCTTGAGCGATCGTCGCGGCTGCGGGGCCTGCGTGGGCGGGGCCTGAGGCGGGGCCGGCGAGGGGCGGTCCTGGTCGGCCCCACCCCCGCGGGGGCCTGGCGCGGGCGGGCGGTGCTGGCTGGGCGCTGATTAAAGAGGCGCGCGGAGGCGGGCACGGCGCATACTGCTGTGGCGCGAGTAGTGCTGCCCACGTGTCTCCCAGAGTCGAGCCCTGAGTTCCTCCAGCTCCTTCGGCCCCCGCGATTCTGGGTCCCCTTGCTGTGAGCCCATCCTCAGCCTGCGTGAGCAGGACTCCGCACAATTCCCCTGCGCCAACGTGGAGACAAAATCAACTTTGTCCGGGGAACCGCGCCGGGGGTACGGGGCACTGCGCATGCGGAGCTCCAAATTCAAACAGCTGTTTCCAGAGGCTGAAGGGAGGGTGGACAGGGAGCCCCGGAGGCTAGGGGACGCTTTCTCCAGGAGGCGGCCTCTCGGGAGCCATGGTGGACCGGGGCCCTCTGCTCACCTCGGCCATCATCTTCTACTTGGCCATCGGGGCGGCGATCTTCGAGGTCCTGGAGGAGCCGCACTGGAAAGATGCTTCGAAAACCTACTACACACAGAAACTGCATCTACTCAAGGAGTTCCCGTGCCTGGGCCAGGAGGGTCTGGACAAGATCCTGCAGGTGAGCCGCCGCTTTACCCCTACAAACACCTGAAGCTGGCTGGAGCTTTAGGGGTGCTGAAGGGACGCCCCTCACCATTTTGGATGACCCTCGGTCCCTGTGGGTTGTCCTGGGGGTGACAGGAGAGGATGCTTCATCATGGATCTGGCTGCTGGGATCTTTCGTTCACCCGTGGACACAGGAGTCACCCACGCGCGGAGACTCTTTGGAACCCAGTTTGCCCAGAGAAGAATTTAGGGTTGACCTCCGGGTGAACCAGGCCCCGCGGAGGCTCGGTGTGGGTGTGCGGGTGCCTCCCTCCTAGGAGCGAGGCTGTGGGTCGGATAAAGGCGTTTATCTTTCTCCTTGGAGACGCTCCCGGAGTTCGGGAGCCCAGCCAGGTGTCACCCCCCCCTAACGTCACCTCCCATGTCCGCGGTCAGTGCGGCTCCCGCACGGCTTCTCTTCAGGACTGTGAGCCCGGCGGCGGCGTTGCGGGAGAGCCCCCAGTTCCGGCCTGAGCGGAGACCCCCTTCCCGCGTAGGGCTGAGTGAGGAGTGGGGTAAGGAGCTCTGCCCGGCTGGAGCCGCCGGCCGGGATCGGGGCTGGTGACTGAGGTGCTGGAGACGCGCTTAGGCTGCCGGGAAAGCTTATCTCCTTATCTCGCCGTATGTATCTCGCCTATCCGGCAAGGCTAACTTCAAGGGCTTAGAGTTAAACTTGGTGAAAGTAGTAGGTTGAACAAAAGAACAAACCCTGGGGAGTCCACTTGGGGGAGGGGGGGGAGGGGAGAGGGGGGGGGAGGGGGAGGGGGGAGGGGGGGAGGGGAGAGTTTCTCATCTAGGTTGGCATTGGGAGTTTCTTCTAGTTCATATGCCCTATGGATGTCATTGACCTCACTGGGGGAAACCGACCTTTGGCCATTTTGGGAATCGAAGCCCCCCTACCTTAGTTTCTAGAAGACTCTTCGTCTTAACCATCCACTGTTGGTCTGCACTAATGGCTTCCTCCAGTGCAGTGACCAAGACCCGAGTGAGAGCCCGCGAAGGCTCTAGCTTGTGAGGTGGAGTAGGGGTAGTTAGTGGATGGAAGATGTTGCATTGCCCATGAGGTGAAAGGCCCCAGCCACAAAGGAGGTCGTCTGATAAGGAACGACATTTAATCTACAGCAGTCCTCCCAGCACTTTATGGCTGTTTTGTGTGTGTGTGTGTGTGGGGGGGGGGTTCTGGCCTCAGTTTCCCCATATTGTAAAGTAAGAATGGAACTGTCTTCCTCTCTCTTTCCTGTCCTGAACTGTTGGAACGTTGACAGCACTGGAAAACGTGAAGCTGTCTGCTTGTGGCTCCCCTTTATGCCCCAGAATTGATAAGACCTCACAGATGAGCAGATCGGTGCCTACCGGCAGCCGCAGCCGGGCCGATAGACTTGCGCCGTCGTCGTCCGGGGCCACCGGAAGAGGGGAGGCTTAGGGCTGCAGGGTGGGTGTTTGACTTCAGTGGGGAGAGGTCCCAGGATGGGGACCAGGAGTCCAGGTTGGTGAGGAGGATGAGCTTCAGAGGGTCCTTGGGTGGTCTGGCTCCTAATAGCAGGAGTTCTCAGGTGACGAGGGTCCCCTTGGCTGGGCGTCTGCTCTCTGCATGTGCTGGGGAGGGGTCACTTGATAATTTCCCTTGAGGAAACAATTCTTCTGGACAACGAGCTGTTGTTTAGTTTCTTGCAGGGCTTTGTTTAGAGGGGAAGAAGGCCGGCGAGCGTGATAAAGAATCGAGCTGCCCTCGAAGTTTCCCTCTTCCCTGCTCCTCCACCAACCACTGCAGGGGAAGGAAGGAAAGAATTCAAGGCTGAATGTGGGAAAATAAACTTCAAAACACGAGGAGAAGGGAAAAGGGGGGGTCTAGGGGCAGGCAGCCGGGTGCAGCTGGTGGTAGGAGCTTTGGAGGTTAGACAGCTTTCTTAAGGTAGTTTGAGCAAATGAAATGTCTCTTTATTTTGAGGTCCTGTTAACCCCCTCCCCTTAAAGCAGGCAGGTAACTTTTAGAAAAAAGATTTCGGCGTCAGGCCAGTGTGACTTGAAGATGATTGTGGATAGCCCTGTCCCCATCCGCAACTCAGAAACTCAAACCGTCTCCAACTGGGCGAGTCTCTTCCCTTCATAAGAAAAACCCAAGAAATGCAAACCAGTGGAAGCATTTTGTTCGCGTTACCTTTTAGTGTCCAGAAGTCTGCCGGGCTGGGCGCTCTGGTGTGACTTAGGGCATTGCCTCAGACCTCGGGAAATTGGTTTAAGCAAAAAGGAAAAGTCAAAAATTTTTCCTATGGGGTTGTTTGGGCATTTTCCACCTGAAGTTCTGAATCACCTTTGTAATTCTAAAGAAGTCCTTTGCTAGGAATTCCTGGGGGTGGGGGCAGGCTCAGGAGAAGGGCTGTTGGAAGGCTGTGGGGGTGGTGCTGGCTAGGTTGGGGGTTTTCTTAACACTGGAAATTGGGTGTGCTTTCAAATTCGTGAGAAAGGGAGTTCACACACCTTTCTGTAGCTCACTGGAAACAGTCCCTGAGGCCTCAGGTGTTTCCTCCCTGTTCAAGCTGTGGTTGAATTGAAGGGGAGGTAGACTTTCAAACGCCCTGCACCCCACCAGTTTTGGACCACGTGGTCACCGCCTTCCTGTCTTCAGAACCTTCTCGAACCCTTTGCTGTGACCCTTGCTCCACCAGGGGTTAGGCGACCGCCTCTCCAAGCCTCGCATGAGGGGAGTTAGCATGGACTGAGCTAACAGTGCCCTTCGTGTTGGTGTTGTGGGTTGTATCTGCGTTTTATGAGAAAGGGCACAGTCTGATTTTTGCATCTGGCCTGGCCAATTTACCCGTCAAGCCATGTAAGTTCTCCATCTGCAACATGAGGGTCTGGTGAAGTAGAAGCATTCGGCCAGATATCCGTAGATGTCACGTAGGAGAGCGAGCTGGGCTGCCCGTCATTTGCATGCGTGGAGCACACACTGATCAAGGCAGCTCGCCAGGTGCTTTACCTGTCTTTGTTCAGGTACTCCTTTTCCTTTTCCTTTTGTTTTGTTTTTCCAGTTCAGGGACTCCTTGCAGCAACCTTACCTATTTAAATATGGACACACTGACGCTCAGGGAAGTTCGAGAGGCTTTGGTGACACAGGAAGGAGGCACAGCCTGGGGTGGGGACCAGCTGTCTACCTCCTTGTACACTCCCTGCCTTTCCTCTTGGGCATGTGGAGCTATTGACTGGTTGTTCTGTAAGTGAGTTTAGTTTGTAAATTGGTTCCTCTAGACTTTGGTCTGCTGGGAAATTCTATTTTCTGTTCCCCCAAGAACAGGCGTCCGCACGCAGGCTTCTCCGTGCTGCGCCTGGCTGAGCAGGCGGGCTGCGTCACGGAAGGAAGCATTGGTCCGCCGTGCCCCGGGACGCAGAGGATTGGGTTGGAGGAGCAGAATGAACCCTTCTCGGCTTTCACCGCCGGTGTGCCGTGATCACAAACAGGAAGCATCTGAGATCTCACCTAGCGCCAGGGATTCGGTTAAACACTTCACATTTATTCTTATTTTAATCTAATCTTGCTGACCACCCTCTTTGATAGGGGAGGACAAGGAGGCTCAAGAAAATGATACAACTTGCCCAGGATCGGACAGTGCGGAGTCAGGTTTCAGGCTGAAGTGTGTGTCGCGTTCCAAAGTACATGGGAATTAGATGACAGGCAATCACTAAGCACCCACTGTGTGCCAGACACGGAGCAAGTTGCTGGGAGTTCAAAGGTGAACTTAAGTCACAACCAAGCTTAGGCTGCCTGCTGGGGACAAGAATAAATAAACCCACCATGACAGCAGTTCCTGGGGTCCTCCCAAGGGTGTTCAGGAGGGACTTTTAACGAGGGCCCCCAGGTCCAGCCTGAGGGGTCAGGGAGAACTCTCGGAGGAGGTGACCTCAAGCTAGAGTGGGGTCTTGGAATTAGTAGGGTTTAGCAGGGAAGAGAAGGGGGGAAAGGGTAGGGTGTTGCTTTGTGCTGTCACTCCTGACATTCCCTCCATCTCTTGGGGGTGTGGTAAGGGTCACCCCAGGCCCTGCCCTCCACTGGGGCACCCATCCGTCACTGGGTTTTCCTAGACCACTCGCATAGGTGACCAGTTCCCAGAGCCTCTTGGATTTCACTGGCCTCCTTGCAGCCTAAGCCGCAAACTGTGTAATCTTATTGGGAGGTCTTCCATATGTCTGAAACCTCTCTCCTTTTATTTTCTGAACCCTTCCTACTCGCTCTGCATGCTCCCGTCGACAGGAGTGAAGCTCAATTTTGCGGCTCTGACATCCTGTTCTTCACACCATTCCTCCTCCTAAAATTTGAAAGATACAGTCGTGCGGTCAGGTTACATCTGACTCAAAATGCTCAGCATGGGGCACATTTCATGGAAATTGTTTTGGAGAACTGAGGGTTAACATGAAAACCTCTTTTGTGTCATGCCTTGTTGGAAATGGTAGAAGTGCACTGGTGCGTTTAAATGCCTTTGTAAGTGAAGGGAGCACAATAGATCTTTTGATTATCCAGGATTACGGAGGCCCCGCGTCATTTGCTCGGATTTGAACCCTCACCTTCTAGGAATGGAGAGGCAGAAAGAGGAGAAAAGTTGGGTTTGGGAGAGGAAATGGAAGAAAAAGGTCCCTTCCTAAGGGCTTGTTTCCTTATTAACGTCTCGCTCAAAGTTTGGGCAGCCAAAATAAAAGAAAAAAAGAAATTCTCAAATTAGTAAATCTGCCTTAGTTAACTGCTCTGGTTAGAGTTTTAACAGTAAAGTGAATTTTTATTGAATCGTTTTGAGAGTTTTACTAGCGGCCCATAGGATGATTCCAGAAGGCACGGTAATAGAGACTTACTAAAGGTAGGAATTAGCAAGTGTTGAAATGTTCTGGCAGAGGTGGGGGCTTCCTATAGGTGGGGTGCAAGGGGTGAGGACTGTTGCTTCTGAGTATTTTCCTGGGGTTTTGCCATCTTTATAGTCTGTTGTTTAAAAGAAACAGAATCTTCTAGTTTTGAAGACTGTGCCTGGCTGGCTCCGACCTCAAACCATGGGCTTTCATCTTGAACTTGGCTGTTTGCTGTGAGCTGGGACTCAGCCTTTGAACTCTATGTGTGTGTGTACGGGGCGGGGCGGGGGTGGCGAGCGGGGAAGTGCAAGGCTTTGGGGCGCAGAGGAGCCGTGCTCCTGAGAAGGGTACTCCCCAAGAGTGTCTTCACAGATGGGGATGTTAGATCCGAGGGGCGCGCTACGGAGAGGCCAGGTGAGGTCGGTGACTGTCGGAAAACACTGGAAACAGGTTCCTCTCCTTATATCCCTTTCGGGGAGTGGAGAGGGAGATTCCGTGAACAGGCCCCTGGATCAGTCCCGCACGCTGGCCTTGGACTGCGGCCACAGGGCAGAAGGAGGGAGGGAGGGAAGGGTCAGATAAGGAGGCTTTCTGGGTTTAGCCAAAGAATTTGAACTCACCGAGTTATTGCAATTTTCAAGTCAGGGAGTGACCAGCATTTCGGAAAGTTCTTCTTCAGAGCCCTTTGTGACTTGAAAGAAGGGGAATATTCTACTGTGCATAACGGTATTTCTGTGGGCGGATCCCTTGGCCCCGTGAGGGTTGTGATAAGGGCACTTCCTCCCTTCTCCTGAGAGATGGAGTGTGGTTTTTCTACCAAAGCCTTCGGCGCACAGCCTCCCCCTCAGAGAGCCTGCCACGCTCCCTCACCCGCCCCAACTTGCAGTTGAGGTGACACTCCTTTCCACGAGCCCCTTGGGGGTGTCCAGATCTGGGTCCCCCTCCCTGCCAGAGACACCCCCCACCTGACGACCTGCACAGACTCTGCCTTCGTTGTACCTTTATGTAGAAGTGGGGGCGGGGCAGCGTGCTTCGCTCTGTGCGCTGCCTGAGGCCTCTAGGCTTCTTGGGAGCAGTTAATCTGGTCCCCGAGCTTCAGAGACCTGGGCGACGTTAGGGGACCACAGAGGAGTCCGTGGCTCCAGCTGTCGTTTCTGTGTGTGCTGGAGCTTCCGAAACCAGACGGGGCTCCAGCCGCCAGGAGCTGAGGCTGGCTGGGGAGAGGAGCAGGGCCGGGGCGGGGAGAGTGGGGAAATCCAGTCCTGGTGCTGACTGATGGTTTGCAGATGCTGAGGCTGGAGAGATGCACGCGGGTCAGAGGGCCTCAGAGGATTCGGTGCCGGCTTCCGAAGGCCCGTAGCAGCCCCTGGCCAGCAGGGGGATCGGCCCGAACGGAGCATAACCCCTGCCCTCAGGGATCCCCGATCTAGAGAAAGAAAGGCAAGGAGCTGTTACCGGGGGGACGGCGGCCAGTGGGTTCCGAGGGTGGACCATCGACAGGCTAACTTCTGCTCTTGAACCTGGAGGCGGGGATCGGAGGCCGGCGGGAAGGGTGAGCGGTGTGAAGAGCAGCCCCTGTGAGCGTTCTCCCAGGAACCGGCATGTGCCAGGCACTGGGCTGGTGCTTCACCTGTGCCTCGCCGAGCCAGTCCTGTGGGCCAGGTGTTACCGCTCTGCCCACTGGACAGGAAACCGGAGGCCGGGGGATTTGCCCGCGTCTACACGGCTAGCTGGAGGCCGAGGTTCACGGTGCCGCGCCAACTTCAGAGCCTGGCCAAGTGGAGGCCGAGCCGGAGGTTGGAGTGATGAGAGCGAGGTGGGACGGTGGTGATGGCCGGGTAACAGCGCCCGAGCACCCGCCTGGCCACGGGCGTGGGAGCCGTGGTGTGCAGGTTCTCAGCTCTTAGCAGCCGGTGCTCTGACTGGTACTACTACCACATGGTGGGAGCCGTAGTGAGGACCTCGGAGGCTCTGTAACTGGTCTGAGCCCATGCAGCCGGGAAGTGGGAGACCGGGGCCTTGAACCCAGAGCCCATACTCCGAGCCGTTTTAAGTGAGGCCACAAGGAAAGTGGGATAAAAAGGAACAAAGGCCTAGAGGAGGAAAATGCAAGGTCCGTGTGCTGTCTTCAGAGACGTGGGACAACGTCCAGTGTGCTTACTCAGCGGCGTGACTTGAGCAAAGCCACCTGCTCCTCGACGAAACGGGACAGCAGTACAGGAGCTCCCACATTCCCGCAGAATCCGTGTAAGCTCCTAGACCAGGGGTCCCCAAACTTTTTACACAGGGGGCCAGTTCACTGTCCCTCAGACCGTTGGAGGGCCAGACTATAAAAAAAACTATGAACAAATCTCTATGCACACTGCACATATCTTATTTTAAAGTAAAAAAACAAAATGGGAACAAATACAATATTTAAAATAAAGAACAAGTAAATTTAAATCAACAAACTGACCAGTATTTCAATGGGAACTATGGGCCTGCTTTTGGCTAATGAGATGGTCAATGTCCGGTTCCATATTTGTCACTGCTAGATGTAACAAGTGGTGTGACACGCTTCCAGAGCCATGACGCGTGCCTCCCGCGTCACCAGAAGTAGTACTATACGTGAGCGATGCCACACTTTGCGGCGCCGCCACATACAGTACTCTCACTTTCCACCAATGAAAGAGGTGCCCCTTCCAAAAGTGCCAGATAAATGGCCTCAGGGGGCCGCATGCCTAGACGGAACGCCTGGTATCTGTGACAGGCCACGGGCCAGCTTTCAGCAGCTGTTTCTGTGCCCCCTCTCTCTGCGGGGGGGGGGGGGGGGGGGCGTTCCTCGCCTGCCTCAGGCCCCATCGAGGGCTGAGCTCCCAATCTGCAGATGGACTCACAGACGATGAAATGCACCTAACCCCTCCATTTTCCATTGTCCTCAAATGCACCCACAACCCACCCTCCCCTCAGAAGAGCTCCCGGTCACCACCAAAGCCGTGGAAGCTTCACTTCCTTTTCTCACAGTAGGGTCCTGCTCCCTGCTCAGTCTTGGCTTATCCTGGGCCGTGGTTAAACCTTTTCCCTTCTGGGGGATTCCTGGGTCCAGATGGCCTCGTGGGACCTCCCTGGAAGGCAGTCACGTGGGATCCGGGGTCAAACTTGTACCCTCCTCGGGGGCTGACGCACTACCCACCTCTCCCCTTTCAGAGCCCTTGGTAGTCAGGGCTCTTTGATTGGCTTTGAAATGTATATTCTATTTTTCCTCTCCTCTATCTAAATATTTGGGTTTCCTGCCTAAATATCTAGGGAGGATTGTGTACTTCTGGCTGTTGTCACCTCCCGTGGCCCACTGTGATCTTGCCGCAGCTGCTCACTCGGCCCCTTTCATGGGGGACAGGCTTGCCTCAAAGGCCAGGAGAGAAGCCCAGTGGAGCCCCTCCCTTGGCCTGAGTGCACCGGTGCTTAGGGCTGGGGCTGCGGCCTTTGTCTGGACATCTGTGCAGGGAATAGTTCGGATTCTCCCTACAGAATGGTTTGTGCTGGGTGACCCTGGTCACATTGCGTCTCTCTGAAGTCCACTTCCTTTGAGTAAATTCATCCGTTCGTTCAAGGAGACACAGAGTACCTGTCACATGAGGCCCAGCTAGACTGCAGGAACCCATGCGGTGGGGGCCACGGCTCCCAACCATTGGCTCTAAGTCCCCAGGCCAAGCCCACGAGACAGGCTCAGGGTGTGTGTGCGGGTTTTAGTCAACCGGTGACTTGCCCAGAACCTGCCTATTGAACCTGGGCGCCCAGCATGGTGCCTGGCTCTGAGGGGGGGATGCCGAGAGCCATGTGGACCTTCCGGCTGGAGGTCCCGTCAGGAGGGGCCCTAGCCGAGCCTCTCATAAGATAAGGCGGTTATTGGGGGTAAACTGAGCCAGACCCAGACTCTGGCCTTGGTCTCCAAGGCTCTGGATCCTGGAGAGGGGAGAGGGTGTGCCATTATAAAAATTGACTCCCACCGTCCCCTTCAAGCCACGTGAGGTGAGACCGTGTTTCCTAGTGGTTGAGGACAGGCTTTTAGGTCGCCCCTGAGCGCCTGCTTCATTGGATGCCCGCGCGAGTGGACGCAGCTGCAGGAACGCATGGGCAGCTCACCCACTTCGTCCCCGTTGAACCTTTTAAGACCCACTCATTGTCCCCTTCTCCATTTGAGGGGTTTTACAGAACAAACAGCTCTCCCTTCGGGGGTCCAGCCCTCAACAGGAGTCCTCTTCTCTGTCCACTATCCCTTGCTTCACGGTCTTTCCCGAAACGCCTTTCTCCTGGGGTTCACAAGGTGGCCGGCGTGAGCGTATTTAGGAGGCCTGTCCCCGCAGGGCTGGCGGTGGAGGGGAGCTGTGCTTTCTGCTTTAAAGGAACTGGAGACGGAGCAGATATCCATCCAGCTCCCCCTACAGGAGGTGCTTCCGTCACGCGCACGCCCTGCGTAGGTCACGCGCACGCCCCGCGTAGGTCACGCGCACGCCCCGCGTACGTCACGCACACGTACGATGTGCCCAGGTCTATTTGAGACCTGCTGCAGAGAGAGAGTTTTGCCCCTGCCCTTTGGGGGGCAAAACTTCAGACAACAGACCGCAGAACCCAAGAAGGCAAATGAAGTGCTGGGGGGAGAGGTGGGGGGGACAGCACCCCTCTGCCTCCTCCTTGTGGAAACTTGTTTGATCTCCAGAGCCTTCTGAGAAGGAGCAGGAGGGAGGCTGGGCTGTCTGCATGGAGAAGGGCGTGTCCGCAGCTGGTATCTCTCTTGGCATGCCGGGAGCCAGTGCTGGGCCTTTTCTGCCCTCTGGCCCACCCTACAGGGCGCCCCTTCACACCTGACCAAGGGTGTTGGCCCAGGGGAGGCGGCAGGGGTGTCGCCTGCAGAGACATAGGCCCCCCACCTCGCTGTGTGGGCTCTGCAGACCCACCCTCCAAGGCTCCTTCCTGCAGCCTCTCTGGGCCTGCCTCTCTGAGGTCTGGCAGGGAAATGCCATCCCATTTGCCAGATGGAAAAACCGAGGCCTGGTGAGGAGCTGGGCACAGACTGTCGCTAGAACCAAGCTCAGGTTATAAAGGGGTTCCACGGGCCCAGGTCCAGAGAGCCTTTTTCTTCAGGGAGCCATTTGTCACGCTGCCTCTAATCCCCTTTGACGGGGCCCTTAAATCACAACCTTGCTGGTGGTGGTGGCGGACAGCGCTTGCCCAACGAACACTAACCGGTCTGCTGACTCCCTAACCTGCCCGCACGCCCCTTCCTGTCCTCCCGAGCACCCGCTTCCCCACCCACCTAGTGAGTTTCTCTGGGGCACGAGGCGAAATTCAGAGCCTCAGAAAGGCCAGAGCCTGGGGCAGAAATGATCCGATGCCTCCCCCAGGGAGTTTCCGGTCACAGGACGGCACTCCCCAAGGGTCTGCGCCCAGGAAGCTGTTGTTGGCTGGTTTCTTGGAGCCTGGGAGGCTGGTGTGGCTGGTGGCGGTGGGGTCAGGCGCTGGTCTCTCTGTAGCCCGGAGCGAAGGCCCAAGCCTTGTGAGGTTATGTAACTTTTCCAAGGTTGCCTTGCTCACCAGAGGCAGGGGAAGTACAATAAAAGAGTAATTAGAGCTAAGTGGGGCAATTAGGGAAAGTTTCTGGTAAGCATTGGCCACAAGAGCTGGGATAAAAGGTGATTGCCACACCTAATAGGTCCTCTGGTCACTGCCTGCAGTCAGGGGCCCTCAGAACCAGATCTGGACTCCCAGCTCAGAACAGCCTCCCCCCCCACACACACACCCATGGCTTGTCCCTGAGACAAAGGGCTGACACGCTCTCAGTGGCCCAGGTGGCCTGGACTCTGCTACTCGTGCGGTCCCGCCTCTCTGTGTCCCCTACCCCTCATCCCAGGAGCCTTGATACAGGCAGGAGGCCCAGCATGTCCACTAATCCCACAGGTGACAGGGCGGGGCCGGGGGGGGGGTGGCGGCACAGGGAGGCGTGACGACAGTCACAGCAGTAGGAACGTGAGCTGGCACCCAGGGGAGGGAAGGCTGTGTGGGCCAGGTGAGGGCCAGGGCCACGTCCCGCCGGCTCCCCGACGATGGTGGGTGGTGGGCTGCACGCTGTGGGGAGCCTCGTTTTGCAGATAAGGCGACAGAGATGGAGTCGCTGAGCCAAGGCCGCGCAGCCAGTGACTGGCCCGGGCCCAGGCTCTCTGCGTCCCGAGCGCTGCGGGGCCGCCTCTGTCTCATTTTAAACCCCGCGTGTCCTAGACCCGTGCCCGTCCTCCCAGCCTCGCCAAGCGGTACCAGCCAGTCCTCGGGACTGTTTTCTGCTGGGACCCCACTAGCTCCCGGCACCCCGGCACGCTCTGGCTCTCTCCGCTCGGCTCTGTGGGTCTGACACCACCGTTCCTGACCACATGGACTGTCTATAGCAGTGGTCCCCAACCTTTTTTGGGCCACGGACTGGTTTAATGTCAGAAAATATTTTCATGGACCAGCCTTTAGGGTGGGACGGATAAATGTATCACGTGACCAAAACAAGAGTGAGGCTTAGACGGATATAACAGGGAATCTGGTCATTTTTTAAAAATAAAACATCGTTCAGACTTAAATATAAATAAAACAGAAATAATGTAGGTTATTTATTCTTTCTTTGCAGACCAGTACCAAATGGCCCATGACCGCGGCCCGGGGGTTGGGGACCACTGGTCTATAGGTTTGTTTGCCATTGTCAGTGTGAAAAGTTTGAACGCAGGCACACCTGGGTTCTGGAAGTGGGCGCCACGCCTCAGAGAGCTGGGACTGTGGGCTCTGCCCCGCCCCTAGCCCCTGACCCCTGTTGCCCTTCATCAAGACCTAGCAGGCCCCTGACCCTTCCCGGCAGGATTTGTGGGTCAGGGGACCCAGAGAGTCTCGGGGGAAAAGGGAAGGGGAGACACAGTTGCCTCTCAGCCGTGGGGGGCCCTGCCTGCGTCTCATTATCTGTCACCTCCCCTAACAGCTACACCCACATCTGTGACAGGTCCTCCCGTTTGGGTTCCCCAGGGCTGACCCCCAGCAGGACACTGGCCTGCACCTTGGGAGGGAGTAGTTTGCCCTGGCCTCCGTCCTGGGGTGTGAGCGCTGCCCAGACCCTGGGCCTCCGTCCTGGGGTGTGAGCGCTGCCCAGACCCTGGGCCTCCGTCCTGGGGTGTGAGCGCTGCCCAGACCCTGGGCCTCCGTCCTGGGGTGTGAGCGCTGCCCAGACCCTGGGCCTCCGTCCTGGGGTGTGAGCGCTGCCCAGACCCTGGGCCTCCGTCCTGGGGTGTGAGCGCTGCCCAGACCCTGGGCCTCCGTCCTGGGGTGTGAGCGCTGCCCAGACCCTGGGCCTCTGTCCTGGGGTGTGAGCGCTGCCCAGACCCTGCCTGCACGGCCTGGGGTGTGAGCACTGCCCAGACCCTGGGCCTCTGTCCTGGGGTGTGAGCACTGCCCAGACCCTGCCTGCACGGCCTGGGGTGTGAGCGCTGCCCAGACCCTGCCGGCACGGCCTGGGCCGACGGGTGATTCCGCAGCAGGCCGGGGACCCCGGGGCGGGTCCTTCATGGGCTGAATGTTTCCTTTGGCTTGGGTGCCTTGTGTGTCTAGCACGGTTTCTTGCTCCTCCCATGCCCCGGATGCGGGATGGCACCTGTTCCCAGACCCTCTGCAGGAGAGAGAACAGCAGCGGCTTGTCCCTTCCCCGTCGCTCCTGTTCAAATAACACCCTTGCCTCCCAGGTCGTGGAATGCATCCTGACAGTGTTGGCTTTGGAAGGGCGCCCTGTCCCTTCTCAGCATCCAGGCCCCCTTGGAGCGGCGGGTGGAGGGCCGCCTGTCCCCGGGAGAAGTGCTGAGTGGGCTAAGTGGGGCAGGCTGTGCGGGAGTGTCTTGTCAGCAACCCCCGGGGAGCAGGAAAAGGGAGGGTGTCCTGATTATCAGCTTTTCAACACCCACCGCTCCCAGCCCCCGGATGCTGAACAGGGGCCCCAGATCTACTCACCAGTGTGGCCCAGTGGGGGACTAGAAGACAGAGCCAGCTGGGGCCTGGCGGGGCTGACGTGCTGTGTGACTAGGCCAGGTCACTGCCCCCACTCTGAGCCAAGGACTTGCTCACTCAGGCCAATTAGGCACCCGCTGTGCCATTTTTAAGGGTCTGGGGAGTTATGAGAAGGGTTAGATGTTATTCCAGTCTTGGCTGTTGGAGTGGGGCCATACACTGTATGTTATTAAGCAGGTTGTGACGTGCTGTAGGGGTCTCAGGCGCTCCAAGGGGGAGGTTTCCCTGACCCTGGACCTGGGGGTTGCCTTCCTTTGAGCCCTGTCATCCTCTGGGCACGAGGCCTTTGCCTTGTGTGCACTCCCCACCCCCTGTCCCACAAGGCCCTCAGCTTGTGCCCCATTGGATTCCAAACTTAGCACACTGAAGAGGGTAATTATTAATGAACATCCTGAACTGCGAGGCCGTGTACCCCCCTCCGTGGCCTTCCAGATGGGTCCACCTCCAGTCTGGAAACTGCCATCACGGCTCCTCCCAGCGAGGGGGCCTGCCAGGCCGGCCTCTGCCCCCCCTCTCCCCCAGCAAGCACTCTAGGCCTGTCCCCACCTCTCTGCCTCATGCGTGTGCAGTGCCCTCTTCCCTGGGGACGCTCTGTTCTCTTTCGGGACAGGTGGGTAGGTTGCCCGGTGAAGTGCGTCACATCTCCCTGGCGAGCATCTGTCTAGACCCAGGGCAGAATCCGCAGGGCATCTGGTCAGGGCCAGCTCGGACTCGCCAGGGGCACCTCTGGGTTCCTGCTCGAAGGCTGCCATGCTCACCAGGCAGGCTGGCTGGGGTCTGAGGGCTCCTCTTCTCGGAATGCCCGGTCTCCCGGCACCTGCTCTGGGTTGGGGTCGTTGCGTCCGTGGCATTCGCTTCTCCCGTCCTGCAGCTGGTCTCCCACCTGTGTGCACACTCCCCCACCACACCTCCGCGCTCCTCTGCATACACAGTTTATCCCCGGCTTCCCAGCTCACCCAGAGTTGGTGGGCCCCCGGCCTGTGGCATCAGGAGCCTCGGACAGCCTGCCGCGGGGCCGCGTGGTGCAGAAGCTGCCCAGGCCCTGGGGTGGGGGCGGTTTCTGGTGCCACGAGCCCGATGTGATGTTACACGAAAGCAAGCCCGGTGGAGGGCAGGCCCGTGTGGGCTCTCCAGGGCACAGTCAGAGAAGCCCCGACGGACAGCCAGCAGTGGGGCGCTGCCAGGTCGCGGACAGGGTTGTTGATGCCTTGCTCTTTCTCTGCCTCCCCAGTTTTCTGTAATGCTGTGGTATTGCTTTTAAAGCCAAGAAAGCTAATTTTCCTAAAGGGTAAGATCATGCATATGGCATTAGCCCCCTCTGTCTACGCTGGCCATTTATTTTATTTTATTTATTTATCTATCCATTTTAGAGGAGAGAGAGAGAGAGAGAGAGAGAGAGAGAGAGAGAGAAGGGGGAGGAGCAGGAAGCATCAACTCCCATATGTGCCTTGACTGGGCAAGCCCAGGGTTCTGAACTGGCGACCTCAGCGTTCCAGGTCAAAGCTTGATCCACTGCGCCACCACAGGTCAGACCTATGCCAGCCATTTTTAATGTACAAGGTGCACAGGCCACTGATAAACAGGGTTTTAACAGAACACCCTCTGAGAACTGGTGCCACCTGTGTAACCACTGCCCAGTCTGCTGTTATTTTTAAGTTTAGCTGTCAGAGTGGCGGCTTCCTGGGCAGCCACGCTGTTGCACTCCGGTGGGCAGGTCTCAGAGCCTGAGGAAACCGGGTGGGCTCTTCTCTGCGGACCAGGAAGTGAGAGCTTGGGCACGCCAGTGGACAGTCACCAAAAGAATGTGATTCTTCAGCCAGAGGCCTGTCAGAACCAGGAGGGCACCAGCAGCTGTCCCCAGTGTTGGGGGCAATGTCACCTGCATGGAGGGGACCCTCCAGAGATCCGTGGACAAGTATTCTATTGGTCTCTGTGTGCACCTAGCTCCTTGGGGGCCCAAGAAAATCCTGCCTTGCCTTTCACATTAACCACAGCAAAATGCATGCACGAGCAAGATTGGGGACCGCCCAGGACCAGGCAGGAGCCTGCTGTGGGCCTCGGCCGGCAGGTTGGGTCAACCTGAGGGCCCAGGGGAGGCAGACCCTGCCTAGGGGAGGGTTTGGGTAGTGACCACCCCCATGTCACTAGCTACCTTCATTAACAGGGGTCCCCAAACTATGGCCCACGGGCTGCATGCGGCCCCCTGAAGCTATTTATCCGGCCCCCCGTCGCACTTCCAGAGGGGGCACTTCTTTCATTGGTGGTCAGTGAGAGGTCGCAAAGCGCAGCGTGGCTCACGTACAGTACTACTTCCGGTGACGTGGGACGCACGCATCACGGCTCCGGAAGCGCGTCATATCACTTGTTACGGCTAGCAGTGACAAATATGGAACTGGACATTGACCATCTCATTAGCCAAAAGCAGGCCCATAGTTCCCATTGAAATACTGGTCAGTTTGTTGATTTAAATTTACTTGTTCTTTATTTTAAATATTGTATTTGTTCCCGTTTTGTTTTTTTACTTTAAAATAAGATATGTGCAGTGTGCATAGGGATTTGTTCATAGTTTTTTTTATAGTCCGGCCCTCCAACGGTCTGAGGGTCAGTGAACTGGCCCCCTGTGTAAAAAGTTTGGGGACCCCTGTTCATTAATATGTGATATAACTGACTATGGTGGCTGTTTAATTTTAAGTTAAAACTTGTAAAATTAAAGTTTAGGTCTTCAACCACACCAGCCACTTCTCATCAAAGGCTCAGTAGTCACAGGGGACTGCTTCAGGTCTAGAACATTCCGTCAGCACAGAGTTCTAACGGAAAGTGCTGGAGTTAGAATCGGTCAGCGAGGTTTCCGACGGCACGCAGGCCTCTCCGGGCGCCCCGTCAAATCGCAGGCCTGCTCCGGGGTGGGAAAGGGGAGGCCTGGCATGGCAGCCGTGGAGTGGGGAGGGTGTGCTGGGACCCCACAGGAGGGCTTTCCCCTCTCGCACCCACCGGGACACTTGCCAGCTTTCCCCAGGTGAGCACACCCACCGGTCCGGTTTACAGAAAGCGGAGTTCCCAGAGGCCTGTTGAGAGCCTTACCCTGTCTGCCCCATCCATCAGACTCAGATGAGGGTGTATTTGGCGGGAGGGTCATTCCTGGTGTCCCCAAACCCAGCGTCATTGGTCAGCCTTGGCTCCATTGTAGGTGAGACCAGGCTGTAGAAAGTGGATCCTTTTTCATGGGCCTCCCACTCAAAACGTGGGGTCCCAATTGTTTCTCGTTGCCCCCTCTAATGCCAGCCCCTCAGACCACCAGTCTGCGGCGAGGTGCGCACCCCTGTTCCCCAGTCCTTGCGAGGAAAGCCTTTCCCTAAGGTGCGGGTCATGGGTCAGGTGAAGCTGCTGGTCGCATGGGCACGTCTTCCCTTTGGCATGAGACCTGCGGATGTGTCATCCTGCCGCGAGCCTAGAAAGAGGAAGAAGAGGGTGGCCGACGAACGGGCAGGCTGTGCCTCCATGACCTCCGGGGCCCGCGCTGGGGCCTGGGCCGGGGGAGGCAGGGCTCTGACAGTGAGGGTCTGGAGGTGGGGTGGGCAGACTGCAGAGCAGGGAGAGCACCTGACTGGGAGACGGCTCCGGTCTAGCTCGGTCGTGGCTTTTGAGCCTCAGTTTCCCCACCTGTGTTTTGGGCTTCTCATCCTGTCTTGTTCCTCTTCGCTTGGACTGGAAGGGGGCATGCCGGGCGTCCCAGGGCCTGTCCCGGCCTCACCGTTGGTTTGCCTGCTGCCACCCCTGTCAGGTCACTCCTGGCTGCCTGCCTGTGTCTTGTTAGACAGCAAAGTCCTCCTGGACAGGCCTCTCTCTGTCTTACACTCCCTTGTTCTGCCCACAGCATCAGGACACATGGCTGGTGCTTGATCTATGAGCTACGTCAGGGGTCTCCAAACTACGGCCCGCGGGCCACATGCGGCCCCCTGAGGCCATTTATCCGGCCCCCGCCACACTTCTGGAAGTGGTACCTCTTTCATTGGTGGTCAGTGAGAGGAGCATAGTTCCCATTGAAATATTGGTCAGTTTGTTGATTTAAATTTACTTGTTCTTTATTTTAAATATTGTATTTGTTCTCGTTTTGTTTTTTTACTTTAAAATAAGATATGTGCAGTGTGCATAGGAATTTGTTCATAGTTTTTTTTTATAGTCCGGCCCTCCAACAGTCTGAGGGGACAGTGAACTGGCCCCCTGTGTAAAAAGTTTGGGGACCCCTGAGCTACGTCATACAAGGGAAGTTTGTCCATCACGCTGGTCCTATGCTTCTTTGGGTTAAATTAGGTTGGGTGGGCGGTTCTGTATGTGGGTGGCGGCTTGGTGCCTGGCCACAGGCAATGTTTGTAGTAGGCAGACAGTTTTGCCCACTGCTCCCAAGAGGGGAATGGCCCAGGTCCCCGGGGTGGGGAAGAGAGTACACTCATTGCCTTCTCCCCGGGAGATGATATATGCAGGAGGGAGGGGCAGGCTGTGTCCTGGATGCCCACTGCTAGGTCACTTGTTGGGCCCTCAGCAGCCCTGGATAAACGGTCCTCTCCGGACAAGCCTGAGGAGTGGCCACCCCACCTGCCACTCGCAGTGTTTCCCGGGAAACCGAGTTCTCCCAGGAACGGGATGCACTCCCTTGAGTGGGTCTCACTCTCCTGCCTGACCCTTGGGTGACTTGGAAGTCTGGTCACATTTACTTTTCTGCCTTCCGCCTTTCCCCTGGCCCCACACAGTGCCTTGGGACCCTGGAAGAAAGCCCACCCCAGGGTTGCCAGGGTTCAGAAGCTAGGAATGCCCGAGTCAGGAGCGTGTATGTCTAACTTGGCCGGTGTGCCTGCTTCGTGCTCCTCACGTTCACGTCCCACAAGCCTCCTCGGACCCATAACCCTGAGACCGGCGGGGGGGAGGCGGGAGGGTGAATGGAGGAACGGGGAGTAGCCGACGCGCAGGCCTGAGTGTCGAGTGCTCTGTGCTCTGCTGAGGACCCCCAGAGCCTGGTGGGCGTCAGGGGCTTGAGCAGCCTTGAGAACCAGAGCCTCTGTGGAGGAGGAAGAACGTGTGTGTGTGTGTGTGTGTGTGTGAGGGCCCTGTCCTGGGCCCCTGCCTCCGGCCCTTCGAAGTGGGGTTGTCTGGGTCAAGATTCTCCCTGCGCCGGCAAGAGATATCCGTTTCCTGTCACCCTGGCCTGTCCCCGGCCCCTGGGGCTGGGGGGCAGGAGGTTTCTCCGAGCCCTGCACCCCCCTCACCTCCGCCAGCCTCCCTGTGCTCGGAGGGCCGGCTGTACTTTTCCATACCTTCGGCACAAGACGGCTGTTTCTTCACCCTGGTCACGTCCACGCCCAGTGGCTCCGGGATGGGAGGGGTGCGGGGCAGACTCCTGGGCACCGTCCCTGCAGCACGCTGCTGGCCTAGAGCGGGCTCCCGTCCCCTTCCCACACTATTTGGGGGTCTACTCGGTGTCTCAGCCCTTGGATCCCCATCCCGATGGGGGCCGTGGGGGCCAGAGCCCCGGGGCAGCCGCCGTGCTGTGAGGTTTATGTCTGGAGTCTGCACGTGAGGGCAGAACTGCCTTTGCCTCTGGTCCACCGATTCCACTGGTGGGGCATCGTGGCCCTAGCTCCTGCCTCCAGCTGAGATTCAGTGGGGTCTGGTCTGGGATTTGGGGGCTGTCGAGGCAGAAGGCTCGACAAAGGCCCACAAAGGGTAGAGCACCCATCCCCAGATGCCTGTGCTGATTTGCCAGTAGTTCCTTGTACAGTTTACTCCAGAGGGGAGGGAGGCCGGCTGGTGTCCGTCTCTGGCTGGAGGCTGGACGACGGAAGGACCTGGGGCTTGGCCCGCAGCCACAGGCGCTGAGGTGAGAGTCCAGACAATAGGAAGGTTTGGAGGCAGGTGGTTTGGCCCTCAGGAGGATCCTTTGTGAGGAGGGGTGGGGTGGGGGTGGGCCTGGACGGAGGCAGAGGGCCAGGTTGGAGTGGGAAGGGTGGTTTGTGATAACCAGGCTGGGAGGTCACTTCATCGGAGTAGAGAAACCCAGCTGGCCTCCGCTGCTGCCGGCCTGACACCACTGCCCGGTACCCCCTGGGCTTTTAATTTTTTAATTAGTGAAGAGGTTTACAGTTTAACCATCACGTCATCCTAAACAAGTTATAATAAATGGGTAGGTTTTAATAACCCCTAATTATCAGAACTTCAGCCTTCAAGGATGGGCAGTTGACTTATTACCCAGAGCAGCCAGCCACAGGCGAGGGAGAAAGGACGGCAGGAAGGGGCAGGTGCGGAGGCCCCTTTCTGAGGCCCGGGGTGGGGACAGTTTGCTGGTGCTCCGGGTGCTCTACGGGGCAGGAGGTGGGAGGCCAGCCACCACCTCTGTAAGGGGTGAGTGTATGGAGATGGAACGAGTGTGGCAGGGGTCAGGGGTCAGGCACAGTTCTCCCCATGGGGGCGGGAGTCTGGGGTGTTGGCGGGGGGGCGTCCTGTCCACAGAACCCCCCAAGGAGGGCCAGGGACAGGGCTGGCAGCCACCAGGGAGCAGAGCCGTCTTCCTCCCCACTGCTGGAGAAGACCTGTGGCCTCACCGTGACCTCTCACCTGCCCCCCCCTCCCCACCCGCCTCCTTCCTCTGAAATCCCCATGGTTCCAAAGTCTACAGTGCAGCTGACTCACCGGGGCTGGCATCTCAGGTGGGGTAGGGTGAGAGGCCGGGCAAAGGCACTGAGGCAGAGCAACACCAAGCCATCAAGCCTAGGCTGCCCGCACCTGCCAGGACTGCCCGCTTCGTCCAGGGGAGCCAGAAGCCGTGCTAAACGCAACACGGCAACCACCTCTGTGCCCCAGAAGGGGTGATTGTGGAGGGCATACGTCTGGGAGACTCGGTCACTTATTTGGCAAATACTGAGCACCCACTGGTGCCAGGTTCTGTCCTGGGATGAGTGAAGTTTCTGCCCTCAGTGCTCAGTCTATTTGCCAGAGATGGAGGCCAGATAACAGATACTCATGAGAATGTCATGTGGTGATAAGTACTGTCCCGAGCCCTGGCCTTCCAGAAGTTGGTAGCCAGGGGGGAGGGGATTGCTGTCGACAGCCAGCCCAGCTCTCTGGTCCGCAGCTGTGGAGGTGCCCTGCGCAGCGGGCACAAAGCCAGGGGGCTGAGCTGGCCTCCCCAGCCCCCCGGTCCTCCCGCGTTCACTTTTCTGCCCAGCACCAAGCCTCGCATCGTTTCCAGCCCATTCGAGTCTTGGTAGCCCCACTTTCCAGGTGCAGAGAGTGAAGCTCAGAGACGGGAGAAGACATGCCCCCGTTGACCTTGCTGGTGGCTGGGAGAGCCGGGACTTGAACCCAGGTGTGCCAGCCCCAACGCCTCGGCCTTCCCCCCTCCACCCGGCGCTGCTGGTGCAGGGTCCCCGACGTGGTGTTTGTGAGATTTGGGGTGGGGCAGGCCATCCCGGCGGGGGTGCAGACCTGGGCTCCGGAGAGCAGGAAGCAGGCTGGCACCGGGCGGGGCAGCCGGGCTGGTGATGAACCAGATCTCCCTCAGGCCCTCAGCCCAGATGGCGAAATGGCAAGTCAGCAGTTGCCGTGACCTCCTTTGTGGCCCGCTCAAGGGCTGTTTTTAGAAACTTTGAGTGGCTGGTGACATCCTGGGGTTGCTTCCTTCACCTGCAAGGTTGGGGGTAAATCTAAGGCATCTCCGGGCGTTGGGGGCGGGTGGCGTAAGCGTGCGCTCATCCTTGCATAATGTCGAGATTAGATCGTGGGTGTGACGGCTCAGCCCTTTCGGAGCCCGGCATCACCGATCACCTGCGTCTGGCTGCTCCACTTTGGTTGGTGTTTCCTAGCCTGGTCCCAGGCGCAAGGCTGGACGGTCCGGTTATTTGGTAGGAAGGGCCCTCAACTGAGAGAGAAGGGGGGGCTCTTGGCTGGTTCTTCTCTGTACTTGGTCATCAGCTTGCTGTGTGACTTCTACCACGTCGCTCGCCCTCTCTGGTCAGTTTCCTCAGCTACAAAATGGGAATAGTGGTATCCATTCTGTCTGTCTCCCCTACAGAGTCTTAAGTCTCATGTGATTGGGGCCGGAGGAGGTTGTAGGCACGAAAGGTGCCTAGTGAATGTGGGGTTGGCGGGGAGGAGGGAGATGCTGACCCGCCGTCTCCTTCGTCAGTTACAGAGGAGTGGAATGGGGCCCAGAGAGGTTTGCCGTCTTGCTTAGAAAGGGCACCAGTCAGAAGCCAAACCCTATGCAAGGACCTCTCCTCCCTAATGACCCACACCCTTATGGAGAAGGAGGAGGGGGCTGCTCTGCCCACCTGATGCGCTCGAGGGGTCCTGGCTGAACAGTTTCCTGCCCCCACATTGTTGACCCACTGGTTGGGAGCCACCTCTTGGCATCAGTGAAAGCAGAATGATGTCATCAGACACTCCTAGGATCTCGATTCTGGGGGCAGGGAAGGGACCTGGCCATGAACCCAGCCCCCAGGACACAGCCTCCCAGGCCGGGAAGAGACACCCCCCGCCCCCCCAGCACAGGACTGGGACCAGGCAGTGGTGGTGAGTCGGGGTAGGGAAGCCACAGGTGGAAGAAGAAGGTCCCTCTTGTCATTTAAGTCTCTGGACCTCCTCCCACCCCCCCGGAGTCCTTCAGGAGATGATTCAGGGGTTTGAGAACATAGCTCCAGAGAGCCATCCGGTGGGTCTGTGTTTGTGTCAGAGGGGACTCTTTCTTACCCCCAGGGTCAGCTCTCAGGCAGTGGTGCTGCGGGCCTGGGACTGGACCCGAGAGGTCCCCTGTGTCCCCGTGCAGAGTTCCAATCCAGCTCATCCGCTGAGTCCTCCGGGCACCTGAGCCTGCCTGCTGAGCTCCCGTCCTGCGCCCGGTCCTCCGGGCGCCTGAGCCTGCCTGCTGAGCTCCCGTCCTGCGCCCAGACCCCACCCGCCAGCCTTCGGGGCTGCTCTTTAGCCGAACCTGGCGGCCCTCACAGGTCAGCCAGTTCCGCGCAGCTCAGAGCTCGACTCTCACGGGATGGGGTGCCCAGCTGCCAGGGGGTTACCGCTCCAGCCTGAGAACAATGGGGGCAGGGTCACCTCCTTTGTTTTCATTGTCCCTCCTGAGTGAGGACAGGGCTCCCGGGCCTGAGAAAGTCGGAAACCCAGAGGTTTCTGCTGAAAGCCTGCTCACCTCTGGCATGAGCTTGTCCCTGTGAGCGTGAGACCCTGGGCCCTGTGGAGACTGCTGAGAGATGGCCCAGGAGGGCAGGCCAGGGGAAGCCCAGAGGCGGACGGGAGGACAAGCAGACATCCATGACCTGTGCGCTGACTCCAGGGGCAGGCCGGACTCGGGCTGGCCTTGGGCCTCCCCCTGACAAGGGAAGATGACGGTGTGGGTCTAGGACAGTGGTTTTGAAATCGACTGTGTATATATTATTAGTGTCACTAGATTCCAGTGGGTGGGACCCAGGCATGAGTGTTTTTCTAGGCTCTCTCCCTCAGGATATCTTGATGTGCCTTCCAAGAAGCCGTAGTGGTGACCGTGACCCCTGTGGTGTGCGTCAGGGCGGGGATGGTGTCCCCATGTTCCCCCTCGCCTGATGAGGGTGCCAGGTTTCCGGGGTTGGGGGCAACAATATATCTTTCCTTCTGTTTTTTTCTAATGAGCGAGACAGAGACAGACAGGAAGGGAGAGAGATGAGAAGCATCAACTCGTAGCTACGGCACTTTAGTTGTTCATTGATTGCTTCTCATCTGTGCCTTGACCGGGGGTGGGGCTCCAGCACAGCCAGTGACTCCTTGCTCAAGCCAGCGACCTTGGGCTTCAAGTCAGTGACCTTGGGCTTCAAGTCAGTGACCTTGGGCTTCAAGCCAACGACCTTGGGCTTCAAATCAGTGACCTTGGGCTTCAAGCCAGCGACCTTGGGCTTCGAGTCAGTGACTTTGGGCTCAAACAGTGACCTTTGGGCTCAAGCTGGCAACCCCACGCTCCAGCTTGATGAGCCTGCACTCGAGTCGGTGACCTCAGGGTTTCACACCTGAGACCTCAGCACCCCAGGTCAGTGCTCTATCAACTGAGCCACCATTGGTCAGTCTCCTTCTACCTTCTAAAAGCGTTCTAATTAACCGGGTAGGAATTGGGGGGCAAATCTGAACATTTAACAAAGTCCCCGTTGCGATAGCGGAGGTCTGTTCTCCGTGGAGACGGGTTGCCCTGGCCCTCGGGTCCCCGCACCTGCCCCTGCCCCAACCCCGCCCCAGACACCCGCCCCTTCCCAGGGAGAGAGAGGGCCTGGGCGAGCTGCCTCTGCAGCTGGCACGGGTATCAGGGTGGCACCGCTGGGCCGTCGCCAGCACCCTGCTTATAAACCGGGCCTGCCTCTGAGCCACACCCTGGTCACCTGGGCTGAGGGGGGAGGGCAGCGAATGCCGCGGATGCCTTCCCTCTGTCCTCAGATCCTCCCTCCTGCAGGGAGACGGGAGGCTGAGCCCGGGGCCCAGCCCGGCGCCCACACTAAGGCAGCAGCCGCGCGTCAGAACCGCCCCAGGAGCTTGTGGCCCGGGGCCCGGGGCCGGGCATCCTCCTAGCCGGAACTGAGAGCCGCTGCCCTAGTGGCCGTGTGGGGTGTCTAAGGTCCCCAAGGCCTCGGTTTCCTCATCTGAAAACAGTCCCAGCACCCCTCCCTGGCCCTCCCACAATTCGCCTTAAGAGAAAACTCGGGCAGTTGAGTCAGAGTAGAGAGCGAGGCAGTGGGGATAACTGAGGGCTTAGCTGACAGAGTTCAAACTCTAATTTGTCTCGGGAATGAGCTAGCAGGTGCTCACCTTCTCTGCAAGGTCCAATGGACCTGCCAGCCGCCCCCAAAGGATGGAGGGCCTGCCCGCCACCCCCTCAGAGGGAGGATGGCTGGATGGGGACCAACAGCCGTACCCACGAGCCCCTCAGCCCACTCCCCCTTCGCAAACTGCAGCAGGGTGTTGGGGGGACCTGGGGTCCTCCCCCGGCACCGTTTATGTTTTCACGAATTCTTGGTGTTAAAGAATTTGGAAACCATCGTTTCAAATAAGCCCAAGTTGCAAAGAGTTGCTTGAAAATTGCCTGTGATGGCTTTGCTACACTCTCCACTTCTGTCTGTCCTGTTCAGATCTCCCCGAACCCACTCATGGTGGGGCCGCCGGCACTGAGGGGTTCTTTGTTAGAGACAAGAGGGACACAGGGACAGACTTGGACACACACATAGCGCCAAGCCCACGGGCTGGGAAGGAGGTGCGGGTGGGCATTGGCTGCCTTGTGAGGCTGAGGCAGCCATCGGGGAGGTTAGGACCGGGGTTCCGAGAAGTCTGCATGGTCCCTGGGTCACCAGGAGAACACAACGCGGGGGCAGGGCGCACCGGTGCATGGCCGTGTTCCCGGCAGCCGGCCGGCCGTGATGGGCTATGCAGCGACCTGTCCCAGGTGGCCAGGAGCTCTGGGTGACGGAGTGCAGGAGAGATGGGCCTTGTGAGGGGTGGGGCAGGACATTTTAGGGGTGCCTCTGTCTCCCCGGCCTCTGCTGCCTCCAGGGAGAGCCATTTAACACGCACACCCCTTTTCCACAGGTCGCTGGACTCCAGCTGTCCAGTGGCTCCGGAACACCTGGGGAACAACTCCTGAGCCTTAGTTTTCTGGCCACCCAGGAATTTTTTTTGGTCCTCCTCTGTATTGGAGAAGTCGCCCCATGGCCTGAGAAGGCAGACTGACCAGACTGAGGAAAGACAGCTTTGACTGCTGGACGGGGACAGTTGGGAAGAGGCGGCAGGTGCGAGGAAGTCTGGGGACAGTGTCCCTGTTCCCACCTACGCCTGCCCTCCAGTGCCGGGAAGTAAAGCCCTCTGATTTATCCTTGGGGGCCAGCGTTCCTTCCCCCGGGTCTCAGGTCCCTGCAGGGCCTGGCTTCCTGACAAGCACATATGATGGATCAGATCGTGGCTCTGACTGCTGGTACATTTACTCAGCGCTGACGATGTTTTGGGTACTTTCCATATGTTCAGAGTAGGTGTTAGTTTTGGCAGATGGCGAGACAGAGCCTGGGTGCCAGCCATCAGGAGACTCTAGCCTCACACCCAGGCCAGGCCTGTGTTTCCACGAGCCTCTGCCTGGAAGAGGTCACCGGTCTGCCTGTGCCAGAGGGCCATGTCCCCCCTCCCCCATTCACTTTCCTTTTTCTGTTCTCTTGGGGAGTTTCCGGAGAGAAGAGGCCTTCATTTCCTGCAGGAAGGATAGTCCCTCCTGTCACCGCGGCCACCCCAAGGACTCTCCCAGCCCGCTGCCTCTCGCTCTGCCCACTTGGACAAGGGACAACCTGTCTGACTCCCTCATCGGACCCCTTCCCCACCCCCCAGCCTCCAGGACCTTTAGCCCCTGCCCCCCTGCCCTCTCTGTTGATACAGCCTGGTGAACAGTCCCCTCCCCTCCCCCCTGACACCAGTCGGCTGCTGCTGGCTTCGGCAGCCCCTGCCTCCATCCCCGGACCCTGCCAGCCCCAGTCAGGCTGGGGTCGGACTCTACTTCCCACCTTCTTGCTGGGTAAAGGCTTCTTCCACCTTGTTGCTGGTGAATTAGTTGAACCCAACCCAGATGCTGGGAAGGTCTGAGAAGGAAGGACCTTACAAGATGAGTTACTTCAGGCTAGAGAACAAACCCTCATTCATGCAGATTAACTAACTCACTCACTCGTTTAACGAATAATTTATTGAGCACCTACTACGTGTGCCTGGCAGTGTTCTAGGCTCTGGGAAAAGAGTAGTGGGAAAGAAAGCAGAAAACAACCGTGCCCTTGTGGAGTGTACCTTCTAAGGGAGGCTCCCTTCCTGTGGACGCGTCCCTTGCAATGGCCTGCAAGTTGTGCTCCAGAGACCTGGCTCCATTCCTGGTAGCTCAAAAGCTCCCTTGTCCCTCCCTCCCCCACACCTGTCCAGCCCCAGCTCTGAATAGCAGCAGTGTGACCTTGGGCAAGGTACCTAGTTAGCCTCTGGGCCTCCTTTTCCTCATCAGTAAATGAGGCTACAGTAGTCATTCCCCCTCCCCCTTATTCACGGTTTCGCTTTCTGCAGTTTTACACTCACGGTCAACCACGGCCCAAAAATATTACATGGAAAATTCCAAAAATAAACAGTTCATAAATTGCGTGGCATTTTGAGCAGCATGATACAAGCCCACGTCATCCAGCTCTGTCCTGCCTGGAACATGAGTCATGCCCTGGTCCGGAGGATCCACGCTGTGTGATCCCCACCTGTTAGTCACTGAGTAGCCATTCAGGTCATCAGATAGACTGTCGTGTGTGCGAGGTGCCTGTGCTCAACACCCTTACCTTAGTCCTTAGTGAATAATGGCCCCAGAGCTCAGGAGTGGCGATGCTGGCAGCTCAGTTCTGCCAAACAGAAGCGGTACTGGGCTTCTTTTAAGCGAAAAAAGTGCTCGTGTAGGGAAAACAGGGTCGACTTAGGTTTCGGTGCCAGCCATGGTTTCTGGCATCCACTGGGGGTCTTGGGACGGATTCACCTCGTATGAGGGGCTGCTGTACGTAGGACCTACGCTATAGGTTGTGGAGGTTTCCGCCAGCTGAGTTCCAGTGGTCTGGTCGGGGCCTGTCCTCTATAATTAAGTGAGCACTTATCACGAGTACTCAAATAACAGCTATTTTATAATCTGCGATAGGAGCATTAATCAGCCATGCCCCACCCACCTCAGCAGGTGGCCGGGAGGGCTAGGTGAGAGGAACCATAAAGGTTCTTCCTGGGCTGCCAAGCCCCGTACACGGGGCAAGGAGCGTTGCTTCACCTTCCAAGCCAGGGGGGACCAAGCGAGCTTAGACGGAACGGGCTAAGGATGCAGGCAGCCCGGGACGGTGAGGGACGGTGGGCGCGCGAACCGCCGACAGTCCGTGGGCAGTGGAGGCCAGCATTGAGGGGGCTGGGGGCTGCCCGTCCAGCAGGAAGGGGCTCTGAGGCCTGAGTGGTAGCCCCTGCTGTGTGTGTGACGGCCGGGCTGCCGCGGGCACTGGAGGCAGGATGGGAGTAGCCCATGGGTGCCGGACAGGCTGCCAGCCTTCTGCCCGGTGACCGGAAAGGCCCCACCTCAGCCCCGGCTGCCCTGCCCGAAGGTGGGCACTGTCTCCCGATTCCCTGCGTGTGCCTCCTCTGGCCCTGCCCGCGTGGCCCGTTGAATCTCTCTCTCCGGGGAGAGGGGACGCGCAGCGGCCTCCGCGTGGGAAACCCTGGGCCCCGGGGATGCGATGTTGTTGCCCGGGAACCCGGAATTCACGGACAGTGAGAGATCCCAGGAGGGTGGGGTGAGGGCCGCTGGGTGGCCGGAGCCGGGATCTCACTCGCCTCCTGGAAGGCCGGCTGGAAATGCTAAGCGCAGTCACTGGACCGACTGGTTCTAGCGCAGTGTTTTCTCAGCTGGCGCGAAGGGGTGGAAGTTGCCCGGCCAGCCTCCGTCCTGTGCCCTGTGGGAAGTGGGTAGGCTCGCAGTGTCCTGGGCCGGCTCGGGCCCAGACGGGCAGGGCTCTTCCCCGCGGCTTCATTGCTCCGAGCAAGCACCCTGACCTTCGGCTACTTACTTCACCTCCAAGCCTTAAAACCCTCATTTGTAAAATGGAGAAAAAAAAATGATGGTTTTGTCGCAGCACGATTCAGTTCTCATGAAACAAGCTAAAGGCTTGTGAAGTTTGCTTTAGCACCTAACACTTGTCGCATAGGAAGCCCCCCATCAATTATAGCTGCTTTATTAGGAGGGTGATGGAGGAGGCCACGGGGAGCCCTGTTCCGTCCCCCAAACAAGAGCCGGGCCTGGGCAGCGAGCAGGGTCTCTCCCCCTCGTCGCTCTCCCGGGTTCTGTGGAAAAGGAAAATATTGTCTTGTGTGCATTTGGGAGCCAAGTTAAAGAATCCCGCCAGTGAGCAGGGGCCACCTCCTCCCGCGAAAGCTGTTTCCCTAACCCTGCAGGGACAGGACGCCAGGTCTAACTGGATGTTAGCCTGCCCACCCCACCCCCACACCCCTCTCCCTAATCCAGGGATGACCTCGGCCTGGGCCAGCCCCTCTGCTCTGGGAGACCTCTCCTCCACAGCCTGCGTGACCCTGACCGTCCCCAGTGTGGCATCCTGACCAGGGCCGCAGTGCCGCGTGGTAGGAACACAGAACAGGCACCCCAGCTCCCACTGGGGCCTCTGCTCCCAGGCCTCGCTGTTCTCCCCCGCCGGTGACGCCCGGTGGAGTCGCAGGAGGAGCCCGGAGGATTGGCCACACCGAAGCCCAGAGGGTGTCTGACATACGGCACACGGAGCCAGGCTGGTTCTCGGGACTCGTGGGCAGAGTGGGGACGACCACAGCTGTGCTGGGGGCGCTGGGCGCGCGGGGGCAGACGGAGCAGCGGAGGGAGGGAGGTGGGAACTGTGCTGACTGGCACCCAGCAGCCTAGAACCCACCCACCCGATCCTGCCACTTAACCTGTCAGCCTGTTTCCCCACTTAACCAGCAGGCGGGAGTCCTAGAACCCACCCCCCCGATCCTGCCACTTAACCTGTCAGCCTCTCTCCCCACTTAACCAGCAGGCGGGAGTCCTAGAACCCACCCCCCCGATCCTGCCACTTAACCTGTCAGCCTCTCTCCCCACTTAACCAGCAGGCGGGAGTCCTGCCACTGGCTTGTTCTGAGGGTCAGTGGTGCTTCTCGCCCTGGGGGTGTGAGGCCTTCCAGAATGCCCCTTGTGCCTGTCCCTCTCTGGGTGACCATGAGGGACAACGGAGATCACGTATCAGTGGCTCCCTGATAACCTAGGGCCAGAGGCAGAGGCTGTGCCCTACAGGGCACCCTGTCTCAGGGTGAAGGGCAGGAAACCCCGCTTTTCAGCCGCAAAGCCCCCAACGGCAACGCCCTCTTTGGTCGCCTGTTTTGCCAGCTCTTACGCTTGATGCCTCCTTAGCACTTACTAAGTGACTCCCCAGTCGCCGCTCACCGGTGGCAGCCAGTTCTCTCAGTGGGAGTGGTGTCGGCGTGGTGGGTGGGCTGTCCTGTGACTGGCAGGGCATTTCGCCTCTCTGGTCCCTGCCCACTTGATGTCAGCAGCACCCCCGCCACCCCTGGGAGGGATTTCATCTCTGCGCCGTGCTATCCCTGGTGCCCGAACGGTGCCCAGCACAGTGCTCCCCGCACCAGGCTGCATATCTAACACTTCCGGAGTGTACCAGCACCCCCCCACCCCCCACCCCACTGCCCAGCTGAGGACCCCTGCTCTAGCCACACCTTCGCCATCTCTGATGTACGGGACTCACCCTTGGTCCCAGGGGTCCCCAAACTTTTTACACAGGGGACCAGTTCACTGTCCCTCAGACCATTGGAGGGCCGCCACATACAGTGCTCCTCTCACTGACCACCAATGAAAGAGGTGCCCCTTCTGGAAGTGTGGTGGGGGGCCGGATAAATGGCCTCAGGGGGCCACATGTGGCCCGCGGGCCCTAGTTTGGGGAAGCCTGGCCCTAGACCCTTTGTTATTGGAAATGGACAACTGCCAGGGGCAGTCTCTTCTGAGTTAGCTAAGAAAGCGCCCCCTGCTCCCTCTCGGACCTTGGCCTGTTGGTGGACACTTTGGTTAGTTACCATATCCTGTGAAGTCACTCAGAATGGGGCAGAGTGCCCACTGCCCGCTGTGTGGCCTGACCTCGAGAGAACCATGGGCCTGTTACCCCCAGCCCTGCAGAACAGGTAATGTGTGGATGTGGCCTGAGATGTATTTACCTTTCTCTGGGCGGCCACCCTAGTGTTTGCTGGTTTGTGCTCGGCTGGAAACCAAGGACTTTTCCCTCTGGTCCTATATTGGTCTTTTCCAACCCAAAGTGTAAGACATGAAAATTTAAAAAAGACATTCATATCTTGTCAGTTTGGGCTCAGGTTTCAAGTACAGATGGTTTTGAGTCCTCAGCTGCCATTGCCGCGTGTGGGTCAGCCATCGTCCCATCCCAGCCTGTCCCCCGTATTGCGTCCTTGGTGTGTTGGTGATTAAAATATTGACGAGGCCAGGCCTTTGGCCTGATCATGGAGACCACAGGCCAAGTTGATAATGATCAATATGTCTTGTGGTTGTTTCCCTGCCTTCAAATGGACCCAAATTAATCCCAGCTCTTTACCACCACCCCCGCCCACTTTCTCTGTTTTGTCCACATGAATGTCTTTAAACCCGTGCCTTCAGCTGCCTCGCGAAATCTAGATCTACTGCATTCCACCCAACTTCAAAGCATCGCAACCCCTTCGGAGCTGCGGAGATGCACTTAGCTGAGCGTGACCCGTTCCTTTCGTTCTTGGTGACCCTGTTTTCTTGGTGACCCCGTGTTCTTGGTGACCCCGTGCCGGCTCCCAGGGCCCTCCACTTCCTCTCCGGGTCTCCAGAACGTTCTGCCCCGGCAAAGTCTGCAGCAGTTCATGTTGGAGTTTCCAGGATCCACCCCTTTTTGTTGTTGTTGTTGTTGTTTGTAAGAGAATAGAGGTAGCTGGTCTCCCGAAATCTTTTTCTGTTCCCGGCGATTCCACGGGGACGACCAGAGGTGGCAGGTCAGGCGCGTCCTTCCCTGGTCAGCAGGACGGTTCCCGCCGGAAGGTGTCCCTGTGTGCCCTCTCCATCTCTGGAAGTTCACCGTGCCCTCCCCGCTCCCCTCTGAGACGGATGTCTGAGGGGTTCTGCGCTCTCTGCCATCTGCTGGACATGAGGGCACAGCCTCATTCTCCGGCTTCCTTGATGTCCCTTTTCAGGGAAACTTTGGGTGGGCCTTCATGTCTCAGCTCTCCTGTTGGCCCATTCATATTGAAATGTCCCGGTGTTGTCACACGCACGTGGCCTGGCCAGCTTGACGGCCAGCTCTCTGCGGGCAGGGCTGACGGCACGGCAGCCTCTCCACGTGGCTGCCCCACGGCCTGCCAAGATACGCTCTGCGCATGCTGTGGGGGGGGGGGGGGCAAGCAGCAAGCAAGGTAGTGTGATGGCCTGTCAGGCAAGCATGGCATCATGGGAAATTCTTTATAGCATCTGCAGATCCACATACACGGACTTGCAGCTCCTGCTGCAGACTGCACCTTCCTTCAGAGCAACCTGCCCCTTCCCCGTCTCCCACCAAATGTTAGTCATGCCGCAGGTGGATTAAAGCTATGGTTTTTCTGTCTTTCCCTCGCTTCCATTCCTTTCTGTCTCCCACCAGCCCTAGGCTTGACTTTTATAGGGACTATGGCTGAACTCCCGGCATGTGGACTGGATGGGGCATCCTGGGACCCCCTCCCTCCTTGGGGGCAGAACTGGAGCCCCAGACTCGGAGCAGATCCTGGCCCTGTGAGCTGCCCTCTGGGGTCCAGCCTCCGGCATGGCATCAGAGATTACGGTCCAGGGGGCAGAACGGAAGGACGGGCCAAGGGCAGGGTCTGGTCAGGTGGAAACAGGTTGGGCAGCTCTCCGTGCTCCTGGAACAGATAAGGCCTCCCCCAGGAGCTTCTCCTGGACTTCCCCAGGCGACCTCCCCGCCCCGCCCACAGCCCACAGTTGCTGGGAGCTCTCTGGGGACTGCCAGCACCGTATTGAGTCACCCAGAAATGTATACACTAATGATCTGTCCTGTCCCAGATGTTGAAACTGCTCGGCCCAGAGCTGAGATAAAGGGCTCCAGAGAAGGGGTGGGGGAGGGGAGGAGCCCATAGGGGGAGAGGATGGAGACCCAGACACAGGGCAAAGGGGACCTTGGAGGGCAGATCCCAGAGGACGCTGAGCCCAAGAGGAAACCTTGGCAGGTGTCCTGACAGTGGGGGTGGAGGGTGGGGAAGGGTCCCTGGCAGGCCAGCCCTGCAGTAGAACACTCCTCTGTGGAGAGCTGGGAACGGCGTGCGGGCCCTCCTGTGTGCTGCCGTCACACCTGTCCTCTCGAAGAGGCCGGGCCGTCTGCTGCAGTGGTTCTCAAAGTGTGGTCCCTGGACCAGTAGCTTCAGCATCACCTGGGAACTTGTCAGGAAGGGAAGTTCTTGGCCCCCTTCCCAGACCTCCCGAATCAGAGGCTCGGGATTGACAAGCTCTCTGGCTGATTCTGGTGCATGTGAGTAAGTTTGGGAAGCACTGGCTCGGGTAGAGGGGCGACTTGGGAGCAGACTGCCTGGGTTCGTTCAGATGGTACACAACGTTACAAGGGCTGGACTTGCGACTCTTTGACTTGATGGTGGTGTGAAAGCGATAATGCATTCAGTAGAAACTGTACTTCGAATTTTGAATTTTGAGCCTTCCCGGGGCTAGTGATAGACGGCACAGTCCTCTCTCGCGATGCTGGGCAGCAGCCGCGAGCCGCGCGCCCCAGCCGGCCCCATGGCCACGAGGGCCAACCACCACCTCCGCAGTGCCCAGTGCTGCCGGTGCTGCTTGGATACTGTGTTCTGAGCACGTTTCAGGTGGGTTAGGCTAAGCTGGGATGTTCGGTAGGTTAGGTGCGTGAAATGCATTTGTCAAAAAGATTTTATTTGTTGATTTCAGAAAGAGGAGAGAGAGAAAGAGCCAGATGGGAGGGTAGGAGGGGAGAACAAGAAGCATCAACTCACAGTTGCTTCCCGTGTGTGCTTTGATCGGGCCAGCCTGAGGCTTCGAACCGGCGACCTCAGCATTCCAGGTTGAGGCCCTATCCACTAGGCCACCACAGGTCAGGCTAAGTGCATTTTTTGACTTGCGAACTTACAGTGGGCTTATTGGGACGCAAGCCCATCATAAGCTGAAGAGCAGCTGTACTTAATAGCTAGCTGTGTGACCTTGGACAAATTGCTTAACCTCTCTGATCCTCTATAAAACGTTTCATCATCTATTAAATGGAGACAATAATGTCCCTTGTTATTGTGATGATTAAATGAGAATGTTTACAAGGAATTGAACACAGTGCCGTCACTTAGAAAGCATTTGTTGGTTTGGCCTCCTTTGACCTTCACTGTCCCCCTTTGTAGGTAGTATCTGATGCCGCAGGACAGGGCGTGGCCATCACAGGGAACCAGACCTTCAACAACTGGAACTGGCCCAATGCAATGATTTTTGCAGCCACCGTCATCACTACCATCGGTGAGTCTTCTGGGACCTTGGGAATGCCCACTTCCACGCCCTCGCTCCCCAGAACTTTGGAGGCGTGCAGTTCTGGTCCCACGGCCTTGTCCAGCTAAACTCGTGTCAGCTGCAGCCTGTCCTTCTGAGACTTTTCCTGGGGGGAGTTGTCAATCCTTGGTGACTGGCCATGCCTGGGAGACTGTGTTCAGGAGTCCCGACCTGGGCTCTCAAACCAGAAACGACACGGCCTGGCAGTCGGAGCCATGCAGGAGGTGGTTGAGCAGGTAGGTTGCTCACTGTGCAGACCAAGCCCCTGCCTGCTCGCCCGGCTGGGTGTCTGTCCTGGTTATCTACGGATGGCTGCAGAGCCAGCCACCCCAGAGGACAGTAACTAAAAGCATAACTTCTCATCTTGCGCCGTCCTGGGAGTTGACCAGTCACGACTGGCCGGTTCTTGCTTGAGGCCTCTCCGGCAGTGGCCGTTGGGGTGGCTGGCGCCAGGCTTGTCTGAAAGCCTCACTGGCGGACATTCCCTGAGTCTTCTTCCATCACAAGTGATGGGCGATACTGGCTGAGGGGCTGGGAGCACAGCCGGGGGGGAAAACACAGAGGCGCGGTCATCTCACAGTGTGGCATCTGGATTCCGGGAGGGACGGTCCCCAAGGGATCAAAGGGAGAAGCGGCAGTGTTCTTAGACTGAGCCTGTCTGTCCATTGTCACCGGTCAAGCACGTCACTCAATCCCAGGTTCAGAGGGAGGGCAGTTAGACGCCAGGTTGACGTGAGCAGCCGCAGGGTCGCATAAGACGGGATGGAATAAAGAGTGTCCGTCTTTGGGGACCATCTAGGGGTGTCTTCCAGAGATGACGGTGGAGGCTGTCTGCCTGCCAGTCACGGAGCCCGCAGTCAGACGGCAGAGGCACAGCCCGTGCCATCGTAATTGCCCGGAAGCGATCATGATCATGGGGTGATCAAGGGAATGTATTTCCTAAGGAAATATATTATATTGCTCTATCACAGGGGTCGGGAACCTATGGCTCGAGAGCCAGATGTGGCTCTTTTGATGGCTGCATCTGGCTCACAGACAAATCTTTAATAAAAAAAATAATAACGTTAAAAATATAAAACATTCTCATGTATTACAATCCATTCATTTCCTACCGCTCATGTTCATGGTTGCGGGTGGCTGGAGCCAATCACAGCTGTCCTCTGGGACAACACCAAATTTTTATTGGATAATGCGTAACGTACACAGGTTGTTGAATGGCTCTCACGGAATTATTAATACATTTTAAAATATGTGGCGTTCATAGCTCTCTCAGCCAAAAAGGTTCCCGACCCCTAATCTATCATCAAGTGATCTGAGAGCACGGGCCTCCCTCAAGCTGTGTGTGTGTGTGATGGAGGCAGGGGCCACTCTGAGCCTGGCCCCGTGCCTCCCGGCTATGGTTCTATTCTTAACTCGACTTCTCTTCTTCCTCAGGCTATGGCAATGTAGCCCCCAAGACCCCCGCTGGGCGGCTCTTCTGTGTCTTCTATGGTCTCTTCGGGGTGCCACTCTGCCTGACGTGGATCAGCGCCCTGGGCAAGTTCTTCGGAGGACGAGCAAAGCGGCTGGGCCAGTTCCTCACCAAGAGAGGCGTGAGCCTGGTGTGTCCCCAACCCCGGGTGTTGGGCAGAGACGGGGGAGCCTGGCAGGAGGTGGGGGCGGGTGGGAAAGATCCAAGAACTGGACAGAGGTGTTCGATGGCTGTTTCAGAACCCCCTGCCCTCCTGGGCTGGGCTAGGAACCCAGGGCGGTGAGCCTCCTCCCGGGTGTGGTGCCCACTGACCTTCCCTCTGGCCACACCCCTGGCCCTCGAACGTCTGTGCTGGGATCCCCTGCTCTCTGCCGTTGTCTGACCTGGTCTCCCCACCGCCATCCCCTCAGCGGAAGGCGCAGATCACGTGCACGGCCATCTTCATCGTGTGGGGCGTCCTGGTCCACCTGGTGATCCCGCCCTTCGTGTTCATGGTGACCGAGGACTGGAACTACATCGAGGGCCTCTACTACTCCTTCATCACCATCTCCACCATCGGCTTCGGCGACTTCGTGGCCGGTGAGTCCTGCCCCCCCCCCCCCCCCCCCCGTGGCCTCTGCCTCCCCGCCACGTCTTTCTCTGCTTCTCCAGTCCCAGTCGGTGACCTGCATTGGGAGCCTGAGGGGGCATTTGTGCCCTGGGCACTGCCTCACCCAGTTGGCAGCGGGGACCCCACCTCACCCTACCAGTTGCAAGAGGAGCCAAGGCTCCTTTCCTGGGGCGTGGCTCTCTTCCTCCCCCCCCTCCCATCCTCTCTCCAGGATCAGCGCGTGATCTCTTCCCAGCAGGTTGGGGACTGGACCGGGAGAGGCACCGGTGTGCCCACCTCCTGCTCTGAGGTGCACTAGGGACAGGGTGGGGCCTTACACCTGTGGAGTTTGCGCCAGTGCCCAGAGAGCCCCTGAGCGGAGACCCCGCCCCGCCACAGAGCTGCCTTCCTTCAGGAGAGCTGAGGAGCTGCCCCGGAGGCTTGGCTCAGAAGCCCGAAACTTTGCTCTGACCACAGTCAGCTTAAACAGAAGAGAGGCCTTCTCCCAAGCTGCCAGGGCCAGGACACTCCCCCCTCCCCCACGTAATCCAGGCAGGAGGAGAGGTTCTGTGGCCCCTGTCTGGTCACTCGGTCACTCTCCTGCTTGTGCCTGGGGCCTGCACAGCCTCCTGGTCCTCAACCGTCTTGACACCCCATTTGGCCACACTGACCCACTGTTTGTTCCCTGGGGCCTCTGGTCTCCCCCTCCCCCTTCCCCTTCCCAGGGGGCAAAGGCAGGTCACTGCCCTTCTGCCCCATTGTAAGTGGACACTCGGAATGTTGGGAGGGGGCGGCTGGGCCAGGGCAGGAACAAGAGAGGCCTGAACACTCCGCTGACCTGGCCAAGCTGGGCCTGTGTTTTGGGAGATAAATTTAGATGGAGGCACAAGCCTGCCTTTGTGTGGCCGTCGGGGCCCCAAGCAGGCAGAGAGGAGCCTTTGTATGGAGAAGCGCAGAGGGTGCTTATAACCCGTCCTTTCTCAGCCCAACGAGATGCTAAACCTCTGCCTCGGTGCCCGTAAAAACTGTAAAACTGGTCCAAAACGAAACAAAAATCCCGAAGGAACGGCGCCCGCCCCCAGGTGTGGAAAAGTCCAGTGAGTTCCTGGTCCTCGGTGCTGAGGAGAGGGCCCGGCTGCACGAGCCTGTGCCTGGTTGTCGGCATAACCCCCGATGCCCAAGACCGGGAATGAGATGAGCAGCGCCTCCCGTTTGCAGGGGACACACAGCCCCTGCCTTCGGGGACCCTCTAGTCCAGGGGTCCCCAAACTTTTTACACAGGGGGCCAGTTCACTGTCCCTCAGACCGTTGGAGGGCCGGACTATAAAAAAAACTATGAACAAATCCCTACGCACACTGCACATATCTTACTTTAAAGTAAAAAAACAAAACGGGAACAAATACAATATTTAAAATAAAGAACAAGTAAATTTAAATCAACAAACTGACCAGTATTTTAATGGGAACTATGCTCCTCTCACTGACCACCAATGAAAGAGGTGCCCCTTCCGGAAGTGCTGCGGGGGCCGGATAAATGGCCTCAGGGGGCCGCATGCGGCCCGCGGGCCGTAGTTTGGGGACCCCTGCTCTAGTCCCTGCCCCGAGGGAGCCGCACTCTGGAGGAAGCCCCTTTTTCAGGCTCAGGAGATGGCAGGAGAAGCACAGGAGACATAATGTTACAATTAACATGCCCCGGGAGGTGGAAAGTTACACAAACCCCAGATAATCCTGGAGTGTAAAACGTGTGGGATAACCTGGGAGGGCTCCCTGGAGCAGGTGTCAGGAGCCTGGCCGTGGGAGGGACCAATCTGAGGAGGGCGGAAACAGGGAAGCGGGAGGCAGGCCAAGCCGCAGGGAGGGGCAACCAAGGCTGTCCAGAATGCCCCCCACCCCCCTCCCGGGACCAGTGCTCACAGTCCTCTCGGCCCAACCACCAGCCTCGCTTCTCTTCGACCAGGGGGACCATGCCCTCGATGAAGGTGTCAGATCCCCCACAGTAACTTCCATCCTGGTTGTCACTGAACTATGACATGTATACCCAACGAGTAGCCAACACGGCCAGGTGAGGGGTAGGTGACCAGCTGAAAAGCCAGCATTCACGTTGGCCGCCTGCCCTGTGTGCTGGCTCCAACCCCAGCCTCCCCAGAGTCCCTCTCCCTCGAACCTCCCTCAGCCCAGAGAGCCACCCTCCTGACCTCGGGCAGTTGAGGAAACTGAGGCTCAAGCAGGTGGGGGGCTGGGAAAGACCCTTGAGGACGCTGGGGCAGGCCTCCTGGACCTTTTCTTATTGCAGCCCCTCCTGTGTTTTTTCTTTTATTATTTTTTTGTTTGTTTTTGTTTTTGTGACAGAGACAGAGAGAGGGACAGATAAGGACAGACAGACAGGAAGGGAGAGAGATGAGAAGCATCAATTTTTCGTTGAGGCACCTTAGTTGTTCATTGATTGATTTCTCATATGTGCCTTGACCCGGGGGCTACAGCAGACCGAATGACCCCTTGCTCCAGTGACCTTGGGCTGGTGAGCCCTGCCCAAACCAGATGAGCCCAAGCTCAAGCCGGCGACCTTGGGGTTTCGAACCTGGGTCCTCCGCGTCCCAGTCCGACGCTCTATCCACTGCGCCACCACCTGGTTGGGCTCCCCTCCTGTGTTTTGGTGCCGTTCCCACTCCCAGGTGGTAGTCTTGGCCTTTGAGTGTTTGTGGGTCCCGCTGCGACCCTCTCCTGACCCTCTGGGCTTCCGGTTCTGTCCTCAGGTGTGAACCCCAGCGCCAACTACCACGCCCTGTACCGCTACTTCGTGGAGCTCTGGATCTACCTGGGGCTGGCCTGGCTGTCCCTGTTTGTCAACTGGAAGGTGAGCATGTTTGTGGAGGTACACAAGGCCATTAAGAAGCGGCGGCGGCGGCGGAAGGAGTCCTTCGAGAGCTCCCCGCACTCCAGGAAGGCGCTGCAGATGGCGGGGGGCCCAGCGTCCAAGGACGTCAACATCTTCAGCTTTCTGTCCAAAAAGGAGGAGACCTACAATGACCTCATCAAGCAGATTGGGAAGAAGGCCATGAAGACGAGCGGGGGTGGGGACAGGGTCCCGGGGATGGGACCTGGGCCTGGGCCTGGACCCGGACCTGGACCCGGACCCGGACCCGGACCGGGACTGGGACCAGGGCCGGGGCCTCAGGGGGGCGTCCCTGCCTCCCTGGCGCCCCTGGTGTTCTACTCCAAGAACCGGGTGCCCAGCTTGGAAGAGGTGTCTCAGACGCTGAGGAGCAAGGGCCACGTGGCGCGGCCCCCCGGCGAGGAGGCCGAGACGGGGTCCCCCCAGGGCGGCTCCCCCGCCTCCGAGGTGTTCATTAACCAGCTGGACCGCATCAGCGAGGAGGGCGAGCCGTGGGACGCCCCGGACTACCACCCGCTCATCTTCCAGAACGCCAACATCACCTTTGCGAACGAGGAGACCGGCCTCCTGGACGAGGAGGCGTCCAAGTCCTCGCTGGAGGACAACCTGGCCGGGGAGGAGCGGCCCCCGGAAGAGGCCGAGGCCCAGGCGACCCTCGGCTTGGGCGAGCTGCCCTCGTCCGACGAGTCCACCTTCACCAGCACCGAGTCGGAGCTCTCCGTGCCTTACGAACAGCTCATGAACGAGTACAACAAGGCGAACGGCCCCCGGGGCACGTGAGGCGGGGCCGGCTCCCCACTCCACCTTGGACGGCTTCTGTTACCCTCATCCTGGGGCGTCCTGCTGTGCCCGGGACCCCCTGGAACTAGGAGTGGGGCGCCAAGGGCCTTCCTCGCCTTCTATCCCCTCCAGCTAGATGCTACCCGTCGAGCATGGCGCCTGCCCAAGACAGGGCCTCTGTTCTCCGGCTGAGCCGGCGCCCTGGCCCCGGGAGGCGTCTGTCCCGAGCACAGCTGGTTGACTCGATGGTTCAAGGACACGGGTGGGCCAGCGGGACGGACCCCGAAGAGGCCTGCACTGCGTGGGTCTGCGCCCCATCCTGCGGTTCAGAATGTCACACGGTTCTCTTAGTTCGGGGCCTCGGCCACTGGAGCGTCCAACATGAGTGAGCTTCTGTGTGCCGGGCGCCGAGCTAGGTGTTTTGGAGAGAGGGAGCGCCCTGCCTTTGCCGGAGGTCTAGCTGTGGTGTGGGCACCGGGCCCTTCGGGTCTCAGCAGGAGCAGGGCCCTGCCCGGGGCAAGGGTTCAATCACCCCCTCTGGTCTGCCCGACTGGCCCCTCCTGCAAACCTCAGTAGGGGAAGGGCGCCTGGGGAAAAGGAGGGAGCAGATAAGGCGGTTACTGCAATGGTCCCGATAAGGAGCCGTCCTGGGTCCCAAGCCCCAAGCATGCCCCAGGCCCTAGAGCCTTGTTGATTTACTGGGACAGCCCAGCCCAGAGCCCAGTGTCCTGTCCCAGACACCCTGTGGCTAAGTGATGGTAGATGCGGGCTTTCTGCCTCCCGGGTGGTGGGAGGAAGGGAAGGGGGCAGGTTGTGGCTGGTGACCAGGGAGCCACAGCGCCAGCTCAGCTCTGACAACCCTCCCACCCCCCCACCCCCGACCCCGTCTCCCTCTGCTCAGGGCCAGGACCTCACTGCTCCCCAGTCTGCGCTTAGCTCTCACAAGTGGGAATGGCCAGATATGTGAACCAAGCTCCTCCCTCTAGCCTGTGTGTGTGTGTGTATATGTCTGTGGTGTGTGTGTGTGTGTGTGTGTGTGTGTGTGTGTGTGTGTGTGTGTGTGTAAGAGAGGAAAGGATCTGTGATGGGGGGAGGGCAAAGATAATGTGAAACTGAACAGACTGTTTCCGGGAAGGGGCTGCAGACTGTTTCCAGGAAGGGGCTGGTCGAGTTCTTAGGTTCTCTTCGCCATGCATGTTTTGTTATTGTTCTAAAATGAACTGTTTTATACACCCGGCACCTGTTGGCTTTAGAGCCAAAGTGGCGCGAAGGAGCAGGAGCCAGGAGCAGGGTCCCAAGGATTGGGGTGTTCGGTGTTCATTCTCTTACCCCGCCACTCAGCTGGGCCTTTCTCAGTGACCTCCGCCAAGGTCAGGATGTGGAGAGTCCCCACATCGAGTGTGGGAGGGGACGCTGATCCGCAGGTGAACAGAGTCGGGGAGGGGCACCCATCACAGGTGGTGGATACTGGGTGGGAGGTGAGTGATCACCCTTGACCCCAACACCCTCTCTGCTTCTCAGCCCCCTCTCCGTTACTGGGGGGCCAGACCGGGCCAGAACCCACCCACTCCCCTGCATGTGAAGACGGCGACAGGCGTGAGCATCCACACCCGCACCCACTGAAACTGAGGGATATGGTGGACAGTGGAGTGAGAAAGAGTGGCCTCCCACTTTTCTGTAAAATGTTTTGATCATATGCTCATCTTCCTGTCCTCGCCCCCCTCCTCCCCGCTGGGTGTCACTGGCTGTCCCGGAAGTGCACACACTGTATGTGCATACGGACCATGATGTCAAATGTAATTTATTTTAACATTTTTACAATAAAACCTGAGATGGACAGGCCAGCCTGGTGTGTGCTGAGTGGGGGTGGGGGGAGGGGGAGGATGGATGGGGGACTGGGGGTGGGGGGAGGGGAAGGTTGGGTGGGGGGACTGGGGGTGGGGGGAGGGGGAGGTTGGGTGGGGGATGGGGGGAGGGGGAGGTTGGGTGGGGGGCTGGGGGTGGGGGGAGGGGGAGGTTGGGTGGGGGGGTGGGGGAGGGGGAGGTTGGGTGGGGGGCTGGGGGTGGGGGGAGGGGGAGGTTGGGTGCGGGACAAGGGGGTGGGGGCCGTCAGGGAGGGCTGAGGACAGCCTCAGGGTGGTCTGAAAGGAGAAAAACGGTGGAAAGTGACTCTGGGGGAAGGGCAGGCTTCCTAAGATGAGGCGGGCAGAACAGGCTTCCTGGAGGAGGTGGCAGTTAACAGGTCTGAGTGAGGATGGGGAAGGACCACCACAGAAGGGGTTCCAGAACCAGGAAGGAGAGCTGGGAACGAAGGGGGAGAGGTGGGGGTGCCAACAGCAAACCCGTGATACCAGTCTGCCCAGCACCGTGCTGCGTGCTCCAGCTCCGTGATATGTGAAGGAACCCGTCTGATCTTGCAACAGCTCTGCGAGGCTGGTATGCCGTCCCTGTTCCTTAGGCGAGGAGACAGGCCCCAAGAGGTGACTTGTGCAAGATCTCAACACCCAGGCGGGGAGGCTGGACTCAAACCCACGCAGCCCCGCTCGGGTTGGTTGAGCTTGGAGCCTTCTATGACAGTGCCAGGGCTTCCTTCCCGGGGCCACCCCGCACAGGACAGTCAAAATTTTGAGTCTGTTGGGGAAAATGAGGAGTTCTGTGACTTCCGGAGTGAACCACATTCTTTATGAGGGTAGAGATGTATTTACAAACGATCATTGTCTAAAATACCAACCCATTCTGTATCATCTCAAGCAAGACAAAAGAAAAAATAAACAAATGGGACTACATCAAACTTAAAAAGTTTTTTGCACAGCAAAGGAAACCTTCAACAAAATTGGAAAAACAACCCACTGAATGGGAGAACATATTTGCGGCTCTATCTGACAAGGGCTTGCTATCCAAAATTTATAACACCCTTATAAAACTCAACACCAAAAATACACAAAGAATCCAATTAAAAAGTGGGCAAAGGACCTGAATAGACAGACACTTCTCTTAAGAGACATACAGATGGCCAACAAACATGAGAAGATGATCAATGTCACTAATCAGAGAAATGCACATGAAAACCACAGTGAGATATCAGCTCATATTTGTCAGAATAGCTATCACCAATAAATCAACAAACAAGTGTTGGCAGAGATACTGAGAGAGCGGAACCCTCCTGCACTGTTGGTGGGAATGCAGACTGGTGCAGCCACTGTGGAAAGCAATAGTATAGAGTTACCTCAAAAAATTAAAAACGGAACTGCCTTATGACCCAGCAATTCCGCTTCTGGGAATATGTCCTAAGAATCCCAAAACACTGATTAGAAAGGATATGTGCACCCCCGTGTTCAATTACAACAGCCAACATTTGGAAATGGCCCGAGTGCCCATCAGTAGATGAGTGAATAAAAAAGCTGTGGTCCATTTACTCAGTGGAACACTACTCGTCTTTAAAAAAAAAAAAAAAATGAAGGAAATCTTACCTTTTGCAACAGCATGGATGGCCCTGGAGAGTATTACGCTAAGAGAACTAAGTCAGTCAGAGAAAGACAAGTGCCGTATGATGTCACTTATATGTGGAAACTAATGACCAAAATAAACTAACAAACAAGATAGAAACAGACTCACAGATACAGAGAACAGACTGACAGCTGTCAGAAGGGAAGGGGTTTGGAGGCTAGGCGAGAAAGGTGATGAGATTAAGCACAGAAAAAGAACTAGACACAGACAGCAGTGTGGTGATTACCAGGGGCAAAGGCAGGTGGGAGGAGGTAGGGGCGGGTAAAGGGGATAAGTGGTGATGGAAGGAGACTTGGATGGTGAACACACAATATATAGATGATGTATTCTAGAATTGTGCACCCGAAAATGATGGAATTTTATTAATGTCACCCCAATAAATTCATTAAAAAATAAAAAATAGAATCCAAAAATATACCAGCCAATTCTTAACTACTTGATATTATCCCTCCGTCTGTCCAAACATCTCCACTCACTTCTCCCCGTTCTCTCTCTGACACACACACACACACACACACACACACACGCGCGCGCGCGCACGCACACACGCACACACACACCCAAGGTTCTTTGGTTTTGCTTTAGCTCCTTTCAGCCTCAAGGCAACAATGTTGCACTAAGCGCTGCATTACCTTGCACTTGACCATTTCACAAAGCTCTTTGGCAAACACAGCGTGGACCCCCCCCCCCCCACCCAGTGGGGCAGGTTCCTCAGCCCCCTCTGCAGTGAAGGAGCCACAGCTGGGGCACAGCCTCTCAGAATTGTGCTGAGCTGGGATAAGGCCCCAAAGGGAGGCTGGGGTGGAGGTGTGGTCTTGACCTCTGTGGCTAAGCTTAGTCTGGAGCTTTCTGAGCAAAGGCCTGGAAGTGGGGGAGAGGACAGCATCTGGAGCAGAGGGTGGGGCCCGGGGGGCACCCCAAGTTCCTGAGGGACCCAGAGCACAGGAGGGGCACCATGCAGGGGGTGTGGTCACGTCACAGGGCCTGTGCTGTCGCTGTCGCTGTGGAGGGCTGGAAGGTAGAGGAGGTGGTTTGGGAGTCACGGGGGAGGACCCCGGCAGGGAAATCCCTCTGCTGATGCCAGACCTTGTAACCCAGGTCAGTGAGACCCGGATAAGTGAGACCTACAGGCTTCTGGGGGACATGGTCCAACCCCCAGAGGGCCTCCTGGCCTGTGGTGGAGCAGTGGATAAAGGGTCAACCTGAAACACTGAAGTCGCCAGTTCGAAACCCTGGACTTGCCTGGTCAAGGCACAGATGGGAGTTGATGCTTTCCTGCTCCTCCCCCTTCTCTCTCTCTCTCTCTCTCTCTCTTTCTGTCTGTCTCTCTCCACTCTCTAACGTGAATAAATAAAATCTAAAAAACCCAAAAACCTCAGAGGGCCAAGGAGCTCTGAGGCAGACACTCCCAGTCCAGTGGGCCCGTTCCCCACGGCCTCCCAGCCCCTGGCCCCTCCTGCCCCCTCCTAGAAGCCTCCTTGCCCCCCTAGTGACCCGGCACCCTGCTCTCCACAGTCATCACCCGGACGTTCCATTCATTTCTCCAGCTCCTGTTCGCCGAGCACCTACTATCGCACAGGCTCTGCTCCGGCCACTTGGAAAACAACAGTGTGTAAAATAAACAAAGATCCCCGCCTCCGTGGAGCTTGCGGTCTGGTTCCCTTGGCTCGCATTTCCGGCCGTTTTTCATGGTTTGTGCTTGGTGTTCGCATCCTGTCCACACTTCTCAAAGCTCATTCAACCCATTTGTCTCTTCTATTTTGTCTTTTAATCCTCACAACAGGCATGATGATTTTTTTTTTTTCAAATTCAAATTAGTAAGCAGCCCAGCAGCTCGCCTGGCTTGCCTTGCCGTTCCTCGTGCTGCGCTCCAGAGGTTCCTAACCTGACGGGGAGACACCCGCAGACAACCCGCGGGCCGACGGAGGAACCGATCCCTACCCCGCGTCTGCAGCTCAGGGGGACCAGGGCACAGGTAGAGAGAGAAACAAGCACCAGCCCTGGGGGCGTCCCCGAGTGGCGTGCCAGGACGGACAGAAAGAAACCGGGGCGGCTGGGCCTCACCCCCGTACCGGGAAGGGCCGGGGCGGGTTGTCTTTAGTCTGACAACACGGAAGCTTCCTAGAGCCCGGGGCAGCGTGAGGGGGCAGGAGCAGGTGGGCAGAGCTCTGCCGCTGTGGCCGGATCTCCTGGAATCTCTGCCCTTCCCTGGGCCCCTGACGTTTAGGCTCCGCTCGCCAATCAGCTCTCCGCCCCTGAAATAACAGGTCCCCAATTTCCAAATTCATACACAACTGGTCCGGGAACCGGATGCCAGTTTGTGAATCTCCAGGATATGTTTGTGGAACAGTGAGAGTGCCTCCCCAAATCTCTGCCCCTTCTCTCCAGCCAGGCCTCGACAGCCCCTCACCGGGACCCCCACAACAACATAGGCAGGGCCTGGTACCTAGTAGGGGCTCCACAGATGTTTGTTGAATGACTGAGTGAGCCCCTTAGCTGGTGGTCTCCCTTCAGCTGGCCATCAGTGCAACCAGCGGTATGTATCCTAAACTCCATCTGACCCCTCCGTCCCCTGCTTTCGACTCCTCAGGGGCTCCCGCGGCTCTTCCCGACCCGCTTCTCTCTCCAGCCTCACCTTCCATCCTTTTCCACCTCTCTCTGGCCACATGAAGTTTCTCAGATGAGCCAGGTCTCCCCAAACCCACGCAGTTTCCTCTGCCTTCCCTGTCTCCTGGCGAAATCCTAAAACCGGATGGGGTTCAAGGTGGACATCAGCTTCTCTGGGAAGATTTCCATAATTAATTACCTGCCCCATCTCTGGATTCTGGATTCTGGGTCAGACGTCCCTCTGGGCCCTGAGCAACCCCACACAGCAAGCTGATGCTTCTGTGCCCTCAGGCTGCCTGCCTCCTGGTCCCCCGACGCCCCGACCCCCGCCCGGAGCCTGGACAGACGCGGACTGGCTGGCTCCGCCCCACCTGGGGATCCCCACCTCTGGCCCTGGCTTGGAGGGAGCTCAGCTGCTCCGTGTTTACTGAACGGGGGACGGGAGGGGTGAATGGGCTCTCTCCCTGGTATTTCGCCCCTCTTTCCTGGAGCAGAGGCCAAATCCAGAGGCAAGGCTTGTTCCACAAGGGCAAGTCCCAGCAAATCCGGGTGAATGAATTGAAGGGACATTGTCGCACACAGGCTGTGGTGGCTTGATGAGTCACCTGATTTTGCTAAGTCACCTGAATGTGGTGGGCAGGATAGGGACACAGCACGCCTTGTTTCTCTGCCCCGCAGAAAGCACCTTTGGCCGCACCCCCTTCGTGTCTCCCCACACCTCTCTGTCACCACTTTACTGATGACCTGGGGGGCGGGGGACTGGGCCTCCCATCCCAGTGTCCCCTGGTCCCCACTCTTCCCTCCAGAGTTCCTGTGCTCAAAGCCATCTCAGCTCCCAGGGGCCAGTTTACAAAGCCCTGTCACATTCATTCCCACGGGATTACTCAGCCCTGGGAGCCCGGTGCAATATTTTACAGCCCCCATTAAGGGGCTTTTTTTAAAATTTAGTGAGAGGTGGAGAGGCCAAGAGACAGAGTCCCACAAGCACCCCAACCAGGATCTACCCTGCAAGCCCCTTACCCAGTGATGCTTTGCCCATTTGGGGCCGCTGCCCCTTACCCAGTGATGCTCTGCCCATCTGGGGCCGCTGCTCCATTGCTTGGCAACTGAGCTATTTTTAGAGCCTGAGGCGAGGCCATGGAACTATCCTCAGTGTCCAGAACCATTTGAGCCATGGCTGTGGAAGGGAAAGAGAGAGGGAGGGAAAGAGAAAAGAGGGAGGAGGGGGAGGGGTGGAGAAGCAGATGAGCACTTCTCCTGTGTGCCCTGACCAGGAATTGAACCCAGAACTTCCACAAACCAGGTTGATGCTCTATTGCTGAGCCAACCAGCCAGGGAAAAGAAGCCTTTTCAAACAAAGAAACTGGGTGTCTTGGTTTCTTTTCTGAGCAGAGGAGGAAGGCCTAATACCAGAAGTGGGTGGTGTTTGGAGGAAGTGGCAGAGGGGGAGCGGAGGTACAGATGGGAACAGAGCAAAAGGCCATGAAGGGGCATTGTTGAGCTAGTCCCCTGTGGGCACTGGGCTCAGTCCTGCCTGCGATCCCCTAAAGAGCCTGTCCAATCTCTGAAGGACAGGAGATCTGCATTTATCCCCCAATTCCTGCCCTCATTGGTTAGGGATGGCCTAGGGGCATTAATCCCCTCCTTCCTCCCACACAGGCTGGATGTGACCTACGTTGTGGTATTCCCCATCCCGCATTCTGGTTAGCAAAGTGAGCTGAGCTCGCCACTCCCTCAGCAAGAGGTGGAGTCTGTTCGCCTCGCCTGTGGGCTGGCCCCAGGACTGTTTTGGTCCATAGAACAATGCGGAGTGACCTTGTGTGTTTTCTGAACCCACGTGTCAAGGAGACCTGGCAGCTCCTGCTTTTGTGCTCTTGGGGAGGCCAGCCACGTGTAGGAAATCCAGGCACCTCGAGACTCGTGCTGCGCAGAACCCAACCAGCCTCGTGCTGGAGCCGCGTGGGGAGAGGACCTGCCCATCCTAGACATCAGCCAGGCGGAGGCCGCAGAGAGCAGGGCCCGGCCACCCTCGTCTGCAGCTTCATGAGCACACACATGATTGCTGTTGCTTTAAGCCTCTGAACTTTGGGGTGTTCTGTTAAGCAGATGCAGATAATAGGCACACTGGCGGGGCTTGCCCTGAGCTAGGCGGCCTTCTGCCGGGTGTCAGAGAAAACGTGGAGGTGACAACCTGGAGGGGCAGCACGCCTCGGACTGCGCATGCGCGCGGCGCTGACCCGCCCGGAGAGGACTGAGGGGGCGGACACCGGGCACACACAGCCTTCGCTACCCCGGCACTGGAACCCTTTGAAGTAGCAGAGTGGAGACCAAAGGCCATCGGTTCTTCTCCCTCCTTACGCAAGATATCAAAGTCCCTTCCTTCTCCTCTGCGTTTCCAGCCCTCTCTGCCGGTACTGGAGGCCTGGGGTATGCTACCCTCTGGCCACGTGACTGAGCTGCTGCTCCAGCCCTTGGTGCGCTCCTCACAGCACACGGGCACTGACCGGGACACGGCCTGCCCACGATCTCATTTAATCCCCACACACTGTGAGGTCTGTGCTAGGACCCCCACGGGGGAGCTGAGGCTCAGAGTGGTGCTGCAACTTGCTGCGAGTCACACACAGTTAGAAGGGAGCCTGGGCTCTAACCGGAGAACCCAGAGCCTGTACTGTTATTAACTCTCACACACGCCTGTGTTTTGAACAGAAAGAGTTTATCCACCCGGTACCCGCAGAGCCAGACTCGAGAACACCGAGAATCTCAGTGGAAAAACATTGTCTGTTTTATTATCAGTGGCGCCATCCCGGAGAGCTGGAAGCTAACACTCAGAAGACCCAACTCCCCCATGGCGTGGAGATTACAGATTCTATAGGGCAACATCCCAAACAGTGGCTTAGGGGTCCGGGTTGTGCTGGGAGCTGATTGGTTGGAGGTGAGATGAGGGTCATAAATCATTTGGGGGGGGGTCTTGAGGACAGTTCTGAGGTCTGTTCTTGGATCCCTCTGTCTGGTCTCATAGGAAAGTCGCCAGAGGGTCATTCCAGCTAGGTCTCAGGAACTGACACAACTTAGGTCAAGATGTTATCTTTACCTTTCCGGAGGTCTGGACCTTGTGATCATTGTTCAAGTCCTATCTACTACCTCCTGCTACCTTGGGGGTTGATGATTATCTGGGGAAAGGCTAGGTCTCTGAGAGGGTGTGTGTGTGTGTGTGTGTGTGTGTGTGGAGAGAGAGAGGGGAATATGATTTCTAGAGCTAGGATTTAAAGCTAAATTTAATCTAAGTCCTAAAGACCCTCAGTCTCGCCTGCCAGAGCCTGGGTGCCCAGGGAGGTGAGCCAGCCAGTGGACCCCAGCCGATCTGGGCGAGCGAGCCTCAGCAGCCCCCAGTGCTGGAGAATACCTGGCCGGAGAGCTCGGAAGTCAGGTCCCTCCGTGTGTCCGGCCTCCCTCCGCACCTGTGTTTATCTCCAGCTGTGCTAAACTTCCTCCTCATTCTCTAATCCCTGCACCTGTCCTCTGGCCGCAATGCTCTGTGTGCTGTTGACATCACACAGCCCAGAGAGCCTGTGTTTGTTGAATGTCTCTTAGGTTGCCTAGATCACCTGACATTGGTGACTGAGGAGGAAGAAAACTGAAGAACAGATACCAGCTGGGCGGTCAGGCCTCCGCCCCTGTCTCTCTGTGCACTGGATCCCACCGGCGGCTGTCCACGCCAGGGGGAAGGTGCGGACCACCCAGCAGTCCGGCGCCCGTCCATACAGCTCATGAGAGTGGATGGTTAAAGTTTCGGACATTTTACAAGCTGCTTGCATTAAAAATTAAGTTATGTAACCGTACAATTAAATCGTATTAACCACAAAGGGGTAAATACTCAAAACTCATTGTTTCTTAATTTCTTTATATGTCACTATTCTCCCTGCCTTTGAGGTTATCTGCACCTAGGAGAGGTGTATAGTGGAAATATTACACAATGGTATGCTACCACTGTGCTTCTCTTCCCAACTTCACCTTCTGTGACATCATGTTGGTAGCTTAACATCAGCCATAATGGCAGGATTTACACCACAGGAATGGTCGAACATCACAAGGTAGGGTTCTCCCCTCCCCCAGAGAGCCAGATGGTAAACCTTGACCAGAACAACACTGTACTGACCTTCTTCTGGGCTGGCTGTATGGCCTGAGTGGGGTGGGGGGCAGTGGGGTTTTGCCCACCTTGGAAAGAAGAAGCAGTGTCTGGTTTTCAGGGGGAACTTAATTCACAAACTTGTCACTCGCAAACTCCCTTGGGTCTCTCAGACCAGTGTTGACTTGGGGTGAGAATTCAAGGTCCGTGGGAGCTGACTGCGAGGGTAAGTAATAAGTGTGCAGGTTACACAGGCACCTGCCTCACATATGTACATGGACGCTCTTGGGCCGTTCTCCAAACTGGAGGCAGAAAGGGCACCACAGGCCTCGTGTAGAAGGCATTTCCGCCTTCAGCTGCCCGCAGCCTAGTCCAGGAGCTGCCTTGCACTCTGCCCAACTACACTGTGGCTTCAGCTAAGCCCCCCGCCCCTGGATGTCCTCACAATGAAAGGGGAGACCCTCTTAGCCAACACTAGGTCTGCCAACTGGATCAGGGTGACTGGGCGGGCTGGGATCCAGACGGAGGCTGCAAGGATCACACTGCTGAGCAAAAACACCTGCTGACACATGGGGTCCCGTGCCTGACGTGAGCCCACCCGGGAGGGAGTCTAAGGCCTTCCAGAAATTCCCCACCCCCAGTGCAGGGAGGAGGTGACTCCACACGGGATGTGCATGGCCCAAGTCAGAAGTGGATGCTGCAGGGAGGGGTCCAGTGTCCCTCAGCCCCAAACCAGAATCCTCCCAGCAGCTGTCCGCAGTGAGCCAGCCAGAGTAGGGCTCACTCCTCGGGACCACCTGCCTTGTGACAGGCTCTGTGCTGGGTGGGCACGTCACAGCGGGACCCAGGGAAAAGGTGTCCTCTTCTTCATTCTCTTCCGTTCTCACCCTCTCTGTGCGTGTTGGTAGTAGGAGGTGGAAGGAGAGGTTATGTGGGGTGGGTAGTGGGGATCCTTAATGACCCACCACAACCGCAGTGTGTGAGTCCAGGTTCTGCAAGAGGCAGATGCCACGGCTGGACTCAACCGGAAAGGACTGTATCAGGGGAGGCAGCCGGGAGAGGCTGGGAGCGTCATCTGACTGCAATGCACGTCCACTCCTGAGTGACTGGGAGGGAGTAGGTGGAAGCATCCTGGACCGGCCATGCAGACTAAGGCAGCCTGGCTAGGCTGTGGGGGCTTCTCCAGCCAAAGCAGGTCAGTTGGATCCGGAGTACCCTGCTCTGCTAAGTCACTGGCTAGAGCAACTCACGGTCTGGGCGCAAACTTGGCAGTGGATTTCCGAGGCAGCAGCTGGAGCCTTCGGTCAGTTACCTTCCCTGTAGTTGGAGGTCAATTACGGGGGAGCAGAAAGTGCGCTCACATGAAAGACAGACGGTGGAAAGAGGAGAAAGGAACAAACGCAGAGAAAGGCAGAGGGGCGAGTGTGCGTGTGTGCGCGCGTGCGCCCGCACGTGCACGCAACATTAAGCCAGAGAGGAGGAGGAGAGGGACTGGGGGAAACCAAAGGCCAGAAAGACAAAAAGAGAAGGAAAATAAGAAACATTAGAGAAGACACCTTTCTAGCGTGGTCTGCGATTCTTACCCTGGAAAGAACCCGCGCAGTAGCATCCCTGGTTCTCAACCCCAAAGGCCGGCCCTGCCACCCCAGGAAAGGTGCCCCAACGCTAGTTAATGAGATGTCATCTCCTCACGCTTCTCCTCAGCCGGGTGACCTGGTTCTCTACCAACCTAGAAAGATCCTCTCAGCAGCCCCCCTCCACACACACACACACACACACACACACACACACACACACACACATCCCATCAAAGTATTTTTCTTGGCCCTTCTCTACCTGGCTGGCAACCTCACACCTGTGGCTGCTGACTTGTTCTCTAGGGCTAGGCGGTTTGTGGGTATCTGTCCCCTCTCCCCAGTGAGCAGGTAGGGCATGGGCTGGTCAGGAGCTGCCTCGAATCCCAGGCTCAGCTCTCTCCCAGCTAAAGGCCTTGGGCAAGTCACTTAACCTGTCTGGTCCCGTTTCTCCACAGGAAAACTAGGGACCATACCCCAGCTGAAAGGTTAACATCTAAGCTGCCGGCATCGCTCCATGCAACTGTTCGTAGGAGTAACGAGCGCATTGTTGTCATTCTTCTCATGCTTGGAAGCCTTAAAGGAATCCTTGAGGTTCCAGGGGAAACTGTGACCGGACAGCGGCTCCGTCCCAAGGCTGACTCGACAGCCGAGCGCGCTCTCTCCTGCCCCCTCGGGAGACGGTAGGTAGCAATGTGCCTGGGATTTACCTGAGATTAGGCCTCCTGTCAACAATTCTTTACATTCACGAGTGCTTTCCAGTCCTTTGTCTCCCTTAATCCTCCCAACAGCCCAGTGAAAGGAGAGATATGCATTCTTGTCTTGCCTGTGAAAACCTGGTGGATTTATCCACCTGCCCAAGTTCACAGAGCTGCTGAGCAGAGGACCGTGCTGGACTTCAGATCCCCAAGATCGCATCCCACCTCCGGGCCTCGTGGGAGTCAAAGATTCCAGGGAATGCGGCGTGCTTCATCTTCAAAGAACCACGCTGAGAGTCCTTAACTGGCAGTGCCCCCTCCTTCCTGTCTTTCTGCCTCTGATCTGAGCTCCCCAGCACCCCAAAACTACCTTTCAACTCGGAACCAAATGTTACAGCTGCAGGGAATTTACTCCCTCCAGGAGAACCAAGAGAATCTATTGAGCACGCTCATGTGCATGTGTGACAGAGGGACAGAGAGAGGGACAGACAGACAGGAAGGGAGAGAGATAAGAAGCATCAATTATTCGTTGCAACACCTTAGTTGTTCATTGACTGCTTTCTCATATGTACCTTGACAAGGGGGCTACAGCGGAGCAAGTGACCCCTTGCTCAAGCCAGCGACCTTGGGCTCAAGCCAGCAACCTTAGGTTTCCAGTCAGTGACCCTGCGCTCAAACTGGTGAGCCCACACTCAAACCGGATGAGCCCACGCTCACGCTGGCGACCCGAGGTTCGAACCTCAGTCCTCTGCTTCCCAGTCTGATGCTCTATCACTGCACCACTGCCTGGTCAGGCATTTTAAGCATCTTTTATAAGCAAAAGTACTATGTTGGTCACTGAATGTTAGCAATAATCTAATGAGGATCTCAACCCTGGCTGCGTATTAGAACTGCTGGGGCATTTTCTTTTCTTTTCTTTTCTTTTTTTTTTTTACAGAGACAGAGAGAGAGTCAGAGAGAGGGTTAGCTAGGAATGGAGAGAGATGAGAAGCATCAATCATTAGTTTTTTATTGCAACACCTTAGTTGTTCATTGATTGCTTTCTCATATGTGCCTTAACCGCGGACCTTCAGCAGACGGAGTAACCCCTTGCTCAAGCTAGCGACCTTGGGTCCAAGCTGGTGAACCTTGCTCAAACCAGATGAGCCCGCACTCAAGCTGGCGACCTCGGGGTCTCGAACCTGGGTCCTCAGCATCCCAGTCCAATGCTCTATCCATTGCGCCACCGCCTGGTCAGGCTAGGGGCATTTTCAAAGTATCTCACCCAGTTCCTCTGGCAACCAATGAAATCAGAATCGCAGCAGAAAGGTGTGGGAGAGAGGAGGGAGGCCAGTTATCAGAATGTTATTTAAAAACTCCCTGGCTGACCTAATGTTTTCTAGGGGCTGAGAACCTCCAATCTAATTGAAACACAGCTCCCCTCAAGTTATAGAGGAGGAAACTGAGGCCCATAGAAGGGCAGTGTCTTGTGCGAAGTCACAAACCTGAGCCTGGTTCTTCCACCTTCCAACTTCCAGCGCCCTTTCTGAAGATGCTTGGTAAGTATTTGCTGAAAGTATCCATAGATGAATACGGAGTGACAGCAAGGGAAAGGTGGTGAGTATAGTAGATACATTTGAAATGCTTCCCCCCTGCCCACAGTCCTTCCTGAAGATGGGACAGCCTGTCTGGGTAGCCATCTTTGAACCATGTGACCCACCTTGGCAAAGTTGATTGGACTAGAAAAGGAATTCTGATCCATGATGGACCCATGAGATGACCCGTTAAGGCATTTGAAATGAAGACATTGAGAGGGTGGGCCAGTTAGCTGTGAGGAGCTGAGTGTGAGGTCTTGGAGGCTGGTGGGAGGTGGCTGGTATTGGGATCATGTGTGACCCCGTGACAGGATGAAGGTGTGCAAAGAGAAGCAGGAGGATAAAGCATGTACATAGCACGAGGGACACCGACCAGGGACTAGTCAGGTCTTGGTTCCCTTGCGAGCCGTCACCTTAAATTGACTCTCACCTTTCATAACCAGTGGGTTCCTCGATACCCAGAAGGCCTTGACCATGGGAACAGTCCATGCAAAAGCCTGTAGTCACCGAAGACCTTTATGTGTCCCTCACTTTGCCTCTGACCCCCAACAGTTTCCCACGGAAGTGTCTAGTCGTTCAAAGCACTCAGGCAAAGGGTCCATGTTCACCTCTTGGAGACGTGGACAAGTTGATCTCATCGGTCCTGCTCCACCACGATTCTGAATTCCCACAATGGGCAGGCAGAGGAGTATTTTAAGATTGTGTTTTCTTCTACTTGGCGCCCGGTGTCCCATGCCAACACCTGGCCCCTGGCAAGGAAACCTGTACCCCTGGGGATGGGAGAGGGCTCACAGTAAACAAAGAACACAAGAAAGTTCCTCTGTCCGGCCCCACACATCCACAGGGGTGCAGAAACAATGGGAACCTATGAGTCATGGGGGTAGTCAGGATAATGGTTCTCCAAAAAAGCTCCCTCTAGCCTTGTCCGAGGAGCTTACACAGACAGCTGACAGGCAATGACACTTGGAATGAACCCCAGTTCTGGGCAATCACTTGCCCGGCCCTGGATGACCTGGGCTTTTTCTTTATCTTTTCATTCAATTTTTTATTTTTAGCAAAGTGACATCTATATAAATACTTCAGAAAAGTAAAATAATGCTACACATACCGTCATGGAAAACAGCAATTGCTGTCTCACCCTTCCTTACCCCCAGTTCCCAGAGGCAACTTCTTTTAGACTTCCCAACTATTTCTTCCTATCTTTCCTTCACATCTCTAAATAACATAGCTATTTTTATTTTGTTATTATTTTTATCTTGCTTTAGTGAGTATAGATGATCTTCCTGCTACAAAAGATGAGGACTGGCTCCATGCTACGCCTCAACCCACATATTTCTTTTCCTATCCTTCCAATGTAGTTAGATCTCACTTTGTGGTTAGATCTTAATTTGGTGTGTACATTAATTATCACTGAGTAAATGTTACACAGTGTCATTGGGTTACTTTTTCTTTCTGGCATGACATTTTGTTTTTCATGTTTTTTGTTTGCTTAGTTTTGCATGTTTTTGTGACTAATTCCCACACTTCCTGCTATGATTGTAACACTCTTCTCAGAAGAGTCATCTATCAGACCCCTTTGTTTTCTCTTGGTGAATTGCTTTTAAGCCTACCCATCTTTCTGCTTCTTGCTGGGTGGCTACTCCCTAGGTCTGCTGCATAGCTGGCATCCTGAAGTGGCCCTTCACCACCCATCAGGAATTCTTTTTGCCTCCTTCCTATATTGGAGTCCCTGTTTTCTGAGTCCAATGCCTTCTGTATTTCTTCATTTGGTAGATAGAGCACTTCCTCCAATATCAAAGAAATGCTGCAAGGGAGGTAAAATTTTTGAAACTTTGTATCTCAAAATATCTTTATTTTACCTTCAAGCTTGATTGATAGTTTGGCTGGGTATCTAATTCTAGGTTGGAAATGTTTTCCTTAAGAACTTTGAGATTTGGTTTGTTTTTTCCTCTTTGTTTTCCAGGAAATTTTCAGAGATATTTTGATTCCTAAACCTTCATATGTGGCCTGCTTTCTCTCTCCCTCCCTCTCGCTCTTGAAACATTTTAGAAACTTTATTTTCCAGTGCATTGGTTGGTGTAATTCTTCATTCACAGTGCTGGACCCTCAGAGCTCCCCTTCAATCTAGAAGCTCGTGACCTTTGGCTCCTGTTTGTGTTTATTATGTTCTATCTTTTTGAGCTACACCTCTAGGGCTCTTTCTCTGATTTTCTAATTTTTACTTTTTGTCTTCTTATCCTACTTCAAAAAGATTTTCTAAACTTTATCTTTCAGCCCTCCTATTGTTCCAAAGAAGTTCTTCTACCTTATCTTTATTTTGTTTCTTTTTCTTCCTAATTTTTATTAAGAGAATTACAACTTATTATGCATTCATTGGTTGCTTCTGGCATGTGCCTTGACCAGTGATCAAACCTGCAAACTTGGCATATCTGGATGACACTCTAGCCAAGTGAGCTACCTGGCCAGGAAACCATTGCCACCCCAATAAATTCAACTAAAAATAGCTAATAAATAACATACGCTATAAAAAATAAGGTGATCAGTAGTCACAAGTGACTAGTAGCTATTGTATTAGATTGTGCAGAACTAGACTGAACAATGTTATTACACATCTACCTATTAATTGCTTATATATTTTGGCAGAACCATTTAAAAGAAATTTGTATACTACATCATACTTGATTTTGAAACATATTAGCCTGCAAGTCCTAAAATTAAAGACACTCTGTTACATAATCACACCACCATTATCACACCTAAACAAATTACAATAATTCCCTAATAACTTTAATATCCTGTCCATACTCAAATTGTCCCAATTGTGTCCAAATTTTCTTTTATAGCTGGTCTTTCTGAACTGGGATTTTATCTAGTTTCCTTTGGTTTTTAGATCCCCTTAGTCTTTTTAAAATTTATAATAGTGCTCTTACTTTTTTGTTTCTTCTGCAACATTGACACTCTATGAGTCTAGGTAAATTGTCTTGTCTAATGCCCTACATGCTGGATTTGTCTAGTTGTTTCCTCATGATGTCATTCAATTGATTCTACCCCCTGTATTTATTGGCGGCTGAAAGTTAGATCATGGTTACATTCAGGTTAAATATTTTTTAGCAAGGTTACTATATAGGTTGTTATATTTTTAATTTTCAAGGGCTATTTCTTATTCTGTGAGTGTGACTTTTTATAGCATCCTATTCTTGTTTCAAAACAAGGTTGCAGTATTATTCACATTTCTGAGACTATTTTTCAAAGAAACAAACAGGATTCTACTTTCTGCCTCATGTCCAAGTTATGTTGTTTTTTTCTTATTTGCTTATTTTGGTTTCTCTTTTTCATAGGGATGCCTTTCTCTTAATGCCCAGTGATGCTTGCTTGTCTATTCATATTTAAAACTATATTTAAGACTGAGGCTCTGGTTATAGGAACAGGGCTTTTGCCTAGTGGACTTAGTGGCAAGCTGACCTTTTTTTTTTTTCTTTTAATTGAGAAACTCCTACATGCCAGCCTTTGTAGGACTTTTCTTTTGGGCTAATTTCCCTAGAGAGAATCCTCGGAATTCGCTGGGGGACATAAACCTGTTTTCAATGTTCTGATGCTGAGTGGGGAAGGGCTCGGGGAAACTTACCATTTGGTTCAGACTAGCACTTGATTCCCTGCCTCAGCTGTGTACACCTCTGTGTAGCTAAGCCAGCCCGTTCTCTGCTAGGGTGGGGGAGGCCGTGGCCAGCTAGGCAAGAAGTGGGGGTGGGGGGGCCTGAGCTATCGCTGCCTTTACCCACTTCCAACCAGTCCCCCTTAGCCTCACTCTGCACGCCCCTTCTCAGAGGGGTCTGGCCTTTCTAAGTGCACCCACAGCTTGGAGCAACCTGCTTCTTATTGCTGTCCTGCCCATGTTCCTGTTCCCTCCGATCCCCAGTTCCCCACCCTCAA